>NC_136495.1:16599783-16812283 GCF_053919585.1 Euprymna scolopes
GTGGATGTAGGGGTAGTGAGAATTGGCAGAGAGGGTCCCAAGACACGAAGAGAGTTGAAACAGGAATGTCAAAAAACAATGGCGGATGGGGAAAGAAGAGTACTGTGGGAATGCTTTGTAAGAAATGGAAGTACCAAATCTGGTGGATATATTCGAAAAGTGAAATAAGAGTGGGAATCTATAGGAGGAGGATCTAGAAGTGTCGCAAGTTTGGTATCTGAGTTAAAACAAATTAAAAATAACAACCTACTTTCAGTGATTGCAAGAGAAGAGATTGAACGGATGGTTAGGAATGAAATGAATAATGAAAGTAAAATTGATGAAACTAGCTCTGATGAAAGCACTGAGAGTGTGGAAGTGCAGAAAGGAAATGTAAACGATGATGTGAGGTGAGCAACTGGATGGAATCCAATGGTTAGGGGAAGTGATGAGAAGGAGTTTAAAAGAGCTAAGGCAGATGAGATCAATGACTCTGGGACAATAGAGCCAGTGGAAGAGCAAATGTATGGAGAAGTGATGATGCAGTCCTTGAGCAGGTGAGGACCCTGGCACCGGAAGCACTTGATGGCAGATCTCCCCTCCTGTCGCCTCGCTGCCTGTCTCATCATTCAAGTGGGGCCTCGTGCACTTATTTCCACTCACAGCTGCAGTCACGATTGGGCCCTTGACATTCTTGACTAGGACTCTGGCGTGGACCAAGAGATCGTCCACTTCCATCATATTGATCTCAGTGATTCTCTGCATGTTCACAGAGATTTCTTCTGGGAAGCCGTTCGCTAGGTATAGCTTTACCGTCATCTCCAGGCTCCTCCCCACATAACCAGCCAATCCTGCCAGTCTTCTGATCTCCGCAGCAAAGACGTCAACAGACTGGCCAGTCCACCTCAAACTTGCAAGCTTGCCGAGTGCTTCAAATGGACTCTCACCGAAAGCCAATTTCGGTCTTTGCTCCACTGAGGCAAGATCTCCCTTATCTTCATTGCGCATCTGCTGGTAAATAGTGAGGGCTTCCCCCTCTAAGTAGAGCGGCAGCAAGGTGACTACATCTTCAATTTTTTGCAACCTTGCCACCATCTTTAATTTTTCCAGCCACTTAATTAGGTTACCCTCCCCAGTAAAGGGTCTCAACATCTGAGTTGTGAGTCTCCAGTCAGCCATGTTAACTTGTTTGATACGCTGAAATAGCTTCTAGGGTTACCATCAGGATTCGGTTCTGGGGTTCGGGAAGGAGTAAGTCACTCGCTCGACAACAGCACGTTTCTGCTCTCTTCTTTTCCAATCGACCACACCTGGCCTCTCGCCACCAATGTCACACCGCACAATCTGAACGTCATCAACACGAAATACTTTAAGAGAAGATGTTCACGACTCTTTTCTTTTTGTCATCTCCAGGGGATTTTTCCCAGCTTTTATATCCTCCCATCTAGAAAAAAAAGGAAGAGACAGGGAAAAAAATAGCTTCTCCCATCATGCCCTGCCTTCCCAAAATGCCCTTCATGTATATAAATGAGCTAGCCATCCTTTCCTTCTTCTTTCCCAAAGAGCAATGCAGATACGCCCCGTACGTTTTTTTTTAAACCATATACCCCACACTAGCTAGTTGGGAGAGATCAGAGCAAAGCTATCAGGAATGCAGCAGATGAAGAACGTTGAGATAACCATTGACGACGTAAAGGCTGGCATATGAAGGATGGCAAACTGGAAGGCACCTGGCCCGGATGGAGTGATGGGATTCTGGTTCAAACAGTTTCGATGCCTTTATTCACCTATAGCTGCTGCCCTGCAAAAGGTTGTAGAGTCGGGACATATCCCTGATTGGCTTGTTAAGGGAAGGACGACACTGATTTGGAAAGATACTGCAAAGGGAACCGATGCCAGCAATTACAGACCAATTACATGTCTATCACTAATGTGGAAACTGTTAACTGGAATTTTTGCAGAAAAAGTTTATGGACATCTTTTAAGTAATGGTTTTTTCTTTGATGAACAGAAAGGGTATCAGAAAGGCTCGAGGGGTACCAAGGAGCAACTAATGATTGATAAGGCAGTAATGCAGGATGCAAAAAGGAAGAAGAGGAATCTGGGTGTAGCATGGATCGATTACAGAAAGACTTACGATATGGTTCCTCATTCATGAATCCATGAAACACTATTGATGATGATTGATGCTGGGAATGTGATAGGGCTTTTGGAGACAAGTATGGCTCAATGGAAAACGGTGCTGACAGCAAACAGAGAGGTGCTGGGGCAGATTGGCATTAAACGTGGAATATTCCAAGGAGATTTGTTATCTTCACTTCTTTTTGTAATGATAATGATGCCACTGAGCATCCTCTTAAAGAGAGAGACTGGGGTATAACTTTATATCTGTTGGCAGACGCCTCAACCACCTACTGTTTATGGATAATTTGGAGATATTAGGTAGGAATGAGAAGGAAATGGAGAGACTGGTAGAGCTCGTAGGGACATAGGGATGGAGTTTGGGATTAGTAAATGTGCAGTGCTGGTGATGAAAAGGGGAGTAAAGGTTCATTTGAATGGAATAGTGCTGCAAAATGGAGAAATTATGAAAGAAATAGAAGATACAGGGTATAAGTATTTGGGAGTGTTGGAGTGTATAGACATCATGAACAGAGAAATGTAGGAAAAATTCAGGAAGGAGTATCTTAGAAGAGTGAAACTAATTGCAAAGTCGAAATTGTATGGAGAAAACCTAATGAAAGTGGTGAAAGCGTGGGCAGTCAGTGTTTTGAGATACAGTGAAGGAATTTTAGAATGGTCTGACTAGGAGTTGCATGCCATGGATATCAAAACAAGAAAAGTTTTAGCAATGTTTAGTATAGTCCACATTCGAAGTAGCATAGCAATAGCGAGGCTGTATCAAAAGAGGAAAGACGGTGGGAGAGGATTGAAAAGTGTAAAAGATTGTGTTAGAACTGAGGAGATGTCATTGAAGGACCATGTGGTTAGAAGTGAGGGGTGGATGCTTAAGGTTATGGCCAATGAAGTGGAGGTATGTGAGACCAAGACTGGTTGTGTGAAATGTATGGATAAAGAAAGGGCAGAGGAACTGGCTAGGAAGAAAATGCATGGAAAGTTCTTTCAAGATATAGCAGAAATGGCTGATGAAAGATCATGGCAATGGCTTAGAGCTGGGTATCTGGCTAAGAGTACTGAAGCTTTTGTTTGTGCAGCACAAGAGCAGGCACAAGGAACATGGCTGTTCAAAAAAGTGGTTCTAGGAGACGAAATTGCTGCAGAATGCCGGAGGTGTAAGACCTCAGAGTCAATTGCACACCTTGCAGCAGGGTGTAGTGGATTAGCCCAAAGAGAGTACCGCAAGAGACACAATCGCATGGGACTCCAGATATATTGGGGGGGGGGGGGTAAGAAGGTTGGGTAGAAGTGCGCTAGAAAGTGGTTTGAGAGGGTGCCTAATGAAGTGAGAACAAGTGAGGATGGCAATGTAGAGGTATGGTGGGACAAAAGTGTCATAACGACCAAGCAATTGGAACATAATCGTCTGGATTTGGTCGTCATTGACAAAGTCTCAAAAAACTAGCGGATTGTAACTTCTCAACACTCTGGGACAGAAATGTGAGAGAGAAGGAGAATGAGAAGGGGAACACTTATGCTACATTGGTCTTGGAGATAAAGCCTATACGTGGGGTTAAAATACAAATAATTCCGGTCATAGTTGGTATGCTAGGAGTAGTATCAAATCGTCTGGAAGGACAACTGAAAAACTACAAATCCTCGATGTTTTAGGTGGCCTTCAGACCTCTGCTATTGTAGGTACCACCAACATCCTTAGGAAAACTCTTGATCTTTGGAGCCGGGATTGAGGAAAATTCTCTGAAAATGAATTCCATCTCTTTTCAGGGAGACGTTGATAACCAAAATCAAAATTATTATTATTATCATTATTTTGCAAATTAGTCCACCAGGCAAATTATTCGTCATAATATATAATAATCAATAGAGGATTGATTCTATAATAATACATACACAATCTGCATAAATTGAAATTTCATGTTTTAGCATATTGTACGATCGGGCTGCCAGCTAGTTTTAAATATCCAAGCCAAGTAAGCCTCTGGCCGGCTTTAGGTAGGATTGAAACCGCTATCTTCAGACAATTCTCATCTGGAACCGTAGAGATTTAACGTCTCTATCAACTGCGCCACGGGCCAACTACAGAAGGCAGTAATTGCAGTGAATGCAATCAAGAGATTCAGAGTTCCTATCTGTCGCGGTTACCACCTGATGAAGGCCAGAGGAATAGTTGGCCGAAACGTCATGAAACCACTAAGAAAAGGTGAGGATAATAGACTGCAATGAATAAAAAATTAATAAAAAATACTCATCTCAATGAATTCCATTTAAATAATATAAGTATTGCTTTATTTTTTAAGTTAAATCAGATAGAAAAAAAGGAAAATATAAACGTATTACTTATTTGCTGAATGTGGCATATTTGTGTGTGTGTGTGTGTGTGTGTGTGTGTGTGTGTGTGTGTGTGTGAAACTTTATAATCTTATTATATTGTCCAGAAAATTTCGTAGAATTACGATAATTTTTCCTATTTCATTTAATTTTTTTTAGATATTTAAAAAAAAATCACTCGATAAAGAAGAAATAAAATATATTAAATTAAAAACTCATGTATTTCTTTAAGAGTATAAAAATAAATCAAAAATCGGTAGAGTGATATGGGATCATTTTCCATGTTACAATGGCCCATATTTACTAACTTTTGTTTACAGCCAGCAATAGAAAGGGAGATTAATTCTGGCGCTTAAAGCCACCGAAGTTCTTAACTTGAAGAAAAGGCGGCGTTTGTCTCCCTTTATTCCAGTTGGGAAGCATCTCATGTCGCAGTATTTTTTAATACTCGCTTAAAAAAGTATTTCATTTAAAAAGGATACGGAATATGAAAAATATAAATATGGATAAATTCTTAACAATGAAGAATTGAAGTACCCATTGAATAGTATTTTTATAGGTAAGTAATTTTTTTAAATTTATATATAATTTTATATTCGTTAACTTAAAATTCGTTGATATTCTTTAATTTTTTTTAAAAGAAAACCGATTTAAAAAAACAAATATTGCATAATTTGCTATTAAACCTGTTATTTTTTTTTTAATTTTGGTCGTTGCTCCGTTAATTAAAAAAAATTAGGGTCTGAATTACATTTTCCAAGTGGTTATAAGCTTCGAAAGATAGGAGGTCGAATTATTCAAGTTTTTATCACGCATTTTAATGGCGATTTCTGACACTGCTAGTAGGCCACGTGTGTCTGTTCTTGATTTGGGAAGAAAAAGAGGAAAAGTATTTCCACAGTAGCAGCAGTAGTAATAGTTGTGGTACGCCACAGGCCGATTTAGGCATGACTAACATACGACGAGGTATGATAACTGCTCCTGCTGCTTCTCTATGCACGCCATTCAAGCAAACTGTGACGATGGACAACTACTTATTCTAAAAACGTCGAAAGACATTTGCAAAAAAATAAACTCTCGCTTTTTAAGCCTAAAAAATGAATAAGAAATAACCGATGTTAATGTAGACGAATTGTCATGGTTACGTTTCTTGATTTTTTGAGATGACGAATGATTATTCGTGTTATTTGGATTGTTCAAGCTATTGTCCGCAAAGACCTGTGGGGTAGTGAATATATTACTTGATAAAATTCAGTTATAAAGTTACACTCTTCTGGAGGTTGAAGGTTCAATCCACACTACAGGCGGCACTCAAAATACAATTGCGAATTACTTATGGCTTCTATCAAGCCAGTGCTGGCAGAACGAGAATATGCTACCCTCGTACATTAAATAAAGGGTTCCGTTGTTCGAAATTTTGTGCAGATTCCTGAGTTTTGGCATAAAGATTTATGAGTTCAATAAGATACACATGAAGAAGGTCGGAGGTTACATCGGCCGACATGTTGTGAAAATGGCACTCAAGATGAGAACAGTAGTCCGAAGAATCCAAATAATACAGCGGGCATTGGTATTTATTTGTTTGTTTGTTTGTTTGTTTAAAATCTTTGTAAAACAATGAACAAGTTTTTTCTTTGATTTTTTTTTTCAGACTTAAGGAGAAATATCTAAAACATCGAGAAATTATTTTGGCAAAACCTTAAAAGATTTTTACCAAAAATAAACTATTGAATTTTTTAAAGGTTCAATTGATTCTTATAACTTTATATTTCCCCAAACGTTAAAAAAAAATAATTTTTGAAGATTTTAGAATCATCAGTTTCTGTTGTCACAATTTGCTTGAATAACTAAACTAGTCAAGCAGCAGCAGCAGCAATTGTTCGTAGATTAGTCGTACATAAATCGACAGAAAATCAGTAGTAAAACCATTTGTTTGCGCATGCGAACATGAGGTTATATTCGACAGAACAAACTCGACATTTTATTTTGTCATTCTATCAAAGTCATAGATATTACATTTCGCTCGTTTCTTTTTGAGATGAATGCCCACGTTTTTTTCTTTTTTTTTTTTTTTTTTTTGATCCAATACACATTTAGACGACATTGAAGATGAAACATTTCCCAGGGTGTGTCTGTAAAGAACTATCAAATTAAAATATGACGGATACTCCAGACGCATTCCAGTTCATACGTGGGTGGTAGCATCCTTAATCACACTTTTTATACAGGGTGGAGCAAAATAATCTGAAACTTTTGTAAGTAATTCTTGGATACGAGATTTCATGCTGTTATTATGATCCACTTGATATTTTCCAAAAGTAATGTTCATACGATACGGTGAGCCTTACGTCCATATGTATCATTTTCATAACATAAATCATTCAATGAAGGTATGGCCTCGGTTTTTATGAAAGGATTAGGGGTAGGAAGGACGCCATAGAGGTCACAACAAAAAATACATGAAATGAACAACGTTGGAAGTATGTAGATTCTGGCTCCATATAATTAAAGGCAGACAAATATTGAAGGTTGAGAGCCGATTTTATTTACTACTAACAGTTTGTATTAGAAGAGGCAAAGTGTTCGTAAGATGGAATGTGATTTAACGAAGAATGGATTGTCCGATGGAGATATTTGACAGTTTGTATTACGGTGAAATGTTCTTAGAATGTTTGCAGGTATGTACGATTTAACAAGGAATGAATGTTCGTAAAACGTTTGTAGTTATGTATGAATTGACAAGGAATGAATGTTTGTAAAATGTTTGTAGGTATGTATGAATTGACAAGGAATGAATGTTCGTAAAATGTTTGTAGGTATGCATGAATTGACAAGGAATTAATGTTCGTAAAACGTTTGTAGGTATGTATGAATTGACAAGGAATGAATGTTCGTAAAATGTTTGTAGGTATGTATGAATTGACAAGGAATGAATGTTCGTAAAACGTTTGTAGGTATGTATGAATTGATAAGGAATGAATGTTTGTAAACGTAACTTATCTTTTGGACGATGAATGTGGTTAGGGTAGGCCGGTCATCCTGCTGTCGGTGATGCGTGTCCTGGCTTGTAACTGGAAAGCGAGTGACTTCTTTCATCAGCAGCTAGCAGCCCGGCGTCTTCGTCTTCTTTTTCCTCCTCTCTCCTCTGGTTCCCTAAGATCCCTCGTTTTATAGTGGCAAACCGGCTCCCAGTGACTGTGATATTTGAGGTGTTTATTTTAGGCGCGGAGCTCTGCCATTGGTCGATAACTATTTTGTGGTTATCTTATTTTTTTCTTCCCAAGCGGAAGCGATGCGTGAGACCATGTGCAAAAGACGATTTTTCATTTTGTCTCTCATGGTGGATGCGTTAACATCCGGTTCGCTGCTAATTCTCATAATTTTCCCACAAAGGAAAGCAAAACCGTAGCATACAAAGCATACAGAAAATATAGTGCAGCTACAGTCATTTTGGGGACTAGCAGATTATTATAATTCTTATATCCCAAATATGCATGAACTAAGAGCACCTTTAAACGAATTATTGAAAAAGAATAAAAAATGGCTCTGGACAAAAGAATGTGATGAAGCATTCCTAAAGATTAAAAAATGTCTGTTATCGGATTTAGCACTAGCTCAATACGATCCGAAAAAAGAATTAATTGTAGCAGCAGATGCGAGCGAATACGGTTTAGGTGCTGTGCTACTACACAGACTCAAAGATGGATCGATTAAACCAATTATTCATGCCTCAAGGGTTTTGCTACGCGCAGAAAAAAATTATAGTCAGATAGAAAAAGAAGGTCTGGCAATTGTATATGCCATGAGGAAATTTCATAGGTTCATCCATGGAAGATTTTTTTATCTTGGAAACGGACCACAAACCTTTGTTATCGATTTTTGGTTCCAAAAAAGGAGTTCCTACTCATACGGCTAATAGGTTACAAAGATGGAGCATGATTCTGTTAAACTACAATTTTAAAATGAAACACCTAGCATCCAGCAAAATTGCACACGCAGATGGTTTGTCCAGGTTGATCCCAAATAAAACTGAATTACTTGAAGAAACTGTTATAGATGCACTAAAAGAAGAAAATGAACTAACAGATATATTAATAAATACTGTTAGGGAACTTCCGGTAACACTTGAGGAAATAAAGAAAGCAGCAAGAACAGATGAATACATTAACAAGATGAAAAAACAAGTGGGACAAAAAGAAAAGAAGAGGAAAGGATTAACAGTTTTTCCATTTTCAAAGTGCGATGAAACTCTAATGTACGCAGATAGAGTGGTAATACCTCAAGTATTACAGAAGAGAATTTTAAAAGAATTCCACATGGGAAATCCTGGAATCTCCAGAATGAAAGCACTAATGAGAGCATATACGTACTTGCCTGGAATGGATCAGGACATAGAAAAATGATAAAATTATGTAAGGGTTGCCAACTAGCAGCAAAAGCGCCGCCCACTAAGACGCAACCTTGGCCTAAAACAGATATACCATGGACGCGGATCCATATAGATTACGCAGGATCTCTAAAAGGATATTATTACCTGGTAATAGTAGATAGCATGTCGAAATGGCCAGAAATTTTTAAATTCAAACATCCTACAGCGGCAAACACAATAAAGGCGTTGGACGAGATGTTTGGGCGTTTTGGCGTACCAAAAACAATTGTTAAGATCTACTGTGAGTCACTGGCCATAGAACATATCACAACACCAACTTTTAGCCCTCGATCTAACGGACAAGCTGAAAGATTTGTCGATACGTTTAAACGAGCGTTAAAAAAGAACGATAACATCGACACTGAAGAAAAAAGTCTTCAGAAATTTTTAGCAGTGTACAGGATAACGCCTAATCCGAATACAAATGCAAATTTATCCCCAACGGAAATAATGTTTGCCAGAAAAGTGCGCTCTGTGTTCGACCGGTTAATTCCGAGTAAAAAAGTAAAAAAATGTGTAAAAGATAATGTACGATACAAGATATACAAGGACGGCGATAAAGTTTTTTTCAACAATTATCGGGCAGGGAAGAGTTTTTGGGAAGAAGGCATAATCTCAAAAAGAATTGGAAGAATGGTCTACATTATAAAAGGTCAGACATTTTCCCACAAAAAACATATAAACCAACTCAGACCCCGATATATTGAAATAGTTAAAAACAATGAAGTACCGATGGAAGTACTGTATGACATTTTTCACATAGAGCCTCCAAAAAAGGAAGCACCAGTAACTGAAAATACAAGTCACTCTCCAAAATCCAAAAATTCGCAAACGCAAATTTTAAGGAGAAGTGACAGAAAAAGAAAAAGAACTGAATTTTTTGGACAAAGTCAGAAAAGAAAAAAATGATGAAGCGAAATTCTAGGGAAGAATTTAGCTTGGGAGGAAGGTGATATAATGGACTGATCCAACACCCCTCAAATTAATGGACTGTTACGTCTATAAAAAGACAAGCAAACTCTCCTCACGTGGGAGACAGGATTTAGTACTAAGCTGTCAATGGACGCTTAGAAATGTGTGTACCTTTTTACCTAAATAAACCCTTTCTGTACAACCCCAGTAATGACTTGTTATTCATATAATCTACGATATAACAACTTGATATAGTGCTTTCATATGTTATTTTTAAGTTAGCTTTGTCATATTGTTGTAATGTATCTTTTTAGTGGTATCTTTGATATAGTCTTGTAATTTGTTATTTTAATTGTAGCTTGTTATATTGTTGTAATGTATACTTAGTGATATCTTTGATATAGTGTTTTAATGTATTATTTTAATGGTAGCTTTGTTATATTGTTGTAATGCATCTTTTTAGTGGTATCTTTGATATAGTGTTGTAATGTGTTATTTTAATGGTACATGTGTCATATTTTTGTATTGTGTTATTTTAATGCTAGCTTTGTTATATTGTTGTAATCTGTTATTTTTATGGTAGCTTCGTTATATTGTTGTAATATATCTTTTAATGGTATCTTTGATATAGTGTTGTAATGTGTCATTTTAATGGTAGCTTTGTTATATTGTTGTATTGTGTTCTTTTAATGGTAGCTTTGTTATATTTTTGTAATGTATCTTTTAATGGTATCTTTGATATAGTGTTTTAATGTGTTATTTTAATGGTAGCTTTGTTACATTGTTGTAATGTGTTATTTTAATGGTAGCTTTGTTATATTGTTGTAATATATCTTTTTAGTGATATGTTTTTTAGATTGTTGGAATATGTTATTTTTATGGTAGCTTTGTTATATTATTGTAATGTATCTTTTGATGTTTTTAATAAAAGTTTTAAAATAAATCTGTAGTGTTGTTTTCTTCAAGGCGTCAACTTTGATCGTTCCACCCGTATACATATCCATTCGACCCTACGATGATTGATTGAAATAAACATCTTTCGTGAATCTTCAAATATTGTCGTAGTTAAAAAAAAAGCATAACTAAGCAAGTAAATTCAAGAAGCATACAGAAAAGTAAATACGTTTCTTATTCTTTTTGTTTAATGTACACTTTAAACTCGAATCAATTTCTTAGCTAAACTAATACACTTAACCGTATTACTGTGCATTGCAAAATAAAATAATCAATATAGTATGTATAATTAATTTCAATCTGGTACTTATGTACACTGCTGTGTTCTGTTATGTTAATTAAATCGACTAAGTATGTAGTTGTTACAGGACAATCTACATACTATTAAAAGTTGTCGTGATTTTTCAGGTTCGTTCGTATGCTAATAGATGCACCTGATTGGTTAACAAAAAGGTCTTATTATTGCAGCTGTCTTTATTATGTCAATACCCAAGTTCGAATCTTACGTAAGTCTACAGGACTTTCTTTTAACTGGATATGCGTTTTATAAATATAAAAAAGATTACCTTTTGTATTAAAAAAAAAAAACATCGGATCATTTTTTTTCTAAGTGATCTTTTCTTCGATAAATCACAAAACACTGAGATGAAGAGTAATCGTCACTCAACAAATTGGATATGGTGCGTTAACTCATTTGAAAACGTCACTTGTTTCGAGGCAGGATATAAATATCCTAACTCGCTACAAAAGAAAATAATGAAACGAATGGAAAGAAGGAAACAAAACTAAATTGCTGGATAATATAAACATGTCGTTTATTTTCTGCTGAAAAATGAATGTTTTATGTATAACACGTGTTCATGTCCGCGTTCGGGTGTCACCATCGTTTGTTGGAGGACTGGTGGTATAGAAAGAAAAGGAAATGCGTGTTCATCTCACGTTCGGGTGACTAACGTTTGTTCGCGCGTGGCAAGAAAAGGAAATGGAGTAGAGAAACGAGAAATGGCAGTCCGGCATGTAGAAATGGAAAGAGAGAGAGGGTTGATATCAGTTAAGCTGCGCGCCATGTTAGCAGTCAGATACGCGGAGGTGTTCTCTGGCACAAGTTGTGTATAGAGAGAGAAAGAAAGTCAATCCAGCTTATGGAGAGAGAAAGCGTATAAAGTGTACCTACTATCTGTTAGCCTTTACCCCACATAGTAGCAGGTGGTGTGAGGCGCACGGGCGCGCGGTTGGTCCATCGACTGTTCAGGTCGGAAGCTGGTCCGAAAAGAAAGAAGCTGCTTATTGCTCTTGCTTTTATGGTTGTTTCCAGTGGTCTTTTGCGCATGTGTGGATTTCTTTTAAAGGGGAAGTGACGTTTTCCATGTGTGCATACGTGTGCGCGTATGTGTGCGTACATGTGTGTACGTTAGCGTGTGTGTATATGCACGTGAATGTGAATGTGAATGTATGTACGTGAACGTGAATATATCTACGTGTGTGTACGTGTGCGCGCATGTATATGACAAGAAATATGGCTAGAGATGTGAACGCATGTTTTTGTGTGAGACTAGAAAAGGCTCGCGCACACTCTACAAATTGGACGTGATGCTGCGTTAGTTCATCTAAACACATTCCAATTTCTACGAAAAATTATGCATTCTCAAATAGCTTTGATCCATAATTCATCTAAAAGTCAGTAATTCTTACTGTTGTGACGTGACTCGCATGATATAATTTCCGGTAAGTCAAAACTATAAAAGAAGGTACACGGAACATAGGGGTGTGCATATTACATTAACATGGACTTGTAGTAAACACCTACTTTTTTGTAAATGTGTTTAGTTCAACTTCTTAATAAAGTATTTTCTTTCCTTTCTTATCTCCTAGCTGGAGTCCGAACACGGTACCCCCATAATAATAATAAAGGGTTGGGTTCGAGACTCCTAACAAACGGTTCCCCCGTTCGATACAAAACACCTGATGAAGGCCGGAGGGCAAAACGGCCGAAACGTTGTGACGATAACAACCAAGATGAGGAAGTCAGTCCGACAATCTCAATCAATGAAAACACCTCATCTCAAAAATACAGACAATTACTAAACTCGGCATTACATAAATTAGACATGGTGAGTTTATTCATCGAATTCGTGGCTATTAACTGTATTTCAATATCTACGTTTTTCGATTTTTAATTCTAGTCGTTTAATGGATGCTTTAAAATATTTAATTAACGTTCTCAATATGCCCTGCTTTGGGGTTGAATAAATGTTTTAGAAAAATAAAAATTTTACAAAAAGAATGTAAGCAAAACTACTCCAACATCAACTCCCTCCTTATGTATGTTTTTTTCAAAAACCTTCGAATTTGACTTTGCAGCAGTCATAAATAAAGACTTATTTTCTCGCATGAATAAATCTCCCTGCTAAGCTATATGGCTACACACTGACCAATCAGATTGTAAGGCGTATTAATTTCATGTCCCCTTGAAGAACTAATGGTAATCATCATCAGCAGAAGGGGCCATCCCTTCTCTTTACCTCTTGTCTCTGCTTGACGATGTAGATAATTGCTGATAGATTTCTGGAGCTGAAACAAATAGAACTATTTTTCTTGTGCGTCAGTGCCTCCCCCTGACTGTGCGATATGGCACATACTGACCAATCAGAGGCATAGCGCAGGGACTCTAACTGCTTCCGTTCCGGCCGAGAAAAACTCTTCCTTTTCCAGCCAGACGCAAAAGGGAGCGGACCTCTTTCCTCACTCTTTCTCTCTGCCTACAACGGTATCGACGATTTCTACTTAGAAATAACTACCGGGCAAAGGCAGGCAAGTTTTATCCTAGTTATATCTTTTTGGTATCTTATCCCGACTTGCTTCAATAAACCTTTTCCTTGTTAAGTTTTACGAAGTTGTTTGTTCGTTTATTCAGTAGCTTGTGTTGAATTATTTATTTTATTAGGGAAGTGCCCGAAAAGCACGAACCCAACTCCCTAAAGAACTTTCAGCTCTTCATTTCCCTCATGCAGACACTGGCCAACTTTCTTTCACTTTAGTAAATCATTTTGTTGATGTATTTAAAGAAATTTTGTTTTTCATTTTCTGCAATGATTTTCGTTTTACTAAGAATACATAGAAGAATCTCACAAATCTATAACTTCGAAACACTGGTGTGAATTATCAAAAACATGAAACCCCCAAATATCGCAGTTGTGATTGTTTTTAATTGCCATAGTTTCATAGGGCAACAAAAACAATGTAGCCACACCCGTAATCATTTATTAAGTCAAATTTGACATGATAACTTAAACAAATGTGTTTTTTTCTGTTTATCAAAATCCACTGAGAAACTAAAGAGTTTATGACTATTGTAGTGTTTACAAGAATAATGGTGCGTTTTTATGGCACAAAAACTTGAACAAAGGAGAGAAAAATACTTTCAAGACAATTGAAAGACAAGTCAGTTTTAAAATAATGTAAATTTTTATAAAAGAAAAACAAAACAAAAAAAGTAAATGACAGAATTCTTGCAACGCCCAAAATTGAAGAGTTTCAGCTTGAAAGTCATTAAACAACTGGTACTTAATAAATATACGATCCGGTTTCCGGCAAATTTGCATCAGCATCTTCTGGCAAGTTATATAAGCAGCCGAAAAATGCCGAAGCGATTAACCAATACGCTGTCAGAAGATGACAAGTTTTAATGAAAGCATGAAATACATTAAATCAAGAAATATTTTTTAAATCGAAAATAACTTTCAACGCGTAACGTTGAAATACCCTCTTTTTGCCCCCATGTTAACAATGGCTTAACATGGACTCTAAGAGGCTCCCTCCTTCAACTTTGAGCACGTGGTGCAATCGGGCAAAAGTTGGTTGATTAGTTTCAATGCATCCAAAATCAAACTTCTATCTTTTTACTACCAACACTCTGATCCCCACTTCGTCACACATGAATGGCTCTCGTCTCAAAGAAATGCCCTGTTTCGACAAGCTCCTGGGACTGATCTTCAGCCTTGACCTGAAATGAAAGACTTACTTATGTTGTCAAGGTCACAGGAAAAATGGTTGCGTCATTCTATTGCTCCAGAAGGTATTTCACTTCCAACAAAAGCCTCTACATGTATAAGGGCCAAATACGCCTTAAAATGGAGTACTGTTGCTACATCTGAGGAGGAGTTGCCTGTAGTACTCTATCCTGTCTTCACAAAGTTCAAAAATGGTTTCGAAATCTAGTAGGTGATGTTCTTTTCTTCACCCTTCAACCACTTTTTTCCCAGAAAAGACATTGCAATCCTGTCCCTACTTTATTGTTATTTTCACAGCAAGTGCTCAAAAAGGTATCTTTGAAAAATACACTTTATCATATTATCAACCAAAATTATGGCTTCATTATATTAGGCTGTGAACAAAGCCCTATAGCTTTGAATACACCCTTTTAATGTGAGCGTCAGCGTCTGGCAAACTTTTAAACTCCAAACACAGATGCTCTATCATAAAAAAAAAACTTACTCCAATTCCTAAAAAGCAAATTGAGTGACTTTATTTTAACCTTTGAAAGTTTTCATAGCAATCTGCAACTATGTGCTGTCCCACTCGGAAACGATTGCCGACTCCGTCACTGTGCACCATGGATTTCTTCTCTTTCATCTTTTCTAATGGCCATGTCATCGTCTCTCACATTTGTGACTGCCAATGAGGCAAACATGAGTTCACAACTATAAGAAATAAACAACACAAGAGAAAATATAGGCCATGTTCATCAGTTAATGTCAGCTCATCTGAATCTACTCTGCATTCACCTGTCCTCAACTGTCACAAACTCAAGACTGTCTGTAAACTATCCCTAACTGTCATAAACTGTCACAAAAGTGACTGCCACTCCTAAAACTGTCCATAAACTAACTCTAAATATATTGACCTTTATGTCCAATCTTTTAACCCAGTTAGCGTCAAACATTGATTAACAATCCTATTTTAGAATTTTTATTGTTTTGAATAAGTGGTATTCGCTTCATTAAGGTTGAATGGTGGACCTGCAGATCTTTGCTCAACAAAACTCACACATAAGACCCATTACAGTGTTTTAGCCAAGAGCCCTCAAGGGACCTACCCATGCTCTGATAAACACACTGACTCTACTGTCCAGTAGCACTAAACAGAACCAACTGCTTGCTTTTCAACATTCAACTCCCACTTTTTTTCCTCCTACTCCTTCTCCTCCTCCTCCTCTGGGGTCTGACTGACTGAAAGGCCTTTGTTCAGTTGTCCAGAGGAGACGTTCACTGAAAATAACATTCAGCTGGTTTCTGGGCATTGTTTCTCTCACAAAGCTAAACTCAGTGGTATATTTCCATTAAACAATGAACTTTCTTTCCTCAGCCAAACATCTAACAACTGCAACATCTGCAATTCATATGAACTCACAAAGCAATGGCTTTTGATGATTAAATAGTTTCCTTGTCACTACCTGAGGAATCCATGTCAGTGTGGGATGCAAGTTACCAGAGTTTGCAAACAAACCAACTTTAATATAAAGGTAAAAGAACATTTTAGAGTTCTGTACTAAGTTCATTGCTATTGATTTGTGTCTAAGAAGAATTTCTTAGGAAGTTCTGTATGGCTTTGCTCGAAAGAGATGATGTACGATGATGATTTAGTACTTGCATGTGAAACAATCGAAAGCTTACTTGTTAAGTTAAAGACTTGGAGGAATGCAATGGAAAAGAAAAGTCTCAGAATAAATATTACCAAGACTAAAGTGATCATCAATGAGTGTGGTACTCAAAAAAGAGTTGAGAGTATTTGCGTGCGTTCGTGCACTGTCGTGATCATCCTACATATTGTGTCCAGGCCAAGGTTGTTTGTTGATCCATCCAGTCAGCACTGTAACAAAGAGTTCTCATATCAAGAAAAAATAGAAATCCTGCTTATATACAAATAATAGATACTTCATTATTTTTGAAGATTACAAGTTTCACCTGTGTGACCACCAACAGACTGCCGATCCCAAACGTTATGTGATGTGGATTTTTCATTCAACATCTTATGGCTATATCGTCATTTTCTCACTGGTGACTGTCGATGAGGACCAATGTCAGTCCACAAGTAGAAATTTAAAATAAAACACAGGAAAAACACAACACCAATGTTTCACAGATATCTGATGGTTGGATTGTGAGTGTGTGTCTTCTCCGTATTCTATCGGTGTTATGTTCCTCCATCAGCAATTCTCTCTCGATTTCTGTCTCGTTGTCAGCTCTAAAAAGTGTACATGCATTGTCAACCACTCTCAGCTATAAACTGACTACCTGGCGTCGTGATCTCAAATCTCCTACCCAAACTAACTGGAAGCTGCTCTTCCCTCTCTAGGCATCTCATTGATCTCCACCCCCCACCCCCCATCAAGTGTCATTGATTCTCTTTATCTGTTCTGTAGATTTCTGTTGTCATTTGTCCAATCTAAAAATACCTAGATTCATTGTTTGGCATTTCCTACTCTTTGTTCATTGTAAGTCATTTCATACTTGTCTATTATGCCCCCCCCTCTCAGCACTTAGTGACCTAGGTCATCTTCATAGTATCACGTTATATAATAGTGTACCAAAAACGGCACCAAAATTTTGCATAATCTAACATGAACAACACTCACGTAAACAGATGTATACGTTTCGTGTTTGTTTGTGACGTATCCTAAATGTGTTACTAAATGTCTATTAGTGGTTCTTCACTTTCTGAACTCATTTCATGTTTTGTGATCATCTAATGTTCATATGCGTGCGTGTGGGTCATATACGTATCTTCGACATACCTTTATCTTCTCTGCTCACTGAACCTGGTCCATCCTGACATCATATTGTTCTGGAGGGGGCTGGAACCTTTTGGACAAAACACATTGACTCCAAGACGATGATTGCTTTTCATATTAGTTTTTATTCCACTTTCCAGGATGTCGCACAGATGAAAATGGGCTTGTGAGCTTAGCAGTCTACATTGAGAGAAACGTCACTCCCTCCCAAGAGGGGAGGAGAGACAACTGTAAAGCCCAACCACTCTACTTCAATCCCAAGTTCCAACTTTTCAATGATCTCCAGCTAACCTGATCATGCAACTCACATGTAGATCCGATCAGCTGACTAGAACTTCCAGTAAACTTTGTCTATGATCGAGATTTTCATATTTTGACAGGTTTTATAAATATTCATCATATCCATCCCTTGTCTACCTCTCCAGTTAGATAGATCGAGATGGATAGATAGCGAGATCGATAGATAAATAACTACAAAGTTAGATAGATAGATATAAGATAATTTATTCTGTTCTACCTATTACATAACAGTATCACACCTGTCTACTTAGTTGAATGACAAACTTGCAGCATCAAATACTAGCCTGACTAAACCAATGCACATAGGATCCATGTGTGATATTATAGTTGACCCCCTGACCTCCCAAGTACTAGGAAGTAGGAGAGAAAAGGATGTAGGCTTAGCAGGTACCAAAAGAAATACGAAATAGGATTTATCAATAGACAATAGATATGAATTTGTTTCTTAACGCAGACAAAAGAGAGCTACAGGTAGGGTTTAAATTAGAATCTGACAAATGACTAACAAAAAAAAAAACATGGAACAATGGATGTAGACATATTTAGATTTGGTTTGTAGATACTTTAGAACTGACAATGAGTTTTATGCCACTAAAGATTGGCAAGGGGCTTTACAGTAGTGAGTTGGGCACTTAGACTTGATGGGAGTCTAATTGAATGCTTAAACAGTTAAGAGCTGTTCCGAGGGAGATCAAAGAGATTGGAGTCAAAGCCAGGTGATAGTAGATCAGGCCGAGAGGAAAATTGCCGGAGACTGATACGACCAAAATAGATCAGGGGGATCATTCCTACTTCTATGATTCTCAATGGTATCACACACACACACACCTTAACTGATTTACTCTTGTGTTGTTGATCATGTTTCGATCACAAAGACAATTGGGCTACCTGATGATTGCAGTCCTTTATTGAGAGCTCTAAAGGATCTAACCTGCTCGGAGAAGAGCAGCAGCCGAACTGTTCAGTAGCTCTCCAGAAAACTGTCTGCTCCAAATGTTCAATTACCATTGTCTTTTCCTCCTCTTCTTACTGACCTTTCACTCTGTCCATCTCCTGAAATCTTTTCACCATTGACTGATTCTGACCTTTAGTGGTCATTGCTGGAGACATCAACTGAAGGTGATACCTGCCAGTTTCCAGGGTCTTAGTTTTTCCAAACAAAGAGAATATCTCTAGGGTGGTCTGACTCTGCCCAGAGATATTTTCAGTTCTTTGTTTTCTCACTCTTCCCTTGGCCAAACATCTAACAACTGCACGCCTACCATTCATATGTATTAGCAAAACATGCTATGTAACACGTGTTTACAAAGTTCCCCTGCTCAATTTGTGAGAAGGAAGTTGGGTATGATTCAATTTTTTGCAGTATTCGTAAGCATCGCTTACACAACAAGTGTAGTGGAGTTACAGGTGAGATGACTGGAAGATGATAACGAGTTTGTGTGCAAGAAGTGTAAGACAATGACAATGGATGAGGAATTTTATGTGGAGAAGGTATATTTGGAGGGTGAATATTACTTCAAATCAGGTTGGGTCGGGTTAGGTTAAGGTCGAAGCTATTGCAGTCGTCACAAAAACAGAAAGATTCTAAGAGTTTATAACTATTTCAATGACAACATCGAAATGCGACTCTGTCAAAAGATGTTTTTCAAAGTTCTGCGATTGTTACAAAGTACATATTTTTTTTTCTGATTAAATAACAGTGGTGTTCAAAGATGATTTATGTACTTTAAATCTGATCATACTTAACAGAGGATCCGGCATCAAACTGGACAATAAACATCAGAACTTTGTTTTGTGTATATTTTTAACATTCACACACATATCTATTTCAGATTGACAACAAATGTCAATAACACTGGACTTATCCTTTTATAAGGTGTCTTTTTTTCGGGCAGGAAAATTCTCGCTTCATACATGTTTTTTCAGTGCTTATCCATTTTTGGTAACACGCCATTTTTTAAATAGTTTTTTCAGGTTAAATTCAAGTTTTTACGATATCTTTTTTTTTTTATTAAATTGTTAGGTGGAAGCACAGAATACTTACAAAACACCCTCTCTTCCCCATGTTAAGAATGGCTTTCAAAATAATAACATTATTATTCCAGCACAGTTCCAAAAGTGCACAACTATTGTTTTTTTCTTCAGTTTTTGCTTTTTCATTTTTTTCTTTCTCTAACACCCAAACTTATATTTTAAACAAAACGCAATTCCATTAAACATCATTTTTTTTTTTTTTTTTATTGAGAGGAAGAATCTTCAGGAATTACAATAAGCAAATTTGAAACAAAATATATGTACATGTATATCTGCATAAATATGTATTTTAACTGTAGTTTACACGTATACTTAATTTCAATCTTTTGCGGCAGGGGAATGTTAATTTGAGTTTTTTATTTTTCTTTCATTGAAAAACTTACAAATACATTTAATGTTAGCTTTGTACATTAATTTTTTTTCAGAATGCGAATTTTAGTTATTAAATTTATTTCTTCACAACGATAATTTACAGGCATATTTAACTGTGGAAATAAAAGGAAAACGTAGTCTCTTGCGGGAGGGGTAAGAGTTTCCTACAGCGCAGTTTTAATCACCTTATCTGAACAACATGTACTCATCCAAAGTGTACCCCATCTATACAGAGGACAAAGCATGACTGGGAAGAGATATAAGTCAGTGTCACATTACATGCCACAGAAGGAGGGTGCACCAGAGTCTGATCAGACCTGATGAGGTCGGCTTCGTGAGAGAAGTATGATCTTGGAAAACCTGAAACTGCCCAGGATATAAGCCATAACATCATTACCGATACCATTCAGCACAAAACTCAAGTGCTTATATATGTAGGAGTTACACCTAAAGTCTAAGAAAAATGAAAAACAAAAAAAAAAATTATTTTAATTATTTACTAAAATATTTTTTAACATTAGTTTTCTAAAATTTCATATGAACCGTACAAAATAATGTTTTCAAAGATGTATTTGATTGTTTTATTAATCGTTAATCTTAAAAACATACAATAATTGTACATCATTGTGCATCCACAAGTTATTTCAATAATGCTCGCTTTTCTTGTAGTTTGGCCGCGGCTTTCTTCTTCATCATCTGCAAGCGCTTATCAGCATTGGCCATTTGTATGCCACTGGAAGTTTTTGATTTGGATGAGCTCTTGGAACCCATGGTGAGTGCTGCAGCGAACAAGCTCTTGTCTGACGAATCTGCTTTAGAAGAGGATGATTTGCTTTCCTTCGACGATGAACTGTGCTTGGTCTGTTCGGACTTGGTCAGCGAAGACTTGGATAGAACGTCAGATGTGGTCTTCCCTGACAAATTAGCGGCAAGACTGACCAGACCACTCAAAGGTTTTGCTGCCAAGCTGCTTGAAGGGATCTACAAAAAATAATAGTATCATAAAGCAAAGTTAATTTGTCAGAAATCACAACTTCCAAAAAGTTTTGTACATTGATTTATTCAAAATATTACTTTTATCTTTATATATCTTCGTCAAAGAACATTTATTCAATATGAGAACAAACTTTTCAAAATGTATATTTCAAATTTATTAACTGGTAATAGTTAAACATTATATATATATGTGTATGTGTGGAAAAAAATGAAGTCTTATATAAGACTGAGGAAGAAAATGGACAGTTAAATAAATACTGCCACCCTAAATATACAATGAAAAGTGAAAGTAGATTTAGATCAGTATATATTTAGAAATACTGTAAGTATCTAATTAGTTCAATAGTAGAATCTATAGATCAACCAGAGCTACTATCTTATAGTTTTGAAATAAACAAATTGACTGATTTGTTTAGAGTTCTGGGGATTGATTGTTGGTTGTGGAGTTTCTTTCAGGCTAGTTTTGTCTGATAACTGACATATTATGAAGGTAGTTAATTATCCTTGGGAGAGGATGAAATAATAGTGCTTTTTTTGAACAGCATTTCCTGGATGATCGTACAAGAGACTAAACTCAGAAGTAGTTTCTCCATCAGCATTCTTTAGCGAATGCTGATGGAGAAACTACTTCTATTACTACTACTATCAGAATATTGCAAGTGTCGTGGAGTGCATGGATATTGTGTCCCTGGAGGGATCTCTGGAGTGGATGGGTGTTTCCATCATTATTTTTGCTAATGTTTCTGTTTTATGTCAGATGATTTGGCAACTTCATTTATCACCATTATTTTTGTTCGTTTTTTTACTTGGTTGGTCATCACTTATCAAGGGCCAGAGGCCATTCAAAAATAAGGGTTAAGTGTTAGGTAAATGGTGAGACAAAATGGTGGAGTTTGGGTAGGGCTAGATTATCTAAGTGTACAACTCATTAGGAATTTATTTACATTAGTTTTGAAGACAACCGTGTTATAGTCAGCCAGGAAGCAGTGTATATTATATATATTAACAAGACAGCTTGACAAGATTATGAAAAAAAAAAGTAAAGCAAACCAACCTGCATAATACTAATATTGTAATTTTAAGTTCATTTTAGGATAAAATAAACCATTTTTTTTACCCCATTGCACTACACACTCCAGGTTGGGGGAGAAAGAATCTGCAAGATCTTGATCTTTATTGGCCATTGAATTGTTGCCAAAGATGGTAGAAGTTAAAAGACTACCTTGTTTAGAAATGATTCTAACTTCCTCTCCTCTTTATTATTCTACTTTCTTCTCTGTTATATTTCTTACATCAAATGACTTTATGCTTTGTCTGGAGCGATTTCCATACAAAAAAAATCTAATTTGACCAGATTAATAAAAAAAGATTTTACATTTAAACAAAAGCAAATAAAGATAAAATATTTAACCTCACAAAACTGTAATAAAAACAAAAGAAAAAAGTTTCATTATTATTAATTAGTAACTTGGTAGGAGGAGGAGAAGGCAGAGTTAGTAGATACACACAATTATGACAATTAGGTAGAAAAAGAGAAAAAAAATTAACAAAAGAATAAAAATACATGCATATATTGTCTGTTTATTGAGATCCAGCAAATTCTGTTGTTTCAAATGGAAAAGATTTGTGTTACTTACTTTGGCTTCCGTCCGACGGAAAGGGAAAATATCTAAAGAGTCAGAACGACTTGATTTGCTTCCACCTGACGATGATGATGATGATGATGACGACGACGACGAGAGAGAAGATGACTTACTATTCTCTGTTGACGACGACTTGATTGGTTTAGTGGCTTTCGTGGCCTGAAACAAAGATTGAAGAGAGAAAACGCTCAGTAGCTCAGATTTTTCTATCTGTGTTTCAACAGACTGCCATCTTTTTGCTCTCAGAAATAAAAAAAAAAAAACAATAATCGTATAATTTTGATTTCTTGATACGACAGATGAGCTTGAAAATGTTTTTCTTTGGTTTAGGATCACAAACGCACCAACATATTTGTCTGTTTTGCCTTTTAAACTTTAATTCTTACTTTTGAAGTGTTGCGATAGTAAACTAAGCCTAAGAGTTGGTAAATAAAAACTGAAATCGAGATAATTGCACAACCTGTGAAGTTATCCCCCACTACTTCTCAATCGGAGATAAGAGGAGCGAAAAAAACAGGACATAAACCTCTAGCAATTTGGCAGAAAATAGTCTTCGCTAAAAAAAAAAAAATACCTAAACAAAATAATTTTAAAAAATCGCCTTTTCTGAATTAAAAAAAAACAAAATTTCTAATTTACAATAAAGCAGAGGTAAAGGTCTCACATCTCTCATAAACACATCTCAATCGTTTTTTTTTATCTATTATTGTTGGGTATTTATGATTACATCAGCTAGAGTTTATTTTGTTGAAAAATACTCATCAGGAGAAATTAACAACATAAGTTATAAACAGGATGTATTAGGGACAAAGGGGTCAACAAGGTCTATCTGTTGACCTTTCAAGTAAAGCGATCCTGTTTGGAAACTACAAACTGGTGGAAGTAACATTGGATGATTGGTTTGAAAATATGAAGTTGTGAGTTGGCATAGAAACTTTGGACCGAAAAAACGGATCCTAAAATGTGCTATTTGGTGCTAGTAGATAATGCTCTTTGAAAATATTAGCTTCCTGACTTAAATGCGCCAAAAATAGATGTTATCGTTTTTTCCTTTTTTTTCTTTGCAAAACTCAATCACATTCTACAAAACAACCAAACCAAACTCCATGAATAAATATTTGAAGATATAAATAACTTGAAGCATAAAAACTTTTACCGAAATATCTGAACCTGAAAAGGTAAAGGGTTGATATGCTGTAAAACAAAACAACCAAACCAAACACCATGAAGAAATATTTGAAGATAGAAACAACTTAAATATAAAAACAGTTTTTCCAAAATTATCAATTATATTAAATTACTGGAAAAGGGTTGATATGCCATAAAAGAAAACAACCAAGTCACCACTAAAATACACTAACCAGATGTGAACATATCTAAACCATGGGCTTACATATCTATATATATATATATATATATATATATGTATATATATATATGTTTTCTTCTTTCCATCTCCCCCTCCCCTGCCCCATGACTTTGCAGCAATGTAACAAATTGAATAAATGAATTCCTCTTCAAAAAGATTTTGTAATTAACATAATTAATATCATGTGCTGAAATTGATTCACATTGCAGTTGCAGTGTCATCACTTGAGAGCAGAACAGCACCGATGCATGACAACAAGCAACAAAGAACACAGTATGATTTTGAGTTATAAATATTGAACTGTTAATTGCCAAAAATTGTATTATACAAATAACTGCCAACGTGAAGAGTCCCCAGAGTTTGGTTGCTATACAGCATTATTAAAAGGTTTAAAAAATGCCTGTATGAGGGTTATTCCAAAAATAAAGCCTCCTATTTTTTTTTACTCAAAAAGTTGAAGAGCTACAAAGACGGGAGTGGTACCATTAAAACAAGCGATCTTTTGTGCTCCAGAATTTATTTTTCTAGATAATCACCACCATTGTCAAAATGCACTTTTGCCAGAAATTCAATGACACATTTCTGTTTCTGACACATGTCCATGGCAGGGGTTCATTTCTTAGTCACTCACACCATCAATATCTGCAATAGAGAGATGAAGCTTTCAGGTCATGAATGCATATAAGTTCAGTCATCATAACAATATGATTTGCGACTTTTTTGATCCATTCAGATAGAATAAAAAATAGGAAGTATTACTTTTGGAACGGCCCTTGTAAATGTCACAACAGTAAAGGTGCGCATCAATCTATGATTAAAACATTAAAAATAGCTGATGCGTTTTATATCATATCTCTTTAAAATTTTTAATGAATTTTGAAACCTTTAATTTCTACTGCTTAATAAAGTAAAATAAAAAAGTCCAGTATTATGGTTCATTTGTCCTCCTGAACCAAAGAAGTGAGTCTAGACTGCTCTACTATTTTATCTATAGTTAGGGATGGGATAGAAATCAAACCTTGCCCAAGGGTAACTTTAAAACCACTTACAGCATCCAGTATTCCAAAACGGTCATCCATCTAAGGACTGACCAGACTTTATGTTGCTTAACTTCAGTAATTCAACAGAAATCAATATTTCAACATGATACAACAGTAAGCATGTTTAATAAAAATCAAACATGAACAGAATAAGAATTTGTATTTTATTGAAGTAATTCATGTTTAACATTTTTGTCAACCAACCATTGTCTAATCGTTAGAGTTCTCACCAAGGTGGGCAATAATAATTAAAGCCATGTGCTTAAAAACTGAAGTCTTTTTCTCCTTTTCTCACCCTACCCCAGTGACCTTACAACTTACTGGACGATCATGGTGAATAAATCATTAATCTTCTAAGATCTTGAGTTGAATTAATTGAATAATGTGAGAAACATCTCATATGACTTTTTATTACAGCTAACAAAATTGTCATCGGTTTGGCAAGATAACACTGATGCATGAATACATGGAATCAATAATAAAAATTATAATCCAATCATATTTGGTACAAATACACTTCAGTTTATGTCTGACTTGCCCACCAAGTTTTAGTCATCAATGTCCAACAGTCTTGTTCTTCAATCACCATTCGATTATAGATACACCTAGATACGATGCGCAAAATTCTTCAGAACTCTTACATAATCCTTCTTTCGGTATTGTTCAGATTTTAGCTGTGATAGCTCTATTCAATTAAACTAGACAAGCTGTATTATTCAGGAGAGATGGAGAAATCTATAATATTATAAATTATGCTTTCTTTTTTACTTTTTTTTTTACCCTAAACAAGGTATATCGCCTCTGAGACATAAGGGGTTATTGTGGGCACTTAAGTGGAGGGTTGTGCAGCATGATGTTTCTTCACATTACATTTAAATTTCTGTATGTTCGTACAGTTGGGGAAACAGGGAGTCAGAGGTGTGGGTTACCGTGTTTTTATGGTTCATGACGAAGAATAAATTAGTGTAAATTCTTTTTTAGAAATGTCATTCATTTCAGTTGGTAAATGTCCAGCGAAAACCTTTACAAAATTAAATTATGAAAACTGATTGATTAAAACGCAGAAAAAAAATTAAGAAATCCAATCATCAAAAACAAAATAATTCAACTGACAATGAATAAAAAAAAAAGTTCCAAATGATTATTAGGCATCACAAAACATGCACAAAAAAACAAAACATAATAATTTTAAGAACAAAAACAAAAGCAATAATAAAACCATGCAACACACAGCAATAATGAAAACAGCTAAAATATTAAGAAAAACTCTTGAATGTGGAAACCAACCCATATAAAACCAACCATAGGTCAGTTGAAATAGAATCTGCATCATATCTGGTTTTATATCCATCTTACATGTTGGCATGTGTTGGACCGCTTTAAGAAATTGAGTTTTTTGTTTTGTTTTTTTGATTCACGTTTACACCTACCAAGGCATATTGCCACTTGGACGTAAAGGGATACTATTTGGGACTATGCCTAGAAAAGATTAACAAGATGTTGGTTTACATTACATTTAAACTTCTGCATATCAGTACAGCAAGGTCAGCAGGTAGCAGGAAGGGAATTCCAAAGTCTAGCTGTTCAAGGGAAGAAACTATTCGAGTAGAGAGCTTTCTGGCATTTAGGGACCTCAACAATGAAGGGGTGAGATTTTGTTGCTAAGCGGGTTTGTCGGGGATATGTACGTCGAGAGAGCACAAGTGTAACAAGTTCATCAGAGCACATTCCATTAAAATACTTGTAAAACAAGCACAGAGATGCAACATTGTGGCGATGGGACAGAGGTTGGAGCTTAGTTGAGAAAGTGGCACCTATTAGATTCAAAACTCTTTTTTGGACCCTATCCAAGAGGGAGAGACTAATGGTAGATGCACCAGCTCAGATGTGGTAACAATGCTCCATGCATGGTATGCGAATGGTGGCCTTGAAGATGTACAGGATACTCTCAAGTGTGAGTAGTTTTCTAGCTCGATAGAGGGAATCTACCTTCTTTGCAGCAGCCTTTGCAATGTATTTGTTCCAGTTCATATTGCTCACATGAATTTTGTGCCAAGGAGTTTGAAGGAAGAATTCTCAAGTAGAGTGTTATTTGTCATGGATATTGGTGGTTGGAGAGGTGTCTTGTAATTGTTAAAAGAGGGCAACTTACTGGCATTAAATGTTACCATCGATTTGTGGACCCATTCTACTATAGTCTGGAGGTCATTTTCTAACAATTCTACCATTGTCTTAGACTTATGTATATCTGTTTTTCCCTCATACATGTCATAGAGCGTTGTATCATCAGCAAATATACCCAATCTTTGACACAATATTATCAGGGAGGTAATTTATGAATATCAGGAATAATAGTGGTCCAAGGATTAATCCCTGAGGCACTCCCACATTAATGTTATACTACTTGGATGTACATCTATCAATGGCAACCTGGATGATCCTATTGTCTAAGAAGGATCTAATTATATTTAGTATATGTCCGGTTATACCGTACGATTTAATTTTCATTAGCAGCCCTTTATGCCAAACTTTGTCAAAGGCCTTGGATATATCAAGGGATACAGCTTTGTGTACATGGTTCAGAGATGACTGTTAAAATATCTGCAGTAGAATGACATTGCCTAAATCCATACTGTTTGTCGCAGAGATTTGCTTTTGCGAGGTGGTGGACTAGTGCTTGATTAATTAAGGTTTCAAAGATTTTAGCGAAGAGGGGGAGGAGACTGATAGGCCGATGATTGAGAGGGTGAGTCCTTTCACCAGAATTCTTGTACACTGGTACCACAGAGGCCATCTTTCAGCTATTAGGGAAGCAAGATTCAGCAAGGCATTTATTGTAGAGCTTGGAAAGTATGAGGATTAGCCCAGTTGAGGATTTCTTAATTAGTATAGCAGGGGTAAGATCAGGCCCACATACCTTGGAGGTGTTTAGATTTTCATGATATCACGAACATGAGAAGAGGTGATTTTTATATCAGCTAGTGTGGCTTCAGTCCGCATAAGGAAATTTGGGAGGGAGTTATTTGTTGGTTTTAAGATGGAGTTGGAGACGAATCGCCAGGCAAGCAGTTCCATCTTTTTGGTTGCCGTGCATGTGACCGCCTGGTTGTTGGATACTGGAGGTGTACACATTTAGGTCATTTTTTTCTAGGCATTAAAGGGTTGTTATTATTATTATTCTCATCATTATTATTATTTTATTATAATTATTATTATTTTATTATAATTATTATTCTCATCATTATTATTATTTTATTATAATTATTATTATTCTCATCATTATTATTATTTTATTATAATTATTATTATCATCATTATTATTATTTTATTATAATTATTATTATTCTCATCATTATTATTATTTTATTATAATTATTATTATTCTCATCATTATTATTATTATTATAATTATTATTATTATTATTCTCATCATTATTATAATTTTATTATAATTATTATTATTCTCATCATTATTATTATTTTATTATAATTATTATCATTCTCATCATTATTATTATTTTATTATAATTATTATTATTATTATTCTCATCATTATTATAATTTTATTATAATTATTATTATTCTCATCATTATTATTATTTTATTATAATTATTATTATTCTCATCATTATTATTATTATTATAATTATTATTATTCTCATCATTATTATTATTTTATTATAATTATTATTATTCTCATCATTATTATTATTTTATTATAATTATTATTATTCTCATCATTATTATTATTTTATTATAATTATTATTATTATCATCATTATTATTATTTTATTATAATTATTATTATTCTCATCATTATTATTATTTTATTATAATTATTATTATTCTCATCATTATTATTATTATTATAATTATTATTATTATTATTCTCATCATTATTATAATTTTATTATAATTATTATTATTCTCATCATTATTATTATTTTATTATAATTATTATCATTCTCATCATTATTATTATTTTATTATAATTATTATTATTATTATTCTCATCATTATTATAATTTTATTATAATTATTATTATTCTCATCATTATTATTATTTTATTATAATTATTATTATTCTCATCATTATTATTATTATTATAATTATTATTATTCTCATCATTATTATTATTTTATTATAATTATTATTATTCTCATCATTATTATTATTTTATTATAATTATTATTATTCTCATCATTATTATTATTTTATTATAATTATTATTATTCTCATCATTATTATTATTTTATTATAATTATTATTATTCTCATCATTATTATTATTTTATTATAATTATTATTATTCTCATCATTATTATTATTTTATTATAATTATTATTATTCTCATCATTATTATTATTTTATTATAATTATTATTATTATTATTCTCATCATTATTATTATTTTATTATAATTATTATTATTCTCATCATTATTATTATTTTATTATAATTATTATTATTATTATTCTCATCATTATTATAATTTTATTATAATTATTATTATTCTCATCATTATTATTATTTTATTATAATTATTATCATTCTCATCATTATTATTATTTTATTATAATTATTATTATTCTCATCATTATTATTATTTTATTATAATTATTATTATTATTATTCTCATCATTATTATAATTTTATTATAATTATTATTATTCTCATCATTATTATTATTTTATTATAATTATTATCATTCTCATCATTATTATTATTTTATTATAATTATTATTATTCTCATCATTATTATTATATTATAATTATTATTATTCTCATCATTATTATTATTTTATTATAATTATTATTATTCTCATCATTATTATTATTTTATTATAATTATTATTATTCTCATCATTATTATTATTATATTATAATTATTATTATTCTCATCATTATTATTATTTTATTATAATTATTATTATTCTCATCATTATTATTATTATTATAATTATTATTATTCTCATCATTATTATTATTTTATTATAATTATTATTATTCTCATCATTATTATTATTTTATTATAATTATTATTATTCTCATCATTATTATTATTTTATTATAATTATTATTATTCTCATCATTATTATTATTTTATTATAATTATTATTATTCTCATCATTATTATTATTTTATTATAATTATTATTATTCTCATCATTATTATTATTTTATTATAATTATTATTATTCTCATCATTATTATTATTTTATTATAATTATTATTATTCTCATCATTATTATTATTTTATTATAATTATTATTATTCTCATCATTATTATTATTTTATTATAATTATTATTATTATTATTCTCATCATTATTATAATTTTATTATAATTATTATTATTCTCATCATTATTATTATTTTATTATAATTATTATCATTCTCATCATTATTATTATTTTATTATAATTATTATTATTCTCATCATTATTATTATTTTATTATAATTATTATTATTCTCATCATTATTATTATTTTATTATAATTATTATTATTCTCATCATTATTATTATTTTATTATAATTATTATTATTCTCATCATTATTATTATTTTATTATAATTATTATTATTCTCATCATTATTATTATTTTATTATAATTATTATTATTCTCATCATTATTATTATTTTATTATAATTATTATTATTCTCCTCATTATTATTATTTTATTATAATTATTATTATTCTCATCATTATTATTATTTTATTATAATTATTATTATTCTCATCATTATTATTATTTTATTATAATTATAATTATTCTCATCATTATTATTATTTTATTATAATTATTATTATTCTCATCATTATTATTATTTTATTATAATTATTATTATTCTCATCATTATTATTATTTTATTATAATTATTATTATTCTCATCATTATTATTATTTTATTATAATTATTATTATTCTCATCATTATTATTATTTTATTATAATTATTATTATTCTCATCATTATTATTATTTTATTATAATCATTATTATTCTCATCATTATTATTATTTTATTATAATTATTATTATTCTCATCATTATTATTATTTTATTATAATTATTATTATTCTCATCATTATTATTATTTTATTATAATTATTATTATTCTCATCATTATTATTATTTTATTATAATTATTATTATTCTCATCATTATTATTATTTTATTATAATTATTATTATTCTCATCATTATTATTATTTTATTATAATTATTATTATTCTCATCATTATTATTATTTTATTATAATTATTATTATTCTCATCATTATTATTATTTTATTATAATTATTATTATTCTCATCATTATTATTATTTTATTATAATTATTATTATTCTCATCATTATTATTATTTTATAATAATTATTATTATTCTCATCATTATTATTATTTTATTATAATTATAATTATTCTCATCATTATTATTATTTTATTATAATTATTATTATTCTCATCATTATTATTATTTTATTATAATTATTATTATTCTCATCATTATTATTATTTTATTATAATTATTATTATTCTCATTATTATTTTATTATGATTATTATTATTCTCATCATTATTATTATTTTATTATAATTATTATCATTCTCACCATTATTATTATTTTATTATAATTATTATTATTCTCATCATTATTATTATAATTATTATTATTCTCATCATTATTATTATTTTATTATAATTATTATTATTCTCATCATTATTATTATTATTTTATTATAATTATTATTATTCTCATCATTATTATTATTATTTTATTATAATTATTATTATTCTCATCATTATTATTATTATTTTATTATAATTATTATTATTCTCATCATCATTATTATTATTTTATTATAATTATTATTATTCTCATCATTATTATTATTTTATTATAATTATTATTATTCTCATCATTATTATTATTTTATTATAATTATTATTATTCTCATCATTATTATTTTATTATAATTATTATTATTCTCATCATTATTATTATTTTTATATAATTATTATTATTCTCATCATCATTATTATTATTATTTTATTATAATTATTATTATTCTCATCATTATTATTATTTTATTATAATTATTATTATTCTCATCATCATTATTATTTTATTATAATTATTATTATTCTCATCATTATTATTATTTTATTATAATTATTATTATTCTCATCATCATTATTATTTTATTATAATTATTATTATTCTCATCATTATTATTATTTTATTATAATTATTATTATTCTCATCATTATTATAATTTTATTATAATTATTATTATTCTCATAATTATTATTATTTTATTATAATTATTATAATTCTCATCATTATTATAATTTTATTATAATTATTATTATTCTCATCATCATTATTATTATTTTATTATAATTATTATTATTCTCATCATTATTATTATTTTATTATAATTATTATTATTCTCATCATTATTATTATTTTATTATAATTATTATTATTCTCATCATCATTATTATTATTTTATTATAATTATTATTATTCTCATCATTATTATTATTTTATTATAATTATTATTATTCTCATCATCATTATTATTATTTTATTATAATTATTATTATTCTCATCATTATTATTATTTTATTATAATTATTATTATTCTCATCATTATTATTATTTTATTATAATTATTATTATTCTCATCATTATTATTTTTTTATTATAATTATTATTATTCTCATCATTATTATTATTTTATTATAATTATTATTATTCTCATCATCATTATTATTATTTTATTATAATTATTATTATTCTCATCATTATTATTATTTTATTATAATTATTATTATTCTCATCATTATTATTATTTTATTATAATTATTATTATTCTCATCATTATTATTATTTTATTATAATTATTATTATTCTCATCATTATTATTATTTTATTATAATTATTATTATTCTCATTATTATTTTATTATGATTATTATTATTCTCATCATTATTATTATTTTATTATAATTATTATCATTCTCACCATTATTATTATTTTATTATAATTATTATTATTCTCATCATTATTATTATTTTATTATAATTATTATTATTCTCATCATTATTATTATTTTATTATAATTATTATTATTCTCATCATTATTATTATTATTTTATTATAATTATTATTATTCTCATCATTATTATTATTATTTTATTATAATTATTATCATTCTCATCATTATTATTATTTTATTATAATTATTATTATTCTCATCATCATTATTATTATTTTATTATAATTATTATTATTCTCATCATTATTATTATTTTATTATAATTATTATTATTCTCATAATTATTATTATTTTATTATAATTATTATTATTCTCATCATTATTATTATTTTATTATAATTATTATTATTCTCATCATTATTATTATTTTATTATAATTATTATTATTCTCATCATTATTATTTTATTATAATTATTATTATTCTCATCATTATTATTATTTTTATATAATTATTATTATTCTCATCATCATTATTATTATTATTTTATTATAATTATTATTATTCTCATCATTATTATTATTTTATTATAATTATTATTATTCTCATCATCATTATTATTTTATTATAATTATTATTATTCTCATCATTATTATTATTTTATTATAATTATTATTATTCTCATCATTATTATTATTTTATTATAATTATTATTATTCTCATCATCATTATTATTATTTTATTATAATTATTATTATTCTCATCATTATTATTATTTTATTATAATTATTATTATTCTCATCATTATTATTATTTTATTATAATTATTATTATTCTCATCGTTATTATTATTTTATTATAATTATTATTATTCTCATCATCATTATTATTATTTTTCTTATCATTATTATTATTTTATTATAATTATTATTATTCTCATCATCATTATTATTATTTTATTATAATTATTATTATTCTCATCATTATTATTATTTTATTATAATTATTATCATTCTCATCATTATTATTATTTTATTATAATTATTATTATTCTCATCATTATTATTATTTTATTATAATTATTATTATTCACATCATTATTATTATTTTATTATAATTATTATTATTCTCATCATTATTATTATTTTATTATAATTATTATTATTCCCATCATTATTATTATTTTATTATAATTATTATTATTCTCATCATTATTATCATTTTATTATAATTATTATTATTATTCTCATCATTATTATTATTTTATTATAATTATTATTATTCTCATCATTATTATTATTTTATTATAATTATTATTATTCTCATCATCATTATTATTATTTTATTATAATTATTATTATTCTCATCATTATCAATATTTTATTACAATTATTATTATTCTCATCATTATTATTATTTTATTATAATTATTATTATTCTAATCATTATTATTATTTTATTATAATTATGATTATTCTCATAATTATTATTATTTTATTATAATTATTATTATTCTCATCATTATTATTATTTTATTATAATTATTATTATTCTCATCATTATTATTATTTTATTATAATTATTATTCTTCTCATAATTATTATTATTTTATTATAATTATTATTATTCTCATCATTATTATTATTTTATTATAATTATTATAATTCTCATCATCATTATTATTATTTTATTATAATTATTATTATTCTCATCATTATTATTATTTTATTATAATTAATATTATTCTCATCATTATTATTATTTTTTTATAATTATTATTATTCTCATCATTATTATTATTTTATTATAATTATTATCATTCTCATCATTATTATTATTTTATTATAATTATTATTATTCTCATCATTATTATTATTTTATTATTATTATTATTATTCTCATCATTATTATTATTTTATTATTATTATTATTATTCTCATCATTATTATTATTTTATTCTAATTATTATTATTCTCATCATTATTATTATTTTTATATAATTATTATTATTCTCATCATTATTATTATTTTATTATAATTATTATTATTCTCATCATTATTATTATTTTATTATAATTATTATTATTCTCATCATTACTATTATTTAATTATAATTATTATTATTCTCATCATTATTATTATTTTATTATAATTATTATTATTCTCATCATCATTATTATTTTATTATAATTATTATTATTCTCATCATTATCAATATTTTATTACAATTATTATTATTCTCATCATTATTATTATTTTATTATAATTATTATTATTCTAATCATTATTATTATTTTATTATAATTATGATTATTCTCATCATTATTATTATTTTATTATAATTATTATTATTCTCATCATTATTATTATTTTATTATAATTATTATTATTCTCATCATTATTATTATTTTATTATATTTATTATTCTTCTCATAATTATTATTATTTTATTATAATTATTATTATTCTCATCATTATTATTATTTTATTATAATTATTATAATTCTCATCATCATTATTATTTTATTATAATTATTATTATTCTCATCATTATTATTATTTTATTATAATTACTATTATTCTCATCATTATTATTATTTTTTTATAATTATTATTATTCTCATCATTATTATTATTTTATTATAATTATTATCATTCTCATCATTATTATTATTTTATTATAATTATTATTATTCTCATCATTATTATTATTTTATTATTATTATTATTATTATTCTCATCATTATTATTATTTTATTATAATTATTATTATTCTCATCATTATTATTATTTTATTATAATTATTATTATTCTCATAATTATTATTATTTTTATATAATTATTATTATTCTCATCATCATTATTATTATTATTTTATTATAATTATTATTATTCTCATCATTATTATTATTTTATTATAATTATTATTATTCTCATCATCATTATTATTTTATTATAATTATTATTATTCTCATCATTATTATTATTTTATTATAATTATTATTATTCTCATCATTATTATTATTTTATTATAATTATTATTATTCTCATCATCATTATTATTATTTTATTATAATTATTATTATTCTCATCATTATTATTATTTTATTATAATTATTATTATTCTCATCATTATTATTATTTTATTATAATTATTATTATTCTCATCGTTATTATTATTTTATTATAATTATTATTATTCTCATCATCATTATTATTATTTTTCTTATCATTATTATTATTTTATTATAATTATTATTATTCTCATCATCATTATTATTATTTTATTATAATTATTATTATTCTCATCATTATTATTATTTTATTATAATTATTATCATTCTCATCATTATTATTATTTTATTATAATTATTATTATTCTCATCATTATTATTATTTTATTATAATTATTATTATTCTCATCATTATTATTATTTTATTATAATTATTATTATTCTCATCATTATTATTATTTTATTATAATTATTATTATTCCCATCATTATTATTATTTTATTATAATTATTATTATTCTCATCATTATTATTATTTTATTATAATTATTATTATTATTCTCATCATTATTATTATTTTATTATAATTATGATTATTCTCATAATTATTATTATTTTATTATAATTATTATTATTCTCATCATTATTATTATTTTATTATAATTATTATTATTCTCATCATTATTATTATTTTATTATAATTATTATTCTTCTCATAATTATTATTATTTTATTATAATTATTATTATTCTCATCATTATTATTATTTTATTATAATTATTATAATTCTCATCATCATTATTATTATTTTATTATAATTATTATTATTCTCATCATTATTATTATTTTATTATAATTAATATTATTCTCATCATTATTATTATTTTTTTATAATTATTATTATTCTCATCATTATTATTATTTTATTATAATTATTATCATTCTCATCATTATTATTATTTTATTATAATTATTATTATTCTCATCATTATTATTATTTTATAATTATTATTATTCTCATCATTATTATTATTTTATTATTATTATTATTATTCTCATCATTATTATTATTTTATTATAATTATTATTATTCTCATCATTATTATTAGTTTTATATAATTATTATTATTCTCATCATTATTATTATTTTATTATAATTATTATTATTCTCATCATTATTATTATTTTATTATAATTATTATTATTCTCATCATTACTATTATTTTATTATAATTATTATTATTCTCATCATTATTATTATTTTATTATAATTATTATTATTCTCATCATCATTATTATTATTTTATTATAATTATTATTATTCTCATCATTATCAATATTTTATTACAATTATTATTATTCTCATCATTATTATTATTTTATTATAATTATTATTATTCTAATCATTATTATTATTTTATTATAATTATGATTATTCTCATCATTATTATTATTTTATTATAATTATTATTATTCTCATCATTATTATTATTTTATTATAATTATTATTATTCTCATCATTATTATTATTTTATTATAATTATTATTCTTCTCATAATTATTATTATTTTATTATAATTATTATTATTCTCATCATTATTATTATTTTATTATAATTATTATAATTCTCATCATCATTATTATTATTTTATTATAATTATTATTATTCTCATCATTATTATTATTTTATTATAATTACTATTATTCTCATCATTATTATTATTTTTTTATAATTATTATTATTCTCATCATTATTATTATTTTATTATAATTATTATCATTCTCATCATTATTATTATTTTATTATAATTATTATTATTCTCATCATTATTATTATTTTATTATTATTATTATTATTCTCATCATTATTATTATTTTATTATAATTATTATTATTCTCATCATTATTATTATTTTATTATAATTATTATTATTCTCATCATTATTATTATTTTTATATAATTATTATTATTCTCATCATTATAATTATTTTATTATAATTATTATTATTCTCATCATTATTATTATTTTATTATAAGTATTATCATTCTCATCATTATTATTATTTTATTATAATTATTATTATTCTCATCATTATTATTATTTTATTATAATTATTATTATTCTCATCATTATTATTATTTTATTATAATTATTATTATTCTCATCATTATTATTATTTTATTATAATTATTATTATTCTCATCATCATTATTATTTTTTTTTTATTATTATTATTATTCTCATCATTATTATTATTTTATTATAATTATTATTATTCTCATCATTATTATTTATTTATAATTATTATTATTCTCATCATTATTATTATTTTATTATAATTATGATTATTCTCATCATTATGATTATTTTATTATAATTATTATTATTCTCATCATTATTATTATTTTATTATAATTATTATTATTCTCATCATTATTATTATTTTATTATAATTATTATTATTCTCATCATTATTATTATTTTATTATAATTATTATTATTCTCATCATTATTATTATTTTATTATAATTATTATTATTCTCATCATTATTATTATTTTATTATAATTATTATCATTCTCATCACTATTATTATTTTATTATAATTATTATTATTCTCATCATTATTATTATTTTATTATAATTATTATAATTCTCATCATCATTATTATTATTTTATTATAATTAGTATTATTCTCATCATTATTATTATTTTATTATAATTACTATTATTCTCATCATTATTATTATTTTTTTATAATTATTATTATTCTCATCATTATTATTATTTTATTATAATTATTATCATTCTCATCATTATTATTATTTTATTATAATTATTATTATTCTCATCATTATTATTATTTTATTATTATTATTATTATTCTCATCATTATTATTATTTTATTATAATTATTATTATTCTCATCATTATTATTATTTTATTATAATTATTATTATTCTCATCATTATTATTATTTTTATATAATTATTATTATTCTCATCATTATTATTATTTTATTATAATTATTATTATTCTCATCATTATTATTATTTTATTATAATTATTATCATTCTCATCATTATTATTATTTTATTATAATTATTATTATTCTCATCATTATTATTATTTTATTATAATTATTATTATTCTCATCATTATTATTATTTTATTATAATTATTATTATTCTCATCATTATTATTATTTTATTATAATTATTATTATTCTCATAATCATTATTATTTTATTATAATTATTATTATTCTCATCATTATTATTATTTTATTATAATTATTATTATTCTCATCATTATTATTTATTTATAATTATTATTATTCTCATCATTATTATTATTTTATTATAATTATGATTATTCTCATCATTATTATTATTTTATTATAATTATTATTATTCTCATCATTATTATTATTTTATTATAATTATTATTATTCTCATCATTATTATTATTTAATTATAATTATTATCATTCTCACCATTATTATTATTTTATTATAATTAGTATTATTCTCATCATTATTATTATTTTATTATAATTATTATTATTCTCATCATTATTATTATTTTATTATAATTATTATTATTCTCATCATCATTATTATTATTTTATTATAATTATTATTATTCTCATCATTATTATTATTTTATTATAATTATTATTATTCTCATCATTATTATTTTATTATAATTATTATTATTCTCATCATTATTATTATTTTATTATAATTATAATTATTCTCATCATTATTATTATTTTATTATAATTATTATTATTCTCATCATTATAATTATTTTATTATAATTATTATTATTCTCATCATCATTATTATTATTTTATTATAATTATTATTATTCTCATCATTATTATTATTTTATTATAATTATTATTATTCTCATCATCATTATTAATATTTTATTATAATTATTATTATTCTCATCATTATTATTATTTTATTATAATTATTATTATTCTCATCATTATTATTATTTTATTATAATTATTATTATTCTCATCATTATTATTATTTTATTATAATTATTATTATTCTCATCATTATTATTATTCTCATCATCATTATTATTATTTTATTATAATTATTATTATTCTCATCATTATTATTATTTTATTATAATTATTATCATTCTCATCATTATTATTATTTTTATATAATTATTATTATTCTCATCATTATTATTATTTTATTATAATTATTATTATTCTCATCATTATTATTATTTTATTATAATTATTATCATTCTCATCATTATTATTATTTTATTATAATTATTATTATTCTCATCATTATTATTATTTTATTATAATTATTATTATTCTCATCATTATTATTATTTTATTATAATTATTATTATTCTCATTATAATTATTATTATGCTCATCATCATTATTATTATTTTTTTATAATTATTATTATCCTTATCATTATTATTATTTTATTATAATTATTATTATTCTCATCATTATTATTATTTTATTATAATTATTATTATTCTCATCATTATTATTATTTTATTATAATTATTATTATTCTCATCATTATTATTATTTTATTATAATTATTATTATTCTCATCATTATTATTTTTTTATTATAATTATTATTATTCTCATCATTATTATTATTTTATTATAATTATTATCATTCTCATCATTATTATTATTTTATTATAATTATTATTATTCTCATCATTATTATTATTTTATTATAATTATTATTATTCTCATCATTATTATTATTTAATTATAATTATTATCATTCTCACCATTATTATTATTTTATTATAATTAGTATTATTCTCATCATTATTATTATTTTATTATAATTATTATTATTCTCATCATTATTATTATTTTATTATAATTATTATTATTCTCATCATTATTATTATTTTATTATAATTATTATTATTCTCATCATTATTATGATTTTATTATAATTATTATTATTCTCATCATTATTATTTTATTATAATTATTATTATTCTCATCATCATTATTATTATTTTATTATAATTATTATTATTCTCATCATTATTATTATTTTATTATAATTATTATTATTCTCATCATCATTATTATTATTTTATTATAATTATTATTATTCTCATCATTATTATTATTTTATTATAATTATTATTATTCTCATCATTATTATTATTTTATTATAATTATTATTATTCTCATCATTATTATTATTTTATTATAATTATTATTATTCTCATCATTTTTATTATTTTATTATAATTATTATTATTCTCATCATTATTATTATTTTATTATAATTATTATCATTCTCATCATTATTATTATTTTATTATAATTATTATCATTCTCATCATTATTATTATTTTATTATAATTATTATTATTCTCATCATTATTATTATTTTATTATAATTATTATTATTCTCATCATTATTATTTTATTATAATTATTATTATTCTCATCATCATTATTATTATTTTATTATAATTATTATTATTCTCATCATTATTATTATTTTATTATAATTATTATCATTCTCATCATTATTATTATTTTATTATAATTATTATTATTCTCATCATTATTATTATTTTATTATAATTATTATTATTCTCATCATTATTATTTTATTATAATTATTATCATTCTAATCATTGTTATTATTTTATTATAATTATTATTATTCTCATCATTATTATTTTATTATAATTATTATTATTCTCATCATTATTATTATTATTTTATTATAATTATTATTATTCTCATCATTATTATTGTATTATAATTATTATTATTCACATCATTATTATTATTTTATTATAATTATTATCATCCTCATCATTATTATTATTTTATTATAATTATTATTATTCTCATCATTATTATTATTTTATTATAATTATTATTATTCTCATCATTATTATTATTTTATTATAATTATTATCATTCTCATCATTGTTATTATTTTATTATAATTATTATTATTCTCATCATTATTATTTTATTATAATTATTATTATTCTCATCATTATTATTATTATTTTATTATAATTATTATTATTCTCATCATTATTATTGTATTATAATTATTATTATTCTCATCATTATTATTATTTTATTATAATTATTATCATTCTCATCATTATTATTATTTTATTATAATTATTATTATGCTCATCATCATTATTATTATTTTTTTATAATTATTATTATCCTCATCATTATTATTATTTTATTATAATTATTATTATTCTCATCATTATTATTATTTTATTATAATTATTATTATTCTCATCATTATTATTATTTAATTATAATTATTATCATTCTCTCCATTATTATTATTTTATTATAATTAGTATTATTCTCATCATTATTATTATTTTATTATAATTATTATTATTCTCATCATTATTATTATTTTATTATAATTATTATTATTCTCATCATCATTATTATTATTTTATTATAATTATTATTATTCTCATCATTATTATTATTTTATTATAATTATTATTATTCTCATCATTATTATTATTTTATTATAATTATTATTATTCTCATCATTATTATTATTTTATTATAATTATTATTATTCTCATCATCATTATTATTATTTTATTATAATTATTATTATTCTCATCATTATTATTATTTTTTTATAATTATTATTATTCTCATCATTATTATTATTTTATTATAATTATTATTATTCTCATCATTATTATTATTTTATTATAATTATTATTATTCTCATCATTTTTATTATTTTATTATAATTATTATTATTCTCATCATTATTATTATTTTATTATAATTATTATCATTCTCATCATTATTATTATTTTATTATAATTATTATTATTCTCATCATTATTATTATTTTATTATAATTATTATTATTCTCATCATTATTATTATTTTATTATAATTATTATTATTCTCATCATCATTATTATTTTATTATAATTATTATTATTCTCATCATTATTATTATTTTATTATAATTATTATTATTCTCATCATTATTATTATTTTATTATAATTATTATTATTCTCATCATTATTATTATTTTATTATAATTATTATTATTCTCATCATCATTATTATTATTTTATTATAATTATTATTATTCTCATCATTATTATTATTTTATTATAATTATTATTATTCTCATCATCATTATTATTATTTTATTATAATTATTATTATTCTCATCATTATTATTATTTTATTATAATTATTATTATTCTCATCATTATTATTATTTTATTATAATTATTATTATTCTCATCATTATTATTTTATTATAATTATTATTATTCTCATCATTATTATTATTATTTTATTATAATTATTATTATTCTCATCATTATTATTTTATTATAATTATTATTATTCTCATCATTATTATTATTTTATTATAATTATTATCATTCTCATCATTATTATTATTTTATTATAATTATTATTATTCTCATCATTATTATTATTTTATTATAATTATTATTATTCTCATCATTATTATTATTTTATTATAATTATTATCATTCTCATCATTATTATTATTTTATTATAATTATTATTATTCTCATCATTATTATTATTTTATTATAATTATTATTATTCTCATCATTATTATTATTTTATTATAATTATTATTATTCTCATCATTATTATTATTTTATTATAATTATTATCATTCTCATCATTATTATTATTTTATTATAATTATTATTATTCTCATCATTATTATTATTTTATTATAATTATTATCATTCTTTTATTATTATCTATATATTAATAGGATAGTGTGTGTTATTCATTTGTGTGCCACACTTACATTGGAGTGACTGTCGTTTAATTGTTATTAATATTATTATCATTATCATAATTATTATTATCATTATTCTAATTATTAATATTATTAATCATATTATTATCATTATTCTAATTATAATTATTATCATAAATATTATTATTAATCTTATTATTATTTTTATTATTAATATTATTATTATCATTCTTATAATTATTGTTATTATCATTTTTATTATTATAATTATTAATTATATTATTGTCATTTTATTATTATTACTATGTTATTATTATTATTTAATTATTTTTTATTATTATTACTATCATCATCTTCATAATCATCTTATTCGTCACAAACAAGACATATTGCCACTTAGACCTATTTGGGATGATGTTAACAGAGACACTGTGCATAAAGCTAAATAGTAATATATCTGTTTACATTACATTTAAATTTCTGCATATAGTCATGGAAGCAAGGAACTGGGAGGAAATTTCAAAATGCGGTTGTTTGAGAGAAGAAACTATAAGAGTATAAGGTTTTCTAGCATTTAGGGACACCCACAGTGAAGGAGTAGGATTTTACTCCTTGTCAGGTTTGTCAGGAGTATGTATATCGACCAGTCACAAGTGCTATGAGTTTGTCAGAGCACATTTTATTGAAATACTTGTAAAACAGGCATAGCAATGCCACATTGCCACAATGGTAGTGTGGGGCCAATTAGATTAAAGATTCTTTTTTAGACCGTCAAAGATGGCGATACTAGTGGTAGATCCACCAGCCTATGTGGCAACAATGCTCTATTCATGGGCAAATGGTGGTTTTGTAGAGATAAAAGATACCGTCAGGTGTAAATAATTTTCTAGCAAGGTAGAGAGAGCCTACCTTCTTTGCAGTAGCTTTGGCAATGTCTTCAATGTATTTGTTCCAACTCATGCTGCCTGTAAATGTTAATCCGAGGAGGTTGAATAAAGAGCTCTCAGGTGGTGTATTATTAATCATGGTAATCAGTGGTTGAGAAGGTTTCTTTTAATTGTTAAAGCTTAATTTTTTACCTCAATCAAGTGCTTTAATTAGAAGGTGACATGAAAAAATACAAGAACCTCGAAAATTACTTGAAAACAATGTGATTCCTGAAAAAAATGAACATTATACCAGTTGTGGTAGGGGAAGCTGGTTTAATCAAATTTTAAAATTAAAACTAGACACAATTACTGGTAAATGAACTTTACAAACAGCAATCCTAAAAGCAACAACATCAGTCCTTAATAAAAGAACCATTGGATATGAATGTAAATTTGATAGAAAGCAAGTGTTTGTTCCAGGTAACCTCTTGATTATCAAGGAGTATAGCGTGGAGCAGAGCAACCTGCTTATTTGGATTAGGCACCAAATTTAAATGAGCAAGTTGCTCTACCCCACCCTTTACTTGACCTGAAGTGCTTGTCTAGAACTACCCCCCCCCACCAACCCAATGCATGAAAAAACAAAAGTAAAGAAAAATCTGTATCATCCACATCACTATGACCGAAAGAAAATATTGTACATTAAAAATCACATAAATTGATCAAATAGTTTTATTTTTATAAGAAGATTATTTTTGAGCCATTTGGAGTTTTTTCCAATGCCTCCTTTCCTTAAGAATGGCTCTCTAAAATTTTACAAAAGTTAGAATTATTTGGAGTTATCTCCCTTGCTCTTTCAGACTGTTTTCAAGATGACATCACAAGGTTGTTCCATATCATTTTGCCATAAAATTTAATTTTCTTATTTAAAAATAAAACCACTTGTTCAATTTACATGATTTTTGATAAACAATATTTTCTTTCCTGTCATGGGTATGTGCATCATAGAATTTTTTCTTTTTGAATTTTTCATTGTAGAGATAGTTTCGGACAAGCATTGAAGATTGGATAACACGGTGAGGAGAATGATAATTTATTAGATGTGCTAAGGAAGACAATATTCAGCCATTTATAACACATATGTTTGAAATTGCATTTTTTCATAAAACACGCAAATGAAATAAACACATAAATATCTGCTCTTGTTTGCCTTTTTAAAAACGATAGGGTGAGGATAAATTTGCTTTGCCCACTTTTTTGGTTTTTTGCTAAAAAAAATTAAAAGTATTAGCAGAGCAGAATCATATCAGGACCCTATGCCAGTAAGTAGAGATTATGTTGACCACACACACACACACATGGAAAGCAATACTAAAAAGAATAAAGACCACAAAAAAGACTTTTATTAATTGATTGTGTTTCCTGATTGCTCACTAGCAAAACCAATACGTGTGAAGCAAGTACGCATTTGTTGAAAACGCAGAAGCACACGCTTGTGTGAAAAGACTGTGTGCTAAGCTTTGTTTGCATTGCTTTTTTTTTTTTTTGAAACGTTACAAATTCAACAACATACGCACACATCAACAGACACCCCCACACACACATAGACACATACAGACAGACACACCACACAAACAAACGTGTACACATGGACATGCTATACACACACACACACACACACACACAAGTACACCCATGCCACACACATACAATCCCACCAAATAGTTAGAATCAAAAGACACTTACCATTTTCTCCAAATTCTTTACACATCTCGTACAGTACCACACAAATCGAGGGTCGTTAACATCCTGGCCAGTAACAGGGGGTTTGTGGCATTCCTGCAAGAGACAAAATAGATTGGATCACAAAAACAGCCGACTGTAGTAGAGAAATAAACTAGAAAAAGTGACCCTGCATTAGGGTAATCGGGAGCAATAAATGCTATTGTTAAAGTTGAAGAATCAGAGTGAGAGTAAATCGTACTCATGTTGTGGTCTTGGAGAGTTCTATATTACGGCACCAGAGTGAATATGCGATATTCATTCTATATCACATGAACGGGATGTATATATTATGCCCGTGTGTCTAAACTCGTGCATCATCTAGTGGTATAAAAACCTACGACAACAGATACATTTTAAACAACAGACATGTAAGAAAAGGGACAAATAACAGTTCTCGGAGGTTGTAACATCGGGCCAAACAGAGAAACATACCTTTGCCATCCCTGATCTTGTTGAAGGATTCTTGCGGGGAGCTACAATGAATCTCAATAAATCAACAAATATCATGTCATGTTTTCAGCAACTTTTATTACTGATGTTTCCCCATTGGAAAATTGACACTGGTCCTTGAATGGGAGCCATCACTGTCCAAATCGATCCGTTCTTTCCTACCCCTGATTCTTGAATGTTCAAAAAATATATCTTTTCCAAACGTCTACCTAATTCCACATCACTCTAAAATGACCTTTACGCAAAACCATGTCGGACCCCAGAGGTCAACCCACTTAAATTATTTGTTTGTTCTACATTCCTTAATTTTAAAACATCCTAACACAAATAATTTTCTCTGTAAATATTTATTCTATGATAACACTCTATTTTTACAAATATTACAACAATCATAACAATCGTTGACTAGCAATACCTTCGGCATTGCCCTGCTGTATCTAACACTTATGCAGAATAAGGACCATACTACTGTTGGAATTTTCCAGGCAATTTATGTAAAACGCTGAAAGGTGCCAAAAAACTGTCTAATTAAATCACAGCAGCCAATATCAGTTAAGAAAACATTTGCTAGCTTCGATTTATTATATCAAAAAAAACTAATTTATCCTGATTTGAACAAAAAAGTCATAAAAAAGGAAAAAATTATTTTAAAAATCATTAAAAAAACTTTTTGCTATCAATTATTCGTTATCCAAAAAATAAATATTTTCATGAATTATCTTTGTAATAACATAAATAATATTTATTTTGTTGAAACTATCAACCAACATTTAACGATAACACAGTCGTTACTGAATAAATACAATCGCACAATTTATAATAATTAAAAGCAAACAAAAAGATGCATAGAAAACAGAGTATAAGCAATAATTATTTTATGACAGAAAAATAGTTGCAGCAAAATAAAATTCAAGTATGTAATGAGTAGGGCTAGGACAACAGAATATTCTTTTCATTGTTTTTACTCTCGAGTATATATCCTACACAGAGACAATTAATCAACTTAGAACCACATCACTGTACATAAAAACATATAAGATATCAATGGATATATACCTGAGAGTCTAAACAAGGAAAAGAATATACTGTAATGAGTATGTGGAGTTATCCATCTCAGTCTCATAGAATTCAAAAATGCCTCAGCTCAAAGTCATAGAATTCAAAAATACCTCAGCTCAAAGTCATAGAATTCAAAAATACCTCAGCTCAAAGTCATAGAATTCAAAAATACCTCAGCTCAAAGTCATAGAATTCAAAAATACCTCAGCTCAAAGTCATAGAATTCAAAAATACCTCAGCTCAAAGTCATAGAATTCAAAAATACCTCAGCTCAAAGTCATAGAATTCAAAAATACCTCGGCTCAAGCTCAGAAAATTAAAAAAATACCTTGGTTCAGGCTCAGAAAATTAAAAAAATACCTTGGCTCAGGCTCATAGAATTCTCAAAATATCCTGGTCCAGACTATTAAAATATCTGACCCAAGCCCCCAAAATTTAAAAATATCTGACTCATGTTGTTAGAATTCAAAAATATCAGACTTGGATCCCTAGAATTCCAAAATACCAAACTTAGGAGTTCAACTGACTCCCTCCGATTCCCACCAACTTCAACTTTGCTTCTTATTTGAACTTATTAGTCAAACAAGCAAAAATAGTTGCGACAGAACTCTTTAAGAAATTTCCAAAATAAACAACAATGAATATTCTTACGATATATCCATTCAACTGACACAGACTGAAGAACAACTATTTCAAACTTGAACGACAGATCAACAAAAATGTTATTTCAAATGATAGATTTATGAAATAATTTCAGTTGTTGGGTTAGTAGATGTAGCACTGTGTAACAGATGCAGATGTTCAGGTACAGGTTCAATTTAAGAGAAAAGTCCAAATAAAACTTGGAAGGAAGCCATAACAATGGACTTGGGAGAAAGAAGGATAAATAAAAAAGATGGTCAGAGATATACACCTAACCCCTCCCCCCCCCCCAAAAAAAAATGTCATACATGGAACCATATTTGGTATAAATAAGCTTTAGTCTATGCCTAACTTGTCCACTAAGATCCAGTCATGAATATGCAACAGTATTTGTTTTATCACTTCAATGATAAGGATGTGATAGAACCACATGGTCTGCCACTCAACAACTAACGCCGCTGATCCCAATACTGCTTTCTGGGTCTTCTTCTACTTTGTATTCTCTTCTGGCCATATTACTGTTTCTCATATTGTCAGCTGCTGAAGGGGGGGCAGGGGAGAGGAAACACACGGGTTCACAAGTCTAAAAGAAAAAATACACACACTCCAATACATTCTGCAAATATCAGTTGCATCCTCTGTGTGTGACACCATCAACCTTTTACACGCCAAGTTCGAAATCTACATTCTGTCGAGGCTGTGTCGGTCAGATGATGTCAGTTCATCTCAATCTTTTTAAGCTATCTCGATTTGGTCCAAGCCATAACCTGCCTTCAACTGTGTCAAATTTGCAACTATCTTCAATTTAAAACTGTCCTCAACCGTCACAAACTCAAGACTGTCCGTAAGCTGTCCCCAACTGTTGCAAGCTGTTGCAAGACTCATCCCCACTCCTAAAACTATTTCTAAATTAGATTGAACGATCCTTTGTTCTGAAAATCGCCATACCTTGATTAACAATCCTATTTTTTCTTCCTTTGTGTACCTTAGTGAACAACTCCTCCTTATTGTTTTGCTAATAAACCTGTTTTCTCCTTTTTTTGTTAAATTTTTTTTTTCTCTTTTCTTTTTACTTCCTAACGTCGATAGTATCACAAGCACATCTGAATACAAGATGCAACATTTGTCAACTATCACATACTCCGCCTCTCTTTGCATTGCCCTAATTTGATCTGTGATGGCTCGTGTCAATTCAGAAATAGTTTGGGAATATTTTGATAAACATTATCTTTGAGATAACCCCACGGATAAAAATTGGAGAGGGGGTATGGTCTAGAGAGTGTGAAGCCCATTCATGATCACATCTTGTACTGATGAAATGATCACTAAAGTGCTCCCCATGTATTATTTTGTGGCAATAAAATAAAGACGTATTGGACATTTATAACTAAATTTTGTTGGATGAAGTAAGGTACAGACTGAAGTTTATTGATACCAAATATAATTTAATTGAAGAAAAAGTTGAAAATTTCATTAATGATTCTAGGAGCTATATTTTTGGGAGGTTGGGCACGCTCTATTGCAAATTTAATGAAAATGCTATTTCAAACTTATGCAGAAATTGTTACTTCCATGACAAGTGCGCGTCTGAGCTCCAATCCCTAGTCCCCTCTCGCCAATCTTTCACAAAAAACACTCGTCTAGCTGAAACCCCTGTCAAAACTTTTCCCTACTTTTTATCTGTGCCAAAACCAAAACGTAGATTCCATGAACAAAGTTTCTTTCTTAGAAGTGCATGCCTGTGGAACCCTGTTCCGTTTGCCTTTTTCCCACCTGACTACAACTTGGATGTCTTCAAGTCCAACATAAACAAATTCCTGATGAACCACCCCCTTACATAAGACACTTTATCAAATCTCAACACTAACGTACTGCACACGCAATAACTCTTATCCCCGAGTGGCTTCCGGGCCTTGATAAGTGGTGATCACTTTGTAAAAAAAAAATTTGAAAAAAAAAAAGATGCTGTTTCAAAACTAAAGTGTGACAGAGGAATAAAAATGCTATTTCAAACTGGGCATGACAGACCAATGAAAATGCTATTTAAAACTTATGCATGACAAACTGACTAAAAAAGCTATTTTAAATATGACAGACCAAAATGCAATTCTAAACTTATACATGACAAACCAACAAAAATACTATTTCAAACTTATGCATGACGGACCAATGAAAATGCTAGCTTTAACGTTTTCTTTCTTATTTCTTTAACTTCATTAATTCTGACATTATTTTATATGATTATGTATTAACACTGACGAAGCATTTTATTTTATTTTTTTGCTGCATTTGTGACAGACGGAATATGTTCTTTTAAAATAAGATGTTTACATTTGATGTGGCTATTTAATGATGCAAATTATATCTTATACTTAAGTGTGACAGACGAATAGACAGAGAGAGAGAGAGAGAGCCTTTCAAAGAGATGTGAGAATTCATACAAAATTAAATCAATCATTTCACAATCCAATCAATTGCATGTCTGCTGTTACAGGACAAATGAAAACGAACCAGCTGTCCTCCGTTGTTTATAAATCCCTTCTTGTTATTTCTATTATTAAAAGGCATACGGAAAGCAGTGATCCATCAGATAGTCACACCAATAAATACCTGCAGTATGAGAAAACAGCTGCGGTTATCAATAGTTGATTTGTTATTGTTTCTGGTTGCCTTAGTGGTCAATTCTAGCTACTTTGTGTGCACAAATGCATTACCTTTTGTCCAGGATCTCAAGCAAGGCCCTCAAGGTTGCCGAAATAGAACTCTCGGTCAGACATTTCGAAGGACCAACTGTGAATACTGCATATGCCATGCAGTTGATGAGGAACCAAGGTGCTATATGGAAGAATGTTGGGACCCAAAGTGTGTAGATTCTGTTGCACTCCCTGGAGCTTGTTGCAAAACGTGTCCAAATGGTAAGTGCATTTTTCTTTCTTGAAAGAATGGATGAGAGTTTTGGGGTACAGTAGATGCAGAACAGTTGAGGTAGCAGGTCTGGTTCGCAGGAAAATGCAGGGATTTATTTTGCAAGTGATTTTTCCCCGTAGCGACTAGAAATAATAAAATGCTTATTGATTGGCGATTGTGTGTGTGTTTTCTTTTTTCACTGACAATCTTCCAAAGCTTATTACTGAGTTAAAAATGTCTTTTCAACCTTTATTATTATTTTTTAAATAAAATGAGCAAAATCAAATTATTGAAACAATAAAAGGTTTAAAGAACAACATACTCCTTTTCTTTATCTTTTTTTAATAAAACAATATATTTCTTAATCTTTTTTTTAATAAAACAATATACTCTTTTTTATCTTTTTTTAAAAATAAAACAATATACTCTTTTTTATCTTTTTTTTTAAAATAAAACAATATACTCTTTTTTGAGAGGCTTACTTGGCCAAAATGTGGTGAGACGACAACAACTATGGATGCCAGTAATTGCTGAGAATGCAGTTAGAAGATTCGGAGTTCCTATCCCGTCGCAGTTACTACCTGACAAAGGCCAGAGGAATAGTTGGCTGAAACGTCGTGAAACAACATCTAAGAAAGATGAGGATAATAGTCCGCAATAAAATAAATTAACAAATAATATTCATCTCAATAATGAATTCCAATTAAATAATATATACATGTGGTATCAGTTTTAAAAACTTTGAAGTCGTTTTTTTTTTTAAATATGGAAACATTGATAAACATAATTATCATTGCAAAAACATTTTCTCGGTAAGTTTACTGGATATTTATAAATGACCTATTTCAAAGTTTGACAGGTGACAAATGGAAGTGAATGTAATGCAATGATGAAGTTGTTGTTTCAAGTTTAGTAACTGATATTAAAACTGATTAGATTTCAAACTTGTATTTTTTAGTTGATTTGAATTATTCTTAGTCATATTTGCAGGTAACAATACAACTGAATGTAATTGTTCTTGGAATTTCTGAATTTCCTCCCATAAATTTTGTCTGTATTGTCTTAGAGAATTAGAAAATAAAACAAAACTTGTGGAGCTGTTTTATTCATAACATTAGAGTGAAATAATATTGCATGAGTTTGGCTAGTAAACAAAAAGATTTAGTTGTTAAATGTAAATTTGTCTGTAGAGTCCTGAAATGTCAAGCAAAATATAGAAGGTAGTGATAAGAATAAATTTGATTTATAGTATGACGTTGCCCGGGATTGAATGATGATCAACAACTGTTTCATGCACCGATATTTTTATTGTCACTGAAATCGGTGAAATCGCCTTTTTTCAATAAAATCGATTGATTGGCTACTTTAATTGGGAACCTACCACAGTTCACCAGGAGGAAGCTGACATGCCTCTTACAGTGACTTAGTTAACAATACATTGTAGTCTACATTGCACTGTAGAGAACCTACTGTTAATTTTATAAAATCATTTTTCTATATAACTAGCCTGGGTGCCCGGCGTTGCCCGGGTGTTTGGGGTGTGTGTTGAGGAAAAAAAAAAAAAAAAAAAGTGGGAGTAGCACGGCAGGCTTTAACCTGTACTGTGAAGGAAGAAAAGAATGTGAAAAAAAAACATGATGTCTTTGCTGTTGCGTCCAATGCCTAACTGGAAGTGGCGAAGGTTAAGACTAGTCAATCGAAAAGAAGGGATGACTTTTGAAAATATCAGTAAAAAAAGCGACCCCTCCTTGTAGAAAAGTGACCAGTTAGCCGACCTGCTTGTAAAACTATAACTTCAACAAATTAGAATATTTATCAATTTTCAAAAGTTTAGAAATCATTAACAAAAAAAGCAAAACAAAAACAAATTCAGGCTTCTCTCCACGTAAATACCTAAACTGGTTAAGTCAGTTTTATTCTTAGATAAACATGAATTAAATCTTTTCCAAGGACACAGTTACACTTTAAGATTTGAAAAGTGTATCATGTACTGATTTGAATTGATATTTTGATGAACCAAAAAAAAATCAATGAGAGCACATGTTTGTGTTAGCTTTGGAAGAAAACTAATATGAGACCAAAACAATTCAAACAGCTTTACCGCATTGTAAATGATTAATCAATTGTTTTCATGGCATATGAAACCTTTGTGCATTATTTAATAGCAAACCAATATTGTAAATCGTAATTTTGTATAAATCAAAACTGTACAACATTTGCGATCGATTGATTCTGTTGTTGGCACTGCTTTTCTTTTTCTTTAAAATCAGGTACTTAAATGAGAGCTCACATGAAGGTTGCTAACATATTTGAATTGTCACTGGTAAAAATGAAAGAAAGTGTTCATAGGTCTTTTTTGTTTTAGTTTCTTTCATTGTTTTGGGCTGACAGAGAAAAAGGGAATACGGAAAGAATGCCACTGCTATTTTTAACCAACATTCAACAGTGTGATAAACAACTAATTTGTTGGCTTAATTGGTTAGTATTTTGTACTTAAATGTAGAGCTTATGAGTTCAAACCTCAGCTGGGTACAAGTATTTTTACTCTGATTTTATCTTAAACTGAAGCGTCTCAAATTATAATATTAAGTAGACTGCTTAGTTTTTTTTTCTGTAATTTAGATTATTTTTATTATTATTTTTTTTTAATTTTTAATTTTTTAAATTTTTATTATCAGCCTCTGTCCCATTGACGAAATGTTGCATCCCTCTGACTGTTTTACAAGTACTTTAATGGTGAATGTTCTGACGAACTACAAGCACTTGTACCCCCTCAATGTGAATACTCCTGACAAACCCGACAAGCAGCTAAATCCCACCCCTTCAGTAGAGATCCCTAGGCGTAAGAAAGCCTTCTACTCCTATAGTTTCTTCCCTAGAACTGCTAGACTTTGGAACTCCCTTCGCGGATTCTGCTTTCCCAACTGTACTGATATGCAGAAGCTTAAGTGTAATGTGAACAGACATCTTGCTACTCATCTCCCTTCATAATACCTCTGCAAAATATGTCCCTGATAGTAACCCCCTACTTCAAAGTGGCACTGTGCCTTATTGGAGGTGAAAACTGAATAAAAAAAAATTATTTATTTTACAAATGAGTCACCAATTATAAAGGTCAAAAGCTATTTAAGAACAAAGGTTAATGAGATGGATGGATTGGCAGTTTGATTTGGGTGTTTCGTTTCAATGTATATCAACCCATTTTATTTAATGCTGAATCCAGCCATTTTAGTAAGTCTTTATACTTCAAGTTTTTATATCTTCAAATATTTATTCATATTGGTTGGATTTGTTTGAGGACCAGCAGTTGAATGATGAAGTATATTATGAGAAGATTGAAAACGATTAACAGAATGAACAAAATTTGATTACTAAAGTTGTAATTATAAACTTAATCAGAACAGACATGTCAAACAAAGATAGCCTTTCATAGAGATGTTTGGTAACATTTAATACATAAAACAATTTAACATAACATGTAATGCTTCTGTTACACGTTATAAACTTAACTCAAATAAAGGAACATACAAGCCTTATAATAAAGACAATGCGAACCCAATCTATGTATACCTATTCTCGAATCATCAAAAAACTATAATTTAACATATTCCTATATTGATTTAAAGAAGAATTAGCAACAACTTTGTTAATAAAGAAATCTTCAATGCACATAAAACTTTTTATAACAAAGTATTAAAAGATAGTGGTTATTATAAACATACCCAATTCAAATGTATTAAACCATCATCTAATGACATAACTAAAAAAGTAATATGCCGGCCACTGAACTGGCTTCCTCTAAAGGAGTAAATGTTAAGAGAATATTAATTTCACAAGCGGTTCCCAGTCACATGTATATCCCAGAAAGGAAAATGACAACATTAAGTTCTTGCAGAGAGGTGTCGACATACTCATACATACAGCACCTGAGATTCCCAAATGATAACCTATCTGGTACTGACTAGGCTCAATGTTGTTTAACTTTGGTCAACATGATTATGCTATAATTTTTTAAATATAATTATCCACTGACACAGGTTTCATCGTCTACGACTCATCAGCGTGACTGAATCTAGTGAGATTCGAACACACAACCTGATTTCGAATCTCGCTAGATTCAGCCACTCTGTTGAGTCGTAGATGACGAAACATGTGTCAGTGGATAATTATATTTTAAAAAATACATATGCCGCTCCCCATTTGGGGGTACCAAATTGGTCAAAGGGAAAATTATTCTTAACTTGCATTTAGGTAAAAATGTGCTTTTGTATAAGTCATTCAAAAAAGTATCGCAAAAGCAAAAACAAATAACATCTACATATGTGTGTGTGTGTAAGAAAGAGAAAAATTATTTGGTTCACACCTCCATTTAATCAAATGGTTAAGACCAAACTAGGTAAAAGATTTTTAAATTTAATTAACCTCGATTTCCCTCCTAACAATATCCTCTATACTAATTTTCATAAAAATACCAATAACTTAGTGACAACTGAGAAAAAATAATTAAAAACCACAATAATAAAATATTAAACAATAATACTAATCCTAACTCTAATAAAAGTACAGACACTAAAGCATGCAACTGCATTAACAAAAACATAATGTCCACCACAGCAGAAATGCTTATCAACCTCCATAGTTTACAAAACTACAATTACAATCAAAAACAAATACTATGTAGAAATCGCGACTTTCCTTCCAAGAAAGATACACTAGTCATAAATGCTCTTTTAACAATTTTAATTATTCAAATAAAACTTCACTTTCCATACATCACTGGAACCTAACCAAAAATAATCAAATACCAATAGTTAAATGGAATATAATTAGAAAAACTAATGCTTATAGATCTGATAATATATCGAGTTAACTATGTTTTAATGAAAAGACAGAAATAATTAGATTTAGTGAGTGAGGTAAGTGTCTAAGTAAAAAACAAGAAACTTTAATTAAGTGTATGCATAGTAGGTTACGACTTCTTAGAAACCTACATATAATACCCTAAATATATATTACTTCTCAACAATATTTCACCACTCACAATGAGCAATTTACATTTTGGACCAAACCTGACATTTTACATTAACTCAACAAAATAAAATGCAACCAACAACTGCATCTGCCAAAAATAGGTTCAATAAACTTAGAGATAAATACTCAGACCACAATGCCTTCTACACTGCTGGGTCCAAAACCATAGACGGAACAGAAGCAGTAGACACTAATATAAATAACCACCAACAAATCAAATAACCAAACAACATATCCATCTATACAGCTGAACTCCAAGCAGTTAAAATGGCACTGGGCATGATCAAGAACTTAGAGATAGACAAACACATAATATTCTCAGATTCTCTATCCAGCCTGGCAGCAATCGAAGAAGGAAATGAAAACCACCCATACAAGAGATATTAGAAATAAAATATACCAATATCTAAAAGACCACAGCAAAGCAGCAATTTTAGCATGGATTCCTAGCCATGTGGGCATTAAAGGAAATTAAATGGCCAATACACTTGCAAAATAAGTTATTAAAATGACAATAACAACTCTTAAACTCCCATTTACAAATAACAAAACAAGAAGCAAATCCAACATAAGAAAATGGCAAAGTACATGTTTCCAAATAACAACTATAAACATCAACCCACAATTAAACTGGAAATCACATAACCACTACTCAATCGAAGACAAGCTATCATATTAAGTAGAATTAAAATTGGACACACATACTTAATTCATGCCTACCTGCTTAAAGAAGAAACAATGCTGTGGTGTACCAGCTGCTATGAATTACTCTCAGTCAGTTACATACTGATTGACTGCCAAAAATATAAAAACATTCACAAGAAAAGCTATCACGCAAAAAAACTTGCACGGCTATTCAATAAAATACCATTAAATAATAAAGTATTTTAAAAAAAATCTGATTATTTTCAACTCTTGTAGAACAAGCACTAATAGAAATCATGCTGACCGCAATATCACTAAGTGAGCTATTAAATTTTTCTACAGATAAACTACTTATTTTAAAACTATATCTTTTTTGTAATTGCATTTTCACTCCAAACAAGGTACAATGTCATTTGATGTAGGGGGCTACTATCAGGGACATAAGTTGCAGGGATACTATGGAGTTGAACAGCAAGATGTTTGTTCACATTACACTTGAACTTCTGCATTTCAGTACAGTCGGTGAAGCAGGAACCCAGAAGGGAATTCCAAAGTCTAACAGTTCTGAGGAAGAAACTATTAGAGTAGAAGGCTTTCTTACATCGAGAGATCTCAATTGTGTAGGGTGGGACTTTGCTGCTTGTCAGGTTTGTTGGAGGTATTTACGTCAAGGGGGTGCAAGGGCTTGTAGTTTGTCGGAGTATCCACCATTAAAATACTTGTAAAATAGGCAGAGGGATGCAAAATTTCATTGATGGGACAGAGGTTGAAGCTTAGATAACAGTTCAGGACCTATCAGGTTGGCAACTCTCCAGGAGTGAGAGACTAGTAGCAGATGCACTAGCCCAAATGTGACAGCAGTACTCCATACATGGACGAATGGTGGGCTTGTAGAGGTACAGAATACTTTCAGGCATAAGTAACTTTCTAGCATGGTAGAGATCTGGAATAGAATGATCCACTGTGGTTGATTTGCTGTGAAAACTAAACTCCCTCTATAAAATTCAAGAAATTATTACAGATCTTAACTAAAGCTGTTAACTCAATCTCTACCCACCCTATTAGTATAGATGACATATCCTCCACATAAACCTGCCCTCCAATATTGTATCATATCTTTTGGTATTTGGTGTAAACACCTTTTTTTTTCACTTATTTATAAACTTATTGAAAATAGAATGTTTGTTAGTATTGCAATTTTCTTACATTTCCCTTCTTCTTCACTGCAAACTCCCTTGTGCATGAGATAGTTTTTTCCCCTCCTACAAAAAGAAACGTCTTTTCATGCTGACACTTGAACCGCGCCAAAATTTACATTATTTCCTCTTATTTTTGTCTTACTTTTTATGTGGAACAGGTTACAGGTTTAAATGTCAGTGCATCTCTACTGCGTCCACATGCCAACCTTGGGTGTTTATTGACATGTCTCTCCATACCGTTATCTCACACCTTCCTGATCTCATGATCACATCGGCAACATCCCAGAGGCGCCTGTTTTTGTTGGGTACTCCTTCATACAAAAGGGGCTTCTTCAGAGCTGCAGGCTTCATCAGGAGCATGCGCTTCTATTTCCGCCTTGTGAAAATCGTCTGGCTCTGTTTCGTCATTGTATACTAAACTCTCTGACCCATTCTCTAAAGATGTTATGCTATCAGAATCTTCTAATGTAATGCCACTATAGGGATGCACAGGTCCTTTACATGTCAGGATATCCTATTCACTAGGATGGACTATGGACTAATCATTTTGACTAACCGACCCTGACCAAACTTTGTCGTACAGAAACACTTCGGTATCTTCACCCAAATGCAGTCTTCAACGTGATAGGGACTGTGCTCAGGCCCTGCCGATGGTGGCATAACATCAACTCACTTCACCTGGACCTTATTACTGTAAATGGCATAGGCTGGCATAGTCAAATAGAGCTCATTGTTTTTGAGACCACATTGTACCAGTAGAACCTCTTGTATGATACAGTGTATTCTGGCTGCGATTCGTTTTACAGTATAGTGGCACTGCTCGACTATCCCATTCCTGGCCAGGACATATGTGCAATGAAATCTCAGGTTCATGCCCCCTTTGTCTGCAAATGTCCTGAATTCTTTGCTGTGGAAAGCTGCGTCATTATTCGTGAGTAGCTCCTGTGGTGAGCCATGATCTTAAAAACAACTTCCAGTTTACAAATCACACTTGTTGAGTACTGCCATGCTAACTGCCTTTACACTGAAACCTGCAACGGATCACAATCTGTAATAGGAAATGGTAAGCATCTTAGTGCTTAGTGTCCATCCCTAATCATTGCCAATCACAACTCCCTTCTAACTTTCCCTTCTCCCAGTGAACTTGTACTGGATGTATAGATTGACATTCTTTACACATTTATATAGCCAACTTGATTGTTGCTTTCGTTGTCGCAAGGAAATCTCTTCTGGCAGAATAAGTGGTATGTCACACTCCTGGGTGTCCACTGTTTCTGTGAATGCACTGCACCAATTAGGGTTACATGCACTGCACCAATCAGGGGCTCCCCTGTCCTTCTTCATGGTATTGAACCACTACTGTGGCATGTCAATTGCTCAGCCATATTGCGAATTGACGCAACCAACGTCACATCTACTGAGAGCTTGTATTAATTTATCAGTTTCTTCAGTGTGCTTGATCATCTCCTAATGAACATCTTACTGGCTGCCTTGGAGTGAACTTGAACTTTCCTACTGAGAGTGTCCGACACTCAGTTGCATACACATGCAGAGTCTGTTTTTACATGCAACACCTTGGCTTTCTACTGAAGTGTCAAGTTAATTTCTTTCAACACAGCATCTAGTTCAGCCAGATTAATATACTGTGTATTGTTCTTGGGTTGCAATGAACAAGCATCTTCCAACACTGTCCCATGTCTTTCCAATGCAACCATAGTTGCTAGCACCCTAACATCGACCCATGTATTCAGTTTCCAGCTGTCCACACACCAGTCCCCACAAGCTGAATCATTCTGCTTCACTGAATCCAGTCTCACACATACATTGGAGTAAGGAGTCTGTCACCTTATCATCTCAGCCGTTTCTAATTGCACTAACTCTCCTCTTGAACACCCCACATACTACACAGAACCACACACATACCGGGAAGTGCCCAACAAGCCTTCCACACAAAGAGAATACAGTTCGACATGTGATGATATTAGGGATTTCTCCTCACTTGACACCATGCTCCTTTGAGACCACCAATCCCAGCACGCCTGTACCATCACCCAGCCCTTCCAGGTGCTAACATTCTAGTCCAAATCGAGCCAAATGTTCCTTGACTTGAGAAGCAGGCATGACATCTTTGTCAACTGATGCTTCGTCCCTGTGTTCATTTCCTGCACAGACCCAGACTGAATGTCACACCTTGCCACATCGGTAGCAATGAGTTCCAAATCTTCAACAGACTTTTTGCTATGTGACCCTTGTGGCTACATTTGTAATAGTTTACACTGGTGCCAGGGCTGCTCCTGATAGGAACGACAGATCTATTACTGGATGGACTCATGGCTGTGATCACATGGTGGCTTTGGTCCCTGGTCAATACCCTTGCTATTGCTATTAGGTCTCCCATGATCAAAGTCTCAATTGTTGGTGCCTCCTGGAGTTTGATGGAGATGACATCAGGAATCTTGCAACAAAAACCAGTTTTGCAAACTTTTCCAGACCAACTCCTTCAAAGCCAATTCAACCAACTTTCTGTTGTTTGCATAAACGTTCACCTGCTCACCAGCCTATCTAAACATGGTTAACTTCTTATAGGCTGGAAATGTGCCATCCATGAATGCCTCTTAACTGGGACTCTGTCTTATTGATGTCCAGTTGGTCACTCTCATCCATCTCCAAGTAAAGGGTCAATGCATCTCCCTCCAGATATGTATCTTCGCCATAATAACTGTGGGAATAGTTTGAAAGCAGAAAAAAAAAGGTCTATCAGTGTTGCAATTTTTTTACGTCTCAGTTTTTTTTCCCGAGCAACAATCATACTTTTCTCTTCTTATTTTTCTTTTTATTATTATTCTTTTTCAAAACAATATCTTGTTCACAAAATATCATTTTTCCCCACACACAAATTAAAAAAAAAAAAACACCTTTTCGTGCTGACACTCAAATCCTGATAGCGCCAAAATTTGCATTAATCTTACTTTCATCTTATATTTTGTGTCCAGGTTCAAATGCCAGTGTGTCTCTACAGTGGGTGCTTTTTTCCATGTCTCTCCACACTGCTATCACTTTTTTTTTTACATGGAGGTCACCACTTATCAAGGCCCGGGAGCCACTCAGGGATAAGGGTTATTGCATGTACAGTAATCAATGGGATATTATCATAGTAATCGTTAGTATTGGAGATTTGATAAAGTGTCTTATTTAAGAGATCGGTTCATCAGGAATTTGTTTATGTTGGACTTGAAGACATCCAAGTTGTAGTCAGGTGGGAAACAGGCAAACAGAAGAGAGTTCCACAGTCCTGCACTTCTAAGAAAGAAGCTCTGCTCATGGAATCTACGCTTGGATTAAGGCACAGATAAAGAGTGGGGAAAATTACTGACAGTGGTTTCAGCCAGACAGGTGTTTTTCGTGAAAGATCGGCGAGGGAGACCAGTGATTGGAGCTCAGACGAGCACTTGCCATGAAAATAACAATAAAAGACAGGCTCACAACGTCTCCTGTGGGAGAGAGGCTGCAGGGAAGAGAAAAGGGCATCCCCCACTAAGCCACAAAGTCTATTTTGTACTCTGTCAAGGCAGGATAGGCTGTTTTTAGCAGCTCCTGCTCAGATATGGCAGCAGGACTCCATCTTTGGACGTACTTATTTATTTATACATAATATATAATAAATGTTAACCTTTTTAAACGTTCCCATATACATATATGAGAAAATTTTCTTTTAGCATAGAAATCAATTTCTAAAAGCCGTCTAACACATGTCAACATGTAAACTAAACATTAAACTGTTGATGACGAAGATGGTGATGATGATGATGATGATGATGATGCTATATACATGATTTTTACACTTTCGTTGTGTTGTTGTATGTCTAATACATGCCAACATATAAAATGAACATTAAACTGATGACGATGATGATGATGCTATATACATGGTTTTCTGCTTTTCTTTTAAGGTCGCAATTGCCAACATTCGGGAAATATAATCAAAGAAAACGAACAGAAAATCATTGGCAATATGATCTGCAGCTGCCTTGACTCACAAGTGGATTCATTTGGAGGTGATCTTCCCAGAGCTGTGTGCGCTTCCTTTAAAATTGTCTAACTCATGGAATTGCAATAAAATAAACAAAAATAATTGCCTCGTATTTCTGCAGTTGTTTATTTGACCACATCCAACGAAACTTGCAAAAATTATGCATTGCCAGTGTTTGCACTACTAATATTAATATAATGTCTCAATCAATGCAGTAAAAGAAAAAAAAATGGCAAACCGTTTCAAACTAACTTTTTATATGAATAGCAGTACAAACACTGGTGAAGAGTAAAGTTTTGTAATTTTTCACAGAATGTGTACATTTGTATATATGTTGTTTTGGTAAAATATGTTTTTTTCAATTATATTTCACTCTTTGCATATAACAATCCTTTTAGTTTACAAGCTTTATGTATGTTGAATATAGCAACGAAGCATATATAAAAGACTAACAATACAGTTACATTCCAAGATCCAAATAGCAAAACAGCTCTTCCAGCATATTAAAATTTTGGTACATTTTTTACAAATCCGTTTTGTTATCCAGAAACAAATAGTTATTATATATATATTATATTAATTATTATTAAATAGTTATTATGTCAATGCCGTCTCTTTTCGTGCATATACTCTTTAGAAAAATTGGAAATTCTTTCCTTAGATAGCAAAACTGCATGACAATATAATGCTGCAAGAAAACAAATTCATAGAAAACTGAAAATTGTGTGCGTGTTCTGGCAGCCATCTTTATTAATATTGTAAAGCTAGATAGGTTTTATTCAACGTATGAATTAAAGTGTTTTGAAGAGTATATGTAAAAAAAGAGACGGTATTGACACAATAATAACCGTTTGTTTCTGCATAACAAAACGGATCTGGAAAATATGTACTGAATTTTAACATGCTAGAGGAGCTGTTTTGCATGAAAAATAAATATTTGGATCTTAGATTATAACTATACTGTTAATCTTTTATATATATGTATATATATATATATATATATATATATATATATATATTTATATACATAGTATTTACTTCAATAGTGCTCAATACATAAGTAGAGCTTAGACCATTTCCCTTGGAATGAAACAAACGTTTCTGTGTAGCTTACTTGCCATTAGTATATTTCGTACTCATTCCATATTTCACTTTAAAATTTAAACAATGCTTATATCATGGAGAATACAACCTAATTATTTCATACCAGGTGCACCAACATGCTCTTTCTCGAATATTTGAATAAAAAAAATATCGCCGTTGAAGAAAAACACACTGAGTTTTTAATACTAAATTCTTTTTTTTTAATAATATCATGGCATGAAAAAGAAAAAAGAAAAAATATTCGGAGGAAAACATCTCGTTGACATTATTAATTTTAAATAAATAAATGGTTATTTATTTTACATAATCTTTGTGTTGTAATTTGACTTTTAAACATATAACATACATATTTCACTTTAATATATACATATACAAGAAACATATAAAGAATATATATAAAAGAACAAACAAAATTATTATTCAAGTTTGAACATAGATTTGTTTATTTAATGATTTTCCAGCTATTAGATTCGGATATTTTATTTGTGTGTGTGTGTGTGTGTGTGTGTGTGTGTGTGTGTGTGTGTGTGTATATATATATATATATATATATATATATATATATATACATTCGCAAAATCAAGATAACAAATATAAAACAAGAACATCACATTGTGTATTTCCTTATGTGTTACAATTGTTTCATAACTACTTCGCCAAATTTAAATATTATATCATTTAAAAATATTCCAAAAATAGCTACTCTTCAGACAGCAAAATGTGCTTGTTATACATATATGAATATATTTATAATCCCTATTTTAAGGGATCAAGCAGGTAGACTCATCTCGTTGGAATTATTTTAATTTTATTTTTTTGATTGCCTTCGAATTGCGTAATTGTCCCACTTTCGTATTTCTACGAGAATGTTAAATTGTATATAAAGATTTTAGGATGATACAATAAATAAATTAATAGGTCATCGAATTAGCATATAGAAACTAAACTAATTATAATCTAAATAAGGGAAACGGAATTAAATTTAAATTTAATAATCGTTATTGGTAATAAACTAACATCCGAGAAATTTTAATAACACAAGAGGAAAAAAAAAGAATCAAACATTAAAAAATTGCAAGATATGGAGACGAACAGATTATGATGGAATACAGGATTTAATCAAAATATAAATTTGAAGCAAACTAAGTGGGAAATTGAACCTAGATTGATATAAAGGGGATAATGTTAGAACTATAAGTTTAAAATCAAGCAAATAAATAAATACTAAAGTCAAAATATTAAAGTAAGAATACATGGAATATCGATAAAATTATGAATCAATAAATATTGGCAAAATAGAGTTATCCCCCTTACATCATACGGTATTATGAATGATAATGAATAGTAAAGATTTAAAAAAATAAAATAGCTAGATAAGAATAGGTAGGGGGTGGTTATAGTAGGTATCCCAAATAGCCTCTTTAGGATGCGAAAACTGGTAAATAAAGTTAAATTTCCCTTAACTTCAACTTGCGATATCTCGTTTATTTTTTTGGGTTATTTTGATAAAGTTTTGATTTAAATAAAATTTAATCTTTTTGTTTTATAGATATATAATTCTTTTTCTTGTGTCTTTAATAGTTTTTTATCCAGGTTACTTCAAGTTATGTCACTAATTTTGGTGAACGCTGCTTTATTTTTTACACAAAAAAATGTTGATGTTTTTCAAATTTGGTGCGCGCGATATTGTGAGTCTCTACGTACAAAAAAATAGTACCATTTTAAAGAAAAAAGGTCACTTATCAATATGGTGAGCTTAAAAAAGGGTTTAAATGTTTTTCATTAAAAAAATCCAACTTGAAAACTTCAGTGAAATAAATTCAATTGAAAAAATTTCGAAAATGGCACCATTTTGTAGAGAAATATCTCCTCTTTAATAATCTGTTGGTGTCATATTACTACGCTCATAAATCAAGGAGTGCCACTAATAAAAGTGAATGTACCTACACATTGAGATTTACAACTTAATGCCAAATGACCGAAGTAAGAAGTATCATCACGAAAATCAACTGTCAGCATGAACGAGCCACACGCCGGAATGAAAATGTAATCAAACTTGTTTCACTAATATCAACATTCTTAGGCGAGTTTTTGTTTATTTAAAAGTTATAGAAAGTTATTGTTTAAAATAATATTTTTAGTGCGTCAATAAAAGAAATGAAAATTTACAATTTAAAAAATAATGTCAGTTTATTTTCTATATCTTCTTTCAAACTTTCATATGTTCTTTGTTTTATTTTCTTTCGGTTGGATAAACTTACAGTATTATTAAATTATCTTTTAAAAATTAAACTGGGTACATTTTAAATCAAAAAAACATTTAGTTGCGTGTGACTGTGACGGAATTTTTATTTTTTCATTTTAAAAAATGTGCCTCATTTTTTTGTTTACTTATGTTCTGTCGGACATTTTTGATATATCTAACATTTTGTTATTTTTTTAATAGACTGTACATTTACATTACTTAAAAAAATTAACAAAATATAGCTAAGTTTTAAGTTACGTGCAACAAGTCATGTGTAAATAAAAAAATTAATTTCACGTAAAAATGTGCAATTTTTGGTTTATGTTCTATCGGGAGTTTTTGATAAATTTGAAGATTTTGTTAAATTATTTTTTAATTACACTGTACATTAGTTAAAAAAAAAAAAACTGAAAATATAATTAAGTTATATGCACGTAGCGCGTAAATGAAAAAATTAATTTCACTGTAAAAATCATTTATTTTGTTTATTTAATAATTCCTGAGGCGGTTCTTCTACAGTTTATTTCCTAAAATGGAGATGCCATCTTTTTTCACGCACCTGTCGTTAAAATCCGAAGGAGAAATCAGTATTTTAAACTATGGCCGAAGTATGAAATAAATAACAAAAAAATTAAACTAAATGTTAATTACTTCCGGAAATAACTATGAAAAAATGGATTGCTGTCTACTATGGCACCAACTTTTACATTGGCCAAGTCATGGAAGTTATCTGCATCCATTGCTGTAACAAAATTTTTATTGCAAACCAAAGGTCGAAAAGATTTTTTTTCGATGGCCTTTGTCAGATGACATTACACAGGCAGTCAGCATTTGTTTACAGATGGGGCTTTGAGGTAACGCCAGTTTCAAGTGATGGTAGGATTTGAAGTGTTCTTTAAATATCTACCATAGCAGAAACTTATGAAAGAATTCTGAGAGAAAATCAATAAAGAAAGGAATTGTAGTAAGACCTCTGCCTATAAAATATCTTACTTGTTTACTTGTCTTTTAAGTTGAAAGTTTTTCAATGCTTGTAAAAAATGAGGATTTTTCACTTGTTAGTAGCTTACATTTTTAGTTATATACTATAAAATTTGGTTTTTAGACCATGATAGCTAATTTTCAACCTTCTGACAAACTTTGAACGATCATAACTTGATGGCTAATTGAGCTAACAAAAATAAATTTGGTTCTTTTGTTTATGGTTTACAAAATTCTATATGACCACATTATTTTTTTTTAGATATAATGAAAATAAAATTTTGGTTTGGGATACCTAATAAGAATAAAACTTGAAAAGATAAATTAAAAATTTAAATTATTGACACAATCAGTATGGGATAAAATATAATTTTAATTAGTATTATTAAAATAAACCTTTTAATTATAGTTCCTTCTTAAGAAATAACATGTGAAGGAAAAAAATCAACAAGTATATTGTAACAAGTAAATAAACATTTATACAAGACTATGAAAAATTGAAAAAAGAATAGTTGAACATATAAATATAGACCAGAATTTAAAGGTGTAGATTACGATTTGGGGAATAAATCAATGAAATAAAGTAAATTGGAGAGGAAAATATAATTATAAAATTAAAAGAAAAAATTAAAATATTAAATGAATATAAAAATAGGGAACCGTTGAAGTATCATATAAAAAGTAGAAATATAAAAGTGGGACAATTACACAATTCAAAGGCAATCAAAAGAATTAAAAATTAAATTAAAATAATGCGAAAGAGGCGAGTCCAACTGCTTGATCCCTTAAAATAGGGTTATGAATATATTCATATACGTATAACAAATGTATTTTGCTGTCTGAAAAGTAACTATTTTTGGAATATTTTTAAATGATATAATATTTAAATTTGTCCAAGTAGTTATGAAACAATTATAACGCATAAGGAAATACACAATATGATGTTCTTATTTTCTGGAAAAATGGTGGGATCTTTCTATCGATCCAGTAGATATCTCACTGCTGATGCTATTCTCTACCTATATAAGAGCCAGGTATGTCCAAGGATGGAATACTGTTGCCACATCTGGGCAGGAGCTGCTAGAAAGGACTTGTCCTGCCTTGATAGAGTTCAAAATAGACTTCGTAGCCTCGTAGGAGATGTCCTTTTCTCCTCCATGCAACCTCTATCTCACAGAATAGATGTTGCGAGTTTGTCTCTGATGTATCGTTATTTTCATGGAAAGTGTTCAACTGAGCTTCAATCTATGGTCCCCCCTCGCCAAACTTTCACAAGAAACACTCGTCTAGCTGTAAACACTATCAATAATTTCCCCCACTCTTTATCTGTGCCTAAACCTAAACGTAGATTCCATGAACAAAGCTTCTTTCTTAGAACTGCACGCCTGTGGAATTGTCTTCCGTTTTCCTGCTTTCTGGCTGACTACAATATGGTTGTGTTCAAGTCTAAAGTAAATAAGTTCTTGATGAGCCGTTCCATATAAGTTATTAAATTTACCAAATTTTCATTACTAATGATTACTATATTGACCAATTTCTACTGTACACTCTTTAACCCTTATCCTTGAGTGGCCTCTGGGCCTTGATAATGTGGTGATGCCTTTGTAAAAAAAAAAAAAAAATATTTGATTTTCTTGATTTTGTGCAAATATTATATGCATGTTCGATTATGAAAACTAATAATTATGAAAATTAATTGAGCGAGTCAATTAATTTTGATTTTGATTTTATTGGTATATGAACATTATCGGAATTTTAATACATAAACATTTTGGTTAAAAAATATTAATAATATATATATATATATATATATATATATATATATATATATATATATATATATGATGATTGCAACATATATACATACATACATATATATATATGCTGATTGCAATATATATATATATATATATATATATATATATATATATATATATATATATATATATATATACATACATACATACATACATACATATGTATACATATATATATATATATGAATAGATGGCTTGCCATTAAAATAAAGAGACCAAGTGTTGAGCATTGAAGATGTTTGCTGAAGATAATAAATATGAAATATAGAAAAGAAAGTACAAAACCTATCATTCGATATAAAAAGCAGAAAGAAAAGAAAAAACATTTCATCAAAATAGAATGAAAGTGTGGGGGAATGACTTCCTTTTCTCTTATTCGAGTTTTGTACTTGCACGATGGAACATATATATATATATATATATATATATATATATATATATATATAGTATGTTTATTTATACCAACATTATGATGCTAGTGCACTTATTGATCCGCACTGTTTTAAATAGTATTTTTAAGTTTTATGATATGTTTTTACTAAATTGTAAGGTTAAGTACAGAATAGGTACAAAACACCCTCCCCTCCCCATGTTTAGAATGGCTTTCTAAATAATAAGGTTATTATTTCAGCAAGAATCGATAAGTGCACTAGTACCAACATTGTTAGTTACATATGTACATACATGTTCTAGCAATGCTTCTTTTCAGAAAAACCACATTATCAGGCCAAAATTAATTATCAAGGTCAATCAAGAACATGTTTTTATATATGGAAGGTTTTTTTTTATCTAATTTTACTAAAGAAAAGGGGAATTACAAACAAATTGACGTTAAAAGGGAAGGAGACAGATGGGGTAAAGAAGAAATGAAATTAGAGGAAAAAGGTTGGTCAGTTTGAACAAGTATTTTGAATCCCTATTTTTCAAATTTTTTTTTTTAGTTATATTAACACTTAATGCTTTCAAGTAACTCTTCACTGATTGTAATAAAAACTTTTATTTCTTAGCATCAATGGCATTGGTATATTTAGCATTATCGCTTTTCTTATCAATGGTAAAACTTTTTGACTATATCTATACTAATATCGAGGACCACACAGTCTGCTATGCATACGTACATATATAACGCATACACCTACACACATCAAACATACTCTCCAAGTGTATATTCACATATTTATACATACACGCAAAATAAGCTGTACAACAATATATGTTACATATATATTTGAACATGTACAGTAGTCAATTGGACAATATAGTAATCATTAGTAATGAAAATTCGGTAAATTTGTTAACTTATATGGAACGGCTCATCAAGAACTTATTTACATTAGACTTGAAGTCAACTATATTGTAGTCAGCCGGAAAGCAGGAAAATGGAAGACAATTCCATAGGCGTGCAGTTCTAAGAAAGAAGTTTTGTTCATGGAATCTACATTTAGGTTTAGGCACAGATAAAGAGTGTGGGGAATTATTGATAGTGTTTTCAGCTAGACGAGTGTTTCGTGTGAAAGTTTGGCGAGGAGGGGACCATAGACTGAAGCTCAGTTGAACACTTTCCATGAAAATAACGATACATCAGAGACAAACTCGCAACATCTCTTCTGTGAGATAGAGGTTGCAGAAAAGGACATCTCCTACGAGGCTATGAAGTCTATTTTGAACTCTATCAAGGTAGGACAAGTCCTTTCTAGCAGCTCCTGCCCAGATGTGGCAACAGTATTCCATCCTTTTTCATTTTGGGTCTCTTACATAAGCAGAAAGCACATACAGTACCTAATATTACTGTGACCCGATGGGAACCGGGCAATGCCGAGTGACCTTGTTAGTTGACACGAATTCAGAGGAATTCGCACGGCTGAATTCTAATGATGATGATGGTTTGATGTTGTTTTAAACAGAAATGTCTATAGGATTTTGTCAGAAAGAGAAAAACAAATGATAATTGTTCTTATCTTATTGCTGTTATATATCTGTTAACAACGGAAAGGTTGTTTTTAAACCCTCTGTTGAGCGATATGAAAGAAACCCAGGTATCTTAAGCTGACAGCTTAGGGTGGGGGTCGGGGGGGTTGAGGGTCGCTGCCAAGCATTGTTCGACTTGGAGTGACTAATCACCCCTAATTTGATAAGTAGAAACACCTCAGTGCAAATAGGGAGGAATTCTAAACAGAGAAGAATCATAGCCAGCAAACCGAACGGCTGGGCTAGTCAAGCGCTCCCAATTTGGGAGCCCTTCAGGGCCTGATGTTATCATGGGAACTAGCCTGTGTTAATGTGAACTGTGACTTTACTGGTCTGGTCTTACATCATTTACTGCTATAGCCAGTCACCTCAAATAAGACAGTAGTTGTTATGAGTAATGAAAACAATAAATAGTTTGTTACTGTTATAACCCGGAGTTCTGTTTGTTGATTTTTCAGCAAGCCGCAAGGACCAGCGGAGTGATTGATGTACCCGGAGACTACCTACATATGAAAAGAAAGATGATTCGATCGAGAGGAAAAGCGCCCTTCCATGAAAACACAGTGGATAAGGATGATCAATAGGCCAACTTGTAACGAGACAAGGTACGATCAGAAGGACACCTGCCACATCGGGTGGAATCCGACGAGGTTAAGGACGCCCCGGTACCCGGTGTGGTTGTAATGGTGGGAATGCTGCAGGTATCGGTACCGACATCGTTATATTACCAAATGGTCACTCATTTAGTATTGACCAGGCTCAATGTTGCTTAACTTCAGAAACTAATGTTTCAACATGGTTATTTTCTCTATCTTAAAAAAAAAAATAACAAAAAGAAATGTTCTTTTGGGTAAATTTATTGATTAACACCTTCTGCTAAATCACCCCTTCCACCTCCAAATATAAGATTCTATTTTTTTTTTTAAATGATTACATGTGAAGACCCTAAAAAAATTGTGTGAAAAAAAGAAAAAAAATACTAATTTTAGAATCTAGAATGGGGTTCAGTTTGGTATATAAATATAATGTAAAATGATTCATCATTTTGGGCTTATTGAGCTTTTTAGAGTAGTTCATTAATTTTTTTTGTTGCTGCTATTGTAACCCAACCACCTGTGATGGTTGAAAATTACATCAGTAACAATTAAAATAGAACTGAATTAGAGCTTTATGATGTGAACAATCCCGGGAAATTCTTAGTTGTCTTGCTAATTTCATGTTTGATTGGTGACTCAAACCAAAAGAAGGAAAAATAACTTCAGCTGAGCGAATTTGAGATTGATAATAATATTTTGATACTAATAATGTTTCACTAATCAAACTATGTATTTCAAAAGATAGTAGTGAATTATCGCTTTGAGTTTTTGTCAAGGCAGATGTGAACCTGAGGTCAAGGTTTCAGAGTTTGCCCGTGTGAGAAACTTATGATGGAAAATTACCTAATTAATATGCACAAGTGATTTTTACAAATTGGCCAATCAGGGTGAATTCAATTTTGACGCTATGAAGATGGATTGGCTGAATGAAAACCCAGACCATGTCAAACTCACCTCCTCAACTTCTCATAAGAAGATGTGCAGAGTGTGTTTTTGGCAGTTGAATTGAGTTGAGTTTGAGCATCCCTCCACCCATGCTACACCCCTCCACTCACTGACCGAGAGAGAGAGAGAGGAAGGAAAAGAAAGAAACAGGGACAATCAGTTGTCACAAACGTTTTTGTTTTTTCTGAGTGAACTGTTCACACATTCTGCATTGGTAAAAAAAAAGGAACATTGCATATATTTTTTTATTTAACTTTTCTGTAAAATAGCAAATATTGTAATCAAGAGTCTATTTAATAATTAATCTTTATAAAAACAAGAATTATGACTAGAGTTTATTTTATTCGTTGCTTACGGAATTTGTATCCGTACAAAATTCATACGAATCAAATATCAAACAAATGCCATCTATTTGAGTTGATTTCTTTCAGGAGACAGCAAGCAGAAAAAGAGCAGGAAATCTAACGCCGATGCAAACTGTGGCCCGTAGTATCTGTATTTCCTTGGAGAGTTTGAGTTGCTTCCTTTGTTTTTGTGTTTATTTTTATTATTATTTTTTATTTTGTTTGTATACCTATGGACCACTGGTGTAGTAAAGAATACCAGGAATCATGCATCAAACTCCGTCATCATATAGGCTATCAAGGCCATGCTACTGAACTTTCTCGGATGTTCAGAAATCGGAACCACCTAGAAATACACTTGTGTATCGGTAAACACTTCAGTCTATTTACCATAAGTCCAAGTGGCAAGGTTGTAAAGCTACATATAATCACCTAAAAACGTAGATCCTTCACACAGTGGGTTAAATTGTTAAAAAAAAAATCATTTTGTAAATCCCCTAAAGTAGTCAGCGAAAAGTTACATAAAAAGGGAAAATTTGAAAGAAACAGGGCAAAAAAGAGCATTGTCTACTAAGAGGTGCTGGACTGAGCGAGTAAATTAAAGAATGTATCTTAAAACGTGAGTTTATTATTTGCATATAAATATGTAGCACAACATTAATTTCTGGGAATATTTATTAGTACTTATTAATCTATCTTGTTTGAATCAGTTCCATATTTAAAACACAATGTACACTATTTTTATAGAAATGTTAATAAACTCATATTTTCTGTGTGCTATTGTTCTTACTGCCCATAAAACTAATTTTTTACACTATCCAGAAAAATATCAGCTTTATCAAAACATATTTGTTAACTAAATATATTTAGTTTTCATACCATGGAATTTCCACAGGTCCTGCTAATTTAAAAAATATTGGGTTAAAAATATCAGGTACGAAAACGACATAACATTCGTAAGAAATGATAATACAAAAATGAGAATAAGCGAAACCAAATTAATCCAGTCAAGAAAGTTGAAAAGCATTTATATTTCTACATATTTCTCACAGTTTTTGTTTCTCTTTTAGGAGTTGTCACATTCCAAGAATTCCTCAGTGCATAGCTTATCTAAATGTATACCTCTATGTATACTTCTATAATCTTTATACAAAACTATTAACATCATGAAACCTTAATGTTCATAACTCAAAAGATGAAATTTGATGAACTTTTGTTTGTGTTTTTTTCTTTTACTTTTTTTCAGGTTTGATTTATTAACAGATAAGGCATATCAAACAAGGTGTTCCTTAACATTGCCACGACATCAAAAAATCTTTAGGTCAGAAAGCTTCATTTTTTTAAGGGAGGGGGGGATCAATTACAATATAAGTGATCAGTCATGTTTTTTTACTTGTTTTTTTTTTCTGGCCAATCAAAAACAAAACGCATTAATATTACTTTTCAGTACTTATGTTATATAGGGGTTATATTTGTAAGGGACGGATGTTATATATTTGTTGAGTGTTCATATTAGAGATAGTGACAGATCAGTATATATAAAGAGGATACATTTTTAATACAGATGGAGACATGTAATACATTAAGATGAGGGATAGATATAGATAGAGATGACATTTATACAGTTTGTGAATGTTCTATAACATATATTTAGAGACGAGGGATCAGTTCTTCTAACCAAGGAGGAACAGTCATTATTTATGATAGCTGAGGGAGACACATTCTTAAGACGATAGAGACACATTACTTAGATGGGTTTATACACAAAGTTTCACAATACCTTTGTTTGTAGAATGACCAACACAAGACGGCAGTTACAAAATAATGACGTCCTTTATTTCTTAACCGGTCAATGATTTCACATCAAGGAATTCAAAGTCCTACATGATTTCAACTTCTAACCTTTCGCCTCTAAAGGGGGTTCCTTCTCCCCAATGTCAGCTCTGTCTGACCTTCCTGTCGACTCTGTCTCGACGCTGCCCTGGCACTATCTCTTTGTCTCACTAAAACTCCAATTTTATTGAGAATTCATCTCTTAGCCATGACATCATCACATGGCCAACGTGCAGATCGATCACATGACCAACGTACAGATCGATCACATGACCAACGTACAGATCGATCACATGACCAACGTGCAGATCGATCACATGGCCAACGTGCAGATCGATCACATGGCCAACGTGCAGATCGATCACATGGCCAACGTGCAGATCGATCACATGGCCAACGTACAGATCGATCACATGACCAACGTACAGATTGATCACATGACCAACGTACAGATCGATCACATGACTAACGTACAGATCGATCACATGGCCAACATACAGATCAATCACATGACCTGGACATGCTTTCGTGTCTCGTTCTTTCCATGTCCAAGCATGTGCCCAACTCACGTGTTCTTATCGGGATCGGGCACGGCTCGGATGCGGGTGAGGCGAGGGAAGACGACGGCACGAGACCGACTACACCCCCGACGACCCCCGGACGACTTCGCCACGACACCTCTCCCGATCGACGCCCTCCTACACGCTCTTTCGCTTTCGCTTCGCCTTCGGGGTTAGTCAGAGGTGGCCTCTACGACTCGCGAACGGCCAGGACTCCTCGGTCCATGTTATGAATCTTAATTCCAAACCTAGCTTCCCAGGTTCAAATTCTCGGACTATCCTATCTCATTTTTACTTACTTACAAGAACAGGGGACCTTTTCTCGTAACACTTATGCAGATTAATATTACGTGTTCATGTGGGAAAAGAAAAATAAACAACAACATGCGTCATATCAAGAAAATATAAATTAATTTCCAAACTGTCAACTACTGCAGCGAATACTATTTCATTATTTTTATTCTGCAAAACCAAAACAAAAAGCACAAGACATTTTCCTACTTTAATCTATCGTTGGAATTTTCTGGGTAATTTACGTGAAATGCCAGGAGATGCTGAACAAAAATTTCTTGATTTTTTTTTTTTCATACAAACGCTGGAAAATTTTTTCAATGAAAACTATATTATTTCTGTTGTTACGATGATAATTCAGTTAATTGAAAAGTGAAAAAAATATTTTTTGTTCTTATAAAGTAAATATAATAATTATTACACAATTTTTATAAAACTTTAAAAAGATTAAAATAAAAAAATATTCATTGTAAGGTAAATTTCATGAATAATATTTAGTATTTGAATAACAAACGAATAGCAAACAGATCTGTCTTTCTCTCATGTGTATGAAAGTAACCCATTCTTTTGATATTTTCTGTCACTGTTTTTGTTTTGTTTTTATCTTCTCACATGTCACTGCTTATCAAGGCCCAAGGGCCACTCGAGGACAAAGGTTAATGAGTGCATCATATGGATAGTGAGACAACACTGTGAGGATTGGTAATGATGACCGAAATTGGGCAGAATCGGATTATCAATTTATTAAAATTTGACTTGAAAACAACCATATTATAGTCAACTGAGAAGCAGCCCAGAGGTAATGTGTTCCACAGAGTTTGCTCATTAAAGGTCCATTTTAATTTAGGTACACAAACAAAGAAATGAAAATTATTTGCAGTAAATGAGATTTTGCTGTGAATGTTTTGCAGGAGGATGTATTTTTAGAGAGACTGTAAACTTTAAATTAAAATCAATCACAGAAAAAAAACTATTTTTATCATACAAATCTATGATTCATTCCAAAGATTAATTTTTGGCATTTATGATCGATAGTTGCCAAATCTGCGATTAAAGAAAATAGAGTTGTCAATTTAAAGTTTGGCTGCCTCTAAGAAAAGAAACACCTATATTGAAGACATATTGAAATTAGTGGAAGCTCAATTAATCAAAATCAGAAAAATTAGAACTTTTGGGCGTATTGGTATCGGTGTCAGATTAAGATAAGGTTGTGCTGATTTGCCGATTCTGAAAATTAATTTTTTAATTCCTTGGGTCATTTAAAACATAATTTTTCATCACTAGCATTGATGATAAAATGACAAATACTGTTTTTAAACTACTAGTAAAATTAAAATGTATAGATCATAACAAATTTACATAGAAATGACACCAGAAACAATGGCATAGTAAAAAGGGCACAAGAAAAAATGGCACATAAAAATGACACAAGTGGATAAATTGGGAAAATTGGCGATAGTGAAAAATATAGATGTAATTATTATTTTCAATCAATTATGGGTAAAACATTTGAGACAAAAAAGTTAAGATGAACTAGTTATAGTCAGCTAACATAATTCCTAACTTCTGGCATGGCTGCTATCAGAGGTGGTGATAAGGCAAATCAGTTCCTTCATTTTTTTTCTCATGCCTATATTTCTCCTGTGCATGTATTCTTTTAATATTTATATTGTTTTTCAGATAATTCTTTTTTATTTAAAAATCATTGGAAAGTTTTTTTCGTCTTATTTTACTTATAACTTATTGAAATTAGTTTGTTTTGTTTTTTTTTAAGAATTATTGAAAACACTTTTTCAGCTTTTTTTTTAAAGAATTGCTGAAAACACTTTTCAAAATCTTTTTAAACTATTTTGGAAATATTATATTTTGAATACGGTTTTTTATAATGTTTGAAATTGTATTATTTTGATTGCAATAATTTCATTTATTGTTTTTATTTCAATAATTTTATTTTTATACCTTCATAAATATATAATTATTATATATAAAATCAAATAAAAACTTTTATCTTTAAAATTAAAAAAAAAATTTTTTTTATAATTTCATCCACATGTTTTCTTATTAACATCCTTTTCTCATATTTTATTTCAGTAAATCAATTCACAGAAAAACTGAAGAACAATAAAAGTGAAGGAACTGATTTGACTTGTCACCACTTCCAGTAGCAGCCATGCCAAACATTAGGAAGTACATCAGCTGACTATAACTGATGGACTTGTTTAACATACACCTTCTCCTACATGTTTATTTACAAAAATGTATGCCCACATTTCACGGATTAACAACAACAGCTATACAACTAAATATTGAAACTTTGTTAAAGAATCCAAATAAGTAATTGTATCGGAATCCAGAATTTCAAACAAAATCGATAATTGCATCCAAATTAAGAGAAATATTGGAACCATCCCATCACTAGTTGAAATATAAACAAAACTAAACTTTTTAGCCCATTAAAAGCAGGCAAAATCGGCTTAGAATGAGTATTTAACACTAAACTGACGGTTGAATATAATTATATTTGTCTCAATTTTGCATTAAATTCTAATCTCTATTAATTCTTAACTATTCATCGAATGGATGCCATATCTAGTTTGCTGCACCTTATCGAAACAAAGGTACAAATTTCAGTCAGATCAGCCCAGCAGATTCTGAGAAAAAAATAGAATGGACAGACTAAGAGAAATACAATATAAATGCGCAATGCAAACTTTTGAAGAGATGCAGGTGGGAGGGTACTGAATATAAGATATTTGAATTTGAATAAAAGATGATGTCATGTATATTTTAATATCATAAGTTATCTCCCTTGCATTTTATTCTCGTAATTATTTAGGTATTGAAGTCCCGTAAACAATCAGAAACCAATACAGAGTAAAGATGAATTAAATGCCTCCGTTCGCATTTCTTTCTTCTTTTTTTTAATTATAAATAAAACAAGTAAATAACACACGTGTGAGCTAAGAAATGATCAAACAGTGACTAAAATCAAAAACTCCTTGTTTTTATGATTTTAAGACTATATATTAATAGAATATACAATTCCGATGTTGTGCGTGTATACTTTTGACAATAACTGTTCTTCATAGAGACTCGCTACTTAGCTTAAATCTCATACTTTATATGACCTTAACTATTGACTTCAAAGATTCAGTCATCGTTGACATTTTTGCTGAAATTTAAAATTTTTTAGTTTTACAAATTTGATACATTGATTTAATGCTCTTTGATAACAATAACATGCAAAATTTCATTGTGATCAAGTAATTTTTGTTATCAACATTTCCATGGCGTAACTTCATATAAGTGGAGAAGTAACACCAAGAGTTTGACCCATCCTTATGTTGTCAGACGCAAGTATGCAATCTTACAACTGGTGTTCTTGTTATGAATATTTCTGATGACAAATATACATGTAAAGAATTGAAATTTAAATAACTACAAAAATAGAGTTGTCAAACAGGCAAGTATTCATTGACTGCAATCAGATAATTCCAGGTATTACTGGGCCGGGTTAGGTAGTAAATAAATAAAGTTGATCTGATATTAAAATTCATTCTGATAAAATAATTACAAGACAAGGGAGATAACTTATGATATTCAAATATATGACATTATCTTTTATTGAAATACCAGCGGAGTCGGAAGGGGAAAAAAAAAAATTGTGACAGAGGAGGATGGGGAAGGTAAAAACTATTGTGACAACAAGGGGGGTTGCTCGATCGTAAAAAACAATAAAACGGGACTTGGGTGGCACCAGCCAGAAGCGAAACCAAAAGCAAAATTTTGTAAGCAAAAAAAAAGGAAAAAAGAAAAATGACGCATGGCGGGCGAGAATTTGTAAGCGAGCACCCTATCCATTAGACTAAGATTCTAACAACGCTATTACATTGTAAATTTATCTATTTAAAAAGAACATTAGAAACTCACGTTTGCGCATGCGTGTTTAAGATTCAGCGTCGTAGCGAAGATTTTTACATGACCCTTCCTTCATATAAAACATTTCTACATGAAATAATTGACTATTTTTTTCTAATTTTTCGATATTATTTACCCAAGAGATAACTTTTTCTTATGATACTATGTCTATGCCGAAACAATACAAAAGGTTTTAGCGGACATATAAAAACACACACACACAAATGATTGAAATGTTTTCTTAAAATACGGAAATTAATTATAATAATAGACATCACAAACCAAACTAGATTAAAGTGCAAAAATGTGCACACATTAAAAGTTTTTGCTATAATAAGAATAAAATTTTGTTTTGGTATACATGATAAGAAAAAGAGAAGAAAAAGAGGGAGAAAGATCGAGTGAGAAAGAAGATGAAGAGGGGGAGAATGAGGCAAAATATGAAACTAAAAGTGAAAACAATCTATACCTGATGATACAAGTTATGGCATTCTTGACATTCAATTAATTGGTTTCCAGAAGTCACATCAAATTGTCTGAAAAATCAGAGATGTTTATAGTCAGAAGATTTGAAAAAATAATATTAGAATTAGATAAAAAAAAATAATATTAGAATTAGATAAAAAAAAAAATAATATTAGAATCAGATAAAAAGAAATAATATTATAATTATATAAAAAATATTAGAATTAGATAAAAAATAATATTAGAATTAGATAAAAAATAATATTAGAATTAGATAAAAATATTAGAATTAGATAAAAAAATATTAAAATTAGATAAAAAAATAATATTAGAATTAGAGAAAAAAAATATTAGAATTAGATAAAAAAAATATTAGAATTAAATAAAAAAATAATATTAGAATTAGATAAAAAATATTAGAATTAGATAAAAAATATTAGAATTAGATAAAAAATATTAGAATTAGATAAAAAATATTAGAATTAGATAAAAAAAATCTTAAAATTAGATAAAAAAAATCTTAAAATTAGATAAAAAAAATCTTAAAATTAGATAAAAAAAATAATATTAGAATTAGATAAAAAAACAAATTTTGAAATACATTTAATGTTATATCATTTGTACTATTTGCACAACTGCTTTCTGGAGGTTGAGTGTTCAAACCTTATTACAAGCAATACTAATTAAGAATAAAAAAAAGGTATTTATTTAAGATTTTACCCAGTCATATCTAAAGGAACAAGAATAACCTACCTTGTGTTCAGTTCAAAATTTCACATAGATTCCTGAGTTTAACAAAGATTCCAGCAACTGAACTATACTGTTCACCCTAACACATTCTTCCTAGAAAACAGTTATTTGATAATTGCACTATTATATAAATTCAATCAATCAATTTTATTAACAACGTGTAGCAAGAAATATAATAAAAGACAGAAGACGTTGCATCTATATATCATCTGAATGTTTGTTCAAGGTGATTTTAACACTCAATATGATAGACATCATCACAGCCTCCTCTGACAGGTTGTTTGAGGAAGCAGAAACATGGACAGAGAATGCTATCTTTCTTTGTTGAAACAAAAATGATGCAGAGACCACAACTTGGTCTTGGGATGAAAAACTCCTCTCATGGTAAATCAACATTTTCATTGATGATGCTGTATGCGAGAATTTAGTCGTCATCACATCCTTCATTGCTCAAGTGATGACAGATTTAGTTTTTGAAACCATTCTTTGTAGGCAATTATTTTCATGTAAATTGCTGTAAACAATGACTCAGGTCAATTTTTTTTTTTTTTTTTTTTACAAAGGAATCACCACTTATCAAGGTCCAGAGACCACTCAAGGATAAGGGTCAATGAGTATACAGTGGGCAAAAGGACAATACAATAGTAATCATTACAAGTGAAAATTTGGTAAATTGGATTACTTAAGGGGAACGGCTCATCAAGAACTTGTTTACATTGGACTTGAAGACAGCCATATTGTAGTCAGCTGGAAAGCAGGTAAACGGAAGAGAGTTTCACAGGTGTGCAAGTTCTAAGAAAGAAACTTTGTTCATAGAATCTATGTTTAGGTTTAGGCACAGATAAAGAGTGCAGGGAAATTATTGATAGTGTTTACAGCTAAATGAGTATTTATCATGAATGTTTAGTAAATGGGGACCATAGAGTGGAGCTCAGACGAACACTTGTCATGAAAATAACGATAAAACAGAGAGAGTCTTGCAACATCTCTTCTGTGAGAAAGAGGCTGCAGGAAAGAGAAAAGGGCATCCCCCACTAAGCTATGAAGTCTATTCTGAACTCTGTCAAGGAAGGATAAGGTCTTCCTTGCAGCTCCTGCTCAGATGTGACAGCAATACTCCATCCTTGGACGTACCTGGCTCTTAGCAGGATCCCATCATTTTTCTAGCGACCTTTGGTATAAAAAGCTAAAAAAAATAGTACTAGTGTTAGATGGAATAGATTCTGACCCAAAAAACAGCAATTATTCCCTCTTTGTCAGAAACATCACTCCTTGAATATGAGTACTAAAGGACAAAATAAGGGAATTGAAAGTTACATGGCTGCCAAAAATAAACCTAAGATCCAATTTCTACTTTCCTTAATTAAAACTTTAATTATAATAGACATTCATTACCAAAATCTATGGAGTAAAAAGTTACAAAGTTTTGGAATATTTGAGATGAGGATTAATAATTTATATTAGGATGTTATAGTTTGTTTGAAGCATTGTGTATAGTGTGTAAGGAATTGTGTTTGAAAGCTATGACAATGCATTTTGGTGGAAAAACAATGTTGCATATGAATCGAGGTAAAGAGAATAAATGATAATATTGAAAAATTTAATAATTTTCAATTATTATTTATTCATTTACAAATGTCAGGATGTTAAATTAGGATGGTATCGATGATGTTATGTTCTTTCAATTTTCAAAGGAAATCTTCAGAAAGAAGAAAACAAGCCACGTGTGCGTGGTCCCCCTCTTGTGCTGCATGTGAGATGACGCCACAAAAAATAGTGAAGAAATGATGAATGTGAGGAATGTGAAGGGCTAACGTTGCCTTCACATTTTCGCCAAGTTTCAGAAAAATCTAATGGATGGGGCAAAAGTTATGGGGTAAAAAGTGTAATTTTTTGCAATTTTGGGGCATTTGTGACCCCTTTTGAGCTCCTGGGAATGCCGAATCCCAGTGAAAATGAACAAATGATGCAGTTTCATGCCTTCAGACATGTATATTTGAATTTACGCCTTAAGACATGTATATTTGAATTCCATGGAAAACCACTATATAGACATACATATCAAGTTCTTGAGTAATATGAAAAAAGAGCTACAAAAAAGCATGTTTTTTAGCCCTAAAATCCCAGAGAGATGCGAACCAGAATTTTGCCCGGATCATCCAGACTGAATTTATATTAAGAACAATGGCCTCCACATTTTGGCCAAGTTTCAGGAAAATCTAATGGATGGATCAAATGCTATAGGGCAAAAGTGTCATTTTGGAACATTTTTGACCTCTTTTGAGCCCCTGGGAATGCCGAATTCCAGTATAAATGGATAACGGTGCAGTTTCAGGCCTTAACACATGTATATTTGAGTTGACTACCATGAAAAACCTCTATATAGTCAAACATATCAAGTTTTTGTTGAGAAATATGAAAAAAGAGTCACAAAAAGAGGCGTTTTTAGCACTGAAAGTCCCCTGGGACGTGAACCAGAATTTTGCCAGGATCACCCATACTGGATTTATATTAAGAACAATAGGCTTCACATTTTGGCCAAGTTTTAAAAAAATCTAATTGATGGATCAAAAGTTATGGGGCAAAATGTGTCAGTTTTGGTCATTTGGGGCATTTTTGACCTCTTTTGAGCCCCTGGGGGTGCAACAGGAATTTTTATAAAACAAAAATACTTTTACTGTGCACATCTATTTAACAAAATACAATTTGTGGCATAATTTCAGGAAAAACTAATGGATGGTTATCTGGCAATAGTCCTGACTAACGGACGCATGGGTGCCACTGAAAATATAGGTTCCTCTACGATAAATTGGGGACCAAAAATATGTACAACTCGATTAATAATTGAAAAGTACTGAAATTTTGCAATAATTTTCGATTATGTTTACGTCATCTCATATCCAACTGTGTTCTTTTAGCGAACTACATTGTCCTGACCTTCAAACACAATTCTTTAATTCAGATCATTTGAACTACTATTCTCATTTTAAATGTTTTTTCACATTTTCACTTATGCAATCATCAAAAAGATTGATTAACAATAGACTTCGTAGCTTAGTGGGGGATCCCCTTTTCTTTTCCCTGTAATCTCTTTCCCACAGAAGAGACATTGTGAGCCTGTCTCTGCTTTATATTTATTTTCATGGCAAGTGCTCATCTGAGCTTCAATCTATGGTCCCCCACCTCGCCAAACTTTCACGAAAAACACTCTTCTAGCCAAAACCACAATCAATAATCTCCCCCACTCTGTACCTAAACCTAAACATAGATTCCATGAACAAAGCTTCTTTCTTAGAACTGCGTGCCTGTGGAACTCTCTTCTGTTTGCCTGCTTTCCAGCTGACTACAATTTGATTGTCTTCAAGTCCAATGTAAACAAGTTCTTGATGAACCGTCCCCCCTAAGTAATCCAATTTACAAAATTTCCACTACTTATGATTACTACGCTATAATCCTATTGACTAGTATATACCATTAACCCTTATCCTCGAGTGGCCTTCAGGCCTTGATAAACGGTAACTCCTTTGTAAAAAAAAAATGAGAGATCAATCTACCCAATAGATTAAATAAAAGAGAGAATAGCATCCAAGATGAATAATAGTCCAAATAATCCAAATTATCAATGTACACCTAAAAAATTCCAAACATTCAATTATTCAACAGGCAAACACGTGGTGCAATGGATAAAAGTCTTACATAAAACCAGCTTTAAGTGACAGTCTTTTGGAAGTAGAAGGTGAAACTAACTAAGAATAAAATAAAAAGTACTTAAGACATTTACCCATTCATGGCTGATAGAACGAGAACAATCTGCCCCTCTTAGGATTAAATAAAGGGTTCATTTTGAAATTCTGTATAAATTCTCAAGCCCAACATTCACAAATTGGACAAGAGGCATCTGAAGAAGTTTAAAAGTTACACCATCCGATAAATATAGTGAGAATAACATCCAAGATGAGAACATTAGTCTGAAAAATAATCAAAATAATACAATCCTCATCTAAAAAATTTAACAGTTATTATTTAGTACTCACTTGCAAACGTTGCATGCAATTCCAAGGTCGACTGCAAATCCATCCGTGTCTATGTTGTCATCACTTGAATCTTGGCTTTCCCGATCTTTGGTCGATGACTTTTCCGCTGCCTTCTCAGTGACAGCCGCTTTCTCTGATATTTTCTCTCTACGTTCTTTATCATCTTTTTCTTTTACGTCTCGCTCTTTCCGAGGTTTTTCCTTTTCTTTTTCTTTCTCTCGCTCTCTCTCTTTCTCTTTACTGGACTTTTCTTCTTTCTCCATTGCAGCAAAGAGATCCAATCTCTGTTTCTTTGGTTCCGACGAACTCTCACTGAGATCATGTTTCACCTGCAATACACAGTTTAGACAAAATAAAAAAACATGGAAATGGTTTATCTGTCAGTTTGTCAGTTTGCTGACTACTTTTACGTTAGCAATATCAGACACCATAACATTCAGCGCTGGACAAGACGTACACTATTACTTAATTTGACACTCAGTCTTTAAATCAGTAATAAGTACATTTCTCCATCAAAATAAACCTTATATAACTGGATTTACAATAAAATTTACTTAAAACTGATATTTTAATATTTTTGTTGTGATTTGTATATTCAAAGAAATCGCTATTTAAATCCGACTATTAATGATGAAACATGCCAGCATAGCATGCCCGCTGGTCGTAGATCGCTTTTTTGCAAATAAGCGGTCGGGGTGTGTTCACATAAATACTTGAAGCGGAAGTTGTACCCACTGATGACGTTTCTAGTTGTTTAAGCTAATCAGGGAAAAGAACTGATTTTGCTACAGAATTTGAACACAAAATGTACGTCTTTCCAGTCAAAAGTTAGAATATCTCAAAGTTGACACTTTGTAGTACAAATATAAATAAAGATACAAACTGTGTCCGAACGCTATTTAGTAGCGAATATATTTCTTTTGTCTTAAAATTTGAAAAGAATTGGATAAAAACTTATGCACAAGTCGATATAAATAATGACAAATGCATATAAATATGAGAATTTTTGTGCGTTGTGACGTGCACAAAAAAATCTGTAAACAAGTGTTCATCAACTAACTTACAGTATTTTTATTATTTAGAAAACACAAGTTTTAATTATGGAAAGGAAAAGAATATTTTTTGAAAAAGAATAACCGACAATGAACATTGTTTTTTTTTTGTGTTGTTTTTGGTTATCAAGTCACAAATACAACATCTGAAAGTTAACACTTTGTAATACAAAGATAAATAAAGATAGAAACTGTTCAAATGCTATTGAATAGCGAATTTATTAATTTGTTCTGTCCTAAAATTTGAAAAGAATTGGATAAAAACTTATTATGCACAAATCGACAGAAGTGGTGGCAATTGCATATACGAGGGGTGTGCAATAAGTAATGCCCCTCACCCACTTCCAGTTGTCTGATCTAGCTGAAAATTGTTATGTGCAATGATTTATATCTCTATGGGTTATGTGGCAAATTACAGCTCTGAACTAATTGTGGTTTCTGTTTGAACTGAGTCAGGTGTGGAATGGAGCCTGTTGAATGTCGAGCAGTGATCCAGTTTTTGTATTTGAAAGGACGCACACCAGAGGAGAATTTTGATGAAATAAAAGAAACTTATGGTGATAATGCCCCATCATATGACCTTGTAAAACGCTGGCATCATGAATTCAAACATGGCCGTAAGTTTATGGAAACAGCTCCCAGACCTGGTCGCCCCTCCCCCACTTCTGCCATTGATGAGGCATCTGTCCGTCAAGTTGAGGCTGCCATTTTGGAAGATCGGCGCATTACTATTCGCCAAATAGCCCAAGATGTCAAGATTAGTACAAGGTCTGTGGAAACTATCATTCATGACCATTTGCATATGAATAAGGTGTCTGCCAGATGGATTCCCAGGTTGCTCACACCATTCCAGAAGCGAGAACACATTGAGTGCTTGGAGATGTACCAAGAAGATGAGTCGAAGTTTTTCAAAAGACTGATTACACAGGATGAAACCTGGGTCAATCACTATGATCCAAAGACCAAAGCCCAGTCAATGCAGTAGAAGCACTTGGACTCACCACCTCTAAAGAAGGCAAGGGTGCAGCCCTGACAGTCTTCTGGGACCAGGACGGAGTAGTGATGACAGATTTCCTGGCAAAGAGTACCATAATTACAGGACCCTATTATGCTTCACTTTTGAGGAAATTAAGGCAAGCTATCAAAATCAAGAGGCGGAGCAAGATCAGCAAAGGTACCCTCCTCCTGTAGGACAACGCTCCAGTCCACAACTTATTGCACGCCCCTCGTAAACATGAGAATTTTATTGTGCCGAGATGCGCACAAAAAAAAATCTAAACAAAGCGTTCGTCGATTAACTTACAAACATAAAGTATTCATTTTATTTTTGTTATTTTTTAGAAAACATAAGTTTTAATTATGGATAGGAAAAGAATATTTTTTTGAAAAAGAATAACCGACAATGAACATTGTTTTTTGGGGGGAGGGGGGTCTTGACTTTCAAGTTGCAAATACAACATCTCAAATTAATGCTATGTAATACAAAGATAATTAAAGATAGAAACTATGTTCAAACGCTATTTAATAGTAGCATTACAAGTTGATGTTTTCTTTTTAGATAATTGGTATTTTATCAACTTGCATGAAAAGAGGTATTAAAAGATGCTTAAAACCGTTTGAATTATGCAAAAAACATCAGTAGTTCAAAAGTTATGAGAATTTTAAGTGCCAAAATTTAGGCTTTTCCGTGGACATTTTCTTTAGAAAAAGTAGGCTAAATTACGGACTTCAACATCTCAAGAAATTTGGTAATTTGCCACCATTTATTTATTTTTCAAGCTATTCTCATTAAACTTGGTACTCTAGTGTAAAATTGTGTGCTCTTTCTGATTATACAGTCAAATCTGATGTATCTCTTTACCATAAGCCATGAATTATAAATTTAGATATACAAATTTCAATTTTTTTTAAACTGGCGCAAGGTATCATACAGTGGGTGTCTATTCATGAATAGAACTAAGTATTATAGTGGTATTTAAATATAGCTTCATTGAGAATAGGCATTTCCGTACCTCCTCACCAAAGGAGAGCTTAATCTGAGTGTAGCCATTGAATGCCTAAAAAGCATTCATAGCCGGTATTTACTGCTTCCCTCAAAGAAAAAACAAATTGAGTAGATATGAATTAATGGAAGAAATAAATCGAAGAAAATTTTTCATATAGATTTTAGATTTCTGTAAAAGATCGAAATTCCCATAGTCAACCAGAACTTATGCATTTTGGAACCAGTCCAATTTTCAATTTTGTAAATCCTCTCTATCTGGTTCAAAATATACCCCTATTTTCTGAGATGCAACCATAAATCGTAGTCTACATGAATCCTCGATCTAGCTTTCACAGTACCAGGATACCAGGAATCCTGATAAGCAACAACTATATATTCACCACTTGATGGTAATTTTTGTCATTTCTATTCTGTTCTTTTACTGAAAATTCAACTATGTAAACAAAGAAATAAAACGGTAATTTTTTACCTTGTTTCCACCTTAACATTTCAAATGATTACTTTTATAGGTTTTAGGGTATGCTGAAAACGAATATCGCATTTAAATTTTCTGCAAATAAGTAGTTTTCCGGATATTAAGCAATGTCATTTCTTATGTCATCACTGGTGGCCATCTTGGTACGTGCAAGCACGCAAATGCAACCCCGAGAAACTATGTGTAAACGTGCGTACCAAGATGGCCACCAGCAATAACGTAAGAAATGACATTGCTTAATATCCAGAAAGCTACTTATTTGCGGATATTTAAATGCGATATTCGTTTTCAGCATACCCGAAAACCTTAAAAGGTAGTCATTTTAAAGAAAAATGTTAAGGTGGAAACAAGGTAAAAATTTACAAAATGCATCACAATAAAATTCTTTATCAAACCACCTAATTATTATTATTATTACTGTTATTATTATTATTTAGATATCCTCAGTTAAAAAGAAAATGTATTTGCTTTACAGATTCAAAAAAATGGTCTTGACAATAAGTTAAAAATAAATTCAAGTTTCACGATATCTTTTTTTATTTAATTGTTAGGTGAAAGTACAGAATAGTTAACAAAACACCTTTCCTTTCCCATGTTAAGAATGGGTTTTTAAATAATGACGTTATTATTTCAGCATGGTAACATAAGTGCACAAGTACCTTTTATTTGTTATATATTTGCTTTTTTTGTGTTTTTTTTTTGACTACTAAAAACCACAATTCTACCTTAAGTACAAGTAAGAAGTTATAAATAGCATGATAACAGAAACGCATGTGTTTTGTACATTTTGCTGTTTTTTAACGTTGTACTAAAAGCGTTAAAAACAACAAAATAGTATTGTTTGGAAATCAAATTTGAAAAACTTGAAAATAATTTTTTTTAAATTGACAAACTCAGAATAAAAAAATGAAACTGATTTTTCTGCTTTCGTTTTGAAAGCAAAAAAAAACAGTTTTTTTATTTTTAAGAGAATACAAACGAAACTTGTTAATGCGCTGACTTTAGTTAGCTGAGCACATTAGCGCATAGCAAGCCATTTTCCCTGTTAAGCAGATTTGAATTTCTATAAAAGATAATATTTTAAAGAAATTTCCGCATAATTAATAATTATCAAATATTTACATATTATACATGAAAATAATTCTGAAACTATTATCTATATGAAACTGGATGATATATGCCGATTTATCTTATCAATTTTGAAATATTCTTCATCAACTTTGCTTGGTCGTAACTTTGCTTCCTGTGGTCATAAAAATATAAATCAAAGTCCAGTAAAGATGGACTTCTATGCTTACATAGCCTGTAAAATTTCAGCCATATCCAATCAAATTTGACTCTGCGCATGTATATCCAAACCTAACGTATAAAATATAAACATTGAACAAACAGTTTCCCTTTTTGTTGTCATTTTTTACCGTTTTTTTCATTTTTAACTTGGAGCATAAAAATATTGAACGCATAAGAGAAAAATAAATTAACATCATTGGAATGCTTATTCTATTCTCTTTCCAGCAATATAATTCTTTTAAAAATTGACCCACTAATAAAAAAGATGTAAGTTGTTGAAGCACATTAGGTATATAACATTGCCAATGTCCACGAAAATACAGCATATGCTTGTAATGCTATTAATAGAGAATATATTAATTTCTTTTGTCTTAAAATTTGAAAAGAATTAGATAGAAATTTTTTATGCACAAATCAATAAAAATAGTAACAAACGCATATAAATATGAGAATTGTTGTGTGCCGTGATGCGCACAAAAATCTGTAAACAAGTGTTCATCAACTAACTTACGAACATACAGTATTCATTTTATTTTTATTATATATATAAAAGGCAAAATGTGTGTGACCATTTAGTGTATGTCTTAAAAAGGCTTTTCTCGCACATGCTTCCGGGGTCGTTACTATCGCTTAAAACTGTGTATATAGGTCCTATATAATAATATCTAGGAATTAGGAAAACGCGTAGCGTATAGATTTATTTACGTCAATTTTTACAAAATTATTGCTATTTTGGCTTCTCGCGTGTTGATTGGGCTTTTTAGTACAAATAAAGTGAAACTAAACTCAAACGACGTCTTTGGCATTGCGCCGGGAAAAACGTCCAGAAGCAATCAGCTTTGATCAGACAGTTGCTATTCAATCTGGACTGCTTTCCCCCTCCCCAACATCTGTTGGGGTAAGAAACAGTTAAATTTGGGTAAACAAACCCAAACACTGCGTGACTTCTATTTGACCTTCTTAATTAGGTCAAATGAAAGCAGCAGAGTTAACTTTTATTGCGCACGCCTGTTTTTATAGTTAAATAACCTGCTTAACGTTGTCTGTCGCCGTGGCTCAATGGTTAACGTAGCACTGTTTTTTTTTTCACACATTAATTTCCAACTCAAGGGTACGGGTTCAATCCTCATACACTCACCTACCAAAACATTTTTTTTTATTATTTAACCCCACCCCCACCCCCGAGTTTTGATTTACCTCAAGACACCCGGGCATCGCCGGGTACCCCCCCCCCCCGCTAGTTATTTAGAAAACACAAGTTTTAATTATGGAAAGGAAAAGAATATTTAAAAAAAATGAATTCTTTGAAAAAGAATAACAACAATGACCATACTTTTAATTGAGTTAAAATACACAAACCGGTTAAGTAAAAGAATAACTTTTATTGGGTTTGTTTTACAATCCACAGAGGTATGAAAAAGTTGTCAAAAAACAAATATGTAACAAATAAATGTTACCAAAGGCAAGTTACTCTTCTACCTACCTCGATAAATTTTTGGTGTTGTAAATGTTTATTCTGTTAAAAAAAAAAGTAATGTCGAGCATTGCATGAGAACAAGAAAAAATGGCCATGATGTCTTTTGAAGTCTCAACAATGACTTAAAAATAAAAAATCATACAAAATAATGGTAGAAACTCACCCGATAATTGTCACGGTAACTTGAAGCCGTTAAAATGAAATTTAATTATCCTAATTAGTTTAATGTACTTAAAAACATTATAATTGTAATCTGTACAAAATTTCCTTTCATTTGATATGCTACAAGCTAGTGGTGGCCATTTTGGACTTCCCAGTCACCATCTTGGTTTTCCTAGTAGCCATCTTAGATTTTTCAAGATGTTATAATGGCAAATGATAATATCCATCAAAATAATACTTCCTATGATGATAAAGCCTTATTTACCATTTTCTTAGCTGTTTTTATGTTTCTACTTAAAGCTGTTAAAATGAAACTGGAATATGCTAATTAGTCCATAAGTTACCAAGTGAGATGGTTGTAAATAACGCCAACTGAACCTTCATGTTTAAAATGTCATTATAATATCTTAAAAAGATATGAAGCTTTTTAAAGATGGGTTAGTCTGTAACTTGAGCAAATTTCCTACCATTTTCAGTCACAAGCTAATTTGAATAGGACTGACTTAAGACCAAATATCCCGTGAACCACACATTTTTTTATACTTTGAATGGTCATAACTCCAGTTCTAATGAGCCGATTTTTAAAAACTAAAGATACCAGGTACAATTTTTCTGATACTCTCAAAAGTGCCGATATTTTTTGATTCCTGATTCCGTTTAATCATCCTAACACTAGTAACTATGTGTATCTACCTGGCGTTAGATATTCAGAAGGTAGATTTACTAGTGTATAATTTAGTGAGTTGAGAACAACAGGAAATTGAACTGCTGAGAAGTTAGCTGAGGTCAACTTGATTATCCAGAGTTAAAAATTGTTTAGGCTGCTCTTCTTTGCATGTCTCTCTTTTTTTTTTAATGAGTCACTACTTATCAAGATTAAAAGCCACTCGAGAATAAGAGTGTCAGTTGGCTGGTGATGATTGGTAATGGTGAAAATTAATCAGAATTTAATTATTTAAGAGGACAGATCAACAAGAACTTGTTCACATTGGACTTGAATATGATCATGTCATAGTCAGTCAGGAAGTAATACTTCAGTATTGTGTTCCACAGATAAGTAGTTCTAGGAAAAAAAACTTTTCTCAAAGACTTTAAGGTGAGTTTTAGGCACAGATAGAGAGATAGAGAATAGGGGAAATTGTTGACAATGGTTGTAGCTAGACGTGTGCTTCTTGTAAATATTTTAGGGGGGGGGGGTAGATTAAAGCTCAACTGAACGTCTGCCATGAAAATAACAATAGAGCATTTGCTCATATGACAGTTTCTCATTTTCTTACACAACCTTAGGCATTTCTGTGATACTCTTCACACTCTCTCAAGCTCCACTAGTTGAGTTGTAGATGGTAGTGTTTTATCGTGGTCATCCTCTCCACATTCGCAGATGGTTAGGTCTGTTTTTTAACCCCATCTAGCCATAGCAACTTTTGATTGCTTCGTTCCTGTTCTTAGGCAGTTGAATGTTTTCCACTGGACCCAGGGTGCTTCTGAGCCAAGAGTGAGGGTTTCAGAAAGGGGAGATCAGACTACAGCTGTGGACCAGACAGTTAGAAAATAGTTTCCACCCTACTGACATGGGAATATCCCCTTGTGGAGCCTTCACTCTTGGCTTAAGCAAAGTTTCTTTGCTAGAACTACGCAGCCGTGGAACACAATACTGCAGCATTATTCATGGCTGATTATAGTGTGGTCATTTTCAAGTCCAATGTAAACAAGTTCTTGTTGATTTGTCCTCTTAAATAATTAAATTCTGATTCATTTTCATCATTACCAATCATCACGGTGCTGTCTCACCAGCCACATGACACTCTTATTCTTGAGTAGCTTTTGGGCTTGATAAGTTGTGACTCATTTTAAAAGACATGCAAAGAAATGCAGCCTAAAGAATTTTTAATTCTGGATAATCAAGTTGACTTCAGCTAACTTCTCAGCAATTCCATTTCCTGTTCTCAACAAATTAAATTATACACTGGTGAATCTACCTTCTCAATATCAAACACCAGGTAGATACACATAGTTACTAGTGTTAGGATGATTAAACGGAATGAGAAAAGTGGTGGTATCAGAATCGGAAAAATTGGTACCTATTTTCCAATGCCCAAAACGATTCTTTTTATTATTTTCATTTCTTTGTTTTTGTGTAAAATTTAATTTTCCATGGCTGGTATTAATGATGAAATGATAAATAGTCTGGTCTCTTCCTGAAGTATTGGGCTTGTCATGGCTAAGAATCCTTCTCCTTGATTAAAGTTATTGGTCCATTATTTCATGTCCATGAAGCTTAAGCTGCAGTAATGTGCAAGAAACGAATATGACATCACATGACTCAAAGAAAGAGGGAGATTGAAAGGACACATTGGAGTTAGATGAGTAAGGACAAGGGTTGATAAGATTTAACGAATTAGTGATTTTCAATCTGTCTGTCTTCCCCAATGGTCAGTGATTTGGAATGAATAACACTGAATAAAGGTCTTGTTCTCTCCTATCAATTTTGTCTCAAGTAAATTTTTTTCAACGTTTGAAAGAAGCTTTAATTGCAGGACAACATTTTCCCTTTCTCTGGAGGATCACAGTAGCGTCACGTAGAAGAGGAACAACCAACACCCAAATATAAATATCAATTTGTGAACTTTAATATTTCTGTAATCATTACATTAGTAGTAGTAGTAGTAGTAGTAGTAGTAGTAGTATTGTATGGGTTAGACCTCTATACTGCTATTTTTATACCAGTCTGAGAAAATGTCTTCAGATAGATGGGTTAACGCATAGCATCCTTCCAGTCGGATGATTGGACAGTATAGGATCAAATGGTCTATGTTCTGAGGGAAGGGGATTCTTGCATTTTGGACAGATTGGGGAGTTTATTTGATTCCACCTATGTGTGTTTTCTACAGTGTCTTGTTCTGATACGGTTTGTGACTACCCACTGCTTCCTATTAGGAAGGCGCACGAAGGATCATCACTTCGTAGTAGTGTGCAGGTTTTAAAACTAAGAGTGATCTACCCAGGTGATCAAACAGAATTCAGAGACTTTCTGAATTCCCTCCTGATCAATTTTTCTACACCGCTACAACAAGAATGATTATGGTGACTTAGTTGCTACATGTATGACACAAGATGTAGAACGTAACAGTCGGCACTGGTCAGTGAATGCATTTTAGTATTTCATTTTTATATTTGTTTGCACAACTTTTAATCTCATACAGAAAATGAAGAAATAAAATTTTAATTGTAAGGGAGACAACTCTTTATATTCAATTATAATACGAGTTCTTGCTAATTTTGATTTTCCGATCATTATTTAAAAGTGTTCTCATTAGTGTTGGAACAATTAATCGGAATCAGTATCAGAATCGGAAATAATTGTACTGATTTCCCAATGCTAAAACGATTCTTTTGTCTTTTTCATTTTATTTCGTTTAAAACAAAACCTTCTATTGCTGGTAATAACGATAAAATAATAGATATTTATTGATTGTAAATCACTAGTAAAGTTAAAATTGATAGATGGTCCCCGATAAGTGTATTTTTACGTTTAGGAAAATATATGCACATTTAACATGTGTTTTTACGGTAATCAGGGTAAAAATGACTAACTTTATAGTTAAATATTTAGAGATTTATAAAGAATCGGAATTGGTAATTGTATCGGAATGAGGAAAAATATTAGAATCGTCCCATCACTGGTTTTCATATAACAATCCGTTCAGCACTACATAATTTTTGTAAATAATCTATAGCAAAGTATGTTATTATAGTATCAATAACATGGCACAATAATAACAAATGAAAATTGGCTAGTTAGAATCAAATTTTGATATGTCAATTTAAATGCTATTCAGGTCAAGCTTTTAAAAATCTCACAACATAACTTTAAATTTTTTGTATGTTATTTCATTTATGCAAATAACTTCCTGTCTCTTAGTTTTGAAATGTATCAAATTACCAGTAATTAATACATACTGGATGACCTTTCCTTTGACCAATGACATCTTCAACCATTAGCCGCAGTTGGTACTCAGAATCTTTGCTTTTCGAATGTAACAGTTTCAGAGCCTTTGTGAATAATGGGTCCAGTTCCAGGGTAGCCATTTTGAAGGATTTTAGCTACAACAAAAATTTGCAATAGTTCACATTTTAAATAATGAAAATGGTAAACAAAATGTTTTTTAAATACAAAAATAAAAGCCAAGTTTGATAAAAAAAAATATATATATAGTGCATAAAAGTAGGATAAAGTACAGAATAGTTAACAGTTAAAAACCCATAAAAATAAATGGAAAGAACAAATTTATTGTAACTGCAATAGAATTAAATTCTCTGCAGTCTTGTATGCTTTTAACATACAAAAACTTTTATTTAAAAATTTTATTCCGATTTTTATGCCTTATTGACACATAAAAAAGCAACATGGTAACTAAAATTATCACTCAATTTTATTAAATTTAGGCGATTTTGTGTGATTTTAGAAGGGTTTGCCACTCGAACCTAGGGTTGGTGATAGGGTAAATAATTTTTTTACTATTTTTTGGGAGCATAATTGAAGTCACCATCTTGGCAGCCATTTTGTTTCCATATGCCTTATTGGTACAGGAACATAAAAATAAAATTCTGAAATAAAAAAAATGTTTATCTTACAATTTACACACATTAAAAGTATATGGATTGATAGAGAATTTGACTATGTTTGTTATGAATTATGTTTTGTTTTTTATGATTGTTAACTATTCTGGACTTCTACCAAATAGTGAAAGACGAAAATTTTGAAGTCTTTTTTTTTTTTTTTTCGGGTTTCTACCAGTATTTTTTTAATTTTCGATTTTTGAGCTATTATCGGGATTCTTTGGATAATCGCCAATTGTGAACCATTTTTCTCGTTTCAACTTTTGTTTCAAAGTAAATAAACATTTTTGGAACTTCTACAGTTTATCGCCGAAATTGGAGACGCCATTTTTTCAGGCACCTGCCATTGGAATCCGAGAGAGAAATCAGTATTTTAAACTATGGCCAAAGAAGGCAATAAATAAAAAAAAAATTATGAAAAAAAAGTAAAGAAAGTGAAAGAGAATATATATCCGTAATTGTTTAATTGGAAATGTTTTGATTTAATTAATGAAAATGGGAAAGGTTTTCATGAAACATATTTTTATTATTAAAAACAGGGTAAATGTTTACTTTAACTACAACAGAACACCAACCAATAAAATTTGTTTTTTTTAAAGGTTTTCGGGGTCGGTGACAACGAATCTGATATTCAAACCCGTCGCAAATTTACTGTTTGCATGATATTAACCCCTGAATGTGACTTGTCACATCATGGAAGAATTTTTAAGCAGACATTTGAAATAAGAAAGTTTTCAAAAACAACAATGTGGTTCATTTTTCTGTGTTAGGTAGTTTTTGATGCTTTTTAATTGATCTAAAAACAATTTAGTTTTCACAAGCGATTTACAAAAACATTTTTATTTTTCGTTTTTTATTTTGCAGGGGGGGGGGCGGGTTATTCAATTATAAAACTTATACAACATTTAAAAACTTGTACAATATTTAAGAGGTGCTTCTGCAGTTTGAGCAGAAGAACTGTTTAATTTTTCACAAAAATTCTGTTTACTGTGAAAAAAATTAATTTTCCCTTAAAATCCAATGACTGCTCAGTCGAGGAAAGGAAGCAATGTCACCTACCTTAAGTTGCGGAAGAATTGCCCCCTTCCGCAATGTGACAGTTAGTTAACAATTGCTAGCCAGCAAAGCTTAGGTAATCAAAGAATAGCTTCTGGCACCAGCCACAAATGCATCTGGAAAAAAACTTGACCACTGGGAAGAATCTCCCTTTAAATAACCAAAAGGTCATGTGATTAACTGTCACCTGACCTGTGGAAAAAAAAGCTTTAAGAAGGCAGAGAAGGCAAGACAATCTCTTTTTTGTTGGTTACTAATTATTCAGGAAGGAGGCTAGGTCTACCTCGCCGCCGTCTCCGAGGTGCACAACTTGGACAATACCATTTCTGTCTGGCAGGAGGTGGAGACTCGATTCCCACACACTGGAAGTGACACCAGTCATCACATCCGTCGCAACAGATCATGTCCTGATCACCTTGTGGAGAACCGCATATAGGACAAAGCCAAATTACTTCCTTGGCAGGTGTTGATTCAGAAGGAATAACGTTAATCCCATCCTCAGGCCTATCAACAGATGCAGGTATGGATCCATCTTGATCCTCTCCACTTAAGGATAATTCAAGGGGGAATAGGTTTTCTAACGAGTGAATACGCACCGCATCACCCCCCCTCTTTTACCCTGGCTGACCTGACTACCCTATCGTCTCCGTAAAACATCTCTAAAATGATCCCAAGAACCCAAAACGGCCGAGGCTTATGTGGGCTCCTCACCAATACCACATCTCCAACCCTTTATCTGTTTTGGAAGGGCACTCTAGAACGCCCCTGGGGTTTTTCCCGGAGGCTCAACAGGTACTCATTATACCACAGAGTGCAGAAACTCTCCAGGCACTGGTCCCAAAACTGCATGGTCCTCAGCAGCCTTTCTCGGCTGGGTGGGAGGTGGGAGGCAAAATCCTCATCGTTCAGATCTAAAAGCAACCCAGGACTCTTATTAGGCCGCAAAAACATGTTAGGAGTTACTGCCTCTAACTCTTTCTCTGTAGATTCTCGATAAGTCAGAGAGCGGTTATTGATAGCTCTTTGGATATCCGATATGATGGTAAGTAACGAAAAATAATCCATCTCACCTCTACCAACCACCTTGTAAAGACAATTCTTAATTGTCTGGATACTCCTCTCCCAAACACCTCCCACCCAAGGTGAGTAAAGTGGAATGGGGTAGAACTTGATAGAACAGGAGCCAAACTTCTGTTGGTAATCATGGTTTAGCATCAACCTTTTAAACAATCGACCGCCTCCTACGAAAGTTTTAGCATTATCACTGTAGATGGTAGACGGGATGCCATACAGGTTCGTGAACCGCACCAATGCCTGCAGAAAGACCAACACACTCATGTCAGGTACCATTTCGATGTGTATAGCTCTGACACTGAGACACGTGAAGATCAGTAGATACATTTTCACCTCCTTACCACCTTGCCTAACCCAAAGGTGATCAGTGAAATCCACTCCCGTATGCTTGAAGGGAACTTCCAGTTCAATACGGGATACGGGCAGGTTAGCTACATTGTGTGGCAAGACTTGTCTGGCATTGTACCTTCGGCACAGTGCGCATAAAGTAAGGATCGTCTTCACTGCCTATCTGCCTTTTGGCACCCAGTAACCACAACGTCTCAGTTCCGCTAAAGTGGATGCAATCCCTAAGTGCTGGCACCTAGCATGCGCATCCATTATGATAAGCTTGGTAATCGGGTGACTCTTTGCCAACAGAATAGGGTGTTTAACCTCCCTGTTAAAGTGGAGAGATCTACCAATTCTGCCACCTGACCTGATTAGACCTTCATCATCAATAAACAAATCAAGGTTCCGCACCAACCCAGGTACCGTCTTGCCCGAGGGATCTAGCAAAAAATCTAGTTCCTCAGCATATACCTGGCGTTGCATCGTCCGCATAAGCAAAACTGCTGCCAGTTTTTCACTGTCGACTTCTAACCGACGCAAGCGATTGATAAATTTCAGGACTAAGGAAGTTACTCTTAAGAGTTTATTAAATGAAGAGAACCTTTTCAGGGGCAGAACAGTAGGTGGTTCCTCTCCATGGAGGATCGCAGCATTCCAAGACGCACGAGCTATACCTTGGCTGTGTTTGTTGAGGCACGGCAAGTCTTGAGTAGCCCAAGGAGTGGTGCCGCCACTCAACCAACCTGGACCATAGCACCAGAATTGAAAGCAGGTTTTGAACTTTTCCAGCGTCATTCCCCTTGTGATCAAATCAGCGGGTTTCTCTGCCGTTAGAATGTACTGAAATGAGGGATACAAGTTGAGAGTGGCTTCCAATTCAACGCTCATCTGCTGGATATCCTTTAGCCTATTTCGGGCAAACAGGTTCTTGCTCGCGATGGTCCCCGAGATAAGCCAAGAGAGGACCACTTGAGAATTTGTGGCCACGTGAATTTCAGAAGGAGTGAATCCTCCAAAGTTTCTTAGAATTGTAGGCAGGCACTTTATGACCAGGAACACAGCCATGAGCTCCAGAGTAGGAAGTGTTTTCTTTTTCAAAGGAGCCACCCTAGCTTTGGCAAATACCAAACAAGATCGACACTTCTGAACAACATATGCCGCGAACGCATAGGCTTCCGGTGAGGCGTCACAAAATAGGAAGAGTTCGCCAGGTTCACTCTCACTGAGTGCCTTACGGGGAAAGGAAATGGTCCCCAATCCAGAAAGATCTGAAGAAAGTTTCTTCCAGAAGGAAAAAATTTCAGGTGGAACCAGCACATCCTACCCTAATCCTTTCTCCCAAAGCCTACTTAGCAGAATTCGACCTCACAATGAAACGGGCAAGCACAACGATAAAGGATCATAGACTCTTGCGGTCTCCCTGAGAATTTGTCTTTTAGTAGAAGCATCAGGGTTGCACTTAACTGCAGCCAATCGAAGGGTGTCAGAGAGAGGACAGTACCGATAACCAAGTACCTTTTCCCAACCACTGCCATGGACACTCAGTGTACCATGCTCCTCCATCGTGCTTCGAATTCCTGCATGGTCAGAATTGCATGACTGCTGTTCGAAGCCTCCTTGATGTAACCGCTCCCGAGAGAGAGTGTATAATCCACACAGCTCCTCTGGACTATCACTAGACATGATGAGATTATCCACATAAAAACGATTTTCCATCATAAATCTGCAGTTATCCATAGGAAACTGTGCAGCATGATACCGGAGAACATAGTTTAAAATAAATGGACTGGAAGCAAACCCAAAAATGATTGTGTTGTACCTAAAACAACGTAGTCGTTCGCCGTCCTTCAAAAAAAAACAGAACCTGTTCTTATCCGATTCCAGCTTCAGGCGGATCATCAAAAAGGCCTTCTTGATGTCTGCCAACACAACATGATTATTGGAGCCGAAAGTGAGTAGCAAATCCAATAGGTCAGTTGTTAAGTTTACTCCCTGGTAAGTAGCTTCATTCAAAAATGGAGAGTCCCCAACTTTGAGGCTGCAGTTGAATACTGGCCGAATTTTGGTGGTCGTAGTCGGGTCCGATTTCACAACTGGTCTATGCGGAATCCAAATAAATTCGTTAAATCTCTGAGGAGGCACAAAAATCTCCTCTATTATACCCTCCCATTCTTGCTGCTGAAAAACCTGCAGATATTCCTGGTAAAGCTGTTTCCTCTCCAGGTTTCGCGCTACATGTTCTAATATGCGCAAGGCGACAGCATGGTTGGATGGGACACGTGATATTTTATCTTCCTTCCAGGGCAACTGAACATAATACTTGTTATCTTTAAACAAGATGGATTGTTGGAAGAGCGCAATCTTCCGCTCATCATAATCTGTTAATCCTTGTTCTCTTATTCCCAGTGACTCCACCCCAAACATTTTCTCCAACCCTCTTTGCACGTCACTGTCGGGGAAAAAAATCACTAAGTGGATCCTCGTACTTGCTCTGTGACTCCAGCACGAAACAAAGGTGAGCGGGGTTGACTTCAGCTGTTGATGCTAGAACAGAATTGAATGTAAGGCTCTCTGGATTCGCATCCAGAGAATGGTCTAAATCAAGGAACTGCTTCACCAAAGGGAACCAGTCCTGTTGGAGTAATAACGGCTTGTCCATACAAACAAGGAACCAGTTGGAGAGTTCCAAAGCTTTGAATAAAATCCAATCCAACTATTCCATGAATTGGAATGAAGGTTGTGCCTCTCACAAATCTACCCGCCAGGGGGCAATTATGACGTTGGAACCCATCTAAAAGAGTATCTAACTCCTCAATGTGCACAGATATATCCAGATCCTCCTGAACTAGTACAGGAAGAGAATATGGAGAATGAGATCCAACACTCACCTCCAATTTTACTTCCCTAAAGTGCCTATTACAGTCTCCAAGTATGGTAGTCAATTTTAGTTCGCAATCCAGTCCAATGGACGCTAAGGGACCAAGGGGTTCTAACACCTTACCCGACAGATAAATCCGGCCACTGCCAGTGTCCAACAAACAGTTGGCGGAAACCTGGTTGCCATCCTTGCCAAAGGTAACACACAAAACAGGAGGGAGGCATGAGAAGTTTCCACCTGGAGTGCGACAAGTAGAGTTAGCCTGAAGTGAAGAATCCCTTCGAGAGGGACCAGGCCTTGGCCTTGAAACATCCCCCAATGACCCCCGACTAGTATTAAGGGTGGAGCCAGGGAGCTCGTCTCCCTTGATGAGAAGACGTTTAACCGCTTCCCTAGTATCCTGCAAAATGGACGACAAGGTGGGGATTCTCTTCCCAGAAATTTGAATCAGCTCCCCTCGGACCTCTCTGAGGAATTTGGAAACAGGAATCTTCGCCATAAGTCGAGCCCCCGAAGAATGGTCCTTTGAGAAAGAACAGCCAAATGAACCTTCCAGCCCTGCCAGAAGAGAGGCTGCTTTGGTAATGAAGTTCGTCAGAGTGGTATAACTTCTATCTCGTTTATAGGTGAAGTCCAAAATGTCTTGGAATATGTGGCCTATTATTTCATCCTCATCGAGGTATTCGCTCTTCAGGACAGAAAGGGCCACTTCATAATTTCTATTGTTAATAGTTATATGATTGATGAGCAACAAAAGTTGACCGGACAGCGAACATTTCAGGAAATTCAGTCTTTTAGCATCGTTAGCCATGCCGGCCACACAATTTTCAAATCTGGATAGGAAATTCCTGAAACTCATCTCCAACCCATCAAAGGTAGGCCCAGTAATCTGAAGCTGAGGCGGCTTCACGATAAAAGACGCACCTCTTTCAATTCCAGGGGAACATGGAGCAGAACTTATGGACTCAGACGTAGTAGGGAGGAACTTTAATACGAGTTGCTCAAGTTCCCTTGTGAATCTCAGGGTACGTGCCAGAGATTCTTTCTCAATTTGAACCCAGTCCTCCTCCTCCTCCTCCTCCTCCTCCTCCTCCTCAGATAACAACTGAATCTTGCTAACACAAATACCAACTTCAGTCAAATATTCGGTAACAGATTTCTGCAATGCAGCAAATGATTTACTGGAAAATTCATCTTCCAAGTGAGCAATCTCCAGAATAATTCTGATTTTGGTCCATAGAAATTCTTTTCTGTAAATCTGCCTTGCTTCTATCCATGTTAGTAAAGGTTTCTTTCGCAAAATGTGAAAAAAAATTAATTTTCCCTTAAAATCCAATGACTGCTCAGTCGAGGAAAGGAAGCAATGTGCACCTACCTTAAGTTGCGAAAGAATTGCCCCCTTCCGCGACGTGACAGTTAGTTAACAATTGCTACCCAGCAAAGCTTAAGGTAATCAAAGAATAGCTTCTGGCACCAGCCACAAATGCATCTGGAAAAAAACTTGACCACTGGGAAGAATCTCCCTTTAAATAACCAAAAGGTCATGTGCTTAACTGTCACCTGACCTGTGGAAAAAAAAGCTTTAAAAAGGCAGAGAAGGCAAGACAATCTCTTTTTTGTTAGTAAGCAAGGTAAGTGCACACCGCTCTCCCTCTCTTGAGCAATCATTAACCCCCACCCCTTTTATTTTTCACATTACATTGGGGGTTACTTACGGTAAAACGGTGAGGGGGGTGAAAAAACGGTAAATTAAACTGTAGAAGCACTTCTTAAATGTTGTACAAGTTCTATAATTGAATAACCCCCTAAAAAAAAAAATGCTTTTGTAAATCGCTCGTGAAAACTTAATTTTTTTTAGATCAATTAAAAAGCATCAAAAACTACGTAACACAGAAAAATGAACCACACTGTTGTTTTTGAAAACTTGTTATTTCAAATGTCTGCTTAAAAATTCTTTCGCGATGTGACAAGTCACCTTACTACGCGCGTCCATGCGCGAACGAATCATGTAAGAATAGCATAAATGATGGCGGTGAGTTGGCACAAAATAGTACGAGGGTTCAGGGGTTAATACCATGCAAACGGTAAATTTGCGACGGGTTTGAATATCAGATTCATTGTCACTGACCTCGAAAACCTATAAAAAAAAAAAAAATTTTATTGGTTGGTGTTCTGTTGTAGTTAAAGTAAAGGGTTTGTTTTACTGTACACAGATTCGAAAAAGTTGTCAAAAAACAAATATATAACAAATAAATGTTATCAAAGGCAAGATAAGTTACTTTTCTACCAAACTGGATATAATTTTCGTGTTTTTATTCAATTTAACATGTTTATTCAGCTCGAAAAGCATACAGTGTTTACCAATGTATTGGAAAATTCAAAATGGCGTCCGACTCTCTCTTTAACACGGTAAGTTCAGGAAAAAATGTTATAAATAATAAACTAGACAGAATACTGTTAAAAATTCGCTCAATATATGTTACCGTGACATAAGTTGACATATATTCGGTGGTTTTTTAATAGTATTTTGTCTAGTTTATTATTTATAACACCTTTTCCCAAACTTACCGTGTTAAATAGAGAGTCGGGCGCCATTTTGAATTTTCCAATACATCGGTAAACACTGCATGTTTTTCGAGCTGAATAAACATGTTAAATTGAATAAAAACACAAAAAAATATATCCACTTTTTCGAATCTATGTATACAGTAATACAAACCCCGAAAAACATACAGTATTTACCGATGTATTGGAAAATTCAAAATGGCGGCCGACTCTCGGTACTGGTCGCGGTAAGAGTTCCCTGCCGAACACCCTCAAAAAACAATGACTTCTCCCCGCGCAGCCGCAAAGGACATGTTTTAGTTGCCATAGTAACAACTTTTTATCGACATTGTTTTACTGTTTATATTAATAATATCTTCTTTTTTTTTTTACTGTTTTACTGTTTGTGTCACTTTTATCGACTTTTTCTTTTCTGTTTTAAATGACTACGTTTTACACGTTTATTAATAATATCTTTTTTTTTTTTTTTTACTGTTTTACTGTTTATGTCTCACTTTTATCGACTTTTTCTTTTTTAATAGCATTTTCTTAAAATGAATATTAAAATAATTTCCCAACTTTTTTCATTTCTATGTGTTTTTAGTTTTGTGTGTTGAATGAAACTTTTTTTTTTTCATTACAACAATAGTTATCGACCCCGGTTCTTTGGCTGACAAACGACATCTGTCGGCGGTTCTTGAAACTAAATTACACGCATTCGCTTCATGTTACTGACATGCAGAAGTGCCAATGGTGCCATAGGTGTTATTGTAAATTAACACTCTTAGCTAATTCCGTAAAATGAGATTCTACTTTTTTAGGCGAATTTGCACCCTCCCCATGTTAAGAATGGCTTTTTAAATAATAACGTTATTTCAGCACGAAAAAAAACATTAAACTTTAAGCTTAGAAATACGATTTAAAATATAGCGCGGAGTGCCACTGCACTACTGCAGTACTGCACTAGCACCCATTTTCTTATTAATAAATGTTTAGTAATTATTTTTCTTTTAATATTCATAAACAGTAAAAACGTCGTCATTTAAAAAGAAAATGCTATTTAAAAAAGAAAATAACATTGATTAAACGTAAGTAAATTTATTATTCTATCACCATTTTGTGGTAAGTAAATTTCAAGAACCGCCGACAGATGTCGTTTGTCAGCCAAAGAACCGGGGTCGATAACTATTGTTGTAATGAAAAAAAAAAAGTTTCATTCAACACACAAAACTAAAAACACATAGAAATGAAAAAAGTTGGAAAATTATTTTAATATTCAAGAAGATATTATTAATAAATGTGTAGTAATGTATTTTATTTCAATATTCAATATAAGAATAATTTCAATATTTCATATATATAATATTTCAATATAAGAAAAGAAAAAGTCGATAAAATTGACACATAAACAGTAAAAAAAAAAGAAAGATATTAATAAATGTTTAGTAATGTATTTTATTTCAATATTCATAAACATTAACGTTGTCATTTAAAAAGAGTAAAAAAAGTTTTAAAAAGTCGATAAAAGTGATTAAAAGTGAGATATTATTGTGTAGTAATGTATTTTATTTCAATATTCATAAACAGTAAAACAATGTCGATAAAAAGTTGTTACTATGGCAACTAAAACATGTCCTTTGCGGCTGCGCGGGGAGAAGTCATTGTTTTTTTAGGGTGTTCGGCAGGGAACTCTTACCGCGACCAGTACCCGACTCTCTCTCGGAGACGGTAAGTTTGGGAAAAGGAGTTATAAATAAAAAAAAAACAGTCAAAATACTGTTAAAAACCCGCCGAATATATGTCAGCCTATGTCACAGTGAGTAACATATATTGAGCTAGTGTCTAACAGTATTTTGTCTGGTTTTTTATTTATAACTCATTTTCCAAAACTTACCGCCTCAAACAGAGAGTTGGCTGCCATTTTTAATTTTCCTATACATCGGTAAACACTGTTTTTCGAGCTGAATAAACATGTTACATTAAATATAAACACTAAAAACATCTAGTTAGGTAGAAAAGTAACTTATCTTGCCTTTGATGACATTTATTTGTTATATATTTGTTTTGTGACAACTTTTTCGAATCTATGTGTACAGTAAAACAAACCCCAAATTTTTTTAACAAATTATTAAAGAATGAACGAAATTGGTAGAAAATGTGCTCGCAAATCAAAAAAGAATAATCTTTTTAATCAACATAACCGTTAAACTATAATGGAAGCAAACACATTTATTGATACGAAGGAAACAAAAGCACTAACCTTTAGTTTATGTACAATTTAAGATTAGACCCCAAAACTGGATTAATCGTTTGAGTTAAAAAGCTTTAAACGCCATCTTTTATTTAAACAATGAAAACTTTGTTATTGTCGTAAACATTATGTAAGAGTTGTTAAAGAACAATAAATAAATAAATGAAGATACAGTGTAATTTTATTTTCTTTTGATTTATTCTCTGTTTTTAATGTATAAATTTAAATAAATATTAATAAATTTAAGTTGTCGTAAAAAAACAAAAAAAAAACTGGCAACATGTGCATGACCGGAAGTTGGGATTTCTACTTCCTGTTTCCATAAATAACTGCTTCTGTTTATTTTTTTTTAATCTCGAGAATTCCTTCGAATGCTGGATAGTTCTTAAAAAAAAAACTTTATTCTGACGGCGATCCTCCTATTTTTAGTCCCCCAAAATGTTTGGTGTGGTAGTAGCCGGACGATTAGTAAGTTTATTTATTTATGTTAAATCTAAAATATTACTAAACATTTTTCTCTTGTTTGGAAAATATAAGAAGTTTTATTTTTAAGCATTCTTGTTTTGTGTTTAATTGTAAAACGTGTAAATACTCTTCTATTATTTTGTTAACTATTTTCTAAAGAAATTAACTTTTTTTTTTTTTTTTTGAAGTTACATTTTATTTATAATCTTCAAGAAATGAAAAACATCAGTTGCATTAAATTACAAAAAATCAATCGTGTTTAATGTTGATTAATTCGGTACTTATATACCGATTGAACCGTGCTGAAATAATCACGTTATTATTTATGGTAAATAAAATGTTTATTTAACGCCGACATTAACCGAGCAGAAGAATCGTTTAATATTTCACACAAATTCTGTTTACATTGGAGGGGCGGTAGTGTAATTAAACTGCAGAAGCACCTGTTAAAAACTATATAACTTCTATAATTGAATACCCCCTCCAAAAAAGAACGAAAAATAAGAATGTTTTTGTAAACCGCCCGTGAAAACTTAATCTTTTAGATCCATTAAAAACTACGTAACAAAAAAAAATGAACCACATTTTTTTAACTTTATTTCAAATGTCCGCTAAAGATTCCCCCGTGATGTGAAGTCACTTTACTACGCGTGTGCGCGTATCCGCATCATGTAAGAAAAGCGTTAATCAAGGCGGTGAAATGACGCAATTAGTCTCGGGGTCCAGGGATTAATACCATGCAAACGGTAAATTTGCGACGGGTTTAAATGCTAGATTCGTTATCAGTAGCCTCAATAACCCCTTAAAACACAAACTAGAATGGTCGGCGTTGAATTAAAATAAACAATTACCTTATTTAGAAACCATTCTTAAAATGGGGAGGGAATCAATGGCGTTTTGTAACTATTCTGTACTTTCGTCTAACAATTTATAAGAAAAGATATCGTAAAACTTTAATTTAACTTGAAAATACTATTTAAAAAGTAATATCCCTTCAAAGCGTATTGTGGTTATATGAGAAAATAAAGCTATGTACGCATTATAAATGTTTCTTTTCTGTGCCTTATGTTATACATTAGTACATTAAGGGTCATTTCGAGTTAAAAGTTTATTTACTGCACCCATCTGAACTGGAGAAAATCAAGATTAAAATGTGTATGTCTCGTGTAAATAACTAACGATGAATATCTAATATGGCCGACGTTCAGAAGACGTTCTGGAGACCAGACGGGTGATCAAAAAGTCAGATCGAGCGTACCGGAAAACGAATTGAGACCAAATTGACAACTCGGAAATTCTAAAATGAAAAAACTTTAATGGTTAATGTTTTTAAAATAAATAATTTAAGCAAGTTGTTATTTTGGTTGATGTGCAGTGTGCACGCATTGGCTCCGATGTTGTACGCAGTTCGTTCGAGGGAGCATTCATTAATCCGAAAAGGAAAGAAGTTTGGCATGTGTGGCCTTTTTTGCTTGAACTTTGCGCTTTTCTGAGATTAATTCATATCAACTCAATTTTTTTTTTCTTTCAGGGGAGTAGTAAATACCGGCCATGAATGCTCTTAGGTATTTAATGGCTACACCCAAGATTAAGCTCTCCTTTAGTGGAGAGGCAGGTAAATACCTACTCTCAATAAAGCTATATTTAAATGCCACTATGATACTTAGTTTTGTTCATAAATAGGCACCTACTGTATGATAACATGCGCCAGTTTAAAAAAATGAAATTTGTACATCTTAATTTATAATTCATGGCTTATGGCAAAGAGATATATCAGATTTGACTGCATAATCAGAAAGAGCACACAATTTTACATAAGAGTGCCAAGTTTCATGAGAATAGCTTGAAAAATAAATAAATAGTGGCGAAATTACCAAATTTCTTGAAATGTTGAGGTCTTTAATCTAAATTCTAAAGAAAAATATCCACGGAAAAGCCTAAATTTTGGCAATAAAATTCTCATAACTTTTGAACTACTGATGATATTTGCATAATTCCAACGGTTTTGAGCATCTTTTACACAGCTCTTTTGATGCAAATTGATAAAATAACAATTATTAGAAAAAACTTGTAATGCTAGTAGTTTCTTCCTTCGGACTGTAGAATTTATTTCCTGTTTCCTGCCTTCCTAACTACTAAACTATAGAAGTTTAAATGAAATGAACAGGCATTTTGCTTCTCAATTCCCTACATAGTGCTTTGTAGACATGGTCCCAAATAGTAGCCTCTAATAGTTTGGGGTAAAAAAAGTTTTAAAAAAAAAAGGACCAGGTGAAATGGCAACAGACAGAAGTTGGAAAGGTCTATCACATCATCCAGGAAAAAAAATTAATATAATGTTTTTTTTTTTCGTTTTGTTTTTTTTTTTCCTCTTAAATGTAAAATTGTTTATTGCGTAGAATAATTGATTTCTGTCAGATTATTTACTGCTTTTAATTTGTTATATATCCATCATATGCCCAGTCTGTTAAATCCAAAGTAGCTGATCAGCGGCTTGGATCCCACCAGTTTTGGCAAATAACAAATAGGATCCTGAACAGAAGTGTGCGTTCTATCCCAACCATTATCAATGGACCAGAAGTCATCTCACAGCGTCAGACAAGGCCAAACTATTTGCAAAGAACTTTGCAGCTAATCTACCCTATGCGACGAAAGCCATCAACTCCCCATATTTCCTCCTATAACACAGAACAAGCTAGGTAACATACAAATATCCGTGCATGAGGTCGCCAAGCTAATCAAGAACCTAGATTCTAGGAAGGCAACTGGCCCTGATGGCATCCCAATTATAGTGTTAAAAAAGCTTCAACCAGAACTTGCTCCCATACTTACGAAACTATTTAAGCGCTGCCTTAAGGAGAAGTGCTTTCCGACCCCCTGGAAGACCTCATCAGTTTGCCCTGTATTTAAGAATTCAGGTGATAAGTCCTCTCCCTCTCAGTACAGACCAATAAGTCTCCTGTGTGTTATGAGTAAGTTGCTGGAATCCATATTAAATAGAGAAATAGTCAACCACCTCAGCAGGAATAACCTTCTTAGTGACACACAATATGGTTTCCGCTCTGCAAGATCTACCGCAGATGTGCTGACGGTTATATCCCACAGGATTAGTGAATCTCTTGACAAAGGCTTCCTTTCTAGGGCAATTGCTCTTGACATATCAAAGGCCTTCGACAAGGTATGGCATAAGGGTCTACTTCACAAGATTTCCAGCTACAGTATAACTGGAAATGTTTTCTCAATCATTAAATCATTTCTCTCCGATAGGTTCATAAGAGTAGTGGTAGATGGACAAAAATCGGAGGCCTGCAATATAAATGCTGGAGTCCCTCAGGAGTCAATCCTATCTATGAAGATATCTCACTACTGATGCAATTATCTATCTATATAAAAGCCAAGTACGTCCAAGGATGGAATACTGTTGCCATATCTGGGCAGGAGCTGCCAAAAACAGCCTATCATGCCTTGACAGAGTACAAAATAGACTTCGTGGTTTAGTGGGGGATGCCCTTTTCTCTACCCTGCAACCTCTCTCCCACAGAAGAGACGTTGCGAGCCTATCCTTGTTTTATCGTTATTTTCATGGCAGGTGCTCGTCTGAACTCCAATCCCTGGGCCCAACTCTCTTCCTGATCTACATCAATGACCTCCCTAAACACATACTTAAATCATTCGTTGACATCTATGCTGATGACACGACCATCTACGGCAACACATCAAAGGCTGTAAATGACAAAGTTCTCTCTGATTCTCTCTCCTCTGATCTCAAGCGCGTGGTTCAGTGGGGGAAGATGTGGCTGGTTACCTTTAATGCATCCAAAACCAAACTCCTATCCTTACATCATCAACGCTCTGATCCCCATCTGGCATCAATTGTGATGGATGGCTCTCGTCTAGGTGAGGCCCCGTGTTTTGACAAGCTTCTGGGTTTGACCTTTACTTCTGATCTGAAATGGAACACGTACATCAAGTCTGTTGCCAAGGTCGCTGGAAAGATGGTGGGATCCTTCTACCGCTCCAGAAGATATCTCACTACTGATGCAATTATCTATCTATATAAAAGCCAAGTACGTCCAAGGATGGAATACTGTTGCCATATCTGGGCAGGAGCTGCCAAAAACAGCCTATCATGCCTTGACAGAGTACAAAATAGACTTCGTGGTTTAGTGGGGGATGCCCTTTTCTCTACCCTGCAACCTCTCTCCCACAGAAGAGACGTTGCGAGCCTATCCTTGTTTTATCGTTATTTTCATGGCAGGTGCTCGTCTGAACTCCAATCCCTGGTCCCCCCTCGCCAATCTTTCACGAAAAACACCCGTCTAGCTGAATCCACTGTGAAAAATTTCCCCCACTCTATATCTGTGCCTAAATCAAAACGTGGATTCCATGAACAAAGCTTCTTTCTTAGAACTGCACGCCTGTGGAACTCTGTTCCGTCTGCCTGCTTCCCTCCGGACTACAACTTGGATGTGTTCAAGTCCAATGTTAACAAATTCCTAATGAACCGCCCCCCTAATCAAACACTTCATCAAATCTCCACACCAACGTAATGTACTTGCAATAACCCTTATCCCTGAGTGGCTTCCGGGCCTTGATAAGTGGTGATCACTGTAAAAAGAAAAACAAAAAAAAATGTTATGTCCTTACACATATGTATAAAATAATGATTTGTGACCATTGTGATTGTTTACATTAGACTTAGCAATGCTCATGTCTTTGTGCATGTATTAAATAATGCTTCATGGTCAGTGTGTGTACAACGTGTCAATACGCGTGTGTGTCTTATCATGTATGTATAAATACAAAGAACAGTTCAACAGTAAATGTTTACATTAAGATGATGGTAGAGTACTTTTAAACAAATGATATATCCCTGGGGTAATATGATCAGTATAAAATAATGAGACGCAACACACAGTAAATTATAACAAGTTTATTGTACAACAGTATGATGTAAAAAAAAATAAGATATTGGCACTTGAATGTATCTTAATGCTGTAGTATGAAGACTAACTTACCCCCTCCCTCCGATTACCACTTTCTAACATCTTTAGTAGTCCATTCTCGGGGGGAGGGGGGAAGTCAGGCTCTTCTATATCAACAAACAATAAGCATATGAGCGTGAGACAGTTCTTTATAATAGACTGCTAACTCCAGTCCACATATCTTTTGTTTCACTCTGCTTCCTCTGTGGCAGCACTCTACTTGGAGACACTGGAATAAAGGACCTTTCCAATTTTGATACATGTGAAGTAAACACATAATTACTAGCCATAACCTTTGTGTTGCTGGATAGTCTTTCTTCGGGCTACATTGGATTAGTCTTACTTAAGTTCCCAGAACCGACTTTCGGATTACCTAGTAGACTACGTTAGTCAATGCCTGTCGCGTTCCATTTCCCTATGCTCTCTGACTCTCTCTCATTCAATTTCTGTTGTTACGATATAATCTACTGCTTTCTTTATTCTACAGAACTCCAACCTCTCCTGACCCCAGACAATTGCATCATCTTTGACATTTAGATATGATGTCAATATTTATTATCTTTGCTCTATTATTGTTAGTTTGTAAATTCCTTTATTGTTATATCTTTATCTTTTTGTTTAAAAACTATTTTATTCTAAAATACCTGAATCTCAGTTGTGTAACTTGTACATTTTTCTAGCTAACCTACTCACCATCTGTTGTAGGGCCCCAGTCTATTATAAATAGACTGCAATAGTACAAGGACATGATTACTACTTTTCATTTATCATTCCATGCCCTAGTCTCTAAATTGATAGTGTCGGCATGGAAATGTATTTGATGTAGTTGACATATAAACGTACAGGGTGGAACGATAAAATTGTCGCCCTAGAAAAGACATGATTCCATTTCCGTTTGATGAAAACTGTTTTTATTTTCTTGCAGACCATCTACTAGTTTGGCGGTTGTGTACAAATCCCAAGAGTGATAGAAGCCTTCTATCATGTCTGAAAGTGACATAATGTTCAACAAGCAAGATTGGGGATTCGCCACTGTACATCTCCTGCTCTCTACTGATCCAAGTTATGACAACAGTTCTGCAGTTAGTCTACAATCGATCGTCTTTTTGAGAAAACCACCTTAGTTTCAAGCTGTCTATAGGACACAATCCCACATGGTTACTTCCCAACTGACTACAACACGGTCATTTTAAGTTAAAGAATAACTTTTTTTAAAGCTATCCTTGTAAATAATCGAATTCTGCCCAGTTTAATTAGTCATCACCAATCCTTACAGTGTTGTCTCACTATCCATCTGGAAAACTTGTTAACCCTTATCCTTGAGTGGCCTGTTCACCTTGATCAGTGATGACTTTTTAATGAAAAAAAAGAAAAGCTTAACAAATGTTGTGAACTCCTGTGTAAATATCTCTCTAAAATATGCTTCATTCATCCTCCATTCTATCATTTCAATGTTCCTTACAACTTGAGCACTGCAGCAAAGATTAGCAAAGTAATATATAAAAGATTTGTAGGGGACTACTGAAATGCCTAAGTGCTGTAATTAATAATGGTTACACTATGAAATATGAGTTTCACTAATTTTATACAACAAATTAAGGAACAAAAAATGTACAACAAAGCACAACTGCTGTTGATTCTCCGTTTGTGTGATATTTAGGCACGTTATTCAATTAATCTAAGATTCTCATATCAACAGCAAAAAGACACAACAGATTTTAATTTAGATGAACTAGCATGCCGTTTTTTTTTTTTTGAAAATCTTTTTAAAAAATTAACAATTTTTTTTTTTTTCAGACTAACAAGCCAAGATTTGGGGAAATAAAAAAAAAATTATTGATATATTTATTTTTTATTGTCATTTTTATTGTAAACATTTATTAAACAAAGTATAAAATGAAAGCATTTTAACATTTAAAAAAAGTAAACAAATTTTTTTCCTTTTAATTCAAGGTAACATTTTCTTATGTTTGGTTGTGTGATATTTTTTATTGCTTATTCATTTTTTAAAGTATCATATTGTTTGACATAAGTATTATTAGCAGTAAAAGTTTTAGTAATCTGTGCTAGAAATACACAAATAGGAACATATAAGAAATTCTAAACTAAGGCAATTTTTATTTTTGCTCCTAATCCAAAGTGCCCCGTTTTAAGAGATAGATTTTTCTTGTGTTAAAAACTGACCTTGTGGGGAGGCTACTATATAGAATAGCTGTTCCAAATTTAATGTAGTGTTACAGTCAACCAATTCCTTGATCGCAGCAGTTTATCTAGACGACAGCTCACATTACCAGTTCGAGACTTGTTGTATAAATAACACATAACAGTAGTTGTTTTTGAATCATAAACTTTTGCATGACACTGTGTAATCTTCCACGGAATTTCCAAAATATTAAATAGAATCAGCTGTGATTTTTTTTTTTTTTACAGATACTCTTAATCTAAAAGCTGGACTTTACAAAATAATGTGTATTGTTTGGATTATTCAAACTACTGTCCTTATCCCAGATGCTATTATCCCAATTTTTCACATGATATAACTTTCAACTTTCTTCAGGTGTATCTTATCAGACTCTGAGAATCTGTACGGAATTTAAAAATAAACCATCTATCTAATCCAAATCTATACTTTGCTCTCATTTCGTCGGCCATGACTAGGTAGAAATCTTAAGGATATTTATCTTCCTCCAATGGTGGGATGATGTTACACAAAGGTCAGAAAGTGTAATTTGAAAAAAACGGTTCTCATCTTGGAGAAGCTCCATGTTTTGATAAGCTTCTGGGTCTAACCTTTACTCCTGATCTGAAATGGAACACTTACATCAAATCCATTGCCAAGGACGCTGGGAAAATGATGGGATCCTTCTACCACTCCAGAAGATATCTCACTGCTGATGCAATTCTCTACTTATATAAGAACCAGGTACATCCAAGGATGGAGTACTGTTGCCACATCTGGTGAGGAGCTACTAGAAGCAGCTTATCCTGCCTTAACAGAGTTCAAAATAGACTTTGTAGCCTAGTGGGAGATGCCCTTTTCTCTTCCCTGCAACCTCTTTCCCACAGAAGAGACGTTGCAAGCTATGACGTGACCGTCTTGAGGAGTGATACTGCTCCCCATTGGGGAGGTTAAAATCTTCTAAAACCCTGAGTAAGGCCGGGTAAATATGCTGAGATTGTCCGTTAAACATTGATCGAATCCTGGTCACGGCACCAAATGTGAAAAGGTCTCAGCAATTGACCTCTGGCCTCACAGAAACTGTTGGTCATGATCATCTATTCTCCGGGAGTCCTTCATATAGTTCTCAGCGTCTCAGCTCCGTGTTGATTCTGCTGAAAAGCAAATAGCTTCACATACACGGCAGAAAAGGAAGACAGACTCAGGATTTCTAACTACAGAAAAAGTTAATCTCATGAAAGTTCAAATTTTTACATATATATATATAAATGTTCAGTTCGATTACACCAGAAAACATCAAGCGGGTCTCTGCTTTATCGTTATTTACATGGCAAGTTCTCATTTCAGCTCCAATCTATGGTTCCCCCTGACCTGACTTTTACAAAAAACACTCGTCTAGCCAAAACCACATTCAATTATTTCCCCCCACTCTTTATCTGTACCCAAACCTAAATGTAAATTCCATGAACAAAGCTTCTTTCTTAGAACTGCACACCTGTGGAACTCTCTTCCGTTTACCTGCTTTCCAGCTGACTACAATTTGGCCATCTTCAAGTCCAATGTGAACAAGTTCTTGATGAGCCGTCCCCTTAAGTAATCCAATTTATCAAATTTCCACTATTAACGATTACTATATCTCATTGACTACTGTACACTCATTATTAACCTTTATCCTCAAGTGGGCTCCGGGCCTTGATAAGTGGTGAAGCCTATGTAAAAAAAAAAAAAAAAGGCACTCTGGCCTCCAAAAAATGCCTGGGCAGCACCATCGACATTTCGTGGTGGAGGCGCCTCAGGTGATTAGCAATAAACTAATCCCTTCTCAAAGCAAGAAAGCAAAGCTTGGGAGCATAAACTTCCTAGAAGTACACAGAACGAAACCCATATCTCATCCAAAAAAGAAGACCATCTTCTCAAGAAGTAATTCAGAATTGTATTCTTAGTATCACCCGCATTTAAGACTGAACCTTCAACCTCTAGAAGACTGTCACTTAAAACTGATTATTATTTAACACTTCATTCATTATGGTACGAGTTCGTGTGGACAATGAGAACAGTAATTCGCATAAAACAAATTATCAATTCTCATCTGAAAAATGCAAAAACGTGTATGGAATTCGTATATTCCTTTGTTACATTTCTTTTGTATTAAGATAGATGTCAAATGGTGTGTTTTCCTGTGTTCCAGGTCCAAACCGATTATAAACAAGTAACGGCGAATCAGTTTTTGTTTAATATCGTGGATGCCGACAGCATCAATCATGTTGTTGTGTTCCTAACTGGACAAACACCGTTTCCAGAAGGTTTTGGTGGCGCTGGTGAGTTGTGAATTTTTATTCTAAGAAAAATCCTATCTTTTAATGCTCAGGCTTAACAACTTGATATTTCATCTAATGTGTATAATATAATAAACAATAATAATCATAAAACGGTATATAACACAAAATCCATATACGACTAAAAACTAAAATTCTAATAATGTTACTTTGTTTGCATGTTACCATGCCTACAGACATAAGTTCTCTAGATCATTAGAGTTTATAGTAGGACGTAGATGCTTTAGATGGTAGGAGGTAGGAGATTTAGATGGTAGGAGGTAGATTTAGATGCTAGGAGGTAGGAGATTTAGATGCTAGGAGGTAGGAGATTTAGATGGTAGGAGGTAGGAGATTTAGATGGTAGGAGGTAGGAGATTTAGATGCTAGAAGGTAGGACAAATAACGTAAATAAATGCGTTTCTTTGGAAGATTCAATCTAATTATTCTATAAGAAGTCGGATAAATATAAATGCAGTTTTGTTTTATACCTGAGCATAGTACCACTGGTGATATATTTATCCTGAGAAAAATTCAAGAGAAGTATTTTGGTAAAAAAAAAGAACCTGTATTTTGCTGTTTTTTCTGAAGAAAGCAATTGACAGAGAGCGAAAAGAAATTGTCTGGTGAGTTTTGTGTAAACAAGAGGTAAACAATTGGTTTGTGAAAGTTGTTCAAGCTAAATACAAGAATACTCAAAATCGTGTTAGAATTAACAACACTAATAGTTACAGATTTAATGCTAAAATAGGAGTACATCCAGGTTCTGTACTGAATTTGTTTGGAAACATTTGAGATGCTGTATGTTTATGATTTAGAAGCAATGGATGACTTGTTTAGCTTTGAAAGAATGCTATGGCAATAAAAAAAATCTGAAAGTGAATATTACCAAGACCAAAGTGATAAGTATTTGTCGTGTTGGAAATTTTCCTTGCTTGTGGAAAGGGAACCGGGTGCAATTCAATGTTTTGTGGTTTCTGTAAGCATTGGCTACACAAGAATTGGCCTTTTGGTCAAGATCAAAGTGTAGTATCTGTTCTATTGGGGAGGCATAGTAAATAGGTACACAAGAAGTGCAGTGGAATTACTGCTTGAGAGATGATGACCAGTTTGTGTGCAAACAGTGCATAACAATGGAGATGGGTGAGAACGCAGATGTGGAGAAAAATATTTTTTTTTTTTTTTTTTTTTTTTTTTTACTTGGAGTCACCACTTATCAAGGCCTGAAGCCCACCCGAGGATAAGGGTTAATTAATGGAAGGTGGTGGTGTAGTAATCACTAATAGTCTAAATTGGGTAATTTGATTATTTATGGGGACAGCTTAACAGGAACTTGTCTATATTGGGTTTGAAGGCTACAATGTTGTATTCAATCGGGAAGCATACCAGCAGAACAATGTTTCAAAGATAGGCAAATAGATACCAGCATTTAAAACAGACATGAATGTGATGCTGACTCATGACATTTTTAATTTAATTTAAGAAAATTGATTTTAAAATATCTTAGTCTATTAGATTAAAACTCTAGTTGAATGATAGATTTTGTTCATAAAATCTTTGAATTAATAAATAAAATAAATTGAAACAAATTTATCTTGAATTGGAAGGATGGAAATTGGGCATGGTTTTTCCATTAAATTTTCAAATGGTTAAAATTCAATATTTTTTTATTCACCACTGATATATATTTTTTTTTATATAATACATGGGTAATGTTGGGTAGGTCTGCTAGTCTATATGGTGAAAAAGAAATGGCTTACTTGGTGATGGCTTTCGCTTTTGAAATTTTTTTGATTACTTGGATTTGGGCAGAATTTCTAAACACTCGAATTATGAAAAAATAGTAAATAAACTAAAAAATATTTTTTAAAATAAACTATTTATAAATTATATTCAAGCCAAAATGAAAATGAACGCGGAAGTGATATGATAAAATATATAGTGCATTTGATTAATATCCAAATGTATTAGAAATGAAGGTTTGGTATATGTCTATCTGAATTCAAAACTGTACTATAATTTATAATAATGTACACTTTTTAACCAATTCCGAATGCTGAGCTAAAACTATATTATTCTTCTATTGATATAGTATTATATTATTTATCAATGTTCAACAAGTTGAATCGGTACATGGTGTGCTATATATTTGCTTATCATCCAAGCATTTGCCTATACATTACTTTATCTTTTGAAGGTTACTGGATATACGTTCATTCGTTATAAAATCATTCGTCCAGGCATTATTCCCTGATTCAGGTGTAATGTAAAATTTTCCTCCTTTTCATCTGGGTGGGAAAGTACTGTGTCTGTTCTGTTATCATGAAACACTTCTCGAAGGTATTCCTTTAATCTAGTTTACGTCAAGTAGGTTTTTACTTGGTTGGCCGTTTAGTAGCAAACTCGATATTTACATTATACATATAAGCAAATGACGTTGTTGTTGTTGGCGTCCTTCCGTCTAGATAGAGGATGGAGAATCGCGCCTGAAGGTTGTCATGAGTGGTGGCAACTGTTGCTGTGACTGAACAAACTGATGCAGGAGTGGCAAATTCTGTTGCACTTCCCGCAGTCGATGCTGCTGCTTATGCTGTCCTTTTGCGTGTGCCTCTCTTCTTCTCCTACTGTTCATCGCTCCTCTTCTCGCTCAGCCGGACACATACTTTGACTTTGACTCGCTAGGAGTCATGGTCTGCAAGCATAGGATTCAAGGCCAAAGGTTTATGTTGCTGGATTTTCAGTCTCTTTTGTACACATCTCTAAATCTGAGGAGTGATCTACCAGTTGGTCTGCTGCCAGCCAAGAGCTCGCCATATATGATGTCTTTGGAGATTCAGCCATCCTGCATGCGAACGACATGCCCTAACCAGCGCAGACATCTCTGGGAAGGGAGGGCAAACATGCTTGGAAGATTTGCTTTGGCAAGAACGTCTTTGTTCGGAATGCGGTTCTGCCATATAATGCCTAAGATCTTTCTTAGACTGTGCCGATAGAAGGCATTTAGTCTGCGTTCTTGATGCATGTAGAAGGCCCATGTCTCACTGCAGTAGAGTAATATGCTGCGAACGCAGGCTTGATATATCCTCATCTTTGTGTTTATGGTCAGCATATTGTTACTCCATGCTTTCTAAATCAGGCGGGCCATAGCTGTTGCTGCTTTCCCGATGCGGGTGTTTAGCTCAGGGTCCAAAATTTGATTTGTAATAAAATTGTGATTAAATGCCTGGTGGCCATTCGTAAGCAAATAATACAAATTTCTACAAAATTTTGATTCTGTGCAGTATAACAGGTCCAGTCATGAGCAAAAAATTTTTAAAAACCAAACAAAACGATGGCTGTTGCATCTAATTATATGCTGGTTTGAATGAAAGACCTGTTTTTTCAGAGACTAGGGCGAATTTGGAGTTGTAAGTTTCTACAGAAGTGTGACGAATTTAACAATCTAATTTTTGAAGAATAATAAAATATTGCTTATTTAATCACGAAACTATAAATTTCCAATTATAAAACCTAGTTTGATTTTCTTATGTATTAATAAAAAAAAAATTATATTTGGATTCATTTTTATGTAGACAGCCTGCCCGGACTCTGAATGATTTTAATATCTATTTATATAAAGTCAAGCATATATATATGTTTATATATTTGTATGGACAGGATCCATTCCTAAATTAATTAATTGACCATTATGACTTGTATCGCACATCTGCTAGGCATAAGGGATCATAATATGAGCTATATTTAATTGTTATGCAAATGGGTTAGGAGCCTTTCATGAAAATTCAAATACCTCTGTATTTTGTCAAATTTTAACAATAAGTATGAAACATGAATTGATATTTCAATTTCTTTGGAATATTTTAAATGGCTTTTAGCAAACATAATATGAGAGCACCCTCCCATTTTAAAATTAGATATTTCAGATTTGCATTGAGTTCTTTAGTCCATAATTATCAGATATGAATTAAGCAAGATTCCTTGAATTTAAGTTTCTTAAGATTCCTTAAGCATAAGCCTTAAATTTTAGACATTTTCTGGAATCAAAATTATGTTATAATAATTCTAGACGTAAGGTTTATTATCATAATATTTTGATTTTAATTTTTGTAAGGAGACATAAAAGTGGTGTAAAATTGTTTGAAGAATTGTACCTGTCCTGGGACGGGTAGTCTAGTATTTGTATAAAGTTATCAATGACAATTTTTTTTAATGTAGCAGGAAAGAATTTGCTTATTTCTGATATGACGAATGTCTCCTGCAAGAGTTCACATGAAATGCTCATAAATGTCTCATTGGTTCTTCTTGGTTCATTCTCGATTCTCTTCAATTCTTGGTTCATTCTCGATTCTCTTCAATTCTTGGTTCATTCTCGATTCTCTTCAATTTTTGGTTCATTCTCGATTCTCTTCAATTTTTGGTTCATTCTCGATTCTCTTCAATTCTTGGTTCATTCTCGATTCTCTTCAATTCTTGGTTCATTCTCGATTCTCTTCAATTCTGAAAAAAGATGAAGAGGAACCAGTCAATTAAGACTCAAGTTATAAAAAGGTTTTGTTTTTGTAATTCTTAATTTAATTTTATAACTTAGTATAAAAAAAAAACAATAAGAAATTCTTTGATTTTTAATTGCAGACTATTATCCTCAGCTTTTCTTAGTTGAGGATAATTTTTTTTTATTCCATCTGAATGGATCAGAGGAGGATTGCAAATTGCATTGTTGTGATGACTGAACTTATGCATTCATGACCTGAAAGTTTCAACTCTGTTGCAGATATTGACAGTGTGAGACTAAAAAGCCATCTCTGTTATGGATGTCAGAAGCAGAGATGCATTGTTGGATTCCTGGCAAAAGTGCATTGAGAATGGCGAGCACAAAAAGTCACTCGTTTTAATGGTATCACTCTCATCTTTGTAACTCTTCAACTTTTTGAGTTAAAAGAAAATAGGAGGCTTTATTTTTTGAACAACCTTTGTACGTTTCACTACATCTGTAAATTTATCAAATTAAAGTTATTCAGAAAGCCTTTTTTTTTTTTTTAAATTTTTAATTTGGTGTTATCATGGTATTTTAACCATAGAATAGAATTATAATCTTCAAAAAGCCTTCAAATTTTCTTGTAGTTTCGGCGCATAGAACCAAAAATATGAGCATTTAAATATTCAATTTTGCTACCAGTATGTATATTTCACTTTTTTTTTTTTTTTTTTTTTTTTTTTTTTTTTTTTTTTTTTGGCAATTTTATGTTCCATCTCAGCAACTATTCATCAGAATTTAACAAATGAAGGCTCGTTGGAAAGGTAATGACTAGGGCTGTGACAATAGCATATTCTTTACATTGTTTTGACTCGAGTATATATCCGACAAAGTTTGACTCTGTTAATCAACCGAGAACCATATCACTCTATATAAAATATTAACTGATATATACTCGAGTCAAAACAATGAAAAGAATATTCTGTTGTCACAGCCCTTGTAATGACCTGAATTGTGTAGTAGGCTATGTGATATTTGTTCTTAAGGTCGCACATTAAGGGGATCATCCAGAGCTTATTTTTGCCATTTTTTTGCAGCCATAAAATGTTTCAATCATAGTGATTTTGTTTTCTTAGTTTTGCATATGAATTACAAAATATCTAGCCTTGATGGAAGGGAAACTGAAACTTGCTGCTATGGTTTCCAATGATCTGAAATAACAGCAAGGGGAGACTCATTCCAAATATTTCTCATGTTATATCTCCCCTCTTTGGTTTTCATACATAAATTTCACAGTGTATAAGGATTATTTGATACTGGAAATATTCATAATCGTACCGTATTTCCAAAAAAGGGAAGATATAACATGAGAAATATTTGGAATCAAGTCACCTCTTGCTGTTATTTCAGATCATTTGAAACCATAGCAGGTTTTAATCTCCCCCCCCCCCATCAAGGCCGAAAGTTTTGGGAAAATATATACTAGATGCCTTAAATAAGTTTCCAAACTTTTTTTGTATCGGCATTTAAAATTGTCGTAGACTCTTGAAAATTCAGTATGTTATTACTATGCATCTTATGAGGTGACTGATTAATTTTTATGATTTCAGGTTCAAATGAACAGCTACAACAGGAATTAGAATACAACCTACTAAAGCCTGATTGTCACAGTTGGTCAATTTCGAAAATGCAGTCTGGACATGAGGAGACTTTAGAAGAACAATATGCAATAAAATTCTATTTTAAACGTGGAAAAAATTACACAGAAACGTATAGAATACTTCAGACTGCTTTTGGACCATCTTGCATGAATCGAGCATCAGTTACTGAGTGGTATAAGAGATTCAAGGAAGGCAGGGAGTCTGTGGGATGATGAGAGGAGTAAGGATGTCAGAACACTACATGCATTGGGTTCCCACTGGACAGATAGTCCACAAGGAATACTATGTTGATGTTTTAAGGGAGTTCAGGAAGAGATTCTGTCAGAAGAGGTCAGCACTCTTCAAATCGGGTCAGCGGCGTTTCCACCAGGATAGTACACCAGTCCACAACTCCACCCTTGTCACAGACTACTTGACGAAGACATCAAAACAGTTCCTCATCTTCTCTATAGTCCAGACTTTGCTCCCTGTGACTAAGCTCAAGGAAAACCTTAGAGGCTGCTATTATGAGATGATTGAATAGATGAGTCAATGATGAGGGTCATTGACATGCTCACACAAGAGGACGTCCATCGGGCCTTACAGAAGTTATTAGAATGGTACAACAAGTGCATTGCAGCCGAAGAAGATTATTTCGAACGGGAATAGTTTCATGTGTGTACTATCCATGAATGTGCCCATATGAAAAAGTCTGGAAACTTATTTAAGGCACTGTGTGTGTGACCTTGTCTCTCTGTAGAACAGTCTCTACCAAATTCCTCTGTTAATTTTTGGTTTATAGACTTGAAACTTAGTATATAGAGGATTTGGACCCGTGGAACAAGTCCAATTTGGTTTTTAACTTGTAAAAGTAGCTGCTAAGAGGTCAAAATAGAAAAAAAATTGGGACTTGGCAGGTGCAATTCAACTAAAATGCTCCTCTACGCATGCGCAAATATATATTAATGTTGGTTAATTTTTAGTTTTGATATCCATCTGTATTATTTGGATTCTTCAGATTACTATTCTCATCTTGAACAGTGGTTCGAAGAATGCGAGTGATACGAATAACCAATCATCATCTCAAAAATTCAGAAACATGATATCCATCTGTTGTTAGCTCAACAAGTAATGAATAATGCTGGAGAGCTACACGTTTTGGTTTCAATTCTAGCTGGTTGCACCCAAGTAATTTTTTTTTTTTTTAATTTTCAAATCCTTACTATACATTGGGTACAATATAAGTATTGACTAATTTTACAGAGCAGCCGTATGTGAAATATGCCAGTGAGTCTGATAATTTACTCATTTAAAAAATTTTTAATAAATTTTAATGTGAAAACATTCAGCATGTCATAATCTCCAAAAAATGCAAATTTTGAGCTACTGCATATCATCTTTCAAATAAAATTATCAGAGAAAGTTTGTGTTTATTTATCTGTATAATTGTTATTTATAATTTAAAAAAAATGTATAATTGTTGTTATTTATAATTTAACAAAAATGTATAATTATTATTGTTTATAATTTTTATAAAAATGTATAATTATTCATAATTTTTAAAAAATTGTAAAATTATTAATATTGTTATTTATAATTAAAAAAAAACAATGTATAATTATTAATGTTGTTATTTATAATTTAAAAAAAAATTATAATTATTATTTATAATTAAAAAAAAAAAAAGGATGAGAATTTTATATTTGATGAGAAAGATTGTCAGAAATGTGTTTTTATTTATTTTTTGTCCTCAGTATATTTTGCGTGGCCGAGTGTAATGGGGCAAAACTGGATTCTCCTTGGCCACATCACAAACATCAAACCCAGTGCCATATTCAAAGTGTCCAAACTTAAATCAAGTAAGTTTGTTTATTTTTATTTGTCTGTTTTTCTTTCTATGTGTCAATAACAATTAAAACACATGAAGGTTGGCGTCATTTCCACTTAGTTTAACCCAGTAGACGTCCAATGGGAGCCGTGCAATGTTGGTGTTTTCTCTGTCATGAAATAATTATTTCCTAAACCTAGTTTGGCACATGTCCAATAGTTTTGTGCAATGGAATCAGATTTACCACATAATCACTGTTTCTTGTCTTGACAGAATAAAAAATCAACTTTTCAGTCTAGTTGGAGATGATTTCTTCTTGTCCTAACAGTCTTTTACACTGAAGTGATGTTGCTTACGTCTCTCTACTTATGTTCATGACATGCTCAGCTGAGTTATCCATGGTACCCCCCTCCTGTAGAACATTCACAGCAAGAACTTGTCTAGCTACAACCACAGAAAGAAACTTTCCTTTCTTTCTCTCACATTCTCTGTCTTATATATGATGATTGCAACGTCTTGTCAGACAAGTGCCACTCCCTCAGGTACTGAAAGTCCATGAGCCGAAAATTTTAGTCCTGCCGGCAAAATTCACGCGCTCAAACAGGCATGACACTGAAGACGGTCACTGGTGTGTGTGTGTGTGTGTGTGTGTGTGTGTGTGTGTGTGTGTGTGTGTGTGTGTGTGTGTGTGTGTGTGTGTGTGTGTATATATATTACATGCATGCATACATATATACACATACATATAACCCACATATATGCATGCATATATACACATACATATAACCCACATATATGCATACATACATACACAATACATAATACACATACACAAGACGGTCATTGGCATACATGCATATATATATATAAACGCATATATACACACATATACACACACAATGCATAATACACATATATACATACACACATCCATACATACACATATACAAATATATGTACACATATGCACATATATATACATACACTTACCTACATATACATACACATACATAAATATGCACTCATGCACACATACATGCATATATACATATACATACAAACAATATATATACGTATATACATACACACACATACATATATACATACATAGACACACACATATATATAAGGTATGAACATACTCCTCTCCATACATATCCAAAGGAGAAGGTAATGCTTGGGAGGATAGTATCATGACCACAGAACAGATGCAGATTTGTTTATATTAGACTTGAAGACGACTCTGCTATATATTTATATATTCTTTTTATACCAGAAACAAAACGTTCACAAACAATATTTCTTTCCTAGACCATCCCATCTGTAGAACACGATACCGCGAATCTGCTTCCCAGCTGACTACAGCATAGTCGTCTTCAAGTTTAATATAAACAAATATACATCTGTTCTGTGGTCATGATACTATCCTCCCAAGCATTGCCGTCTCCTTTGGATGTGTATGGGGAAGAGTATATGTGTGTGTTCATATCATCTTCCAGACATTACTTCCTCCTGGGAGCGGGAGTGTAGTATGTTTATTCAGCATAAAATATCATTCTACCAGACTAGTAAAACACTGTATGCTAAAACATGTTAGAATTAGATTATTGTCTAAAGAAAAGAGGGAATTTATTAATATGGAAATACAGAAAAAAAAATTCTTCTCTTAATGAATTTATTTGTACCTAAAACAGCATCACCGAGAGAGTTCACTGACTTGGACACATCCTTTACTGGCATTTAGAGAAACTTATCTGCGAGTTGGTGGCCTTTATCATCATACCCACTGGCTGGAGAAAGTGCAGAGGTGGTAAACTGGAAACATGGGTTACAATGATGGCAGCAGCAGACATGGAGCTGATAGCTGACTGCCACATGTTTAGGATTTATCGCTAGAACTGAAAATGGCTGAAGTGTGCTGTAGACTCGTCTTCCAATCGACAAGATATAATGAAATCGTTTGACGCCAATTCAATCCACCTTGAGTGAATTCTGTTATATGAGTACAAGGTTGACTGACAGAGCCTCTTTTAAAAAGATACGTTATTGCATCTAAACATTTTAAGCTAACTTATGTATAACCCAAAATCATTGCCTGTTTTTTTGTCATGTATTTTTGTTTATTAAAATCAAGCATTCCAGTCCTTTTTTTTTTATTAAACATCCTCCTAAACTTTTTATTGTTTTACATATTTCTGGCTTAATTATTTCTACATTAAATTCCAATCCTGTATCAAAACATTCTTCCGTTATAAAACATTTTATTTCCATAACATTGTCACAATAGTTCAAATATTGGTCATTCACCTCTTTCCCCAGGACATCCAATGTTGTCTGGCCATAATATATAATACTCTAGAGAGCTTTCCTACATGCTTGAGAACAAAACTGTCACTTATGTCATTCAAACTGTCAGGAGAGGCGTACTAGTATTAACCCTTATCTGGTCAGTCCATCTTGATGGTATCTTAATATTCCTTCAATTAAATGTTTTATGATTTCTTTACAATTTGTGTCAGGTAGCCAAGAAAAATGTCCAAACTATGTTAATCTTCTTTGGACAAAAATGGACTATTACTACTACTACTACTACTATTATTATACCCCCCTTGATCTTTTAGGCTCCTGGTTTGAAGCCGGGATTAAGGGAAATTCTCTGGAAATTAATCCTATCCCTTTTCAGTTCCATGTCTGCTGCTGCCATCATTGTAAACAAAATCAGAATTATTATTTCTTCTTCTGAACTTTTGAGATGAGGATTAATGATTTGGATTATTTGAACTATTGTTCTCATCTTTAGTGTTATTTTCGCAATGTTTTTATTATTATTATGATTATTATTATGATTATTCCTCCTCCTCCTCCTGACATCTGCTTTTCTTTATCTAGTTAATCCATTGCTCCATGGTAGCAGAAAACCTGTTGAAACCAAGATTATCTATGACCCATTAAATTATCGCCCCATTAGCTTCCTTTCTCTTTTCGCAAAAATATTTGAGTCCATAATTAATCAAGCTCTAGTCCACCACCTTACAGTTACTAAACGTCTATCTGACCATCAGTACTGCAGATATTTTAACTGTAATCTCTGAACGTATATACCATGCACTGGATAAGGCAGGGGAGGTTAGGATCCAACAACAGGACCATTGCCAGCACCCTCAAAATGCATTGTTGGATTGCCACGTATAACAGGGATGTGCCCAGGGTGATGAAAACAGTTTCTGGCCACGGTTATGGTCTTTGGTGTGATTTCAAATGAGGTTCACATCGTGCTACCTCACATCTTCAAAGTCGGCTTGAAAGTCAACACCAAAGTGTACTTGGATGTGCTGATGAGTGTAGTGATCCCCTGGTGCAATCCAGTGGCCACTGGCAGACCTTGGGTGTAGCAGCAAGACTTGGCACGGCCCACAAGTCAAGAGACCCAGACTTGGCTTCAGAAGGAGTGCTAGGACTTTGTTCCCTTCTCTCACTTCCCTCCCCCAACCTGAACCCACTGGACTATTTCGTTTGGTCATGTGTCGAGAACATCACCAACATGACCTTCCGCAACATCAAAGCTAGCTTGATCGCCACTATCTGCCAAGAATTCAACGAGCTTCTGCCAGCATTTATGGAAAAGGCATGTTCCCAGTTCCAGACCCGTATAGAGATGGTGATTGAGGCTGAAGGCGGTTAGATTGAATAAATGTCAGCTCTACTACATAATCAAGTTACCTGAATTGATTTTTTTCAATAAAAGTTTTAAAATAAAGCTGTGGTATCGTTTTCCTTAGGACTGCGACTTTATCGTTCCACCCTGTAATAGATAAAGTCACCATGAAAAACAAAAATAACGTATTTAAACTGATAAGTAGTAACGCTGTATGTCTAAAAATTATAGGCTCCCAAAATTTATACGAGAATTGTCTGTGAGTACTCGTAACGTAACGGATAAAATACTAAGTAAATTCAGTTGTATGTGAACCTCTTCTGGAAGTCAAAGTTTCAATTGAGAGCATGCTGCACTTGTAGATCAAATAAAGGGTTCTGATTTGTAATTCTATTCGGATTTCCAAATTTGACAGAAGGATTTTAGAGTTCGACAAGAGACACCAGAAGAGTCGGAGGTTGCATTGGTTGAAACGTTGTGAGAACAATCCAAATAATATGAATTATAAATCCTCACCTTAGAAAATTCAGAAACTCAGAATTCATGTAAACTCTGCCGAAAAATGACAATATCTTTCGTCTTTTCTAGCTGACTCCTCGCTGAACCCGTTCCAGACGATGGCCAATCAACCTACAGACATTGCACAAATTGGAATCTCCGTCGATCCACTCGCCGAGCTGTCGCAACAAATGCCTGCAACATCAGCAGCTGTCTCAAATCTTGAACCATTTGTTGAATTCTCTAAGAAAATGGTGGAGAATTTATTTAACTTTGTCTCTTCCTTCTCGAGCCAACTTCCGCTGTCTCCCACGGAGACGTATATCCCTTCAAGTGTCTTGCACAAATGGTACGATAATTTTATACGAAAAATGCAGCAAGACCCATATTTCTGGAGATCGTAAAACCAAATAGATCTAAACAAAAAAAAATTTTTTTTTTTTATATATAAATTATTCTTTTTGTTTTACATTTCTTTTTTACTTTCCTTTTTAATTTTTATTTACTTTTTATTTATTCTTCCATTTTCCTCTTTCTCTTTTTTCTCCTTTTACTTTTCCTTTTCTTTTCTCCCCTTTTTTTTTTCTTTTTCTTTGTTCCCTCCTTTTTACTTTTCACAATCATTTTACTCAATATGGAACAATCATCATTGCAGTATATTTCAAAATCCAAACTAGTTTCTCCAGGTAATATTTTTGTTGTTTAGGTCTCCATTTTTTTTTTTCTTTTTTCATTTTTTCAACTAGTCTTAAAATAAGAACTTATACAAACTGTTCATAGTTCAAATTTTACATTTAACTAAAATCATGACTGACTTATCAAAACAAAATGCTCGCATTCGTTTTTTTACCTATCACCTCTGCTTCAAAGATATATATATAAAAAAATTTTTTAATGGTCTAAAAATTGCTTTTTTAGGCAGATAAATCATAAGATAAACAAAAATATCGTTTTAATTAAAAATGAAACATTTTCATGAATAATTACCCCCCCCCCCCCCCAAAAAAAAAAAAAAAACTTAAACATTTTTCTGACATATTTTTTCATAAAAAATTGAACAAGAAAACTGAAGTGTTTAAATAATCGTAAAGATTTCCATTTGTGGAAATCCCAAATGTGCAAATCGAACATTTTTCCTGACATAGTCTTGCATACAAGGATGCATGTTTGTATTTGCCAATCAAGATCAAATCTCAATGTGAAGAAGTTTTTCGATAAATAAATGCACATGGATGTTAACTTGATTTCTCTATTTTTTTTTTTTTTTTTTTACTTCAGTCGAACTTCTCAGAAATCAAGGGCCCACAACCTGGGGCTAACACTCGAACTCTATATGAGATACATAGATATTCAAATTGACTGGGAAGCCATCAGGGATATCAGCTGCTTCATGGGAAAAAATCTTTTCTCTTCCTGCAGAATGGTGTGCAAATGAAACCACTGAATGATTCAAAGCAGCAATTGAAACATATGTTCTCACACGGAACCTGGCTAACGGGGCTCTGGTGAATATCCAGGAGTCAGCATCAGGATATGTCATCGTCTGGTTATCTGTGCCTCTGTTTCAGGCATTAAACCACAAATCAATGAAAGTGTTTATGCTGTTTCTGCCATATTCCTTTGTGTTCTCTGCACCAAAACCTTCTCCAACTTTGCATGCAACGACCGAGTCTTGCTGTTCTGTGTTGTTTGGCCATTTTGTAGGCTAATGAATAGCTGCAACCAATGTAATCATTAGTAATGGAAAGTCGGTAAATTGATTAACTTATATGGAACGGCTCATCAAAAACTTGTTTACGTTAGACTTGAAGACAACTATATTGTAGTCAGCTGGAAACCAAGAAAACGGAAGACAATTCCATAGGTGTGCAGTTCTAAGAAAGCTTTGTTCATGGAATCTACATTTAGGTTTAGGCACAGATAAAGAGTGGGGGAAATTCTTGATAGTGTTTTCTGCTAGATGGGTATTTCTTGTGAAAGTTTGGCAAGGGGGGGGGCGCATAGATTGGAGCTCAGTCGAGCACTTGCCATGAAAATAACAGTAACGCAGAGACAAACTCGCAACATCTCTTCTGTGAAAAAGAGGTTGAAGCGAAGAGAAAAAGACATCTCCTACGAGGCTACAAAGTCTATTTTGAACTCTATCAAAGCAGGATAAGTCCTTTGTAGCAGCTCCTGCCAAGATGCGGCAACAGTACTTCATCCTTGGACGTACCTGGCTCTTATATAGATAGAGAATTGCATCAGCAGTGAGATATCTACTGGATCGATAGAAGGATCCCACCATTTTTCCAGCGGCCATGGCAACGGGTTTAATGTATGTGTTCCATTTAAATCAGGAGTAAAGGTCAAGCCCAGAAACTTGTCAAAACATGAGGCCTCCCCAAGACAAGAACCATTCGTTTCAAGTGATGCCAGATGGGGGTCAGAGTGTTGATGTAAAGATAGGAGCTTGGTTTTAGATGCATTAAAAGTAACAAGCCACCTCTTTCCCCATTGTACCACTTGCTCAAGATCAGAGGAGAGAGAATCGGAGAGAACTTGGTCGTTTACGGTCTTAGATGCGCTACTATAGATGGTAGTGTCATCAGCATAAATGTCTATGAATGATGTAAGACTGTGATTTGGAATCCCATCCTTACATGATATTGATACTCTAACATATAAGATTTCCTGGCTGCTGGAAAACTGCTTCTGTGGTACCAGTTTACAAGAATTCTGGCGAAAGAACTGGCCTATTAAATTATTATCCCATTAGCTTCCTCCCGCTTTTTGCCAAAATACTGGAGTCCATAATTAATCAAGCTCTAGTCCATCACCTTAGAGTTGCTAAACTTTTGATGAACCAACAATATGGATTTAGGTAAGCCCATTCTACAGCAGATATCCTAACTGTAATCTCTGAACATATATACCATGCACTGGGCAAAGCAGTAGCCCTAAATATATCTAAGGCTTTTGACAGGGTTTGGCATGATGGTCTTCTTGGGAAAATCAAATCATACGGTAACTGGACGAATACTTAACATAATTAAATTCTTCTTAAATAAGAGAAGAATCCAGGTTGTCCTCGTTGGTCGTACATCTAAACAATATGATATAAATGTGGGTGTACCTCAGACCTTGGACCTTTATTATTCCTAACATTCATAAATGACCTCCCTACTAAAATTATCTCTGAGATGGGTATATTTACTGATGGCCCCATGCTCTATAACAGGCATGAGAGGAAAACAAATGAACACATATCTAAGGCAATGGCAGAAACACTAAAGGAAGACCTCCAATCTGTAGTGAAATGGGGACAAAAATAGATGGTCACATTCAATACTGCCAAGACTAAGCTTGTTTCCTTCAATAATTACAAGAAACCTTCTCTACCACTAATAGCTATGACTAAAGATACATTACCTAAAAGTACTTTTAAACTTCTCGGCTTGACGTTCATAGGGAACATGAGTTGGAACAGATGCAATGAGAGCATTGCCAAGGCCGCTGCAAGGAAGGTGGGCTATTTCTACCGTGCTAGAAAGTTACTTACGCCTGAAAGTATCCTGTACCTCTATAAAACCACGATTCGCCCATGTATGGAGTATTACCACATTTGGGTTGGTGCATCTGCTAGTCTCTCTCTCCTGGACAGGGTTCAAAAGAGTTGCCGACCTGATAGGTCCTGAACTGTCATTTAGGCTTCAGCCTCTGTCCCATCGACGAAATGTTGCATCCCTCTGCCTGTTCTACAAGTATTTTAATGGCGGATGCTCCAATGAACTACAAACCCTTGTATCCCCTCGATGTAAATACCTCTGACAAACTCGACAAGCAGCAAAATTCCACCTCTACACAGAAATCCCTAGATGTAAGAAGGCCTTCTACTCTAATAGTTTCTTCCCTAGAACGGCTAGGCTTTGAAACTCCTTTCCGGATTCCTGCTTTCTAGCTGTACTGGCATGCAGAAGTTCAAGTGCAATATGAACAGACATCTTGCTGCTCAACTCCCTACATCGTATCCCTGCAGCCCATATTAATCTTAAAATAACAATCATCAGAATTTCACTCTTAATTATGAGATCTATTCATTTTCAGACCACTATTTCATTAGACCGGGCTTTGTGGTATCTATTTTTTTCCACAAGGGAGTCATCACTTATCAAGGCCTGAATGCCACTCAAGGATAAGGGTTACTGAGTGTACAGTGATCAAGTATACAGAACAATAGTGGAGTAATTATTAGTGGTGGAAATCCAATACGATTTGATTATTTAAGGGGACAGCTCAACAAGAACTTGTTTACGTTGGACTTGAAGGTGACCGTATTGTCGTCAGCGGAACAGTGTTCCACAGGCAAGCAGTTCTAGGAAAGAAACTTTGTTCATGGAATCTGCATTTAGATTTAGGCACAGATAGAGAGTGGGAGAAATTGTTGATAGTGGCTGTATCTAGGTGAGTGCTTTCTGTGAAAGTTTGGCAAGGAGGGACCATAGATTGAAGTTTAGATGAGCACTTGCTATGAAAATTAGGATAGAGCGGATGGGACAGAGAGGCGCATCGATGTATGAGACGATGGTGAGAACCATCCTTCTCTATATGGCTGTGAGATATGGCTTATGAGAGTGGCGGATTTGCACAAACTTGAAGTCTTTGACAATGACTGTTTGCAGCGTTATGCCGCCGTGAAGATCATATTCTGGTTTCTACTCTCAGCCGAAGACTAAACCTACACCCTTACCAACTGTCTTTCTTCAACGACATGTTTTGGATATGCAGCTTGTTGACCAATGGGAGAGCTCATTTGCAAGGTTTTCTCTTCCCCCTCCTGCCCCCCCCCCATCTCTACCTGGCTAGCACAAACGTGTCGGTGGGCAGCTGAAGATCTAGGCAGCAATAATTAAGGACAACCTGGCAGTACTATTGGTCGCACAAGTAGTTGATCTTTGACACTTGAATCAAGAATGGATCGCCATTTCCTGCGACCTGACTTAGGATCGTCAAAACTGAACTGCAATGGTTTGAGATGCAGTTCGTGCTCAGGAGAAAGTCGGCTCAATCTGACAAGGATGATAGCTGCTATAAGTGCATTTTCTGCTGACTCAAAGATAAAAAGAAAACGCTTGTCTTTTTGCTTTTTGTACTAATGGATCAACACTTACCAAGGCTGAAGGCCACTCAAGGATAATGGTTAATGAGATTGAGTGATTACTAGTTGAAAGATGAACAACCTCATGAAGGGATTTATGATGATTAATGGAATGAACTAAACTTGAGTACTTATGGGGACTGTCTATGAAAGGAATGTGTGGACATTTGAAGTTAACCATGTTGTAATCAGTAGAGAAGCAGTCCCATGACGATGTCCTACAAGCAGGAAGCAGTTGAAACAAAATCTAAGTTTACTAAGATTTTTTTTTATTCACCCCCCAAAGGGTTAATGGCTACTATTGGATTTGAAGATGATCATGCTGAAATCTGCAGGGAACCAGTCCGACGATAGTATGTTCCACAGATGGTAAGTAGTTGAAAGAAAATCTTGGACAGTTTACAAAAAAAAAATTGGTTTTCATAATCTCCAAGATGAGAATGATAATCCAAACAATCCTCATCTCAAAAATTCTGAAAAATGATTCTGAACTTTCTAGTTTTATAGTTATCTTGAATTTCACTTAAATTTAAACATTACTCATCTTGTGTATGGCTTTGGTATTAATAAGTCGACATTTATTAAGGCTAAAGGCCACTCGAGAATAATGATTAACGAAATGTAGTGGTTACTAGTTAAAAAATGAAGAACCTTGTGTTTAATGGAATGAACTAAGTCTGAATAAGTGTGTGTGTGTGGGGGGGGGGGTTATGAAAAGAATTCTTAGATTTGAAAATAACCATCTGATGTACGGTGACACGGATAGGAAGCTTGTTGCAAAGAAGCTATTTTTACGGAAATTTCGTGTGTGCTGGTGTTGGATAGCCAGTCAAAGTGTATATGTACCGTATGCATATATGATATGTATATAACGCGTGTATAAACGAGTCTATACTTACTGTTGACGTGTCGTCTGTTTGTGTATTTCGCCTGATCGTCTCTAATCATGCATATTTTTATGACAGTCTTTTTTTTGTGTATGTGTGCGTGTTCACATATAACAACAAAAGCATGGATACAATTCTATGGAGTGTACATCAGAAAATAGGGAAGCCTATTTTCCATTTGGTTTATCTCGCGTTGATGAATCCTTGGAAAAAAAACTGCAATCTGAAGATTTTTACAACAGAAGTCTTGCTTGATATTTACAGATGACGCTTTTTCTGATGCTTCCCTACTGATAAAGGTATGCTGGTCTTCAGTTCTACATCTTAATTATCGATTCCCCCTGCTTGAGGCAATCACGATTTCCTGACTGTTTATCTTGACCTCCAATTGCCAACTCTTGTTACAGACTGACTTAACTAACTTCCTACATGTACATCTAAAATTCATTACAGCATCACTACACATAGCCTAAAGATCCTTGCTGGGTTTTTGTCACATACCTTTGTTTATGTTTTAACATTCTTAATGAAAAGAAAACATTTCATCCATCAAGTTACATTCCGGAAAACTATTTAATGTAAATATTTTTATTTTTCCAGAACAAAACTGTTCGTATCCTTTCTATTTAAACAACAATAATCAACAATCAGCAAGATTAACTGGTATTTTCTGGAAAGTTAATAACATGATACTAGGATTTATTTTCCATTTGGTGGCAAAACAGGTTCTTGCATTAAATGTTTTATAAGGGTGGAACTTAGCCAGGCACTTTCCATGAAAATAATGCCAGATTATAAAACGACTAGAAATGTCTCTTTGATGAGAAAAAACCTCTAAGAAACAGAAGATTATCCTCTGTCCCTTAGATTTCTATATCAATTTTGTACTCTGTCTAAGCAATAAAAAATGCTCTCAGCAGTATCTCTCCATCTGAGGAAGTATCCGACTTTTATACAGGTGGAGGATTGCATCAGGAGTCAGGTACTTTCTGGAGCAATAGAATGATCTGATCATTTTTCCAGTAACCTATCCTGCCTTGACAGAGTACAAAATAGACTTTTCTCTACCCTGCAACCGCTCTCCCACAGAAGAGACGTTGCAAGCCTATCCTTGTTTTATCGTTATTTGTCCCCCTCGCCAATCTTTCACGAAAAACACCCGTCTAGCTGAATCCACTGTGAAAAATTTCCCCCACTCTTTATCTGTGCCTAAATCAAAACGTGGATTCCATGAACAAAGCTTCTTTCTTAGAACTCCACGCCTGTGGAACTCTGTTCCGTCTGCCTGCTTCCCACCTGACTACAACTTGGATGTCTTCAAGTCCAACGTTAACAAATTCCTAATGAACTGCCCCCTTAAATAAACACTTCATCAAATCTCCACACTAACGTACTGTACTTGCAATAACCCTTATCCCTGAGTGGCTTCCGGGCCTTGATAAGTGGTGACCACTGTAAAAAAAAAAAAAAAAAAAAAAAAAATCTTCGCAACATATTGGATGCATGTCTTACATTTTAGATCTGGAGTAAAAGAGCTTCATGATTAAAAATTCATCCAGCTTTGGTATTTCAAGTGTGGTGAGTGTCCCGGCCTCCGTGCTGAACAACACAAGGCAACATCTCTCACCTACTATTTATGCAGTCGATCAAAAGGCTTGACATAACCCACGTTGCATACATAGTTATGATGAGAATGATGGAGATAGTATTCCAACGAGATAGAGATGAAAAAAAAAGGAACAAACCAAGTTATGTGTTCATCAACGTTTTGTCTTTATTGTAAGACTTCCTCTGGATGAATAATAAAGACAAAACATTGAACACATAACTTAGTTTGCCCCTTTTTTTTATCTCTCTTTACGTACTTATATCATTTCTTACTCAAACCATATCTGCACAAAGCAGACAGTGGATTCGCCAATATAGTCTAGACGTGTTAAACATGTCACCTGTGTAAAATTTTCTGTAATTTCCTCATTTAACGGCCAAAACAGCATAGAGAGATGCGTGTATAAAAGTAGACTTTGATGGTATGGCCGCGTTAAAATAATTGATGAGTTAGTAGATCTTAGGGATGGGACGATTCTAATATTTTTCCTGCATCTCAACCAAAATGTTGCATGTGACTCTTCCATTTTAAATGCAGAGTGAAAGCTTAGTCGTAGGAGCTTATCAAAGCAAGGAGCGTTCTTAAGGAAAGAGCCATGCATTTTTATTGAGGGGAAAACAAGGATCTAAACATCGTTGATGGAAAGGAACTGGCTTCTTGGTTTTAGAGATGTTAAAAGTATAACAAAAGTAAATTAATTGCTGGAGTTTAATGGACAAACATGAATTTCTGGCAAAATTTGCTGTCGTATATAGGAATAAGAATAACAAGTTAGAACAGAAAAATTTAACACAAAAACATACTTAGATTGCTTTTATATTTTGTTTTGTCTCGATAAAATAATGTTTTGCTAATGTATCATGGTTCCCCGGGCCAACCCATAAACATATGGACACATACCCTGGTGGTGTAGTCTGTTTGCCCAATCCTGCTTCACAGGACCAATTAGTGTAACAAGGCTGTCTCTAGCCCCTAAATGCAGTAGCTAACCCCAAGTCCCCATGGCTACACCTTTATCTTCGTCTGTGTCAATGTAACCAGACACTTATTTGTCACTGGAACTACCATTTTAATGCTCAGAGTGCACAAAAATACATAACCTTAAGTCTGTGTGGTACCTTTATCACACTGGTTGGCTGTTCATCGTCAGATGCTGTGGTTTGAGTTCTCGTAGCTGCTTTGGTGAATGGCTGATTGTGGTGTTGGCACTGTAAATAACTAGGTTTTTAAATCCAAGCAATTCAATAACTCGGAGATCATTTTCTTATAAACGATAATAATTATATTATTTATGTTGTAATGCCTACGAATTCCAATTAATCGCTTAAAAATGATTTTCTTTATAAAAATAAAAGTACTGGATCAATTTATGTGATTTTTGGAATATGATATTTTCATTTCATCACGGATACGTACGTGATGCAGATTTTTCTTTATTTTTAATTTTACATATAAAGCCGGCAAGAATCCTATTCTTTTTATAATGTTCCTATCAGTTAACATATCAGAACCATTCAATATTTCCATGCAATAAAACCTCATTAATACCCACTTATACATGCTGTGTTATGCTGCAAACTTTATGAAAACCGATTTTATTGATTTGTTGATTTGTCTGCACTTCATGATGTAAGGGACGTAATCCAACTTACCTTTTCGTTTCTTGTCAGACCCTGAATTTAAACAAAATAGGGGGGGGGGTATTTTTCATTGATTTCTTTCACAAATCAATAAACAATCGCTGGTATATTTGTACGATCTCTCTAACTGCTAGAATCGCTTCTATAGAATCCATACTCATGTTAAATAACAATTGTTTACGCCATTGACATCAGTTCTTGCCATTTATGTTTATAACCTAAATTTTCAACCAGGTTGATGGGCAGGAATCAGAAGTTCACAGTATTAATGCTGGAGTCCCTCGGGTCCATCCTGGGCCCAACTCTCTTCCTGATCTACATTAATGATCTTCCAAATCACATCCTTACATCATTCGTAGACATTTATGGTAGCACATCAAAGACCGTAAACAACCAAGTTCTTTCTGATTCTCTCTCCTCTGACCTTGAGCACGTGGTACAATGGGGAAAGAGGTGGCTGGTTACTTTTAATGCATCTAAAACCAAGCTCCTATCTTTACATCATCAACACTCTGATCCCCATCTGGCATCACTTGAACTGAATGGCTCCCATCTTGAGGAGGCTCCATGTTTTGACAAGCTTCTATGGTCCCCACCTCACCAAACTTTCACGAGAAACACTCATCTAGTTGAAAACACTATCAGTAATTGTCCCCCACTCGTTATCTGTGCCTTAACCTAAATGTAGATTCCATGAACAAAGTGTTTTTTCTTAGAACTGCATGCCTGTGGAACTGTCTTCCGTTTTCCTGCTTTCTAGCTGACTACAATATGATTGTCTTCAAGTCCAACATAAACAAGTTCTTGTTGAGCCATTCCACTTAAGTTAACAAAATTACTATATTGTCCAACTAACTACTGTACACTCTTTAGCCCTTATCCTCGAGTGATCTCTTGGCCTTGGTAAGTGGTGATGCCTATATAAAAATAAAAAAGGTTGTTTTCTAAAAATAATTACATTCGCTTGGCCAATTTTTCAGCAGTTAAACAGAGCTCCAAGGAAACAGGGTGCTGTTTTACAATTTGTCATTATGTAGAGGGCGACAACTCGTTTACTAAGAGATTCGTTCATTTTTTCATCTTTTATCTCATAATTTAGGACGCTCAAGGCTACAATATTTTTTTTATCAAATCAAAACATTAAAAAAAAGTTGTGACGATTTTTTTAAATCTAACAAAGTTGATAACATCAATAAAACAAAATGTTTACGCAACTATTAAGAGAGTCGTTTCTGTTTGCATATCATAATTTATTTAATAAAAAAAAATTACTTGCAGCTTTCTTTTTTTAATGTTTTGATTCAATAAAAAATATCATTTGCATCGGACGTCCTAAATTTTGAGATGAAAACAATGAATGAATTTCTTAGTAAACGAGAGTTGTCTCCCTCTGCATAATGACAAATTGTAAAACAGCACCAAAAACAGATTAACAAAATACCAAGGTCTTATGAATGATATGAAAAGAAACGGGAATCTTAAGATCTCCATCATTCCAGTAATTATAAGAGCAACTGGACTCATGACCAAGAATTTCAAAATTTAACTGGTAAATATACCTGGTGAACCAAGTGCAAGAGAGATAACAACAATTGCACTAAAGGAGATGATTAGAATTGGTTGAAATATGTGAGATAGTGAGTGAATGTCTGACATCCGGGAGCAAAAAATAATTAAATAAATAAAATTGCTTAAATAACAAAACTTGCATTTATTTTTTATTTTTTTGTTTTTTAAGAATTTAAATCCAAAACTTAGGCATCTTTTGGTTTAATTAATTTAAGGGATATGAATTTGAAAAAAATAAATAAAACTTCTTCTGTGCTGCTGCTTTCTTTTATTTTATTTTGTCTGCATAAAGTCATTCTTCTTGGCTATAACTATTTGTTATGTCATGTCTACAAGACAAAGTGGTTACTTATGTAGTCAGGGAAGGTTTGATCCAGCACATGCCCCATACAATGTTGTTATCCTCAATTCCTGAATATGTGGTTGCAAGTCTGACATTTGTCTTTTTCTAGAATCCTGTTAACCTGTTGCCACTACCCCTACCAGTAAGGAATGGTTGGACTTTGTCTTTGCTATTGCTTATTTGCTGTTTTTTTGCTTGTTTTGTTTTTCAGAAAGAAAAAAGAAAAGGGAGATAATTGTACAAATTATTTGGAGCTTGTTCAGAATTTGACCTATATTTTAAAAAAAATAAATAAATGAAAATAAAGAAAAATCTGCATAAATACGTATCCATGAGAAAAAGAAAATATTAATATTGTATTCCAAAAATCGTATAAATTGATCAAGTAGAAATAGGAATTCGTAAGCATTACAACAAAGTATTTATAAATGACCTCCGTGATAATATTGTCTCTGAGATGGGTATATTTGCTGATGACACCACGTTCTATAGCAGGTACGGAGGGAGAATGAATGAACACATACCTAAAGAAATGACAGAAACACTAGAAGACCTCCAATATGTAGTGGAATGGGGACAAAAATGAATTGTCACATCAATACTGCCAAGACTAAGCTTGTTTCCTTCAATAATTACAAGGAACCTTCTCAACCACCAATAGCAATGGCTAAAGATACATTACCTGAAAGTACTTTGTTTAAACTCCTCAGCTAAACGTTCACAGAGAATATGAGTTGGAACAGATACAATAAGAGCATTGCTGCTGCGAAGAAGGTAGGTTCTCTCTACCATGCTAGAAAGTTACTTATGCCTGAAAGTATCCTGTACCTCTACAAGGCCACCATTCGCCCATGTATGGAGTATTGTTGTCACATTTGGGCTGGTGCATCTCACTCTGGTCTCTCACTCCTGGACAGGGTTCAAAAGAATCGCCAACCTTATAGGTCCTGAACTGCCATCTAGTCCCACCAATGTAATCTTGCATCCCTCTCCCTTGTTTTACAAGTATTTTAATGGTGGATGCTCTGACAAACTACAAGTTCTTGTACCCCCTTGACGTAAACACCCCTGTCAAACCTGACAAGCAGCAAAGTCCCACCCCTACACAGTTGAGATCCCTTGATGTAAGAAAGCCTTCTACTCTAATAGTTTCTTCCCCAGAACTACTAGACTTTGGAACTCCCTTCCAGGTTCCTGTTTTCCCAACTGTACTGGCATGCAGAAGTTCAAGTGTAATGTGAACAGACATCTTGCTGCCCAACTCCCTACAGAGTATTCCTGCAACTTATGTTCCTTGTAGTAGCAGCCTACATCAAAGTGGTGTTGTGCCTTGTTTGGGGTGAAAATGAAATAAAAAAAATTTTTAATTATGTTGAGTCATCTCCTTTGTTTTGTGAGACTGTTTTTAAAACAGTGTCGCTCTATAAAATTTGATTTTATTTAAAAAATGAAACTACTTGATAGATTTGTGATTTTTGGAATATGATACTTTCTTTCTGTCACAAGAACAACTATCATACCCAGATTTTTTTAGTTTTTAAATATACAGGAAATTCTGAACAAGCAGCAATTATGTATTTAATGAATTTTTTTATGCCATCAAAATTTCAACTGATATGTAAAAAAAAAAGAAAAAAAAAAAAAAGATTTTGGTTTTATCTGGATTCCAGAGATTAAATGAATTCATCTTTTATTTTAATACATGATTTTTTATGCATTAATAAAAAATGATTAATGATTGTAATTTTGTTTTTGATGAGATAAGATTTATGGTTTCTGTTCATTTAGTAACACAAAATAATTCATATTATTTGGATTCATCGAACTACTGTTCTCATCTTGAGTGTGATTTTCACGTTTCGGTCGATGTAACCTCTGACCTTCTTCAGGTGTATTTTGTCAAACTCAGGAATTTGAATGGAATTTCAAACAGAACCTATTATTTACTTCACGCGAGTAGCATGCTCTTGTTCCGCCAGACAGGATTGAATAGAAGTCTAAGCAATTTGCAATTGTATTTTTCAGTCGCTCATACTGAGAATTGAAACTTCAACCTTCAGGAAAATATCACTTTTACAATTGATTTTTTTCAAGAAGTATGAGTACTGGTTGAAGGTTCAATTCTCAGTGTGAGTGACTAAAAAATACAATTACAAATTACTTAGCCATGGCTGATGGAACAAGAGTATGCTACCCCCATGAAATAAAGGGTTCCGTTTGAAATTCCAGAGTTCAACCAAAACATTCCCAAGTTCAAGATACACCTGAAGAAGGTCGGAGGTTACATCGACCGAAATGTTGTGAAAATAACACTCAAGATCAGAACAGTAGTCCGATGAATCCAAATAATTCGAATAACCAATCCTAATCTCAAAAAGTTAGAAACGTCAGTACAAAATAACTTTACTTTTTGCTTTTTAAATTTTAATCCAAATCAGAAATTATTTCCTATTCACTGGTTTAAACGTATCGAAAGCATTTATGGATTTTGAAGTTCCACAATGGGAGACTAATCAGCCAGTTTTTAATCCGTAATAACTTAAAATCACTGGTTTATTATATCTTGAGCCGTTCAAACTTAAAAGTAATTTCGAAGCCTCTAAACTCCTAACTAAGTAATTTCTGACTTGATTTAAAGTTTAAAAGGCTTAGGTGAACTTTTTGAACAGACCATTTGTGCTTCAAAGATGAAAGGAAAATATGAATTTTGAATGCGCCTCTGTTGTATCAAAGACACAACTGAAATGATTTGAAAAAGAGATGGATGCTCGTCATTCACATCGTTCAGTATCTTCGCATCTGTTTCTTGAATCGTTCATAATGGAAATCATCAGTAGCTTTCTCTTCGGGTTCAACTGCTGTTCTTGGGGCTGGAAAACAAGGGGAGACAACTCTTCAATAAGAAACCTATACAATAAGATAAATGTTTTTAACAAATTAGATCCCACTATCCTATGAATAGAGCACCAAACAATTTCTTTTTAAAATCTGTACAATAATATATAATAATAATACTGCCTACTGCAAAATTACTCTGAAGAAAGGATAAAATTCATCTACATTCATCAACTTCTCTCCAAGAGTTGTTGGAGCCTTCTTAAAAATTCTTGTGAAATTTACTAAAATTCTATTTGTTCAATGATATATGAACTCATATAAAGGAGTCTTGGGGTTTGTATTACTGTACACATAGATTCGAAAAAGTTGTCAAAAAACAAATATAGAACAAATAAATGTTATCAAAGGCAAGATAAGTTACTTTTCTATCTAACTGGATATATTTTTTGTTTTTATTCAGTGTAACATGTTTATTCAGCTCGAAAAACATGCAGTGTTTACCGATGTATTGGAAAATTCAAAATGGCAGCCGACTCTCTCTCGGAGAGGGTACGTTTGGGAAAAGGTATTATAAATAATAAACTAGACAAAATACTGTTAGAAATTCGCTCAATATATGTTACCCTGACATAAGTTGACATATATTCGGTTGTTTTCTAACAGTATTTTGTCTAGTTTATTATTTATAATACCTTTTCCCAAACGTACCCTCTCCGAGAGAGAGTCGGCTGCCATTTTGAATTTTCCAATACATCGGTAAACACTGCATTTTTTTCGAGCTGAATAAACATGTTACACTGAATAAAAACACAAAAAATATATCCAGTTAGGTAGAAAAGTAACTTATCTTGCCTTTGATAACATTTATTTGTTCTATATTTGTTTTTTGACAACTTTTTCGAATCTATGTGTACAGTAATACAGACCCGAGTCTTGCAATAGTGAGCCGCTAACTTATTGCTAAAAGTGCAGCAGAACTCTTTTTGAAAACTGCTTTGTTCCTTACCGTAGTGTATAAATTTTATTTTAAAGCTATAACCTTTTGACTTCTAAAATATGTATCCAATGTCTTATTTATAAGAGTGTCAATATTTTGCTTTCCAAATTAAGTAAATAACTTTTTCCTTCTAATTCATGTATTCTAATCTAACTTAATAGTAAAAACATTAGATACCTTGGACTTAATGCATTAATATTGATACAAAGGAGGAAGTGAAGAGGTTGTTTTGTTTTTTAAGGTCACATAAACTCTTGTTTGACTATTTAGTAAAGGAAATAATTAATTTGGAAAAAAAATTTTCTTACCTAATTCCTGAAATTTAAGTTACAAAATAATAATGTCAATAAATCGATTACAGGTTGATAATGTAAGGGAGATAACTTATCTATATTTTCCTTTTTTTGTAAATACAATGTTTAATATTGTGTCAATCTAAAAAAGATTCTTTGTTTTTGTGTTTTTTAATTGTTTTGAATAAAAATTCCTAAATAAAAAAATAAGTTATAGTCAAATTGTCTGCCCTTTTTTACTCCCAGTTTCTGCTGTCCATTTAGCTGGATAATTAGACATGGTCAAACAGATAAGAAAATCATCTTAACATGTTACCAGAGAAGAAGATAAGGTGAAGTCAGCAGCAAACACTATCCAATAAAAAATTCATATTATACTTAATAAATTTTTGTATAAAATAATACATTAAATGTTATTGGTTTGAAATTGTTTTTAGTATTATAAAAAAACTAGCAGGACCTGTTAACCGTTGCTCCCCACCCCCTTGTAAAAAATTAAAGTATGGTTGTTGGTCCTTAACCTTCACATGTTTAGAACAGCTTTCGGAATAGACACTCCCAACCATCGAAAATTACTTGTTTCTGCCAAACTTAAATGAGATTTTCATAATCAGCATCGTCGAAAACCTATGCAAGTCATCAACTTAAAGAAAATTGTGGAGGTGGAGCTACTATATAAACAAAGTTATTGTCTTCTGAATAGAACGACACCAATCGGTTAATATGTTTAATTTTGTTTTTTTTTCGTTTTTCAGCACGATCGGAATCTGTAGAGAGCGATGACAATCGTTTATTTATGTTTAATTTTGTTGTTTTAGTGATGTCAATTAGTTAATGTTTAATTTAGTTAGTTTTTTTTAGCAGGATATTTTTCTGTAGAGAACAACGGCGTATTGTATAATTTCTAGAGTGTTCATTTATTTATTGTAGAAGTGGATTCCTGAATATGCAAATAGTCAGATATCAGCCAATCAAAATGGGTGGAATTTGAGAAAGGAGAATTTATTATTTTTGAATCGATTAAGATTATGTTATGGGTATGTAAGTAATAACCAGTTACGATGGGTGCATTGTAAGTATTGTAGGAAAATGTAGAATAGGTCCTGGTGTCAACTGGTAGCAGTTGGAGAATTAAATATTTATAGAGAAAAATAAGGATTTCATCCTCTATAGATGTTTCGATTGTGATGGTGTTGCTCCTAGGATGCAATATAGCATTTTATTATAACGACTTCTTAATGCGTTTAAAATTAAGTTTGAAAATTACATAAGATAGTGGCTAATAGCGTAAACATATGAACTAGTATGTGGCATCTGTTATTGCAAACCTACGATACTTTGGTCCAAAGGAGAATTTCTGCAGTCAAAATGTTATATAGGAAGATATATTACTTTATGAAATATTTATTGATTTCTTTATCTTTTTTATTATTAATTCTTTTATAAAAAATTAATATTACCTTTAATTAATTTTTTGCATAAAATAATACATAAAATGTTATTGTTTTGAATTTGTTTTTAGTATTATAAAAAAATATATAAACTATATTACTTCATAAAATATTTACTGATTTCTTTAAATTTTATTTTAGAAAAATAAAGTAAATTTTTTATCTAATACTGTTTGCTGCAGATTAATCTTTTGCATCACTTTTGTTTCAGGGTTTGCTTGTTTGTTTGTAGAGGGGTAGTTGCGTGATAATACGTAATTTTTTTATTATGAGCAGTTAATATTTTTGTATCTTGTTTAATATTTATAAAACGATTGCTTCGTGTAGAGAGAGCCGCCATATTTTTAAAGGTTAGATGCATTTGTTTTTGTAATAAGGTGTGTAACCCAGAATAATCGATTTTTCAACTCTCAGCCAATAAGAATTGCCAGAATTTTAGAAGGAAGAAATTATTATTTTCGATTTGGGAAATGGGAAAATAATTATATGTCTATGAGTTATAAAGGGTGCCAAGACAATATAGCTATAATGTGTATATTTTTTCCTGGTGATGACTGGGGGCGGTGTGAGGACTTTGGATTTAGAAAGAAAAATAGGAACTTCTTTGTCTAAAAATGTTGCGATTATGATGATGTTGCTCCTAGGATTTATTATAACGACTAAATGTATCTAAAATGTTGTTCTAAAGTTACATAAGATAGTGGCTAATAATCTAAGCATAATAAATTTGTATGTGACATATGTTGTTGCAAACCTATGGTATTTTAGTCCAGAGGGAAATTTCTGCAATCAAAATATTATATAGGAGATAAATAGAGTACATAACTTAAATATGCTTAAATATAATTCATGCAGATTTTTTATTTATTATTACAAAGCCAATTCTCTATTGAATATTAGATAGATATAGTACTGATTTCCAAACTTTAAAAAAATGACTTAATGCCATCAGCTAGAAACAAAAACAAAACATTTACTGCTCCAACCACATCCCCTACCATTTGAGCTATCAACAGATAGATAAGAGATTTAAAATTAAACCACTTCAAGACCTGAATGAATTTGTGTATGCACAAAGGTAATAGAAATATGCTGGAAAGTTGAAATGAACATTTTTTTGTACATATTATTCATCCTAACAAAGATTTTACTCGTTACAAACTATCCGTGATGCATGATTACTATTTCCTGTTATATGACCAGTAGCTTAAGAGTTTAGTGGTTAAATATCTAGACAAACATACACGCATACATACAGCTACCGTTTTATTTATATAAATTTAAGGTGAATAACTAATTCTTTCAATAAGGGTTATCGTTCCTTGGATGTTTTTATTTAATTATGTTTTTTTTTAATTCAACAATTATGTCTTGTCATTTTTTTTCTTTACAAACAATAAAGTAGTTTGCTTGGAGCTGTAGGGCTGTGACAACAGCATATTCTTTTTATTGTTTTGACTCTGGAGTATATATCCGCTAATATCTTTTATGTTTTTATTTAGACTGATGTGGTTCTCAGTTGATTGACCGTGTCTTACTGTGTAAGATATATACTTGAGAGTCAAAAGAATGAAAAGAATATGCTGTTGTCACAGCCCTAGTAATGAGTTATGTTTGTCATGGCCTTGAAACACAACTCTATACATAAAGATTTGTAATTTAGGCACTGATGAAATATGAATCTATTTTTTTTTTCTATGTCCTGCTTCAATCTTATGAAATCTAAACCAGGTTTACTTTACCAATCTCAACATCTGGCCCTCCAGATTGCAACCCCATAGACAATTATTATGCGCAGGTTGCAGTTGGGAAAAACACCAAGGACAAACTGATCGCAAGGATCAAATTGGTCTCTTGAAGAACACCATGGTTCGGATTCTATTTGATATGAGCAGTGATAAAGGCCTAGAGCAGCTTCCTCAAATGAGCTATGATGAAACATAAGAACCTCTAAGAGATGAACTTTGAATTTTGAGAATAGAGCAATTATTAGCCTATATATGATATTTTAACTTCCTTTCCGAAAAAAGTGTCAAATTTGTCTCAAAGACCCTATATATATATATATGTATATATATATATATATACATATAGTTTGAAGTTGCTATTTTTCAAAAGTAGGGTAACCAATGAAATATAACGAGGTTAATACAAGAGTGCTCAATACGAAAGTAGAGCTAGTTACATTTTCAATTTGTTTTTACATAAGCAGTAATTTGTTGCTACACAGTCATGAGCATGTTTCGGTCTTCTAGTGTTTAGTAACAAGAGACCTCTTCATGTAACAAACGCTTATTTACAAAAGCAGAATTAAAAAAAAAAACATTATTTTAATTCCACTTTCGTAAATAGCAACAAATTACTGCTTATATAAAGACAAATTGAAAAAATATATATACACACACACACTGCAAAAAGCTCATCTTTGAGAATTCATGAATTAAGGATTTTTCCTTATTTTAATTTGTTGTTTGATTTTTTTCATGGATTTATAAATATTGTAATTTATTCAATTTTTATTGTCATCATCAATTTTTCTTGTTTGTTATAAATAAGTGATTAATATAAGCATTATGAAGAACCTACATGGACTGACCAGCGTTTCAGTGTTAACATGTCCCTATGTGTTTTTATTTATAAAACTCTTTTGGAAAAATACTTGAATCTTTTATATGTTAAAATAGAAAGGTTATAGCTCTGGCCAAATACTTACCGATTTTCTCAGAGTCTTTTTTGCCAATTTTCTCTGCGTCACCAACTCTTAAGAGTTTTGGTTTCAATGCTGAAGGGGCATTTTTGAGTCGTGGTCCATTCTCTTCAATGGTAACTGAAGAAATAAAAAATATTTATAAACAAAACAATATTATTTAGAAAGAAAAAAATATTTTGTTGAAGTGTGTATTCCTGAAAAGATTATGATCACAAAAGTAAAAACTGAAGTTTCGATTGTTTTCAAGCCAAATTAGTTTTTTTATAATGTTCTTTAAAGAATATTTTATTTTCATAAATAATCCTACTTAAACTTTTAAGAGAAACATATATGAGGTGAAGATAAATCTATATATCTATAAAAGTGAATATGTCTGTGTGTCTGTGTACATTTTCCTTCGCAATAACTTTGTCAATTTTCAATCTACAGACTCGAAATTTGATATATAGGGTACTGAAATTTGGGAACATCGATGTGATCGGTTTTCGGCCAAAAATTTGGCTGTAAAGGGGTCAAAATTCAACGATTTGACCTTTGAGAACTCTACCAAACTCCTCCCACAATTTGGGGTCTAAATACTTGAAATTTTAGATATAGGTTCCTTGAACATTGACCTAACTTAATAACTTGATTTGATTTGAACCCAAAACAATAAATGTTAAGGGGTCATAATAGGGGTCAAATTTAAAAAAATTTACCTTTTTTTTTTTTTTTTTTTTTTTTTTTTGTTTTTTGCTCAGCACACACCTCCAAACACCCGGGCAATGCCAGGCTGAAATGCTAGTTTTAATTAAAATTATTTAAATAAACATTTGATATCTGTGTGTGAGGTCGCCAAGCTAATCAAGAACCTTGACTCCAGTAAAGCAACTGGTCCCGACGGTATTCCAATTATAGTGTTAAAAAAATTACAACCAGAACTTGCCCCCTTACTTACCAAACTGTTTAAGCGTTGCCTTAAAGAGAAGTGCTTCCCAACACTCTGGAAAACCTCATTAGTATGCCCTGTATTTAAGAATTCAGGTGATAAGTCATCCCCCTCTCAGTACAGACCAATAAGTCTCCTGTGTGTCATGAGTAAGTTGCTGGAATCCACAATAAATAGAGAAGTAGTCAACCACCTCAGCAGAAATAACCTTCTTAGCGACACGCAATATGGTTTCCGCTCTGCTAAATCTACAGCAGATGCGCTAATGGTTATATTTCATAGGATTAGCGAATCTCTCGACAAAGGCTTCCTTTCTAGGGCAATTGCTCTCGACATATCAAAGGCCTTCGATAAGGTTTGGCATAAAGGCAAAGATTTCCAGCTACGGTATAACTGGAAATGTTTTCTCGATCATTAAGTCATTTCTCTCAGATAGGCTCATAAGAGTAGTGGTTGATGGGCAGAAATCAGAGGCCCACAGTATTAATGCTGGAGTCTCTCAGGGGTCCATACTGGGCCCAACTCTCTTCCTGATCTACATCAATGATCTCCCAAAACACATACTAAAATCATTCGTTGACATCTATGCTGATGACACGACCATCTATGGCAAAGGTCGTAAACGCACTACATATTTTCAAATTTTAACTTTTATATTTTTCTTTCAAATTATTTATCTTGAGAAAGTCTTTGAATAAAGTGTTAAATGTTGATAAACATACAAACAATTTTTGTTGTTTTCTGTTTTCAGTTTTCATATATAAATACAAATAATTTTATTAGTTGCTATATTTATAAGGAGAGGGAGACACAATATCAATGATAAGAGTGTATATAGAGTTGGCGTGTATGTGTGTGTATATATATATATATATATATATATATATATATATATATTAGTGATGTAATTCCAATATTTTTCCCGATTCAGCACTAAATTTCCTAGTTTGATTCATTATAGATCTCTAAATATTTAACTATAAAGATTTTATTTTTCCCAATTTCCCGACATAAATAAATATTTAACTATAAAGATTTTATTTTTCCCAATTTCCCGACATGTGTTAAATGTGCAACTGAGGGTGGTAGGGGTGATGTATAGATTTTATTTTTACTTTTAGTCTAAAATTAATAAATATTGATTATTTTTTCTTTTCTAGCAGCAATGGAAGATTTTGTTTCAAACAAAATCAAATAAAAAAAGATTATTAATGGAATCATTTTTGGCATTAGAAAATAGGCACAACTTTTTCAGACTCTGATACCTCCAAAAGTTCAGATTTTTTTGATTCCCGATTCTGATTAATCATCTTAACACTAATATATATATTTAGTGGAAATGGTAATTAATAAAAACTGAAGAAAGTGCTCAATACTGTTGTAGAGCAAATATGCGTTTTATTTTTTATTACCGTATCTTTCTGTTAAGTTACATTATTGTTTCAGCTACCACTGTCACATTTATTCTACTTTGATTTTATTTTAAAATTCATGCACTGTGTCATATCTATTAAGAAAATTTCCTCATAATTAAACATAATGAGTCTCTTTACTTTTTCTTTTTATTATTCAGTAAGAGTTCTCATACAGGTCATCATCAGGGGTTACTCACTCATAATATCTAGCGGTGTTCCCTAGAATCTGGGTGACAACAAGTCTCTCCAAATGTTCAAAACTCTCCACCTGTCTTGATAATCTTTGCAAATGACTTTACATTATCACAACAGCTGTCTACCATTGATTTCTTGCTGGCAACAACCATTGGTCTTCACTGGAATTTGAGCAGCAATAAGTCCCAGCATTCTTTGCATCCATTCAGTGGAGGTCAGGGATCAATCCCAGATCCAACTCTCTTTATTTTCATCAACAATTTCCCAAGTCACGTTCTAGAGGTCTGTCTCTTTTCTATTGTTATTTTCATGTTCTTGTCTGAGCTTCAATCTATGGTTCCCTCTTGCCAAACTTTCACAAAAAACACTTGTCTAACTACTATGATATCAACAGTTTCTCCAAATCTCTATCTGTGCCTAAATCTAAATGCAAATTCCATGAACAAAGCTTCTTTCCTAGAACTGCCCGCCTGTGGAACTCTCTTTGTTCTGTTGGCCTACTTTCCAGTTGAGTACAATATAGTCGTCTTCAAGTTCAATGTAAACAAGTTCTTGTTGTGTGCCCTCCCTCAATAATCCATTTCCACCACTAACTATTAATATGCTGTTGCTTTAGTGACTACCGTACACTCATTAACCCTTATCCTCAAGTGGCTTTTGGGCCTTGATAAGTGGTGACTCCTATGTAAAAAAAAAAAATAAGTATCGATTAGAAAGCAATTTCAAAGCGACTTACATCGATTATGCTGCACAAAATTGACGGCCATGTTGGTAGGGACAAATTCTGAAACTTCACTGTCTTTCTTTTTTCTCATTTCTTGAATCAGTTTCTGTTTCGCATCTTCCGTGTGTTCGATATTCTTGATTTTGGCTCTGCAATTCGAAAGATGAATGGTAAATGTTCAAAATTTTAGCTCAACTCGTTAAAAGTTTCAAGAAAACAATACAATCCTGTTAGATGTGGAAACAAATACACATGCACGGATAATGTAGGTGTAAATACTGCTCACATTCTTGAAATGTTTAAAAATAAATCTGTTTTTTATAACCATAATCTCTTATATATATAGTAGTGATGGGACGATTCCAATATTTTTCTTGATTCCGATACAATTACCGATTCCGTAGTAAATTATCAATTCCAATATAATTACAAACTCTGATTCTTTATAAATCTCTAAATATTTAACTAGAGTTGTTATTTTTCCTGATTTCTGTAAAAAAACACATGCTAAATATGCAGATATTCTCCTAAACGTAAATTCATACTTGTGGAGGATGATCTATTGATTTTAATTTTACTGGTATTTTAAAATCAATAAATATTTATTATTTTATCATTATTACCAGCAATGAAAGATTTTTTTAAAATAAAATCAAATAAAAAAAAGACAATTAAAATAATCGTTTTGGCATCGGAAAATAGGCACTAATGTTTTTGATTCCGATACCGATTCTGATACCCCCAAATTTGTTGATTTTTCTGATTCCTGATTCCGATTAATCGGCCCAACACTAATATATTGATATCTAGGAACATGTAATTGTAACAAGTAAAAGGGCATGTTAAGATGGTGAGATGCCTGGGAGTATAAAAAAAACTACAAGCCTGAAATAAATCTGACAGAAAAAGCATAAAAAAATGGAGAGACAATTGGATGCCGACTAATTAATAATCAAAAGCAATAAAAACTGATAAAGGAAAACCATAAACGCATCACATAATTTGAATTTTAATCTCTAGGTTTTTTTTTAATAAAAATTATAAAAAAAAAACATTCTTTCCATGTCATAAACGCACAACATATTTTCAAATTTTAACTTCTATATTTTTCTTTCAAATTATTTAACTTGAGAAAGTCTTTGAATAAAGTGTTAACTGTTGATAAACATACAAACAATTTTTTTTTTTTTTCAGTTTTCATATATAAATACAAATAATTTTATTAGTTGCCATATTTATAAGGGGAGACATATAAAGTTGGTATATACTGTTGACTATTTCTATAAACTTATATAGATATATTTTTTATTTTGCAATTTATGACCAACTATCATAAATTGCTGTTTCATTTAATGCTTTAACCAACAAATTTAAGCTCTGCTATAATAATAATAATTTGCTAATTTCTTTTTTTTTCTCTGATGAGAAGAATAGCGAGAATAACATTCTTTGAAACTCCGTGAAATTTCAAAAAAATTGTTTTTGGAGTATTCTGTCGAACAATAAATTTAATTGTTAATTTTAATTTACAGTTTTGATTTCTTTTCTTTCCCTTATATATATATATATATATATATATATATATATATATATATATATTAGTGATAGGATAATTGTAATATTTTCCCCGATTCAGTACTAAATTTTCTATTTCGATTCTTTATAAACCTCTAAATATTAAACTATAAAGTTATTTTTTTCCAATTTCCCGACACATGTAAATGTGCAGATGTTTTCTCAAATGTAAAACCCAAACTTGGGGGGAGGGGATGTATAGATTTTAGTTTTAAATACAATATATATTTATTATTTTATCATTACTACCAGCTGTAGAAGATTTTGTTTCAAACTCAAATAAAAAAAAGATTATTAATGGAATCATGCTAGGAAAGATGTTAAAATGATATGCTGATTGGAATTATTTTTTTGGTTTTGGAATATACAAAGTGCATTCTATCGTTGGCTACTATGGTTCAGGGGAGATAACTTAGATTATAGTTAAAGGGAGATAACTCCTGCATACTCTTAATAAATAGCAATGTTGATGGGTATATAATCGCATGATGAAAGGAAAGCACAATTTTCTTACTCTATTCCCAAATCGATTTCGGGAATTCCTGATAGCATCTGGTTGGACAACATGTCTTCACTCTTTTTTGTTGAGGATTCAACTTTCAGATTATCCGGTAGTTGGTAGAGGGCATCTTCAGCAGGAACATTTCTGCAACAAATGAAGGAAACATTTTATATGATATAAACACAAGTTGGATGTTTAGAATGCTTATTCCAATTCTAATTAAAATCCCTTACATGATAAATTTTGATTCAAGAAAATGTTTAAATTTTAAAGTTTAAGCTTAAATGTTTTAAAAAACAAACAAATTAAAATTCAGAGAATTTTGTTTAATTATGTGCAATAACTTTGGTTTGGTTGTTTTTTTTTTTATATTTTACAGCATATCAACCCTTTTTAATGTCGAATCCAGTAATTTTGGTAAAAGTTTCTATGCTTCAAGTTTTCTAATATCTTCAAATATTTATTCACGTTGATGCACTGGTTCCCGTTAGATTACCAAAGTTAAACAATGCTGAATCGACGGTCAGTACTAAAACGGGTAACCATTTAGGAATTCCAGGTGCTGTATGTGCTCTCCACTTATCTTGGCATTGTTTCTGGTCGTCCTGTAATTCTTCTTGTCACTGAATTCAAGCAGTGCCGATTTAAGAGAGATGTGGTTGGGGGATTGCCCCACAATTACATGCACAACTACCCTTAAAGAGGGTATCCGTTATCTCTTAAGACTAAACGGAGTGTATTGCATTTATTTATGATGTTTTCAAACAACTATGCGCCCCTGTCGGTGGGGCATTAGAATACGCCAACTGCCCCCCTGCAAAATAACTAAATTCGGCATTAAATAACTCGAAAAGGGTTGATATGCCGTAAAACAAAAACAACCAACTAACAATCAAACAACTATGGATCAAATTTAATGCAAATTTGAAATATTTTAATTTTCAAATTAGAGATTGTTTCCATGTTATACTCCCTAAAAAAACTCTCAAATATTCAAAGAAGTTGGAATTTTAGCAATATTTATTGATATCTAATATCTATTGTTAAAATTTCACAAAAATCGGAGGTATCAGAATTTTTATGAAGGGCTTCACCTCCTTTTGCATAAAACTAAATTAAACTAAATATAGCTATTTTTCACCATTACACCTAGCATCTGTGTTCCAAAATTTATTATAATTGATTAATTGCAGAATTTATTCTGTACAACAATATATATATATATATAAAGATATACATATAGCTAACTTGGCAGATATGCATTTTAGGTTGCAAAATAGCTTCTAACCCTTTTACGACAACAAGGGGAAAATGTTAGTTAGACCATCTAAAACCTAAATTAGTTTCACTTTTTTTTTTCTTCACTTAATAGCAACTAACAATTTATTATTTTATTTCTTAATCTTAACCAATAAATGTATAAATTAAAAAAAAAAAGTTTTATATCTTAATCATGTAAACTCATTTAATAAACTACATAATTATGAAAAGGTTAACTTTGTTTCCTTAATTTATTACTGATTACTCCATCCACAATATTAGTATTCATTTTGATGGCAAAAACTAAAAACGAATAAAATGTAAAAAAAAAAAGAAAAATGTGCAATAAAGAAAGGATAAAAAAACAGAATAAAAACAAATAAAATTAGAATTTAAAAAAACAAAACAAATAAAAACAAATAAAATTAGAATTTTTCTGAAAAACGGAATGATAAAAACAGAAAAACGAAACCAAATGAAATTGAAATTCTTTTTTAAAACAAAAGGAAAAAATAAAATACATTATATTTTCAATGCCTAAATGATAAAATTATTGAAAATTATATAAAAAAAAAAATTTCGCAAGTGCATAAAAAAACAGATACACATTCATAATCAATTTAAATTTTAATTAAATAAAAAAATGAAACTAATTTACGTTTAATAGGTGATGTAACGAATATTTTTCCCTTTTTGTCGTGCCAGAGTTTGAGGTTATTTGGCAACCTAAAATGCATATCTGTCACTAACTTTATATAGATACACTCCTAAATATTAAAATGTACAAAAAATAATAATAATGTGTCCATGATATTCACCATGTTGCCTAGACTCCGACAGAGTTTAGCAGTAATACCAAAAAGTGTGGATGGTTCTACACATAGCCTTCACCACTATAAAAAAATCATCTGTGTGGTGGATTTCCAGAACAACTTAGTTGTTTTGGCGGAACCTCATACGTCGAAATCGATGGGAGAGTCCATTATATATATATATATGAGATACATGAGCTAGGGGCATCTTGCGCACTCAGTTTTACAAGTAGTCCTAACATGTACAGCATGCCACATCTTCATAACATATTTGCGTATCCTAGGCACCAGAGAGCATGGAAGATGAAGAAAGATGCGTTTTTGAATGTGTAAAGCGATATAACCGTATGTAACCTGGCTAATGTCAATAATTTAGACCAGACTACATAGATAGTAATGGATGTATGAGATGTTGCCATCAAAGACTAAAACTGAATCAAGAAAAGATTGTATATGGGTCACTAAATGAACTTTTTATATATTGTTATTATTATTATTATTATTATTATAAAATATTTTAATTTATTTATTAATGCGATAGCGTGTGTGTTATTTTGTGTGTCACATTTTTTTTTTCTTCCGAGTATATCTGTCGTTTAATTGTTATGCTTTTCCATTTCTTGTAATAAATAATTTTACCAAGAATTGTTCATAAGTTTTGGTTTCAGTTTCGATTATAGCTGAAGGAACTCAAGTTATATATACATACATTCTTTTTTTTCTTCATATGTTTTGGTTTCAGTTTCAATTCAAGCTGATGCCCCAAAGCCATATGGATATGTTTTTATTTTTGGAATCACAAGTTTGTAATATATAAGAATGGATCGAAAATTATAGTAATATATACGAAATCTGCATAAATTAAAATATCATATTTAAGCATATTTTATGACCAGGCTATGCTGGGCGTCCCTGCTAGCTTAGATATATACTTTTGCAGTTTTAACAAAAAAGCTACAATAATATCAGAGCATCTCCATTTAAGCTGAACATCCACAGAATGCCAACATCAATATATTAAATATGAAAAAGTCCACTGTGGAATTTCCACAGATCCCGCTAGTTATTATTATTATTATTATGATATACATTTTTATCATATATTTAGCATAAATAGCTAGTTATTGGAATAGTTTCAATAGCGTGATAATTAACCCTCTTCATGAGTTTGTGCTGCCCTAATTTACTTTTCAAACAGAAAATGGGATGAAATCGATGGATACCTTCTTATTCAAATCACTGCTAACAAATAAGGTAATGGTGTGATTATGATTTGCCCATTTTTTGAATTTGTTCATTTTCTTTTTGTATCTACTTTTGCATGGAAATGTATTGTCTGGTCCCTTATTTTGAATGTCATCTATTTCTTCCTTTGTAGTTTTCATGTTGAATAAAATCCAAAGACATCAGTATGAAGCGTTAAACCACTTCTCCTTTCAAGGCAGATAGTTACAGATCCTTGTAGGAATGTTTGAGTGCTTAAATAAGTGGCCACTTGGAAATACCAGGTGCCATTATCATCGAATGAAAAGATCCACTAACCTGCCGCCATGAAGGTTGGTAAGTGTCATTTGTTCAGTTAATGCTACAGAAACTGAAGATCTTTCTAATTTGGATATGATATGACAGATCCCATAAGTGTATTGAGATGAGATGAAAACAAAAAAAATCAATTAAAACTTGATACCACAGAGAAATTTTTTTTAAAATGGAAATCACAAGGCATGAAGCCACTTGATGTAAGCAGCTAAAGAATGGAAGATGATTATTGTAAAGACAGGAGATGCTTATAGGCTGTAGGTAGAAAGAAAACAGGGAGCAGGAAGAGAGTTCCACAACTTTGTAGTCGTTGGAAAGAAGCTTACTTACTTCTCTTGTGTCCTAAAAGTATGATGACCCTTCTTTTTGGCCAATTCTTCTTCCACATATTTCAACCTGGATTATAAAAAAAAAAAACAAATAAATCATTTTTTTTTGTTGAAGTCGCTGTCCTATGAAAAAAAAACAAAAATACCAAAATTAAAAAAAATCTTTATGGTGTATGCATCCGTGATTGACAGAAAATGTTGTACATCAAAAAAAGCATGTAAATTGATTAAATAGTTTTATTCAAAAAAAATAATATCTAATTTTATGGCTAAACAGTGATCGATGAGCTCTCAACGCCATTTTGCAAGGCAGATAATTTGGCATTTGTTAAGATTTAGTCAACAAATCGATTTTTTAAATATATTGTTTTAAGCAAAAACAATATTCCATACTTTATTGTCACGTCGAAAATAGTAATATATCCAAAAATTATGAAAGTTCATCAAATAGAACAACTGCTATTGTGTTTTTAATAAAATAAAGCCTATTGCTATAGACAACAAATATTGCAGCCATGAACAAGTAATCTAAAATATTCGTTTCAGAATTATGTCCCCTGCATGTAGACTCCTACTGTTTACTTTATACCATCTAAGGAAAATGTGATTTTACCCAATTTTACTTTTAACTATAAATAACTTTCTACTTGATGCTTTTTCGTAATTTTTGGATATATTACTATTTTTGATATGACAATTAAGTATGTAATATTGTTTGTGTTTAAAACGACATATTTAAAAAATTGATTACATGGGTGCAGTGGTAACATCTCCAGCTTTGAATGCTACAGTTTTGCTTTCAGTTTCAATTCTAGCTGATGGCACCCAAATATTTTTTTTTACTTTTGAAATCACAACTCTATAATAATATTTAATATAATGGTCACTTTTAAATCTTGGGGTAAGGTAATAATCCATTCTATCCTTCTCCTAAAATAACAATGAATATAGATTTATTGAGCAGTTTTTATTTGTCAGTTTGTTATGTATAGGCTCTAAAAGTACTCAACAAAATAGCATCAAATTCAACATAACGAGTCAATGTGACGTAATACAACTGAGAATACTAAAAAATCTCCAATGAAGTTAAGCAGCATTGAACCTGGTCAGTACTAGATGGGTGACCATTTGGGAATATCAGGTGCTGTATATGGGAGGACAGTGACACTTCCCAACAATTAAAAAAAAAACTTTCCAAAAACATTGTTAAAATCATCTCCCTTGACCAGAATATACATGCGATTCAGAATAGTTTGTAAATGTAATATTCCCTAGAAATTTTCTTCTTGAAAAGGGAAACCAGATGACCCTCTTCCCCAGGGTAAATACTGTACCAGAAAAAACATGGCTTCTCCAATAATAATTAAAAACAAATAATAGTGTTGATAAGCTCTAAAATGTCAATTCTATTGAATCAGATATAATAATGCCCACCTCACTCGTGTGTAGAGAGGATAGTGGCTCTGGGCATCCAATCATGTTCAAATTACCTTTATCACAATATTTCTCAGTTCTAAGACTTATACTAGAGTCTGTGGCGCATGCAATTGAGGGTCATCGCCATGCACACCACTGACCCACCCCTTTAATCTTAAATGTATAAAAATATTTTATTTTTTATATTTAAATATTTTAAGTCTAGGAAGAAAAATGAAAAGAAAGAAATTTACATTTCAGCATCTTCATCTCGGATGTTGGTCTCTGCAGCAAAAGCTGTTCCAATCGACTCTATATCTTCTCCTTGTAAAGCCCTGCAGAAAAAGAAATTGTAAAAAAAAAGCAAACAATATAAAATTGAATAAAATTCAATTTTGATAATGTATTAGAATGAATAACGAATATCAACTGGCATAAAATATAAGTATAAAATATAAGCATAAAATACATCGAAATAGCAAAATGTCAAATGTGTATTGAATGTAAGCAAATTTCCAAAATTAGTTGCTCAGAGTTCAACTTATAGAGCTGTAGCAACTAACAATTGTCATAGAATGGGTGGAAAATGTGCATACAATGAGGTGGGGAACTGAATCTACCATCAAATGCGTAAGGCATAAATGCAACATGTGACGACTTTATGCCTTCATTAAAACCAGATAGAACAAAAATACAAGCATGCAATATTTGGAATCGAAAACTTGTTACTTGTGTGATTTGGCATCAGATAAAAAATTAATAAAAAAAGAAATTCTTTTATTAGTTTTTTTTACATGCGTTTTCAACTAAATTCAAGGAAAAAGTGATTTTATATTTCTATTTGAAGCAAGTATATTTTTGATAAATATGTATAAAATAAATTTATTTAAAAAAGAAACAAAAATTGCAGAAAATCTGAGGGTTTTTTTTAACAAATAATAAACATTTATGATGACCTGCAGTCAGATGAGTTAATCATCAATAATTTACTAAAGAGATTAAGTCAATAATTTACTAAAAAGTTAAAGTCAATAATTTACTAAAAAGTTAAAGTCAATAATTTACTAAAGAGTTTAAGTCAATAATTTAAAAAAAAAAAAACGTTGCAATCTGGATCAACAATGAAAATGAAAAAAAAAAAAAAAATGAAAGTATGAACCTGTAATGGAAAAATAAATTTAACAGAGTTTTCTCCCTTTACATTTCGATGAGATAAATTTGTAAAATGAAGCAAATGTCATGTGTTTGTTTTCCCCAAGCAATCTTCTATCTCGAGAGATAATGATATGCGCCTTGATGTTTCAGCGGATTGTCTTTGGACATTTTTGAGCATGGCTCTAGAGCTCTATTCGGGAATGGAAGTCTCTACCACATGGGCACAGGAAGGCGGATGGTGTGCTGGGATCTGCAACCTTTTGGAGCTGCTTCCTTCGTCGTCTCCTGTTGCCCTCTCCTCTTCCCACTCCCTGCTGTACAGCACCTCACCAGGCGCCGCATACATTTGCTATTTATTTATTATTACATTAAATGTGAGTTAATGAACGTTTGTTTCCAAAAGGGTTTTTTTCCCTAAATTTCAACAACACAAAATATATGTCTAATGAAGAGGAACCAGAGATTTGAGCTCAGTCGAACACCTACCACAGAAATAAAAATAGAGAAGAGATCATCCCCCTCCCACTAGATTTTAAAGTCAATTTTGTAATTCTATCAAGACAAAAATAAGTGCTACGAGCAGCAATTTACAAAATTTGACAATAGAACTCCATTGTAGGAAAATTTGATTCTTATATAAGTAGAGGATTGCATCTGAAGTTTAATACTTTCTGGAATGATTTAGATGTGCAAGAGATTGGATATACGTCTTTCAGTTTTGATCTGCAGTGAAAATCAGTCTTAGAGAACTATCCAAACTACAGGTTTCCTCCATATTTTTTTTCCAAATTAAATCAACAAAAGTTAAATATATATATATTTATATATATATATATATATATATATATATATATATATATATATATATATATATATATATACTAGCATGGATACCCAGCATTGCCAGGGTCGACATGAAGTTTGGTTTTGCCACACCTTCTATACTAAGATTATTGAGCAGTTTTTCATTATTACATATCAACTTCATCGTTACCCCAACAAAAATGTCAAAAATAAAAGAACGAATGAAAACACGAAAATGTAATTCCCCACCCCACCCCACCCCCGAAAAAAGAAAAAGTATATGACAAACTCTCCACCAGATATTTCGGCAGAAGGGATAAAAAGAGAAGCTATTCTCCAAATATTGAGCACCTTTCTATGACTATATTCCAGTTTACGCAAATTTCTTTTATGCTACCTCAGTCTAGAAAGATTTGCTTTACGGTTTGTTGCAATGAAAACAAACTGTAAATAGTTCAGTTTCCAAAATACCAAAGTAGAATTTGTGTTAACCGAAATACACATTTTTATGTTATCAAAATGATGAGTTATGACATGTTATTAAAAAAAAACAATTAGCAATTACGATGTCAAAAAAAAATGATGAGTTATGACATGTTATTAAAAAAAAACAATTAGCAATTACGATGTAAAAAAAAAATGATGAGTTATGACATGTTATTAAAAAAAAAACAATTAGCAATTACGATGTCAAAAAAATGTGAAGAAAAAAACTGATAAAAAAATGTAAATGAAAGTTTTTTTTTTTGTTTTTGTTTTAAATAAAGAATTGTAGTTGAATTGGATTGTTTATTTTAAAATAAAAATCCACTGGACCACAACGTTAATTGCGAAATCACGGAATTGATTTTATTTAAACTAATTCCAAAAATAATGCTTGAACGTTTTTAGTTTTAATATCCGCCGAAAAAGAAAATAAAAACAAAAGAACAAAGTTGGCGCCCAGGGGAAATAACTCAAACCGGTTTATAAAAAAAAAATCGATGTTGGTAAAAATAAATTAAATTAGATATATTATCAATATAAATCAAATTTAAATAATAAACTTAAATAGAACACTTAAAACAATTCTCTCACTATAAACAATAACTAATACGCCGCTATTTATTGAAGTCGATTTTCCTGAATATGATATGCAAATGAGGTCACCTCTTAATCGTATATTTTGCAAGAATCATTATATATATATATATATATATATATATATATATATATATATATATGTGGGAATGAATGAAATAACAAAGTAATTAGCCTTTTGTATATATTAATCAAATTGTGAACAAATAAACAGACAGACAGGAACACAAATTTATATATATGAATATTTGAATATTTAAAATAGAAATTGAAAGTCAAAAATGATGCAAATTTAAAATTAATGCAATAATTATTATTACTTTTCTATAAGCTGAGCCTTTCAACGGTCAAAAATGTCTTCTTCAGAGCAAGACTTTTTCCCATTTTGTTAGCATTAATCTTGAGAGGAGCCTTCTGTTGAGGTAGAAAATGTCTGCAAAGGCTTAAGTCAAGTCTGGGTGATGTGTTTTATCATTCATTTCGAACTTAGTGGATTATAGACTTTACGAGCACAATGTTGATAACAATAACAATAACATTGAAAACAACAATAAATGATTTTATTCGTTTTAGAATTGCATCCTTTTTGGTCATCAATTTCTATTTTTCACCTTCAACAAAACTGACTTACGTGCCACTTTTTAAAACTTTCATGTCGATCATTCCACCAGTTTTCATTTTGAAAGGATCACTCTGAAAGAGAAAAAGAAAGCAACATAGAATGGAAAAAATTATGAATCAAACATTTAATTCTTCGATCGTTAAAATTCATTCAAATAAAATCAAATGAGAATTTTTATTGTCTTAATTTTGTAGGATTGTGACGTTATTAGGAATGAGGCACGGATTAAAAATCTGAAAGTCAACAGTCAGATTTAAGGTCGATATAAATATTAAAAAAAAAAAAACGAATTATTTTGGAAAGAAATAGCAAAGTAGAAACATTCCTTGTCCATGACATCAGTAGATTGCAAAATGTAATTGTCCCAAAAATCTGTGATTGAAAATTAGATGACAAAGAATGACAGCAGAACTGATGTCAAATGATGTAAACATATCTAATTTAACAGAGTGATTATTTGAGAAAAGATGACTAGCAAACCAGTCAAGAGGAGAGGATAGAGACTGAGAGAAAGACAGATAAGCCGAGAATGGATCAACATGAAAAGTTTCAAAGTTAGTTTTTCCATATAAAGCATTTTTTTTATAACAAAAACTATCTTATCTTTTATATATAAAGGGAAGCAACTCTTGTCGATGAGCAATGAAAAAAAATTGTCTTGTTTACTTTTCAATCAAAATTTTGTATTAATCAAAGTATCAGATTGATAACAGTGATTACGCCACAGGATGTAGAGCGAGATGAAACAACAAACAACACAGACAATGATTCATTTTATGTTTAATAAAGATAGATGTGACCAAACTGGCCCATATTATATGGTCGTCATGAAAATTTTGTTTCAGCACAACTTACAGGTTCGGTTTCTTCTTTCTTTGTTTTCTTACCAAATGCCAAACTAAGGGCATTCACACCTTTTGGTTTCTCTCGGAGTTTTTGTAAATTCTTGATATCATTAACTGAATATCTGGAAAATAGAGAAAGACATTTTTGAAAAATTGATTTTAAGATGGAACACAAAAAAGGTTTTATTAGTTTAGTAAAAGTGTTTCCTAATATTTGCTTTCAACGTGTCACAGAATTGGAACTTGTGGGAGGAATTGGAATCAGATTTTTTAATCTCTGAAGAATCAGACGCTTTCAATATTTGAAGATAAGTGCTTCTCCAGAACTTCCCCCTTTCTCCATCAAAAAACAAAAATAAAGAAAAATCTGTATGATGAGGGAAAGAAAATATCATATTCCAAAAATCACTATAATTGATCAAATAGTTTTATTTTTAAATAAAATCAAATTTTGTGACTAAATGAACAGCAACAATATCGCTACACCATCTTGAAAACAGTCTGAAGGAACATGGGGAAATAACGCTAACAAATTCAAATTTTCAAGATTTTAGAAAGTCATTCTTAATATAGGGAGAGGCACATTGGAAAAACTCAAATTCACTTAAAAATGATTTTCATTATATAAATAAAATTACTTAATCAATTTACATAATTTTTGGTGTATGGTATTTTTGTTCCATCACAGGTACATACATCATACAGATTGTTCTTTATTTTTTATTTTTTTCATAGAGATGGGGAATTCTAAACAAAAGCCAGAGTTCAATTTTTTTTTTTTAATCGTAGGTGTCGAACCTTATATATTCCGATTAGAAGTTTGCTTTCAAAGGAGTCATCACCACATTCGGTTGATTGTCTGTTTTACATGCTGACATGTATTAAATGATTCATAGACATATATGTTCGAACCAACTTATCTCTGGCCAGGGTTTTAATTATCCCTCTTCTCTAAAATCCATTCTTATCATTTCCTCCCATTTTTTTTCCTTGGCCTTCCCTTGTGAACAGACCCTGCTATCTCAACTGCTACTAACCCAAGAACTCTTATCCATTCTTTCAACGTGGCCAAACTATCAAAGTCTCCTGTTCTCCTCACATCTCACTACACTGTCCATATTTTACCTCTGTCAACTCTAAGCTTGTCTTTAATATTCACATTAAATATCCATTGCATCATTCACATATCATTTCTTTCCATGCAACGCATAGCCTCAACTCTCATTAGCCATGTTTCATTTCCATACATTGCCACACTGCATACAAATGCTTAATAGATTGACATCATTTTATGAAATTTGTCTCCTAAGATCTTCTAACAACATGTGGCATCGAAGGTTTGGGAAGGAGACAAACATGAATGCTAAAAGTCAGATGTTTTAAGAACCCTGAAGAACCAATAGATGGGAAGAATTTAAAATAAGGAGTCAGAATCAGATTTTTGAAATTCTAGGAGTTGGAATCAAAATTCTTTTAAGCCTAGGAATCAAAGTTCAACCTTTCGTCTCTGCAACATATTTGGTGTAACATCTGCTTTACATGCCAACATATTTTGGACAGCTTTTAGAAATTGACTGCCAAATTAGCCTATCTCTGGCCAGGTCTTTATTTATCCTTCTTTCTCTTGTTCGTTGAATAAAGAACAATGCAACAAAAGGTTGAGAAAAAAAAATGAATGAAAAGGACAAAATTTGAACACTTAAGATGGGTTAATAAGTATTTGTTCACATTCGACTTGAAAACGATCATGTTGTAGTTTGCAGTAAAGCAGTCCCATTGCAATGTGCTTCAAAGATGGGAAGTTCTTGGAAAGAAACTCTGTTCATGGAAATTTCGTCTGATTCCAGGTACACAGAGGAATAAAAGTAAAATTCTCTGCAGTGGTTGTGAAGAGTTGCATTAATGTTCTGAATGTTATATAGGGTTTCTGCCTATCTCATATCAATTTTATTATCGGGAAACATATCGTTCTACGTAAAAGAATTGGTTGATATCACTTACCAGCACCCTCGGAAGAGCTGGAACTAAAAAGAAATATTTGTGAGAGTGCAGACTCTTTTTTTGTTGTTGATAGTTGTTACGTTCACTTCAAGCTGATTATAAAAAGTCTGACTGTGCAGACGGACGGACGTTTTTTTTTATCAGTCCAGTATTGTATGTCGAGAAGACTTGTGACCTTATTAACTAGTGGTGGGACGATTAATCGGAATCGGAATCGTTAATCGTAAGAATCGTGTATTTTGGGAGGTATCGGAATCGGAATCGCATCGTTAAAAAATACCTTAATTTTCCGATTCCTTCATTACGATTCTTTTAGTCTGATGAAAAAAGAAAAAAAATTCCTGATATTTCTAACCGCAAGAGAGAAATAAAAAGAAACCAAAGAAATTCATTATTAACAGGGCAATGCTTAGTGCCCCTCCCTTACAAGGTTCATTCATTCAGATCTATTGTAATCAAAACTACAAAAGAGTTAACTTGAAAAGAAGTATGCAGGGCTCTACATTGCGAGTAAAAATAAAAAAAAACGCTTATCTTTTTTTTTACTGACAAATCTTCTAATAGTGAATGAAAATGCTTTTTCAACTTATATTTTCTTAAAATAAAACGAGCAAAGTCAAATTATTTAAACAGTAAAAGGTTTAATAGAACAATATACTTTTTTTTTCTGTTTTTAAAAGAAGGCTTTTGAAAGAAATATCTCTAAAATGAAATTGATCACGTATTATTTCGCAAAGTTTTGACAGTAGTCGGTTTCTTTTGAAGTTTAAAAAAAATCGACCCCATACCTATCTCTTCCAAACCTAAAGTTATTAAATAACCCCTTCGTTAATTTAAGGGTAATTAATTCAATTCAGTCAGGTTTTTTTTTTTAATTTCATTGAAATAAAATCCATTATTTTTTTTTTTTTTTCCAGAAAGATAAAACCCTGAATTTGATTATATTAAAAGCAGAATAATATAATCTTTTTTCTAGAATTTTAAATTGAAAATTAAAAGTGTTTTGCGCAGTTTTTTGCCGAACGAAAAAGAAATTAATATATATATTTTTAAAAGGTTTTGTAATCAATTAATTTTTATGTCTAAATAATATTTACGATTAATTAAATAATTTCATTTTAAAAAGTATTTATAAATAGAATTTTACTAAGGACTTATAGTTTAGCAATATTGAACCGCATCAACCATGTGTGAATTGAACACAGTCAACCAAAAAAAAAAAATTCAAAAGAAAATGCGGGTTTGTATTACTGTACACATAGATTCGAAAAAGTTGTCAAAAAACAAATATATAACAAATAAATGTTATCAAAGGCAAGATAAGTTATTTTTCTACCTAACTGGATATATTTTTCGGGTTTTTATTCAATGTAACATGTTTATTCAGCTCGAAAAGCATACAGTGTTTAGCGATGTATTGGAAAATTCAAAATGGCGCCCGACACTCTCTTTAACACGGGAAGTTCAGGAAAAGATGTTATAAATAATAAACTATACAAAATACTGCTAGAATCTCGCTCAATATATGTTACCGTGACATATTTTGACATATATTCGGTGTTTTTTTAATAGTATTTGGTCTAGTTTATTATTTATAACACCTTTTCCCGAACTTACCATGTTAAAGAGAGTGTCGGGCGCCATTTTGAATTTTCCAATACATCGGTAAACACTGCATGTTTTTCGAGCTGAATAAACATGTTACATTGAATAAAAACAAAATAAATTACCCAGTTTGGTAGAAAAGTAACTTATCTTGCCTTTGATAATATTTGTTTGTTATATATTTGTTTTTTGACAACTTTTTCGAATCTATGTGTACAGTAATACAAACCCGAAAATGCATATTTGCATTTCATTATGTAAACTTTTATACATTGGTTTCAAAAATTAAATTCTATAAGTTTTTTTGTTAACTACCGGTTGGTACAATTTACCGCCCCATCCCTTTATATTTTTTTCTTTTTGTCTTTTTTAGCGGATTATTTCCAATTAATTATCCAAATAAGTGACTAGCTTTAAAACAAAATTTAATAGTAAATTGTTTGTTTACAGATAAACTGAATTTTCTAATATGGCCCAAAGTCCAAAAAAAAGTCTTTTTGAAGATGATGAGTTGAAAGCCATTTGCAAAGTCTGTCAAATTAAAATATCGCGAGGAATAAAACCATCTAACATCACCACAACCAACATGTTAAAACATTTAACTATGAAGCATCCAAATAAATTGGAGGAGCAAAATAAAAAAGAAAAGGAACAAAAAATTACCAACTAGTCACTCAGAGCAGTTTTATTAGTGAGGGTCGAAATCGCAGTGTCTTTCTTTTTTTTTTTTTGCCTTCGTCACCATCTAGGTGTCACCATTTTTTTTTTTTTTTTAACCCTCCTTAACTTCAAAGAGTAAATACAATATATACAACTAAAAAAATAATTTTTAAAAATGCTGATTCCATTCATGAAAAATTCTTTTAACTAGAAATTAAAACTTAGGTAAAGATAGCTGACTGACAGCAACAGGAGCACTGGTTAACTACTGAACCACGTGGAAAGGTGTGGGGGGGGGGGGAGAGGAAAAAAAGGAAATTAAATGATGATAATAAATTATGATAACCGTCTTTGAAAGGCACTAAACTCCTAAAATTTACTTCTTTAAAATTTTAGGCGGCACTCCCCGGCGATTTTAAAGCACTCTCTCTCTCTCAAAAAAAAAAAAAAAAAAAAGATTTAATTTTTAAGTTTGGGAAAGATATATTTATTATAACCAAATTCCTGTATGAAGACTGGATCTACTTTATTGGACGTTAATTTGTGAGATAAGTAATTTTTCAATGTTTAATATGTTTTTAAAGTTTCAATTATCAATTAAATTTTTTTAATTGCATTTATTTTTCAATTTATTTTAAAAAAAAACTGGGTTTTAAATGTATTTTTCAAGGTAACAAGCTTCGAAAGAAGTCTAATAAAAAAAAATCACTTAATTTTTAATTTCGACAACCCTGAGAATTTAATTATTAAAAAAATATTGAAATGTGACATTTTTTTATTTAACATTTCTATTAGTTCAATTAATTTTCTTTCAATAATTCATTTCACTCAACAAACTTCACCATTTTTTGTTTGTTTTTTTTTATCTTTTTCTGTAATTTTGGTAATTATGTTTGCTCAATTTTATCTAGTATTTCATTTGTTTTTTATAGTGGTATCATTTTTATATGTGTTCCTTTGATATACCCTATTTCAAAATTAGTTTGGCTAAACTTATTCTTCACGTTAGAAACAACGTGTAAAAGCAATGAAAAAGTAAGAAAAAATAATAGGTGTTAACTACTCCTTGTGAATTATGGAGGTCTGAAGAACTGCCGTCACAAATACAACTATCAATAGCTAAACAAAAAATCGTTTTTGAAATTCCTTTAATTGTAACTTTTCGCTATACCTACCTTTTGGTATAAAACACAAAAACTTTCGATTAATGGTATTTCTCATATATGGTCGTTAACTTTGGAAAGGTTATTTTGTATCTACGGCGCCATGTCACGTGGTATATTGTTTTTTTTTTTCATTACGCACGTTCATTTATAAATTATTAAATCAAATATTTATCTTTTTTATATTTAATTAGTATATATTTTCTTTCTCTTCCGCTATATTTTTTTATTTAATTCATTAAATCTGTTAATTATGAGGACAAAATAATGAATCGTGTGTATTTATTCTCTAATTTTCTTGTTTTTGTTCTGTTATATAAATTCTATTTTATTTGTTTTTTCTCTGAAGGATAAATTCTATTTTCTTTGAGGTTTTTTTTCTGTATTCCAATTAAGTAAAATAAATTTTCTCTAAAATAAATTTTGCTAATTTTTCCGTTTAGTTTACTATATAATAATTTTATTTAAACCAAAACACGACGGTGTAGACATAAAATATCTCTTCCAAAGTTAGGGAACATATTTGGGAACTACCGACCATAAGTATAAAACTACCTGGTATATTTCAAAACAATAAATTCCCTAGGAATCGGAATCGGAATCGTACTTGGTATCGGAATCGTTAATCAATATTTTCCTGGAATCGGAATCGGAATCGTATAAAAATTAGGAATCGTCCCAACACTATTATTAACGTTACCCGACCGACATGGTGTTTATTTCTTACCTACGCCATAAGTCACAACAACCATTGTTGCAAACTTTTGCTTAATAACCGTTTATCAGAAAATACCCACATATTTAAACATTACTTTTATAGATCTTTTATAGAGAAATGATTTAATAGTTGAAAACATTTCCGGATATTCCATAGCTAGTAAGTTGATATGGTGTTTGTGCCAGACCATAATCAAAGGTGAAGAGTTATTGCCTTTGAAACAAAGTTCTCCCTTCCCTCAATGATAGATTTCTTAATATTAGTGTCAGCAATTCATTTTGCAAGACAAAATCCATATTGCTTGTCACTAAGTACCTATTTACAATGCCTCCCCACGGGACAGAGTTAGACACCAGGGTCGTTTTTTAACGTGGAGAAAAGGTACAAAAATAAAAATTGTCTCAGTCGTGAAGGATTTCTCCTCCACTGAAAGAGAACGAGAAATGGAAGTGCCGCATCTGAAGAACAGATGGTATTTATTTGCTCCCCCACTGAGCAAATTAGGCACAAGGCCGTTTTTAATGTGAGGTAAAAACCAGCTCCCCTAAAAGTAGGCAAAAAGGGGGCACTCTGGTTACCAAAAATAATAAATGTCCCAGTATAGAGGGTTTCCCCTCCATTGACTGGTACAAATTATCTTAAGTGCAGCATCTGAAGAACAGATACTACACTTTGATCTTGGCCAAAAGGCCTATTACCGTTTTACACTACTTGTCACTAAGTAGATAGCTTTTGTTAAAGAGATTTAAAACGTCTTGATTTATCACAAATTCAAACAACATACTCAGAATATACAAGAGATGGATCAGCCTGTACTGAAATAGAGAAAACCAGTCTGCCTAGTATTTTTCAATATTGGGTAGATCGACAGAATATTTTACAAGTAGATAGTAAGTATTTCTCCTTTAAGCAATGGTTGAATAACTTTGTAAGGATAGATTGCAACTTCTTTCATACTATGACTGGAATGGTAGAACGATACATTTTTGCACAATTGGTGACATTTATTTAACGTGTTCATACCAGTATTTTGTTTAATTTCCATTTTTTTCTAGGGTCCTTGCGCAATGCTTATGGCAACCATATTCGTTTTTTCTAACTGAACAGAGTAGACACTGTTTGACTTGAAAAACAAAATGCTTTGAAATGCAGGGTGGAACAATAGAAGTCGTCACCCTAAAAAAAAACAACACTACAGTTTTGTTTTAAAACTTTAATTGAAAAAAAAAATCAATTCAGGTAACTTGATTATGGAGTAGAGGTGACATCTATTCAATGTAGCCGTTTTCAGCCTCACCGCCTTGATACTGGTCCGAAACTAGGAGCATGACTTTTCCACAAGTGCCAATAGGAGTTCAGCAAAAACTTGGCGGATGGCAGCGATCAGGCTGGCTTTGGTGCTGTGGGAGGTCATGTTGATGTTCTCGACGTATGACCAAACAAAGTAGTCCAGCGGGTTTAGGTCGGGGGAGGAGGGGAGGCAGTGAGAGAAGAGTACAAAGTCATAGCACTCCTTCTAAAGCCAAGCCTGGGTCTCTTTGGACTTGTGGGCCGGCGCCAAGTCCTGCTGCCACACCCAGGGTCTGCCACTGATCACCACACTCTTCAGCACATCCAGGTACACTTTGATGTTGACTTTCAAACCGACTTCGAAGATGTGACATTCTGACATTCACTTGAAACCACACCAAAGACCATAAACGTGACTGGAAACTTTGTTTTCATCACCCTGGGTATGTCCCTGTTATTTGTGCCAACCCAGCGATGCATTTTGAGAGTGCTTACAAGGCTCCTGTTGTCATAACTTGGATGGGCAGAGAGCATGAGCTGCACAGCGGCATATCTTCGATCTCGCTCATTGAATATTGTGTCACTTTCAGACATGATAGAAGGCTTCTATCACTCTTGGAATTTGTACACAACTGGCCAATTAGTAGATGGTCTATAAAAAAAAAAAAATAAAACCGTTTTTCATCAAATGGAAATGGAATAATGTTGTCTTTTCTATAGTAATAATTTTATCATTCCACCCTGGATATTAAAACACAGATAAACTTATCATGGTAGGTATAAGTGTAACTTACTTCTTTTTTTTTTTTACAAAGGAGTCACCACTTATCAAGGCCCAGAAGCCACATAAGGATAAAGTAGTCAATGGGACAATATCGTAGTAATCATAAGTAGTAGAAATTCAGTAAATTGGATTACTTAAAGGGATGGCTCATCAAGAACTTGTTTATGTTAGACTTGAAGATGACCATATTGTAGTCAGCTGGAAAGCAGGAAAATGGAGGAGAGTTCTTTGGGCGTGCAGTTCTAAGAAAGAAGCTTTGTTCATGGAATCTACGTTTAGGTTTAAGCACAGATAAAGAGTGATGGATTGATAGTGGTTTCAGCTAGAGGAGGGTTTTTCATGAAAGTTTGGCAAGGGGGAACCATAGATTGGAGCTCAGACGAGCACATGCCATGAAAATAACTATAAAACAGAGACAGGCTCACAACATCTCTTCTGTGGGAAAGAGGTTGTAAGGAAGGGAAAAGGGCATCCCCAACTAGGCTACGAAGTCTATTTTGAATTCTGCCAATGCAGGCTAAGATCTTTCTAGCAGCTCCTGCCCAGATGTAGTAACAGATTTCGCATCGTTGGACGTACTTAGCTCCTATACAGATAGAGAATTGCATCAGCAGTGAGATATCTATTGGAGCAGCAGAATGATCCCACCATTTTTCAGCGAACTTGGCAACAGATTTGATGTAAGTGTTCCATTTTTTTCATTTTGGTAACATTTATTTGTTGTATTGTTTTTTTTTTTTTTACCCATATCTTTTTTTCTTCTGTTATTAGAGTCAAACATGCCCCATTTATTTGGACTCTATAAAAATTTCGTGCTTTTTCGATATTAGACCGAAAGTCGAAAAAAAAAATCAATTTTCATCAAAAATTAATGTTATCTTACTTTTTATGTCAATTTCAACTAAAAGCAATGTTATCAACTTGATTGTCATGTCGTAATTAGTTAAATATTATTGTATTACATAAAACATGTACTTTGACGATTCCATAAATCAGCCACGGTGATATCCGTTATTAGTTGTAACAAGACAGACTGCAGTTACTTCCCCTGACTTCATGCTGTTTATTTATGTATAACTTGAACTTTATTTGAAGACTATTTTCATTAATAATTAATTTTCTACTTTATCGTTTTCCGTAATATTTGGACATGTTACTAATTTCGACATGACAATTTATTTGATAACATTGCTTTCAATCGAAATTCAATATTTCGATTTTCCCTCTCATAACGAAGAAGCACCGATCATTAAAATGCTGATGTCGAAATGACATCAAACATTGTTTATATTTTAATTATTTTTATGATAAAAACCATAATACAATAATAAAAGTTTGCGAAGAATAATCATAAACGTACAAGAAAGCGGGGGGGGGGATAATTACATTTCGTTTAATTAACATCCTATGAAAAAGAAACCTAAACAAAAATTGTAGTAGTCCCTCTACATTCACATGTATAAACAAGTAACCCTGGCTTGAGATCAACACATTTAAATTTCTTAAATGAAACCGTCTTACACCAATTCCGTTGTTTCAATGGTTTTCTCTTCATTTTCGCTGTCGCTTTCGGAAGATGAAGAACAACGACGTTTGCGAAAATTTCGCTTCTCTTTCAACGACGCCATGACAGCATTAACACGTGGGTTTTCCTAACTTCTCCCAAAGGAGATCGTGACTTCCGGCGGAAACACGAGCAGACGAACTGGTTTACAAGATGGCTGCAAGGTCGCTTTTCGTTCGGCTTGCTGCAATTAAAAGTTCCAATTTTCCTGTAAGTAGGTTTTTCTATTGTATAAAAATATCAAGGATACACTTAAGAAACTTCTCTAATTGTTATGGCATAGAATAAATAATATCAACACATTGTAAAGAAGTTTATCAGAGCAATGTTTTCATTATGGGTTTACCAAGAGAACCGGAACCGCATGAAACTAACAAAAACTAAATTATATTTAAAATATAAATTCCTGTTTTAGTCACTTAAATTATTTAGAGTGAAATTTATTTCAGGATTATTCCTAAACGTATATATATATATATATATATATATATATATATATATATATATATATATATATATATTATACACGCACTACACTTTTGCCAGAATGTCTACGTAATTTTAGTTACATAACCTTTAAGCATTATATAAACTAAAATATTTTAGATTTATATATAATATTAAATAAATATTAAAGTTTTATTTGCAGTATAATTTAAGAAAAGAAAAAGAACGTGATTTTAAAATATATCGAAATTTGTTTACTTTTTAGCGAATTTTTATTTTATTTTCGCTCCGTTTAGAGGTACAAACCATTTATATCTGACATTTGCGGTTTTTGGTGAAAGTACACTGGGGGTGGGGGACCACCCGAAGACTTACCTTTAAGAAGTTGATTACGGAAAGGTTGAAAATAAGAAAATGCCTTTCGGAATAAACACCCCCAACCTTCCCATGTTAAGAATGACTTTCGGAATAAACACCCTTTGTAGGTTGAACAACCAGTGAGTGCACGTTGACCGTCTTGGGGTGATCCCCCAGTGCACTTTCACCTAAAAAATAATTATCTTTATTTTGTATCCCAGGTTCGAATAATAAATATTGAAAATTGGGTACTTAGGCACTTATGTTACCGTGCTGAAATATTAACGTTATTATTTAGAAATCTATTCTTAACATGGTTAGGGAAGGTGTTTTGTAACTATTCCGTACTTTCACCTAACAATTTAATAATAAAAAAATATCGTAAAACTTGAAAATACTTTTTAAAAAAATATTACGGCACCAATCACCGAAAATTGCGATTTGCAAAATTTTTACTTCGCCCTTTCACCGATCAATCTCGTATATTTTCATCTGGATAGGATTGGTTGCCCTATAAATATTAGTATTAATATTTATAAATTTATTTTAAAATTTAAAATGTTAACCTTGTTAAAATTTTAAACTCTGAACACATAATTATCTTTTAAAAACGTATTACATAAATCAGGAAACGCATTTTAATCATTTTATATGTTGGAAATCTTAGCATATTTTTATAGCAAGTATCAAGGTCGTCTGTAAGAAGAGATTATTCAAATCCAAATAAATTATGTTTGACTTTACTTGGTAATCACGTTTAATGATATATTTGTTATGCACGCAACTTGGTTCAATTGTAGTATAGGGACTGTTGGAATAACATATTTCGCATTGGCTCCATCGAAATGTTGGATAACAATGACGTTGATTTGAAACTGTATTGTCCTGAAATAAAAATTCAATTTTAAAATGTATGGTTTTATATTGAAAACTTAACTTTAAGTGAATGTTTGAAATTTTAGCTTTTATTTTAAAAATGCTTGGTGACGGATTTTTTTTTTTTTTTTTTTAATGTTTTAAAGTAGTGTCTTAATTTTTCCGTCTTTGTTTTTAATTTTGTTAAATTGCTGGTATTTCTGCAGTTTACAGATCGTGCTGAAATAATAATGCTATTTTTAACATAGGGAGTTGGATGTTTTCTTAACTATTCTGAACTTTCACCTGACAATTTGATGAGCAAAAGATACCATAAAAATTCAATTCAATTTGAAGATTAACAAGAACATGTAACACGATGTAACTTTATAAATTAATATTAACGTTTTATTTTGCAATTTATTTAATCTATTTATGATCACACTCCTTGAATTTTGACCTTTTTTTTTTCAATTTTTTTAACCTAAAATGAAAACCTTAAGGGAAATAATTTGAAGAAAACATGGTAAAGGGGAGATAATTCACTTTTACAGGCCATCTCCGGATCCGCACAACAATTCCTCCACGTTAAAAAACGACCTTGGTGTCTAACTCTGCCCTCGTTGAGAGGCAAAGTAAATAGGAACTAGAAGGCGACCGAATTCCCCCCCCCTAATTTAAAGCGCTAGTAGGGCAGCTAGAGATATGCAGGCATTTGCCTTGTCGTTAATAATCTGCCTGCTAATGGTGGAATTATTTACCGCTTGTGAATCGATTTTTGCCTGCTAGGGAGGGACTGCTAAACGAGTGTGAAGATTGGACCGCATGTTTCCGTGACGTCAGATTTGTGTTAACTATACGAACTATGGAAAAGCAGAAGCGACTTAATGATTTTTTAAAACCTTTATCATCTTCAAACTGCAATTAATAATTAATCTTTGTTATAATTTTGTTAGGTTTTAAGATTTACACAGTTTACGGTTTTACTGAATGTTCTTTTGGTTACCTACGGGGTTCCATATTTTGTTCGGTAAAGAGAGACAAACAAAATACGAGGGGGGGGGTCTACAAAATGCTGATATTTGTGCAATAATATTTTCAAATTGGTTTTAATCTGGTGATAAAATAGCTGACAAGAGTCATGTTTATATTAAAACTTAATATTTAAAATTTTTTTAAACACAATTAAAAATCTATGTTGTAACGGAATATTTTGAAATAATGGAATTTTAATCGTTTTAATCTTTTAAAATTTAATTAATGTTTACGAAGTTTCTTTTTCTTGGCAATTCAACTGATTATAGTATATATTAATTCGAAAAAACGCTATTTAAAAAAACATTAAGTTTATATAAATTTTTTAATTGCAACTTCAAGGTAAATTTTTGTATTGTGTATGTGTATTTAAATTTTTAAAAAATATTTTTTACTTATTTGAACTCTTATGTTTCATAATAAATAGAAATTTCGATAGATTTAAATATATTTTGTTCGAATTTCGAAAAAAATAAATATGGGGGGGGGGACACGCACTAAAAAAATATTTCCCCTCGTATATTTTACGAAAACTGCATTTTATATGTAATTTACTTCTAAAATGGATAAGTATCGAAAATTTCACGATTAGTTGATTTTTGCTAGATTTATTAAATACGGGTATGTTTTCACGTTTGGAATGTCTACTACATGGGAACGTTATTTTAAAGCGCCAATTATGTAAACACGATTTTCGTCTTGCAATTTCATTATTTTCGTTCGATGAAAAAAAATTTTTTTAATCATTATTGGTTTATTTTGCCCTTCTTCTTTTAAATGATACAAAAGTTATACTGATAATATTAATTTATAAAGTTACATCGTGTTACATATAGGGTGGGGTAATTCTGTGGTGACTTTTGGCAGTCCCTATTGCCTGCCATTTCGGAATAACACCTCAAACTTTACCTACCTGTGGTGGAATTTTGCAAGGTTAAATTCGTTTCATTCAAAATATTTACTAATTTATTTTCATTTTTTTTAATATGAAACGAAACTTTTCATTTTTCGTTTTGCTTCATACATCCAAAAGTATTTAATTACAACCAGAATATGGCAAATGGTACCAAGACTTAACAAAAACGGTACTGGTGCATATTGCAAAACAGACATATTTCAGCATTCACTCGGCTTTGGCTGGAACATGTCAACAGCCAGATTATGCAGCAGCTTGGGTTTATTTGCTGTCTGATGTAACACGTTGATCAGCCAATCACAGTGCAGCATGCCGAATTACAAGGCGGTGGCGGCGCACATGCAAGTAGCAAACAACTTTTTGGATAAATATGGAAGAGAAAAAAAAACAAAAGAAAAATATCACTTGTTACATGCAAAACACTTGTTACATGCAAAACACTTGTTGCATGCAAAACACTTGTTACATGCAAATTATGGAGGTAATTAATCTTTCAGTCTTGGAGTAGCAGTTGCAGATGCCCGAAAGTGTGATCGACTTTTGCCCAAAAAAAAAAACTAATTGCAGGCAAAATGAAGTGCAGTGCATGCGGCCAGATATACAGTAGAACAAGAAGGGGTACCATCACAGACGGATATGAATGGGGAGGTAAGAAGTTGCAGTGTCTGAAATGGACCTTGTGTTGGAATCTTATTTTTTTATCGATGTCGCCATCAGCAGTGCAAAGAGAAGTGGGGGAATGTCAGCCGTTTTGGTTAGCCTGTAGCATTCATGTTAACCCTTCTCATCTTGGCCTCATTGTCTAGCAGTCGTTAGTACCTGAAAGGCCTTTTCAGCTGGCGAATGTGTGTGCGAGCGTGCGTCACTCTCTCTCTCTTTCTCTCTCTCTCTCTCTTTTGTCATGTAATTCCTTGCAGACATTTCTTTCTCTCTTTGTTTAGCGTCTTTCCTTTTTCTTAGTAGTATTCCATCATCATTGTTTGATGATGATTGGCTATTCTAAAAAAAACCCAGAAACCCCTTTTTCTTGCGCTTTTTTCAAATCAGTTCCGGACAAAACTTTGTGAGAGCAAGTCTCGTTTCTGGGATTCCATCGAGTGGAGACCACTGACAAATTCACTCAGCCACTTCACTAAGAATGAGAGCCTTTATTGAGTGGTTGAAATTGTTCTAAAATCCACCATTTATTGAAAAGATAAAGTGTGGCAGAGACTGACACCATTTAATTTATTTTTGTCGAAAGTGTTGAATGAGAGACTCGTCAACAGTGATTTATTTTCTTTGTCCCCGTTCGGACGGATGAAGAAATAGCAAGACAACCCGTTTCAGAGAAAAGGAATATCATTTCTAAAGAAGCAGAAGAAGAAAAAGACAACCCTTTTCATAGAAAAGGGAATATCATTTCAGAAGAAAAAGACAACCTTTTTCAGAGAAAAGGATTTCCATTCAGACACTCCATACTATGAAGAGACAGCCAAACTAAAAAAAACAAAACTTTTGAAAGTTTTATTTGTAAAAAAAAAAACGGACAGGGGAGAAGAAAGAAAAAAAAACTTAGAAAGAACTTTGCAAATCAGTCTTGCATGTTTTCTTTCCTAAAAAAGAGAAGAGAACTTTTTTGTTGAAAGACTGAATTTAAAGACTTGAAAGAACTATTTTCTATTTTTTGTTTATTTTTATTTTCCTTTCAGCCTTTCTTTAAAGTAAGAATTGTTTTTTTTTGTTTTGTATTTGTTCTTTGTTTTTTTTTATTTCATGTTACCTTAAAGGTTTTTAAAACCTGAGCTTTGGAAAATCAATCATAACATTTTATTTTCTTTTAAATAAATTCGGATCATTTTAATCTCCTTTCGGGTCTGTATTTCATTTGCTCATTTCTTTTTAGTTTTCCATTCCCAGAAAATTTACTTTACTTGTTTATCTATTTTCTCTTACAATTGTTACCCTAAAAAAAACAGAAATATATCGGCAAGTTGACATGCAAAATGTTCGTTTCAACTTGCCGACATGTTTCTGTTTGTTTGTGTATGCGTAAACTAATCATAGTTAAAAATGGTTTAATTTTAAAACTTTCTTATCTATCTATCGGGTTAGCTCAAACGGTATAGAATGCGACTGAAGGGCTAAATGAGGGAATGCAGTTGGAGTACTGAATGTTTAGGTTTCAATTCTAACTGATGACACCCCAAGTTATTTTTCTTTTTTTTTTAAACTTTTGAAATCACTACTCTATATTAGGTACAATATAATAATCAATAGGGAATTAGACGTGTGGTAATAAATATGAAATCTGCATAAATTAAAATATGTTTAAGCATATTTTATGATCGGCAAGGCTGGGCGACTCTGTTTGTCAAAAATAAAACTCTCATTCTCTACTTCATGTATTACTTTTTTTGATGAGATCCCATGTAGATGTGGAAAACTTTACAAAGGTTAGACATGTCTACTAAAACTAAGATTCAGAGAACACCAAAAAGCCATAGTACGTAGAGAGATTGAAAAGTTGAGTATAGCAAATCATATAATAAAAAAAAAAATCGAGGTAGTCCCTGATGGTCGTACGTCTAAACAATATGATATAAATGCAGGTGTACCTCAGGGGTCGATCCTTGGAGCTTTATTATTCCTGACATTCATAAATGACCTCCCTGATAAAATAGTCTGAGATGGGTATATTTGCTGATGACCCCACACTCTATAACAGGCACAAGGGGAAAATGAACCAACAAATATCTAAGGCAATGGCGGAAACCCTAAAAGAAGACATCAAATCTGTAGTGGAATGAAATCAAAAATGGATGATAACATTCTATGCTGCCAAGACAAAGCTTGTTTCCTTTAATAATTACAAGAAACCTTCTCAACCACCAATAGCTAAAGATACATTACCTGAAAGTATTTCGTTCAAACTCCTCGGCTTAACATTCACACGGAACATTAGTTGGAACAGGTACATCGAGAGCATTGCCAAGGCTACTGCGAAGAAGGTGGGCTTTCTCTACCGTGCTAGAAAGTTATTTATGCCTGAAAGTATCCTATACCTCTATAAGGCCACTATTCACGCATGTATGCTGTATTGTCACATTTGGGCTGGTGCATCTGCTACTAGTTTCTCACTCTTTGACAGGGTTCAAAAGAGTCGCCAACCTAAGTTTCAGCCTCTGTCCTATCGACGAAATGTTGCATCCCTTTGCCTGTTTTACAAGTATTTTAATGGTGGATGCTTCGACAAACTACAAGCCTTTGTACCCCCGCAACGTAAATACCCCCGATAAGCAGTTACGTCCCACCTCTACACAGTAGAGATCCCTAGATGTAAGAAAGCCTTCTACTCTAATAGTTTCTAAAGTAATAAATAGTGATATTTGCATCTAGAAATAAAATTCATACTAGAATTTTCGCAAGGAGCCGTGGCGCAATGGTTAGAGTATCTGGAAAAATCAGTTGTAAAAGTGATGTTATCTTGAAGGTTGCATGTGACTGAAAAATACAATTGCAAATTACTTAGGACCTCTGTCCAGCCATGGCTAACGGAACAAGATCATGCTACTCGCATGAAGAAAATAAAGGATTCCATTTGAAATTCTGTGCAGATTCCGGAGTTTAAGAGCAACATTCCTAAGTTTGACAAGATACAACTGAAGAAGGTTGGAGGTTACATCGACTAAAACATTGTGAAAATAACACTGAAGATGAATAGAAGTAATAATCCAAATTAATCTACTGGTGTTATCAACTTATAATGGCACCCTGCCTATTCCTTTTTGTTTTATCAAGTATATAAACCCTATGTTGTGAGACTAATTCTGATAAAATGTGATAACAAGGTTGAGTTAGAATGAATTCAACCTTTTTCCTTTTGTAACAAAGACTGAAAATGTATTAAACCATTTTCCGAAATTGAACATCTCATATTGCGGAAAAAGAATAGCAGGAGTTGATTTAATTATGCTGAGAATTTTTTTATTTTAATCTCCAAATAGTCAAAGATACTTTGCTTCCATTAAACCACTCTTGACAAACCTACCCTCATAGGAAAACTAATAAATACTCTGATAGTTTACATGGCATTCGACACTAGTAGATATTTTGCTGGCCCTGTGCCACACACCCTTGTCCAATTTTCCTCTGTATGATTAGGTGACATGACGGACCTGACAATCAGTCCAAAATTTGGAGCAGATATGATTAGTATATTGACATGACAGCAGTATTTTCATTTTCTATGAAACACTGCTAACTCCTTAACTTGTAACAAAACCATAACCTCCATTTACATGCTGGCATGTCTTGGACAGCTTTTAGAAATTGACTTCCAAACTAATCTATTTCTGGACAGGTCATTATTTATCTTTTTTTTTTCTCAAATCCATCCTTATGTTCACTGATGTTTTTCTTGCCCAATTGACTTTTTTTTTTTCAAAAATCTTTTTCAGTCCAAACAAGGATATTCAGTTTAACATCCATTTTACATGCTGACATGTATTGGACAGCTTTTAGAAATTGACTTTCAAACTAATCTATCTTCGACTAGATCTTTCTTTATCCCTCTTTCTCTAAAGTACATTTTTATCACCCCCATATTTACATTGATCTTTGCCTTGCCAACTGACCTTGTTACCTCAACTGTTCTACATCTATTCTCATCCATTTAATCTGCACAATCATACCAACAAAATTTCCTATTTTTCACACACGTTCTTGTGTCCAAAATTTAATCTTTCTCCAAGGTCATCAGATCTAGTCTTATCTTTAGACTTGCATTACACATACATCATATTCTTATATTATTCCTCAAGAGGTATCGCCATCCATTTGGACATAAGCGACTACTAATTGGAACCATGCCTAAGAAAGATTAACAATATATTGGTTTACATTACATTTGAACTTCTGCATATCAGTACAGTTAGGGAAGCAGGTAGCAGGAAGGGAATTCCAAAGTTTAGCTGTTCGAGAGAAGAAGCTATTAGAGTTTTTTTTTTATTTCTTTTTTAAATTTTTTTTATTACATTTTCACCCCAAACAAGGCACATTGCCACTTTGGTGTAGGGGGCTACTATCAAGGGCAGCAACTACTGGAGCACTATGTTGGGATTTGGGCAGCAAGATGTCGGTTCACGTTACACTTGAACTTCTGCATGTCAGTACAGTTAGAGAAGCAGGGACCTGGAATGGAATTCCAGAGTCTAGCGATTCTGGGGAAGAAACTACTGGAGTAGAAAGATCTTTTACATCTAGGGATCTCTACTGTGTGGGAGTGGGATTTAGCTGCCTGTCGGGTTTGTCGAGGGTGTCTGCATCGTGGGGGCACAAGTGTCTGCAGTTCGTCAGAGCATTCACCATTAAAATACTTGTAGAACAGGCAGAGGGATGCAACGTTTCGCCAATGGGACAGAGGCTGAAGCTTAGATGCCAGTTCAGGGCCTATGAGATTGGCGACTCTTTTTTTAACCTTGTCTAGGAGCGAGAGACTAGTAGTAGACGCACCAGCCCAGATGTGACAACAATACTCCATACATGGGCGAATGGTGGCCTTATAGAGATACAGATACTTTCAGGTGTCAATAGTTTTCTAGCACGGTAGAGAGAGCCTACCTTTTTTGCAGCGACCCTGGCAATGTTTTCAATATAATTGTTCCAGCTCATGTTTCCTGTGAACGTTAGGCCAAGCAGTTTGAAAGATGTACTCTCAGACAGGGAGTCACTGGCCATTGCTATTGGTGGCAGAGAAGGTTTCTTGTAGTTATTGAAGGAAACCAGTTTAGTCTTGGCAGCATTGAATGTGACCATCCATTTATGTCCCCATTCCACTACAGATTGGAGGTCATCCTCTAGTGTTTTTGTCATTTCTTTAGATATGTGTTCATTTGTTTTTCTGTCGTGACTGTTATAGAGTGTAGTGTCATCAGCATATATAGACATCTCAGAGGCAGTTTTGTTGGAGAGGTCATTAATAAATATTAGGAACAATAGAGGTCCAAGAATAGACCCCTGAGGCACTCCCGCATTTATATCACACTGTTTAGATGTTTGACCGTCGAGGACAACCTGGATTTTTCTCTTATCTAAGAAGGATCTAATTATCTTAAGTATTCTACTAGTGATACCGTATGATTTAATTTTCCTGAGGAGACTCTTGTGCCATACCCTGTCAAAAGCCTTAGATATATCTAGAACTACCGCTCTGCCCTCCCCTGCTTTGTCCAGTGAATGGTATATACATTCAGAGATTACAGTTAGGATGTCAGCTGTGGAACGGGCTTGTCTAAATCCATATTGTTTGTCAGTCAGAAGTTTAGCATCTGTAAGGTGCCGGACTAGAGCATGGTTAATTATGGTCTTAAATATTTTGGCGAAAAGTGGGAGGAGGCTAATGGGGCGATAATTTGATGGGTCAGTTCTTTCGCCAGAATTCTTGAATATTGGTACCACAGAAGCGGTTTTCCAACAGCCTGGAAAGCAGGATTCATTAAGGCATTTGTTGTAGAGTTTGGAGAGAACTGGAGCTACTTCGGCTGAGCACTTTTTTAATAGCACAGCTGGGATGAGATCAGGTCCACATGCTTTTGAAGTGTCAAGATTTTTTATGATAGCAGGGGTGATTTTTAGATCGTTTAGTGTAGCGTCCGTCCGCAAAGAGTAGAAAGCTTTCTGGCATTTAGGCACCTCAACAGTGAAGGGGTGAGATTTTGTTGCTAAGCAGGTTTGTTGTGGATATGTACGTCGAGGGGGCACAAGTAAAAAGAGTTCATCAGAGCACATTCTATTAAAATACATGTAAAACAGGCAGAGGGATGCAACATTGCAGTGATGAGACAGGGGTTGGAGCTTAGTTGACAAAGCAGCGCCTTTCATGCAATGCATGTCCTAAAAGTTTACTAGCCAAGTTTTACTTCCATACATCATCACACTTTGTATGTCTGATAGACTCTTCCTTGATACTGGTAATTCTCTGCTGGTTAGTAATGGCAGAAATTTCCTGAACTCTCTACTCACTCCTAACTTTTGCAATCACACCAGCATTAGCTTCTCACTGTTAACAAAATTCTGATCAATCGAAATAGCCATCAAAATAAACTTCCTCCAGTTATTAAAATCATCACTAAATGTATTAAAATCATTGCTATAATCACTAAATGTATTAAAATCATTACTATGATCACTAAATTTATTAAAATCATTACTATGATCACTAAATTTATTAAAATCATTACTATCATCACTTAATTTATTAAAATCATTACTATCATCACTTAATTTATTAAAATTATTACTATCATCACTAAATTTATTAAAATCATTACTATAATAACTAAATTTATTAAAATCATTACTATCATCACTAAATTTATTAAAATTATTACTATCATCACTAAATTTATTAAAATTATTACTATGATCACTAAATGTATTAAAATCATTACTATCATCACTAAATTTATTAAAATCATTACTATCATCACTAAATTTATTAAAATCATTACTATCATCACTAAATTTATTAAAATCATTACTATCATCACTAAATTTATTAAAATCATTACTATCATCACTAAATTTATTAAAATCATTACTATCATCACTAAATTTATTAAAATCATTACTATCATCACTAAATTTATTAAAATCATTACTATCATCACTAAATTTATTAAAATCATTACTATGATGACTTAATTTATTAAAATCATTACTATGATGACTTAATTTATTAAAATCATTACTATGATGACTTAATTTATTAAAATCATTACTATGATGACTTAATTTATTAAAATCATTACTATGATGACTTAATTTATTAAAATCATTACTATGATGACTTAATTTATTAAAATCATTACTAAATTTATTAAAATCATTACTATCATTACTAAATTTATTAAAATCATTACTATCATCACTTAATTTATTAAAATCATTACTATCATCACTTAATTTATTAAAATCATTACTATCATTACTAAATTTATTAAAATTTTTGTTGATCATGCCCCTGGGCAACTCCAGGTAATCATGCAAATACAAAATATACGTTAAAGTGATATCGTCGATAAATAGAATACAATATTCTTGTGTTATTGTTTTCTTTTCATTATTTTCATTTTTATCATTTTTTTGTGTTTCATTATTTATTATGTTATTGCCATATTTACGATTGTAATCTATATGGTATTGCTTGAAGTAGAATATGCTACTAAAGCTATCATTAATGCTATGTTGTTATAAGTGTATATTTATTTTTCACAGCAAAGGCCACTTTCAATAGCAAGACTGTCAACTACTTCCGGGGAAGGAGACTCTTTTTCCAATGAAAAAGAATTGACAGCTCCACTCCCACCAAACAAAGAGTACCAAAATGAAACTCCAGAGTCAACTCGTGCTCGTCTACTTTATCAAAGTCGGAAAAGAGGGATGCTGGAAAACGGACTTCTTCTCAGGTAAAGCAACCCGCTTTCAGACACAATGAACAGCTTTGTGCATGATCTGTGTAATGGATAATTATGCTGACTATGGAATTGGCTTTACTAAGCATTAATTAATGAGACAATAGTGTCTATATATATATCACACTTGTAACCCCTCCTCGATGTACTTACTCCCAACAAGAAAGCCTTCTACTCTAATAATTTCTTCCTCAGACTGCTAGATTTTAGAATTCCCTTCCTTCTTCCCTGACTGTACTGACATGCAGAAGTTTAAAAAAAAAAAAAAAAAAACTTTCTCTCGATGCACCAGAGTGGGTCCCTGACTAAATCAAGCAATCAATTGGATTGACGAATTGGCAATTTCCAAGACAAAGACTAAATTTATTAAAATCATTACTATCATCACTAAATTTATTACAATTATTACTATCATCACTAAATTTATTACAATTATTACTATCATCACTAAATTTATTAAAATTATTACTATCATCACTAAATTTATTAAAATTATTACTATCATCACTAAATTTATTAAAATTATTACTATCATCACTAAATTTATTAAAATCATTACTATCATCACTAAATTTATTAAAATCATTACTATCATCACTAAATTTATTAAAATCATTACTATCATCACTAAATTTATTAAAATCATTACTATCATCACTAAATTTATTAAAATCATTACTATCATCACTAATTATTGAATTATTCAATAAAATAAAAAGCTATAGCAAACATCTAAATGACTACTTTAAACACAGTTCCTGATTTCAAAAAAAGAAAAACTAAAAGATTCATCTGCCTTACTTTTAATGCTAGGTTTATTTATGGTGTCTTTTAAATTCAATAAAAATCCTCCTAAATTTGCTGATGAAGAGACCGTGCTTAACAAAAAAAAATATATATAATTGTTCTACATAACTTCATGTATACCACAAATAAAAAGCACGGATTTCCGAAACGATCGTACAGATAATTGACTTTGTTGTTGTTCCTTAATTTAATTAAAATTTGATTTTTAAATTTAAAAAATTTTTTTTTTTAATTTTTAAATTGAAAATTACTTTACTTAATATATATATATATATATATATATATATATATATATATATATATATATATACACACACACACACACACAGTATTTCAATACATTCAACTGTCATAGAATTAAAAAAAAAAACATAAGCAGTTTAAATCTTAATATAGTTGATAGGTGGAGGTAACTTTTTTTTTTTTTTTTTTCAAATTTTTTATCTTTTTGTTGGGATGGGGCATCCTCCTGGATGCCAAACATTCATCTGCTTTTTCAGAGACTCCAACTGAGATTTTATTTTAGTATTCTTTAAACGCAATCGTTTTTATTTTTACTGCTCTTGGTTCACTGAGTTTATTTGCCATGTCATTTTTAGAATTCTTTTTTCATGAGTCCGGTTGCTCCTATGATTATTGGAACGATATTTGCATGATTTGTGAATTGAATGTTTCCTTTTTGTTGTTGCTGTTGTTGTTAATAAATCGAAATCTAAGCAATGCATTAATTTCGTAAAATATTTACATGTGAATTTCTTTGTTTTACAGTTGTTTTGCCGATCGATACTTGGACAAATTAAACGAAACTCAACTCTCTCTCTATGATAAACTCATCAATGAGCCGACAAATGATTGGGATATTTATTACTGGATTACTGGTTAGTCTGTTCTTTTCCTATCTCTCTCTATCTTTCTGATAGATGAGAATTTTTACTTTATAAGAGATTACATGTACAGTTACTGTATATGCAGGATAACCTTGTGTGTAGGTAGGTAAGAAATACCTTTTAAATGACATGAATTGGTTAGCCTAATTTATCTGGAGAAAAAAGAAATAGATTTAGTTATCAGTTTTCTATGTAATTTCCATGAACAGAGTTTCTTTCAAAGAACTTCTCATCTGTGCAACATGTTACTATGAGATTTTCAATGTGGGCCACAATATGGTTGTCTTCAAATCTAATGTTGACAAATATTTGTCATAAACCATCCTCATAAACAATTAAATTTCGCTTCGTTGATCATTTTCAAAAAATGATGGATGTGTAAGGTGAGTTTTAAATTTAACTGATGATCTATCCCTTATATCCTCAAGTGACTTTTGGCCTTGATAGATGGTAACTTATTAGTACATAAATATAAAAAAAAATACTCAAAATAGCCATAAACAATTATTCTGGTTTTGATCCAAATAGTTTTGCCAATTATGTCTAGATCATTGCCACTAGAAGTAATTTCAAAATTCTCTATAGATGCGTCCAAGTTTGAAAATGATTAAACCTATAGAAATTGTCTCTTAATGTCAACAAATGCAACAACTTTCCAGTCGGTTCTTCACTCAATATGCCACTTAATTTAGAAGATGGATGAGATGACATAGTCCAAGAACTTTAGTGTTATGGTCGATTCCTCTTTATTCCTGTGTCACCATCGTCATGCGTCTACTACACGATCCAAATTTGTTCGTCAATCTAGTCAGAACAGCAACTAAGAATGCTCAGATCTAGCAAAACCATGAATTGAGCTCATAAACAGATATTTTTTTTTTTTTTTTTTTTGGTGTTGAATGACTGACTTGCAGAATGGGAGCATTTCTTTCATCTTGGCCAACTAAAAAAAACACCAGTCCAACTCGACACAAGACAATCTGTACTTGAGAACCACCAAAAGCCAACTGCCTGGCATCTTTCCAGAAATTCAATTGCTCTCTAATGCTCAACTCTTTCATTCTCTTGGGATCTCTTCGTATTTGACTAGTTCTGTTCTTGGTAGTCACTATTACAACCACACAGATGGTCCTATTCATAATAGTTTATCTGAAACCCATTTAGGAAAATTATTTTCCCTCCACAAAGGCCAGTCCCAGCATGACTTCCCTATCAAATAAGACATTTTATCAAACAAAGAAAATATCTCTTGGATATCGGACAACTCTGGCTAGAGATATTTTCAGGTTTCTGCACCCCTCCTCTTCCTTTGGCCAAACATATACCACTAACTAGCCTTGGTGCCCAGATGTTTGGCAGTGTGTGTTGAGCAAAAAAAAAAGTGGAAGTAGGCAGGCAGGCTCGAACCCATATCACGAAGGAGGAAAAGAATGTGAAAAAAAAAAAGTCTTCGCTGTTCCGTCCATTACCAAACTGGAAGTGCCGAAGGTTTAAATTAAGGCTAGTCAATCGAAAAGAGATGACTTTTGAAAATATCAGCAAAAAAAAAAAGCGACCTCCCCTCCCTGTAGAAAAGTGCCTAGTTGAGGATGAAGGAATTAATGTTTTTAGCCAATTTTTCGATATTTGTTGTCCGAAGGGTCAAACTTCAAAACGATACCGATTGCGTGAAAATGCATCGCCTCTGTCGAAAGTTTTAGGCTGACATACAGACAGGTGAGATTTCTATTACAGATGTCTGTTGTCCATATGTACTAGCAAAACCTGGTCTTATAAAAACCTACAAAAATATTTCCCGTTATTGCACTCCTTTGTCATTGTAACTGCGGACATTTTTCTATTGCTATATGCATCTCTGATGTGACCCACTCTGGAATATAGCATACAATCTTCACCTCTATTTTTTTGTGGAAATCGCTCGAAACACTGCATGAAGCCACTTGATGTAAGGAGCTAAAAAGAACAAAAGTTGATTATCGCAAAGACAAATTATACCGCAAGACTTTAGTCTTGAAAAGACCAAGGTTCTAGGTAGGAGGAAAACTAAGTACAAAGAAGCGACTGCAAAAGGAAGCTGTATTACAATGAGGTGTTAGAATGGCAAATTGGTGGAAACCTCTAGACAAACAACTCAAGTGAGCTCAAAGGGAGCAGGGAATAAATCAAACAATTCTGAGGAACACATGCCATTGTAGTATTTGAAGAAAAGACTGAGACTAGCGGGCCAATCAGATTGCAGGTATGTTTTCACAATTTATCAAGAACCTTCAAATGGGATACAGATTCACCATCCCAAATATGACAAAATACTCAATACATGGTCTGATAATCCATTTCTAAAGATGATATCTGAAGTGGGTTTAAAAACTTGCAATACACAAGCTCCATGGATTTCATACAAATGACTACAAAGATTGGAGGCTTTCAATCTGTATTATAACGCAGCTTTATTTTAAATATTTATTGCCTCTCCTCCCGCCATTTTTTTTTTTTTTTACTCGCCTTTAATAAATCTTAACACTGCTTTATTTTAGTGTGTATAGTTTCCCCATTACGAATAAAATTCAATTCAGTTCGAGTGAGGGCAAAACTGGTCAGTTGGTCCATTTTTTTTTTTTTCTATTAATCATTAAAAAAAAAAATTTTATAACTGCAAAATATAAATGATCAACTAATCACTGTTTTTAAGCAGCCTACAATGTGGCTTTGGGCCATCAACATCAATGTGGAGCACTTTGAATGGATGACAGGACCACACCAGTAATGACATCATTGGGTGATAAAAATAAAGTATAATTAAAAAGAAAATTTATATTATAGACAGGTTTTTTTTTTTTTTTTTTTTTTTTTTTTTTTAACTACACCAAAGTGTTTTTGTTTTCTTGTCACAAAGTTGAAAGGTAAGTAAAATGGACCCCCCCATGCATTCAGACAAAGTGCTTTCGTAATTGTTATATTTTAACAGTTGAAGCGGAGAGCACATACAGCACCTGGTATTCCCAAATGGTCCATTTTAGTATTAACTAAGCTCAACATTGCTTAACTTTAGTGATCTAACGGATATCAGTGTCAACGTGATTATTCTGGCATTGTAGAATGCAGCAAAGTAAAGTATTCAGTGATTAACTTGATTGATAAAAATAGTGCAAAAAGGACAGATGTGCACATCAGGAACGTCTCAAGAGAATAGTCTCATTCAAAGAAATTTTCTGGGACCCCTCGAGTTGACAGTGTTATGGAGACAAACTTTTCCAAATTTATTTAAATATGAACGTATACCAACATAAAAAAAAAATTAGAATCTTGTCATTTGTAACAATCTACATTTTGATTAACATAAAGAACTGATTCAGCTGTCAAATTAAAAATAATGAAGTACCAATGTCTATTTTTTCATGGCTACCTCAGCTTTGTGATAAAATAAATACACATTGATCTTTATTATAGAGGGAGGGACAGTCTGTAAACAAATTTAGTTTTTTTTTTTCAAGAAGATTTTTTTCTTATTCACAGGTGCCAAACCAACGCCAGAATACTTTGACAATGAAGTTATGAACATGCTAAAAGACTTTGTGAAAAATGAGGATCGTAGTAGCCGAACTGTACAGCCAGATTTGTAAAAAAAAAAAAAAAAATTGGAATTGAGGATAGATAGCCTTAACAGAAATTAACAATTTGTTTTGTTTTAAATAAAAGAATCTATTTGACCAGTTTTTTTTTTTTTTGTTTTTTTTTCGGATGTCTTCCATTCATTTTCTATGTTTAGCGATGAAAACTCTTTCAAACTTGACATGTTTAAATCCTACTTGTAAAAACTAACACATGCACGAACTTGCGAAGTCTATATTTGTAACATAACATTCTTCCCTTGACTAGAAAATCAAAACTAGAATCAGACGACCAGGCCTCCATGCGCTTTAGACTAAACTTGCAACATAAAATTACTTATATTTTTTCTACCGTTCTTCCTTGATCCAGAACTATAACTTAATCAACCATATCTCTGTGAGCATAGATGCAGCACTCTCCTTAGATACTAGTGCTCAAGTGCAGTTATTTGACTTTGTTCATCTAAGTAATTGGCTTCTCTAGTTACAGACGCAGCTGATAGCTTTTCTATATCTCATTGCCTGCCACAGACAGTAATGTTCCTGACTCGTTTCCCAGATAAACAGTATCAGTAAGCCTCACTTTTAGACCTATTTTTGACCAGTTCTCAAAGATTGTGTAACAGATGTTCATAGCTCATTCGGAATTCTGACCACATGATATTGGTAGGCATCACACTAAACTTTCGACTCCCAAGTTGAAGAGCTTGTTGCTCAAAATGCCGAGGTCCTTTGAGAAGGCTAACTGGGAAGCCATCAGAGATGCTCCAGGAAATGTGGAACAGTGTGCAAATGATGCTACTGAATGGTTCAAAGCAGCAATTGAAGCAAGTGTTCCCACAGGAGAGTTTTATAACAAACCCTACTCTCCACAATAGTTCACTTCTACAACTGCTATTGCTCAAAGCCGCATACATTCAGCAGACTTATAGACATGTCCAGTAGAAATAGATGATAAAAGTAGAAATAATTGTAAGAATGAAATAGCCAAGAGAAGGTTTAGTGACCTTGCCAAAATCAGAGTTGCAGACATTAGAAACTATAAATTTCTGGAAAATGTATAAGTGTAGTAAATAATGGACAGTTAACAATTCTCCTTCTATCCAACAACCATGAGGTTGTTTGCACAGCAACTGAGAAGGCTAAACTCCTTGCCTAGCAGTTAGTATCCAACTCCATTTCCTCCCAAATTTTCTTTTGCGGACAGAAGCCACACTATAATCTAAATCACTCCTCACATAAAATCTAGACACTTAAAAAAAAAAAAAAAAAAATTTCTCTGAACCTTTCAACAATTTGCTTCTGTGATGCCAGTTTTCAAAAACTCTGAAAGAACTAATCCAGTATTAACCTCCACCTCTCCACCAAAATAAATATTTCCTAAATCAATCAAGCCACCTCATAGATATTAAACTTCTTTCCGACCAATAGTATGGATTTAGGCAAGATCATTCTACTGCAGATATCCTAACTAATCTCTGAGCATGTATCCCACGCACTAAATAAGGCAGGGGAAGGCTAGAAAAGTAATCCTAGATATATCTAAGACCTTTGACAGGATCTGGCACAAATATCTATGGAAATTCAAGCATATGGTAATACTAGACGACTACTTAATATAATCAAATTTTTCTTGCACAAAAGAAAAATTCAAATTGTTCTTGCACAAAAGAAAAATTCAAATTGTTCTTGCACAAAAGAAAAATTCAAATTGTTCTTGCACAAAAGAAAAATTCAAATTGTTCTTGCACAAAAGAAAAATTCAGGTTCTTGCACAAAAGAAAAATTCAGGTTCTTGCACAAAAGAAAAATTTAGGTTGTTCTTGATGGTCATACGTAAAAAACACAATATAAGTGGGCGATCCTTGAACCTTTATTATTCCTCATTCATAAATAACCTCCCTGATAAAATTGTTTCAGATGGGTGTATTTGCTGACGATGCCATGCTCTATAACAGACACAAGGGGGCAAACTAATGAACACATATGGACATATGTAAGGCAATGGCTGAAACCTTAGAGGAAAACCGTTGTTTTGTGAAATGAGAATGTAAATGAATGATAACATTCAATGCTGCCAAGACGAAGCTTGTTTCCTTTAATAATTACAAGAAACCTTCAACCACTAATTGTCATGACTAATATGTTACCTGAAAGCTCTTACTTCAAACTTCTTACAACATGAATTGGAGCAAATACATTGGAGACATTGCAAAGGTTGCTGCAAAGAAAGTGGGCTCTCTCTACCATGCTAGAAAATTACTCGCACTAGAGAGTATCCTATCTTTACCATTACCATTCATTGAGTATTGCTCCCATATCTGGGCTGCTGCATCTGCTACTAGTCTCTGGCTCTTAGAAAGGATCCAAAAAAAGAGTTTCCAATCTAATAGGTGCTTCACTAAAAGCCAACCTCCAACTTTCATATCTGTGCCTATTTTACTAGTATTTTTCCTGCTTCTTTGACTATACTGACATGTAGAACCAGTGTGAACAGATATCTCGTTGCTCAACTCTCTACCTAGTATCCCTGTAGATTTGGTCCCAAATAGTAGCCCCTTATGTCCAAGTGGCACTGTGCTTTGGGGGCATGAGAAAATTTTTTTTTCAAATTTAATTTACAGTTTTAGTATTGAATAAGCACAATTTCTCTATAAAATTAAGTATATCTGTATGTATAGGACACAGCTGCTAGGCATAAGATGATAAAGTGGGCTACATTTAGTTTTATGCAAAGAGATGTTCTCTGCAATATTAACAATAGCGATTAGACATCGATTAATAAAAAGGGCTTTGGGGGGGGGAAAAATGAGAACAACCTCATATTTGAAAATTGAAATATTTCAGATTTGCATCAAATTTGATCAATAGTCATTAGACAAACAAGATTCCACAAACTTAAATTTGAGACATTTTCTAAAATGTAAAATTAGAATAAAGATTCTATACATCAAGTTTACTATTATTAATCTAAATTTTAATCTTTGTATGAGGACGTAAAATGGTGCATAACAGTGGAGTGGAGGATAATTTTATCGGCTGGGATGAGTATTCTAGTTTATTATATGCCTACACATTTTAGATGGTGTGATTAGTTTTCCGCGCTAACAGGACATCTTAAAAAACAGACTTCTTTTAAAAACCATAAAGTGAAAAAAAAAAAAAAGAATATGGCCAAAAGGTGTTATTATATTCTTTTTAAAGTTATTTTTTTTTGTTTGGTCATAAAAAAGAAAAAGAAAAATTGAAAATAAAGAAAAAACGAAATATATATTTTTTTAAAAAAATCTTTATTTTAGTAAATATTTAAGAGTGGGAGAGGAATGGAAAATTTTTTTGGAGGAAATATGTCAGAGGTTCTAACATCTTAGGAATTTTGTGCTATGGGAAATGCGTTTTATTCTTAGCTCTCTCTCTCCATTTATTTGGCGACAGCAAAACCAACTTGGTTCTTGCCAAAATCAAATGTTGTATAAAATTTACCAATAAAAACATCTCCAAGAATCCACAGAGGACCGGCTGGGGGAGGGATATCAATACCCATGAAACCACTCAAACAAATAGTTTGTCCAGCTTGTGATACCTGTGAGGAGACAGAGCAATACTAATTATAGCTAAATATTATTAAACAAAAAAAAAAAATCACCATTTGAGAGATCAGAATTATTAAAACTTTAAGTGAACATATTTTGAAACTTCTAGCAAGTTTTTATCACATTTGTATAGTCATGAAACATCTTGTATCAGCTGCAAATATATAACATCCAAGCTTTGAAAATGCAAGATCAAGCTATAAAATAAAAATCATACAAGTTGCATGCATATATACACACACACAAGATCCAAGCTTTGAAAATAAACACTATGCAACATCAAGCTATAAAAAAAAAAAATGCAATCATGTACAAAAAACTGATCAATTTCTAAAGTCTTAAGTCAGTAACGTTTCCAGCTTTGTTAAATAGAGAAAGTGTAAAAGCTCTGAAGAATGACAGAAAAAATATTTTTAAATAAAAATATTTTTAAATAAAAATGTTAGTTTAAAAACAAAAAAAGTATAAGTAATCTGCTTAAAAAAAAATGTAGAAAAATTAATCAGTTTCTGTAAAAAGACAGGAAAAACAAAGAAGCAAATTAGGTAGAAAAAGCTTATACAAAAGCAAAGAAATTGATTAAAATCCCTCCAAAACTCCTTTTAAAAAATGCAAGAAATTTTGACAAACCCCAAAATAATAAAAGCAGAATTACTTTTAAAAAATAAATTCCCAATTAAATTAAAAAAAAAGTTTAATGTCATACATTGCTTTTTTGATCCCCCCCTCCAAATCCATCATCAAAGAAACAATCTAATTGTTACAAAATAATTGTTTATCGCTTGATTTATTTACAGAAGATATGATTGATATTAAGAATCCAAAAGTTTTCCAGGACAAAAGCAGTTATAACATTTTAGATGGCTTAGATAAGACTTTAAACTAATGGTCTCTTCAGAATCAAATATAAAAATATTTTATCAATCTCTTGGACGAGACAGAGGGTCTACTTGTGTAAAAAAAAACTTTGGTTATAAATTATATATTAAATTAGATTATCAATATTTTTAAGGGATGTAATTTTATTAATACAAAAACGCAACCAAACCGTTTTGAGGCTAAAGTTATAAATCTACTTGGTCTTATAATTAAAAAAAAATATATATATATAGTTTAGAATGATATGCTTAAGAAATATTTTTCAAACAAAAACACCGGAATTGAAATAAAAAGCCAAAACATGCATAAATTATGGAACCCGTGATTCTAATTGCATCAAAAGTCATCAAATTTGAGGTCACACCATTTAACTTGACAGATCACGTATGAACTATAGATTCTCATGCGAGAACTTATTTTAAAATAAAAAAAAAAAGGGGGGGAAAAAAAAAAGTTACTGCAAAAAATTTGACATTTTTTTTGTATGTGTGGTCATTATCAAAGTGACCATTTAGCAATAGTAGCATCACAGATCTTTGTCAGTCACGTCCTTCCCTTCATCACAGAAGGCCAGTCTTCGAGTCATGTTAGTTGCTTGATACAAATTTAGTGAGAAAAACCACACAAAACAACATCCCTGTAAACAATTCATTGTATACAAGTTGTCATTTTATCCATAGCTGGAGAGGGGATGAATGATTGTGGATTCATACCTTTCCAAACAGTATCAAAACTTAAATGACCACAATAGATCTGATAGGATTTGAACTCTAGATGGCAGATTACATAAAATGTGAGGGTATCCATTAGACTAAAAACTCTTTCTCATATATATATATATATATATATTCAATTAATGAATTTGCACCAAGTTGATTAAAAACAAAAAATTCTTTGGTGTAATAAATGGTGTGAACTCCAATCTGATATTGTTGTGGAAATTTGATTTCTTTTGGAGGACCATATGAGAGAGAGAAAAAAAAAATCATGCAAAGAAAGAAAATTAGTTTTAAAGAAGGACTGAGCAAATTGTTTGCACCGGTCAAATACAAAATGCAGTAATAAAAGCAGACACCATCACAACTGCAAGACAAGGGAGAAGGAGAGAGAAAAAAAAAATTAAAAGTACAAACATCAATGCATGCTACAAGTTTTTTTTTTTTTTTTTTTACACCAGTCCTCCTCCCCACTTTTATGGCCAGTTTAACATCCAACAGTCTCTTACAAATTATTTTAAATAAATGATGTGTGTATGGTAATGCGATACTAAAAACACGAGTATTTACCTCCTTGTCAGGTGTGAGTTTGAGAAGCCAACACACTAAGATGTACAAAATGCCTGAGCAGCCCCTACGTGTTTTCCTTGATAGAGGCACTTCAGCAATAAACTGGCCCCTTTCTCAAAGATACAGACCGGGAGGGTGGACCACCTTACAACTGAAGAGAACCATATCCAAGTTCAACTTGGACAAAGTCACTTGACTATAAAGTTCAGTTATAATTTGATGTTAACATATCTAATATAAAACGCCATCTTCCGAAATCTTAAAAGTTGGACCTAAATAGCATTTAAGCTGACATTGTTGCACCATGTTATTGGAAATATATATTAAAAAAAAATCACTTTGCTACAGTTAAAAAAATTTAGTCATTCAACCTGGATTATATGGAAACATGTCGTTTATGACTGGAAAGTCAAAAATCATCAAGGGGAACAACTCATTTGTAATTGAAAATAAAGAATTGTCTACCTTAAAACTAAAATATTTCTTTTGTATAATGTTTAACAGTATTTGCAAACAAACAAAACCTAAACTTCCGGCTAGATAAAACATTTATATATATATATATATATATATATATATATATATATCTGATTTCAAACAAAATAGTTAGATTTACGAGAAATGTTGCAAAAAGTCTCAGTTCTTAAAACTATAGATTGATGACTGCAGAATTTATTGGAATGTAAATGAATTAACTGGCACTTGAAGAGAAATCAGACTCATAAAATTCCACCAATTACAATTGTTAGAAATAGCTTTTGAAATCAAGCTCCTTTCTATGCTCAAAGTCTCATAGAAATAGAACTTAACTTTGGTAATGCGATGAGAAGCTGCGTGTTAACGTGGTTTAGCCATAAACTTTGCTATGAGAAAAATTACAGTGTTGATTAAATAAACAAACTTTCTGCAAAACCATTAGCGGAAATAACATCTTTAATTGAATATAAGAATTGTTTTTCTTGCAACTAAATTTTATTTCTCTTTTTGTAGAAGTTTAATTTCACTGCATTCTGAGCAGGTACATACATAGATAGCTATATATATATATATATATCAGATTTGAAATGTAAAATTTGAAGAGGTAGAGCAGGGGAGGGGGGGAAGTTTCTGCAGAAAGACCATTTATTTTGTTTGGTTTTATAAACACACTTTCAAGCATAAGCTTTCGCACAATATATACATTAGTTTTGTCACGCTGAAGATTATTAAATTCATGCACTTATTGAAGAATTTGCCCTCACTAATCTTTAAACAACAAGCTTGTTAATCATTTCTTTCTAGCAAGGCACTCAAGCTTATGACAATTCCTTTTTTTTTTTTTTTTCCATTTACCCAAATCATCAGATTTTCAATTTTTTTGTCTCGAGTTATTTTGGGTTGTATCCAACGAAAATACTGCACTAAACATGGGAGAATAGATAAAGATATGAAAGTTTACCAGCAAAAGTAAATTGCTGATAAGCTAAGCAGCAGCAATGATAATAAAAGCTTAATTTGTTAACTTCATAATTGCAGTACGTTATTAATTAGACAAGTTTAGAAAAATATATGTGATACGATAAAACATTTATAACGCATGTGAAACTGGATTATTAGTCGATTTGCTGCTTGAATTTATGTGTAAATAGTTCTAGACCAGTTGATATGCCTAAAAAGTTTTTATCACGTATATGGTGTGACCTAATAGGAAAACTATTAGATCTCAGAAAGTCTCATGATACGTGAGTATATACAGAACATTTTTATATAAAGCAAAGCATCTGCAGATGATTACGGCAGAATCTCTAATCTAAAAAGTATGAAACCGAAAGAAATCTATTTTTTACCTCAGTGTTACAAGATTAAGTGATTAGAGTTAATCCCATTCTAAGACACAATCCATGAAATGCATGCGTAAATCATGCAAGAAAGTGTTGCAAGCTCTGCCGGACATTGGGGTAAGAAATATTTTGGATGTTTTATTTTTGTTTTTGTTTTTTATTTTTATTTATTTTTTTATTTTTTTTAAATAATTATTATTTTTTTTTTTTTTTGTTAAATCGAAAAGTCTTCAGCTTAAGGTCTGGTTTTAGCAAATCCCACCCGGTTATTTCCTAAATCAAATTCAGCATAGTTTGGTCCAAGAAAGACATCCCCAAGGATCCACAGAGGACCGGCTGGAGGAGGGATATCAATTCCCATGAAGCCACTCATACAGATAGTTTCTCCCATTTGCTTAATCTGAAAGATTTAAAAACAAAATTGTTAATAATTAAAAAAAATGAAAAGGAAAGAAGTAAATGTTACTAATAACTAGGGCTGTGACAACAGCATATTCTTTACATTCTTTTAACTCTTGAGTATATAATTGACACAGACTCAGCTAATCAACCGAGAACCACATCTGTCTATATAAAACATAAGATTAACGGATATATACTCGAGTCAAAACAATGAAAAGAATATTCTCTTGTCACAGACCTACTAATAACGACATAAAATCATGGTCCATGTTTAGAATTCTCCCTATAATAAAACAAAACTAAAGAAAATTTTGTGATATACTTACTTGTGATGGAAAACATACATCAAAAATCATGTAAATTAATCTAGTAGCTTTAAAGAAAATTAATTTTAAACAAATTTAGTTTCCATCACAGGTACAGATGTTTATTTTATTTATAGGGGGAATTTTGGACAAGCACCTAAATTATTTTAAAGGAAATAAGGTTGGAAAATTAAAAACAATATATTCTAGTTTAGCTACTCATTTGTGACCTATCGGCAGGGAAAAAAATGTACATGTACGGTTATATCACATAGGATTAGTGAATCTCTTGACAAAGGTTTCCTTTCCAGGGCAATTGCTCTTGACATATCGAAGGCCTTTGATAAGGTATGGCATAAAGGCCTACTTCACAAGATTTCCAGCTACAGTATTACTGGAATGTTTTCTCAATCATTAAATCATTTCTCTCTGATAGGTTCATAAGAGTAGTGGTTGATGGGCAGAAATCAGAGGCCTACAGTATTAATGCTGGAGCCCCTCAGGGGTCCATCCTGGGCATAACTCTCTTCCTGATCTACATCAATGATCTCCCAAAACACATACTTAAATCATTCGTTGACATCTATGCTGATGACACAACAATCTATGGCAACACATCAAAGGCCGTAAATGACAAAGTTCTCTCTAATTCTCTCTCCTCTGATCTTGAGCGCGTGGTAAAATGGAAGAAGAGGTGGCTGGTCACTTTTAATGCATCTAAAACCAAGCTTTTATCTTTACATCATCAACGCTCTGATCCCCATCTGGCATCAATTGAAATGGATGGCTCTCGTCTTGGGGAGGCTCCATGTTTTGACAAGCTTCTGGGTTTGACCTTTACTCCTGATCTGAAATGGAACACGTACATCAAATCTGTTGCTAGGGACGCTGGGAAAATGGTGGGATCCTTCTACCGCTCCAGAAGATATCTCACTAATGATGCAATTCTCTATCTGTATAAAAGCCAAGTACGTCCAAGGATGGAGTACTGCTGCCACATCTGGGCAGGAGCTGCTAAAAACAGCCTATCCTTGACAGAGTACAAAATAGACTTCGTGGTTTAGTGGGGGATGCCCTTTTCTCTTCCCTGCAACCTCTCTCCCACAGGAGAGACGTTGCGAGCCTGTCTTTGTTTTATCGTTATTTCCATGGCAGGTGCTCGTCTGAGCTCCAATCCCCCCTCCCCTCGCCAATCTTTCATGAGAAACACCCGTCTGGCTGAAACTACTGTCAATAATTTTCCCCACTCTTTATTTGTGCCTAAATCCGAACATAGATTCCATGAGCAAAGCTTCTTTCTTAAAACTGCACGTCAGTGGAACTCTGCCGCTCGCCGGTTTCCCACCTGACTACAACTCGGACGTCTTCAAGTCCAACATAAACAAACTCCTGACAAACCGCCCCCTTAAGTAAGACACTATCAAAACTCCTAATACTAATGATTACTACAATACTATCTCATTGATTACCATACACGCAATAACCCTTATCCCTGAGTGGCCTTCGGGTCTTGATAAGTGGTGACCCCCCATGTAAAAAAAAAAACAAAAAAAAAAAACAAAAAAGGTTTTTTTTTTGTTGTATTTACAGAGGAATCACCACTTATGAACGCCCAAAAGCCACTCGAGGATATGGGTTAATAAGTGTACAGTCGTCACAAAGACATTAGCATAGTAATCGTTAGTGGTGGAAATTGGATAGAATTTGATTATTCGAGAGGGTGGCTCAACAAGAACTTGTTTACATTGGACTAAAAGAGGACCATGTTGTAGTCAACTGGAAAGCAGCCCAGCAGAATAGTTCCACAAGCAAGCAGTTTTAGAAAAGAAGCTTTGTTCATGGAATCTGTGTTTAGATTTAAGCACAGATCAAAAGTGTGTGTGTGGGGGGGGGTGATAGTAGTTGTAAATAGCCGAGTGTTTTTTGTAACAGTTTGGCGAGGGGGTGAAGGGTGTACCATAGCTTAAAGTTCAGACAAGCACCTGCCATGAAAATAATAATAGCGCAGAGACAGGCTTGCAATGTCTCTTCTGTAGGAAAGAGGTTGCAGGGAGGAGGAAAACCTACTAAGTTTTGAGGCCTGTTTTGAATTGTCAAGGAAGGAGAGGATGCTCTGAGCAACTCCTGGCCGGATGGGACAACAGTACTTAATTTTAGGATGAACTTGGCTCTAACACAGGCAGAGGATTGCATCCAGAGCAGTAGAATGATGCAACCATTTTTCCAGCGACCTTAGCAACAGATAACCTGTAGAAAATCAATCGTATAAGATTGGGATCATGTTCTATACGTGTGGTTGCACTACATTATTCGTAAATGAGTTTATCAGGTAGATGTCAAGACTACACCGTGAGGATTGATAACGATGGTTGAAACCACGTACAATTTTATCATTTTAGATGGCTCAACTAGAATTTGTCTATCAGCTCTGTGGTATTGTATTCTACAGATGGATAGTTCTTGGAAAGAAACTTTGCTCATGGAAGTTCATTTCATTTTAGGTATACAAAGGAAAAATATTTGCAGTGGTTGTAGTTAGACGAATTTTTGTTTTGAATATTTTACAAAGGAGAAAGATAGATTGGAGCTAAGTCGGGTTGGTTGGTGCTATAATACATAGCTAAAATTGAACCAATCTACTTTTCCCATGCGTGTCATCTGTATTCCAGCAAGTGGAACTCCCCAAAGATTGTAAGCTCATTCTTTAACTATAGAACTTATTAAAAGTAAGACTTAAAAAATAAAATAAAAATAATTTTAAAAATAAATAAACTCACTGTAAGGACATATTCACTGGGTTTCAGAGTGAAAACTTTTCCTCCAAGAACAAAGTCCACATTCGGTAATTTGGGGATGCTGCTACAGTCAACAACATACTGCAATAAAGAATATACAAAAGAAATACTAAAATCTTGTACAAATTTTATGACAATATGACAATATGATCTTTCATTTATGAGGTCATCTTTGTTTTTTGTAAAAATCAGACCCAAGTAGAATTTCAGCTGACAAATCAAATTTTGCTTTCGACTATTTAGTTATCATTGTACCATGTTATTGGCAATAAAATTAAATACAATGTACGTCATTACAATAGGTACCTCCAACGCGTGCCAGTTTTAACACCCCCCTATGTAACATAATGTAACTAATTTAATATTATCATCCTAACTTTTTACCACTTAAAAGAAGAAGCTTCAAATAAACTGATATTTAAAAACAATTTTTTTACATCATACAAAAATAATGAAAATGCGAGACAAAAATCGTGTTTACATTATCGACACTTTAAAACAACCTATGTAATGACATTTTTTAAGCCGTAGACATACCCAGGTTTTAAAAATCTAGCAAAAAATCAAATAGTCATATTTTCCTGAAATTTTCGATATTTATTCATCATTAAATAAACTTACATAAAAGTTTTGTTAAACATATTAGAGGAATTTTTTTTTAGGTGTTCTACTTCCAATATTTCAGGTTACAAAAACTAAACAAAATAAATGTAGGTCGATAAAAATTTCAACATTTTTTTGAACCTGAAAATATCAAATAATTCAAAAATAGTTTATTTTATATATATATATATATATATATATATATATATATATATATATATATATATATATATATAATTCGGTTACTTTTTTTCACTTAAAGTTGTAAATAAAATTTGACATAAAATCAGTATTATTATGTAAAAAAAATAAACACTTTCCTGATAATTTTTTTTTCTGTAATATAATTATTTGAATTAAAAAAAAAAAAAAAAAAAAAAAAAAACAGAATTCTAAAAAAATAATTATTTTAAAAAAACTTTAAATGATATTAAATTCAAATATTACACGATATGAAGTTTACAGATTTTTTTATATAAGAGGTTTCCAATAAAAGATATATTCATAATATATGACTCTTGAGGGGGGGGAAAAAAAAAAAAAATCCTTTGGATTTGATTATTTAAAATGACAGAGGGTGATAATCAAATTTTGCGCCTTTTTTTCCAAAAAAGTACAGAGGCATGTAAGCAACAGCATCTTTAGATACATGTATCAACAGAACAGGTTAAAATTAATTTTATATTCTGTGTAGTTCATTATTAAAAATCTATTTGTTTAACAAAAGGTAAGTGTTATATTGTTTTTATCCATTTTTTTTATTGTACATTTTATTTATTCATTAATTTCTGCAGAAATCAACCCAGACTATAGTAAATACATGAAATGACGATGTAGCTTGTTAATATATATAATGAGGACGTTCTACACAACAGTTTGGAGATGCCTACATTACAATTTATTTTTGGAAATTACTTCATCTGATCCAGAGAAGTGCTAATATGAGACATTTTTGAAAAATCTCCTAAAAATAAAAATCTATTTTAGTTTTTTTTTTATATATAAATTTATTACCATGGCATTATTTTATTTATGAAGTCATCTTAGTTTTTCAAAATCAGGCCTAAATAGTATTTCAGCTGACAAATCAAATTGTTTCGACAAACTAGTTATTGTGTTACCATATCCTTAGCCATAAAATATAATAACATGTTTTGTTGTTACGACTTTAAAAAATTAGTCCGGATTACACGACTGCTAATATAAAGCATTTTTAAATAACTACATAAAAAAAATCATTTTAATTTGAAGAATATAATCCAAGTTGCCTACTTTAAATTTAACAACGTACAAATAACATGGTTTAATATATAATGGGAGGGACTTACTTCGCCTCCAGGAAGTGGGTGAGCTCCAATAGCCGTGTTAAGTTTGGTAACTTCTTTAACGGGTCCAGCAATCAAAGAGGTTCCCGTATCAGCAATGGCATTGCAACCACCATCACAGAAGGTCTGACCATTAACATTGACTCTGGACAAGAAAATAAGTATAAAAAAAGATTAAAAAAGAATAAATAAATAAATTAATAAAAAAAAAAATAAATAATAAAAAAAAAAAACATAAGCTGTTTTAAACACAACACTGCCAGAATCTTGAATGATACAATGATGAATTTAATTTCACAAAAAAGCAAAACTTCCATTCAATTTCTAGTCCATTTTATTTTCAAAGTCTGGTCCAACCAAATAAAATTTAAGCTGAAAAATCAAACTTTGCTTCTAATTGGCCAATTTTCATTTGTTATTGTTGTACTGTGTTGTTGGCAATATAATAACATTTAATTACAATTTATTTCAAATATTACATAATCCAGTTTGCCAATTACTAATATGAAACATTTTTTAATCTAAAAATAAAAATCAGCAAGGAAGATACTCACTGTAGGAGTTGTCTACTTTTAGTTTAAAAAGGTGTTTTAATGAGATCGATTGTGTTGCGGCCATCTTGTTTATTTTGCAGATAAGGAGAGGGGGCACCATGGGGAGATAACTCCAATCACCGCTTAAAGTTTGTCAAAATTTGACAAGATTATTTTGAAACATGGGCAGAAAAAATATCAAGATAAATATTTTCTTTCACAGAGTTTCTGTCCTTTTTTAATCCCTTTTTCGTTTAAAGGCACCCGCTCGTCGTTCACGAAATAAGCAAAATGGCCGCGACAAGATAAATCTCATTAAAGTTTGGTTTTCCTCTAAGAAAATAAAGAAAAAGAAAACGCTACTTGATCAAATTAAGTGATTTTTTTTAATAACTTAATTCCACAACGACCACATACAATATAATTCTTTTTTCAATATTTTCATTTTTTAATGTCTTGATTAAACTAAACAAGTACTTAATAATATGCTAAAGCATTTCATGGTCATATGTTATCACCTTTCACACATGCATTTAAAAAAAAAAAAAAAAACAGATTAGTTATGATTTTTGATCAGACAATTTGATTTCCTCAAGTTAAACATTTTTTACTTTATTCATTTGAAAATCTAAATTCCAAAAATTCGATCACGTTGACTAAAACAACAACTTTAAATATATTTCAAAATGTAACATTAGTTTCATTGATTTTAGTATTTAGCTGACAATTATTTTAGCGCAACAACTCAGAATATTTATTTCACAAATATTAAATTGCTACAATAAACATAAAACATTATTTTTATTAAAAAAAACAAAAAACATTTACCTAACAATAACTATCTTTATGAAAGAGTCACTTTTTTTATTCAGATAGTATTGACTCCAACAAACATCATTTCAAAAGGAATATAATGAAACAGTAAATTAGGAAATTCCATGAGGTCCTGCTAGTATTTAAATAATACTTAAAAAAAACTTACTTGTCCATCTTGATTTGCCAATAACCTTTACGTGTGACAGGCAGGTAGGTGAAGTTTCCACTATAGTGTTTGGGATCGGAACCTCCAAGGATCAATTCACCACCTTCTTTTCCACTTGGATTACTGGAGAGAAAGAAAAACATCTTAAAAAATATTATCCAAAAACAATTTCAGATGATTCGTCCTTCAATATCTTGAATCTTCTAAGCAATATTTTCAAACATTTTCATTAGATTTTTCAGTATTTGTTTATATCTTTATTGCTTGATATTGAATGGCTACATAAATGCAGTGACAAATTGTATTCATATTATTTGGATTCATCGGACTAATGTTCTTATTTTGAGTGTGATTTTCACGTTTCGGTGGATGTAACCTCAGATCTTCAGGTGTATGTTGTCGAACTCTGGAATGCTTGTCTAACTCTAGAATTTATACAGAAATTCAAATGGAATCCTTTACTTCATGGGGATAACATGCTCTTGTTCTGCCCACCATGACTGAATAGATGTCCTACGTAATTAGCAATTGTATTTTTCACTCATCAATACTGAGAATTGAACTTTCAGGAGAAGGTCACTTTTACAATTGAGTACTCTAACTACTATGCCATGGGTCCTTGCATTTCAGTCAATATACCCTCCGACCTTGATACACCTGAAGAAAGTTTGGGGTTACATTGACTGAAATGTTGTGAAAATAACACTAAAAGATGAGAACAGTAGTCTGAAGAATTCAAATAATACAAATAACCAATCCTTATCTCCAAAATATCTTTGATAAACAATATGGTAAATTTTGTTGTGGAATTCATTTTAATAAACAGTATTTACTGACAAAATTGACAATGAATCTGTAGTGATTTTTATTTCTAGCAAAATTTGAATTTTTGGTATATGGATATTGATTGTGCCAGCTTTTATTTTTTTTTTTGTTTAGAGCACCTACGAAAATGGTTCTGAAGATGGTTCTGCATTTAAAAAGAATTTATGTTTCATTGTACAACTTAAAATAAACACTGCCTTGAAACAGTTGTAAACAATCGATTTGAATGATTTAAATCAAATATATATACATATCTGTATGCACAGAATTCACTCCTAAATTAATTAACCAATCATAAATTTTGGAACGCATGCTAGGTGTAAGGAGGGACCCAAATAGCACCCTCAAGAAAAAAAAAAAAAAAAAAAAAAAAAAAAAGCATGCATTTATAAAAAAGAAAAAATGTAAGTTCTTTGTGAAATTTTTAATAGAATATATTTGTTGTTTTTAAGTTGGTTTCTATTTAACCCATAGTTGGGACCCTAACAGGTACTACCACTCCGGGTCAGAGTGGACCTGAGAGCAATGGCAATTAGTGGGTGGCTCCACACTCCCCAAAGCCCGCAAGATGGGGCCTCACCACTGGATATAGTTTAAGGTCATATCCAGGACCATCAAAAACTGTTTTATATTTTCAGACTATTGACTTAGATGTGACTTACTCGCGTTTGCTCCGGTTATTCTCCTCAAATTCAAAATGGCTAAACATGGATTCTAGATCTGAATAATATTTGCTATATAGTAGAGTGGCTCAAAACTGTTTTTAAATATTAAACATTTTTTTTTTTTTTTAATGCATATATATCACAAATGAACATATATATCACAAATGAACATATATATCACAAATGAACACATATATATCACAAATGAATAGTTAAAACAAAAAATTTTGAATTAAAAATACAGTTTCATAGTATTTGAATTCATCAGACTACTGTTCTCATCTTTAGTGTCATTTTCACAATGTTTTGGTTGATGTAACCTCCAACCTTCTTCAGGTGTATCTTGTCAAACTTAGGAATTTGGATGTAATTTCGAACGAGACCCCATATTTATTTCACGTTAGAAATTCCATCCAAATTCCCAAGTTTGACAGAAACATTCCCAAGTTCGACAAAATGCACCTGAAGAAGGTTGGAGGTTACATCGACCGAAACATTGTAAAAATGACACTCAAGATGAGAACAGTAGTCCGATGAATCCAAATAATATGAATAACCAATCCTCATCTAAACACCCCAGAAACGTAAATAAAGTAACGTTTTAAAAGGAGTACCCGGCATGCCATAAGACAAAAAAAATTTTTTTAGTTGTGTGTAACATTTATTTTAAAATGCACATCTGTTCTAATGTATTGAAAATAATGTATGGATTACTACATACCACTTACCAAATGTAATACTGAATATTTATGTATATAATATTATACTATTATGTAATACTATTATATTTTTTTGCTCCCATTTAGAGAGCCACCCAAATAAAATTAAGCAGGCCTCCAGAGCATGATTAAACTCACCTTTACAGAGTTTCTTCCCCTCCCCATCCAGTTTAAAGATTAGCTTAAGAAATGGTAAAAATAAAATATTGAGTCATTTCTAGAAGGAATACATTAAAATTAGTGTTTTCTTTCCAAATTACAGCTGAAAAAGTCAAACCCCACCCCAAATTAAGCAAGATACTCTGAATTTCAATTGCTTCCTAACCCTGAAGATTAAACTGAAGACATTTTTGAAAATTAAAATATAATAATAATAGATGTTGATAGAAATTAGAAAGCTGAATAGAACAATTATACACCCACTGAGATAGATTATATAAAGTAGTTTGCTAAAAGCATTGCTGGTAAATAAAAATGGACGAGTATAAGAAGGCTATAGCAATGCAGAGAACCAGGTGTAAAAATGATGTGATGGACAAAAATGGGCAAACGAAAGAGGATCTTGTAGAGCTTGTATTTTTTTATATATTCATATATCCATTTATTTTTCAGATCATAGATACAAAGCAGTAAAATAGACTTACTGTTTAAAATAACGGAGATGATAACAGTCTTTGATATTTCGAGAATATACTCTCTTTTTTCAGAAAGAGAGGGGCCAAATGAAATGTTTAAAAAAAAAAAAAAAATCGTAAAAACCAGAATGGAAAAGGAGTAGGTACCTCTTGTTTGTTCATACATCATTTTAACACCCGGTTCCCTGCATTGTTATAACCATATCTATCTATCTCACTCACACAAAAAAAAAAAAAAAAAAAAAAAAAAACACACACACACAAATTTAAGAGTGTAAAAATATATTTTACATGAATTTATTGTCAGACAGGATACTCAAATAAGATATGTTGAAATTTCCTTAACCCAAAGAAATGCATTCTCATCAGAGGAAAGATATTAGCAAATGAAATTGATATTGAGCTTTTTTTTTATTTGGTTGGGATTACTATATAAATACTAACTCCAAGTTTACAGAAGCTTTTGGCTTATAAACTTAATCTTATATATATAATGATTCTTTGTTTCTTCTAAATATCGTAAATGACTGATAAGAGGTATATCCGACAAAGATTCTCATTCCCAATAGAAAAAAAATATAATTAAAGCAAGTTTCTAAAAAGTAAAAAATTCTGGATAGTTTTAATAAACAAAGCAGGGAGTTGTAATTATCTACAATTTGTTTTGTTGTTTTCCTCTAATAATGTATATATCTAATATATAAAATTAAATTGGTTGGATTATCCAAGACCTAAATAGCAATGCCTCTGACAAATCATTACCGGATTCTGACCAACCAATGAACTAAGAAACTTGCATTTGTTTTTGTTTTTTTTAGATTTCATAGATTCCATATTCTATCCAACCTGATAATCCTTTTTGTAATAGAAATTTACAGAGATTCAACAGTAATTTGCTTTAATTTAAAATGTTTAAACGCCGAATAATATATATACGTGTATGTGTGTGTGTGTGTGTTTTTTTTTTTTGATCGAGAAGTGAAACTTACCGGTTAAGGTAGAAGGAGAAGACGGGAGTGTCAACAACTTTCTGATCAAGCATTGAATAGAAGACAGGCTCTACACGATCGACGGAGATAGTGTCATAACCCATACCAAGGATACCATCAAATTTAGCAGCAACGAAAACCATACCAGGTTGAGCGGTCGCCTCAGCAAAGGTTTGTCCTTTTACAGCAATAGATCCAACCTAAGAAATTGGACAGCAAAATGTATAATAAGCAAAAAAGAAACAGTTAAAAATCATTTACTAAATTAATTTTCTATAATTTTTTGGTTAAAAAGAAACAATCTATTTATCAAATAGATTGTTCCAGTTTTGAAATCGGAAATTGACAAGCAATGTTTATAAAAAAAAAAGAAAAAAAAAGTTCAGGTTATTTTCAACTGCTTAGATTTTGGCAGAATTTCTAATTTTGCTTGACTGGTTAGAAAAATTTTATGAATAAAACAATTTATTTGGAAATATTGTGTATTGGATACTACAATGTTTAATATATTGAAATTTTGTTAAATTTCTATTATAAAGAAAAAAACAACTATTAGACTATTTAAAAAAATAAAAAGTATTTAAAAAGTATTTTCACCCCCCCCACTAAAAAATGTTTCAGAAAGGAGTGTCCAATTGAATAGCAATCGTCTGGCATAAGGGGTTTCTCTCCACATTGATGAAAAGCTGATTGCTTTCTGGATGTTCCCGGCATGAAAGCTGAGAACCACACCTTTGCTTCAGATCAGTTTCGCTTTTATATAAAAAGGCCGAACATACACACGAGGCCAGCTGAAATAGCAAGAATTTTGTAAAAGTCAATGTAACTAAATCTAGACGCGATGCACGTTCACAAATAGTACATATTATCTAAGGGCTATATAAACAGTTCTAAGTGATAGTACCTCCCCCCCCCCCCGGGACTGTCGGCGAAAAAAGCCTTTTCGAGACATGCAAAAAATGCGTGTGCGCATTCGCCTTATATATATATATATATATATATATATATATATATATGCCATACCCTATCTAAAGCCTTAGATATATTTAGGGCTACTGCTCTACCTTCTCCTGCTTTGTCCAGTGTATGGTATATACATTTAGGATATCTGCAATAAAACGGGCTTACCTAAATCCATATTGTTAGCCAGCAGAAGTTTAGCAACTGTAAGGTGGTGGACTAGAGCTTGATTAATTATGGACTCAAATATTTTGGCAAAAAGAGGGAGGAGGCTAATGGGGGCGATAATTTAATGGGTAAGTTTTTTGCCAAAATTCTTGTAAACTGGTACCACAGAAGTAGTTTTCAAACAGTCAGGAAAGCAAGATTCATTAAGGCAATTATTAAAAAGTTTGGAGAGAACTAGACCAATCTCAGTGGAGCATTTTTTAATGGTATAGCTAGGATGAGATGGAGTCGCCAAGCTTTTGAGGTGTCATTGTTTTTTATGATATGCACTTGAGAAGAGGTAATTTTCAGATCATTTAGTGTGGTGCCTGTCCGCAAAGAAAAATCAGGGAGGGAGTGGTTTGCTAGGTCCATTGTAGAGTTTTTTAGGCAAACTAACTTGCAAGCATGTTAGCCTTCTCGGTTGCCATGCAAACAACCTCATGATTGTTGGATAGTGGGGGAATTATTGATTGCTCATTATTTATTAGACTGTTGTACGAGATTTTCCAGAAATCACAAGTTCCTAATTTCTGTGCTTCAATGCGTTTTCTGGTGGTTTCAGTGTATTCTCTCTTAACTGTTGTTATTTCTTTCTTACAATTACCTCTAGCTTCTATGAATTATTGTTTGTTAGTACTGGACTTACATTGAATAAATCTGCAGTATGCATGCTACCTTTGAGCAATGGCAGCTGCGCATGTAGAAGTAAACCACTGGGGAGAGTGGGTTTGTTATAGAATTTTCATGTGGGCACATGTACTTCAATTGCCACTTTAAACCATTCAGTGGTCTCCTTGTGCACTGCAGAAAGAGAAAAGATATTTCGCCATGGGACATCTTTGATGCCTTCCCAGTCAGCCTTCTTATAGTACCTTGTTGTTTTGAGTAATGGCTCTTCAGCTTAGGGTAGAGAGTTTAAGGTGATTCCTACCATTATCACAGCATGATCAGCATTCCCAAGTGGACTATGGGCATTAGTTACACAATCAGGACATGTGGTCAGAAATAGATCAAGAACAGAGGCTTGTTGATCTTGCTGATCTGGGAAACGTGTTGGAAACATAACTGTCTGTGATAGGGAATGGGATACAGAGAAGCTGTATGTTATGCTGTCAGCTGCATTTGTGTAAGTAGAGAAACAAAGCTAATTACTGTGGCGGACATTAAAGTCACCAAATTCATGCACTAGTATCAATGCTGTATCTATGCAGTCAGAGACTAGGTTGATTAGGGTACAGTCCTGGGTTGAGGAGAGCAGTAGAGAAAATATAAGTAGTTAACGCCCTGGTCTTCTGATTCTAATTTTAATCCTCTAGTCAAGGGGACGGTGTTTCGAATATAGACTTCAAGTTCATGCATATATCTAAGTCCTTACGGCAAAATGGGAGATAACCAGGCATGATAAAGTAGTTAGAGGGGATGGAGAAGTGTAGGTTAGTCTCACTTAATCCTACGATATCCGGGGTGTTTGCTGGGAGAAAAGATTTAATAATATCATCTAAGTTAGTTCTAAGCCCGTGGATATTCGTGAATGCAAGTTTCAAGGAAGGAGGCAGATAGGTTTTGTTTGAGTTTACGCCTGGTTTAATCGTAATGTTTGATTGAACTGCCATTTTATTTAAAAGTTTCAGTTTAGGGTGAGAGGTGCTGGACAACGTGATTGTGTGGAATACCAAACATGCAACACAAGTAGACCATCAGCCAACTTTTCGTCTACAAGATTGTGGCCTCAGGAAAGCCCACCGGAGATGGGTGCAGGATCCCTTTCATGCCACTACAATCATCCTGATATTATTCAACTGATGATGCAGCAGCCACTCCTAGTGCTACCAAAGAGTTAGGGCTCCTGTAGAGTAGGGAACGGTGTTCATTGCCCTAGTCAAGAAACAAGATCAACCATTGGATGTTTATGTGGAGTCCCTAAGATCGCACCTCTGCGCCTGGCTAATAAACAAAAAAAGAGTATGAAAGTAGGGCGATAGGCAGAGCCTATCTACTCATTAAGCAGTTTAGGTTTGCAATCTGGTAATTTTTTTTCAAGTCACCAGCTCTAGGAAAATCGTCAACCAGGATTAAGAGGCCTCCCTCCCCTTTTAGTGCCAAGACATATGAGGTCAGTAGTACAGGTTTAACTTCAGAGTTTTTCTTCTCCTGGATGGATGACCCAAGTAGATCTATGGGTTCATCAGCACCAAGAGGGTTAGCCCCACGCCAGAGTCCTAAAACAGGTATTTCTGCGACCCCACATGGATAGTTTTGATTAATTGAGTTAGTACTAAAGGTTATATATCTACTGAAAAGTTACTCAAAATAATTGAAAAGGATATTACTGTGCTTTGATTTCATTGTTAAAAGAGGAGGTAAATAAAAAAAGCATCTAAATTTGCAACTGGTTGATTTAAGAGAAGAATTACAAGATGGTTAAAATATTATATATATTAGTTTAGGAATAGGATGAAATGTTTATATATATTAGTTTAGGAATACGATGAAATGTTTATATGTATATTAGTTTAGGAATACGATGAAATGTTGTTTATATATATATATTAGTTTAGGAATAGGATAAAATGTTCCAGTATAATTCGATAGGAATAAAGAGAAAATTTGATGCACAAACTCTTGATATTTAAGAAGAATAATAAAATGTATCTAACCTGCAGATCAACTGCTTTCATTGGACACATTTCGCAGCCATATAGAAGAATCGCCCGCACATACATATGCCCTTTAGTAGAAATTAGGATTTCTCACCAATACTAGTGACCACTCAAGATCAACAAAGAAAGACCTTGTAGTTCCTAAGCATAATAATTCGAATTAACCCCAGATGGTACAATGGTTGTACCAATGCAAATAAATTAAAGCACCTCTTCCAGATTGATCCCAACTAATATAAGTGGCCACTAGGTGTCTGGATTGATTAGCGATGACAGGACTGGTTTTTTGGAGGTGGTGAGGCTCATTTCCAAACCACGGGCATTAGCTTTCACTTGGCCAAGTACAGCTTGTATTTCATCACCAGTTATCCTAACCAGAACAATGCCGTCTATATCTGACCTTGCCTAACAGCTCGTCCTATTAGGGGTAGGTATTGTCTCAATTTCAATCCATTAGCATTTAAAATTCATTGAGGAAAATATAAAACCAACTCACAGAAACAGTGTCGGCGCTAAGGTATCCATCTAAACTACCAGAACCATATTGGATGTGAAATTCAGTTCCATTGGCCTTGTATGTAGAAGACTTGCTACTGTCATATTTCTGATGTAACACTGAAATTTGAAAAAAAAGTCAAATAATCAAAAA
>NC_136495.1:16817283-16887283 GCF_053919585.1 Euprymna scolopes
TTCAAAAACACATACCTAAATGGGTTAATTGACACTGGTTGTCCAACCTACAAAGGGTGTTTATTCCAGAAGTCGTTCTTAACATGGGGCGGTTGGAGGTGTTTATTCCGAAAGGTATTTTCTCATTTTCAACCTTCTCGTAATCAACTTCTTAAAAGGCAAGTCTTTGGGTGACCCCCCCCCCCTCAGTGCACTTTCATCCCTAAATGCTTCCAAAATACTTGCATATTGGATGCAAAGATTTTATTTAAAAAATGAAAAATTATGTAAAATTAAAATTCATGTTTTTTCATTATTTTATACTTACAGCAGGCGATATCTGACAATTTGCAATGTTTAGATGGTACCCACAAGTTGGATGATCCAGTATCAAAGACAACTTTAAACTCTTGCGGGGGAGTTCCAATACTGATAACACCATAATATTGAGCCTGGAAAAAATATAAGCGATATGGAGTTCAAAATTGAGACTTAGAGAGAAAGAGAGCATAGTTCATTTATATGTGGTAAGGTATTTATGCAAATAAGAAATATCAATATCAACAAAATTTTTTTTTTTTAAATCAAATTTAAATAACAGAAACGCATCATTGAACATAAATGAGCCATACAATCTGTTGCCAAGGTTGCTGGAAAAAATGGTTGGATCATTTTACACATTAAAAGTGTACAAGACTCATGATGCAACTCTTTACAAAAGTCAGATATGTCCTCAGATGGGGTACTGTTGCCGCTCAACAAGCAGCTAAATCCCACCCCTACACAGATACCAGAAAGCTTTTTACTCTAATAGTTTCTTCCCTAGGCCTGCTAGACTTTAGAATTCCCTTCCAGGTTCCTGCTTCCCTGACTGTACTGACATGCAGAAGTTCAAGTGTAATGTAACTGGCATTTTGCTGCTCAACTCCCAACATAGTATCCTTGCAAACTACGTCCCAGATAGTAGCCACCTAAATCAAAGTGGCACTGTGCTTTGTTTGGGGTGAAAATGCAAAAAATGAAAAATAACTTGTATGAACAGAATATAAAATATTGACTTTGCAATGCAGTGAAGATGATTTCTTCTGTTCTCTACAGTCCCTTATAAAAAAGATGTTACTAGTTTTTCTTTACGCTACCACTTTTTCAAGAAAAGTCCTTGACTGAGCTCTAATCTTTGGTTCTTCCTGTAAGACATTTACAGGAACTATCAGAATTGCAAAGAATGTTTTTCTTCCTTTGTATGCACAACATCAAATGGAACTTCCATGAACAAAGTTTCTTTCCAATAACTTCCCATCTGTGAAACATTACCATGGAGTTGCTTCCTTGCAGGTTACAACATACTTTTTGTTATCTTGTTTGACCGAACTAAGTTATATGAAGTGTTGTTATTTATTTTATCTGCACATTTAAAAGATTGCCATAGCTAAAGAATGTGTCCATTATGAATTTGGTTAGCTGATAAATTTTGAGAGGTAGATGCAGTTTTACGCACGAATAACAGTTGAAAGTTAGGTGGATGTAATGAAAAATTTATATAGCAATAGCTAATTATTAAATTAGTAATTTTTCAAAAGCAATATGGATGTCTTATTGGCATAGAAAGCCGAGAACAAGCACATTACTTTTTCTTTAAGTGATGATGAAAAAAAAGCTAAGTCAATCCACAGTGGTCCCGCATGTAGAGTGTCATTAATAGACTAAGGCTGTTGAGAAAGTTCTATGTCATTCCATGTTTAGTTCTGTTGATGTTAAAAAAAAAAAAAAAAAAAATGCTCAGTAACAGCTATTCAGATGTAGCAGCAAGTACTCCATTTTAGGATGTGTTCAATTCTTATATAATTCCTATATAGGTCGAAAGAGTAATTCTACAAAAGAGAAAAAAAGAAAAACTTACATCAAGATAATTTGAGAGCGGTTCAGGTGTAGGTCCATTAAATTTTCTTTGAAATCCGGAAATCATTTTCCAAGTATGACTACTGGTTCCAGTTTCAAGTAGGCGCATCCGAACACTCTTTGTTTTGTGAAGTTTGATTCTACAAGAAAAGAAAAGAAAACAAATCTTTAAAAATGGAAGAAACTTCTCTTTTGATAAAAACATGACTGTTCATACAAAGTGTAGTATCTGTTCTGATCTCATTCAGTGAATGAAAAATTCTAGACTAAAAGCATTTTTTTTTGGGGGGGGGGTCCTAAGGGTCTCTTTAGGGAGCCAAATTTTTCCCCACATTAAAATCTGACCTTGTGTCTACCTGCTCTCCCCCAATGAGAAATCAAGTAAATAACTGAACCGGCTTTACAAAATGAAAGATTAGAACTTTATAGACATGCATAAATTTCTAAAAAGAACTTTAGAATTGTTTAAGATCTAAAATTATCTTGTTGGATTTTCAAAGTCAGACCCAAATAGTATTTAAGCTAAAAAATCAAATTTTCCTAACTTCCAGACAATTTTCATTTGCTGTTGTACCACCTTATTGGCAATATAACAACATACTTAGTTACAACTTATTTTAAAAATTTACTTAGTCCAGCAGAGACGATATGAAACATTTTAAATAATCATAAAATGATTTCAGCAAAGGGGAAGAACTCTTTTTTTTTCATGAAGAAATAGAATTTAGGAGTTGTTCACCCTAAGTTTACAAAAGCGCAAACAAATAAAAATTAAAAACTAAAATGACTTCACTGTATCCTGGACAACACTGGTACCGTTAGAAAACACAATTCTTTGGGCACATAATATTGAAAAATTAGAAAAAAATTGTCGATTATTTCATGTAGAAATGTTGTTTTGTTTGAGGGGGGGGTCGATGCTGTTTGTTAATCGTGCATACGCAGACGGTCAATTTGTTGTTTCATTTTAAAAAGCTAAATTTGCAACACGATAACATCTGTGTCACCGTGGTCCAATGAATAACATATGGCTTACAAACTTAAGTTTTGCAACTTCATGCCAAGCACATGGCTTGTTTTTTTCTTTTTTCTCTATCTTTTAAAATTCTCAACTTTCTTACCCACCATGTAGCATTTTTTTTCTTTCTTTTTTTCCACAACTGGGCAACGCCTCCCCACCCCCAGTCATATAGAAATGCAAATTTGTCTGTTCTAGACAAATATGGCTGCACCAAATAGTGTCTAAGGTAATGAACAAAAAAAAAAAATGTACATGAAAAATAGAAAATGTCTGCACCAGCGATCACGGTCAATACCCAGAATTCATAAATACTACGGAATAAAATATCTGAAAACCTTCAATCATCTCACATTATATATCAAAGAGACCAGATAAATATTTGGAAATTAAATACCTTGTAAACTTTGTAGGAAAGAAATTCACAAGGTGTTCATTAACACAACACACACATTAAAAAGTGTAATATAAAGATGCCTCGTCAGATTTCTTTAAATAGCATCTAAGTTGACAAATAAAATTTTGTTTCTGACTAACCAATTTTCATTTATTATTATTGTACTGTGTTATCGATATAACAAACTTAGTTACAATTTATTTATTTTTTTATAATACTAGCGAGGGGGGGGGGCTTTTCCTGGGCGTAAAGTATGCTTAAATATATTTGTCCAAATTTCGTATATATTATAGAGTTGTGATTTCAAAAGTAAAAAAAAAAATAAAGTATCTGGGTGCCATCAGCTGGAATCGAAACCGAAACTAGCATTCAAAGCTGGTGACGTTACCACTGTACCAATGTGACAATCATACGAACTTATTAAAAATTAAAAATAAACTAAGATGAATGTACAAAATGTTTCATGATTTTTAATTTTAACTTATTTTTGCCCATTAAAAACAATTTTAACTTATTTTTGCCCATTAAAAACAATTTTAACTTATTTTTGCCCATTAAAAACAATTTTAACTTATTTTTGCCCATTAAAAACAATTTTAACCGGCTAAAGGCTCATAATCAAGCAATCACTCAAGGCCCCTAGCGCCGCTCTGTGACAGTTTCGGAAGAGATAGAGTTTGAAAATACTGAGATAGACATACAGCCATTTATATATTAGATTCAGTCTGGCCTAGACAACTGCTAATATGAAACATTAAATTATCACATTAAAATTCAACAAGAGGAATAATTCATTTTAAATTAAATACAATAGGATTTGTTTACCTAAAGTTTAAAATTTAAAAAAAAAAAAAAAAAAAAAAAAAAAAAAAAAAAATGAAATGACTGTATCCCAAGCAACACCGTATGTTTACACTTAGTTTCTTAAAAAAGACTTTTGTGAAAATATTTCTAACTTTCCTTGATTTATTATCACTATTGGACCAATTAATGCCTATAATTTTGAATTTATGAGTATTTTAAGAATTATTTAGTAGTCGTAAAAATACTCCATCCAGTCACATTTGTGCTAGCATATATATATATATATATACACACACACACGTTGAATGAAGAGCTGATTGTGACAATTTCTTGTTAGTGTTTGCTTACCCAGAAATGCAAATGACCACTGGCAAATTTTTTTTTTCATTTAAATAGAGATTAGATATGCTCCTACAAATTTTCCAATCATGAATGGAGAGGAGGATGGTGATAACAGTGAAATTTAACCTAGAATGATCCATTTGAAAGTCATTCTAGGGTTTTAGGGCAGTTAACCAAAGCATTTCTTTACTCTGACTGAGAAATTCTGTGTGTGTGTGTGTGTGTGTGTGTGTGTGGAGGGGGGGGGGCTGAAAAGCCAGTTAAAAAAAAAAAAAAAAAAAATGTACACTTCCCTAACATTAAGTTTGAGAGCCCCCCCCCCCAAGCTTCCCTTTTGTTTTTCTTTTTTACTTGAGAAACCACTTATCAAGGGTCGAAGGCCACTCAAAGATAAAGGTTAATGAATGTAAGATGGAAGTGTTGTAATCGTTAATGGCGTAAATTATGTAGAATTTGATTATTTATGGGAACAGTTCAACCAGAACTTGTTTACATTGGATTTGAAAGCATGTATTCAACTGGGAAGCAGGGAAAAAAAAACTTTGATAATGGAATCTGCATTTAGATTTAGGCACAGAGAGTGGGAGAAATAATATATAGTGGTTGTAGCTAGTCAAGTGTTTGTTTTGCAAAAGTTTGGCAACAGTAAGGCTCTCTCCTCTCAAAATTTAAACCACATGTAATTGTATTAAAAAAAAAAAAAAAAAAAAAAGTTAGAATCTCGTTTAATTAAAAAAATAAAAAAGATTTATAAATTCATTTGGTGAAATAGTCTTGTAACTCTTGCTTCCTCCCTATTTTAATTCATGAGACATTTCTGACAAAGGGTGAAGAATCGCTGTTTTCTGGGTTGACCATTTTGAATAGGTAGTATGAGGAGAGTTTCAATCCTCCCATAGTAAATAATCAAGTTCTGTCCAGTTGACAATACTTAGTGTTGTCTCAACATTAATCCTTATCCTCGAGTGGTCTTCGAGCCTTCATAAGCAAGGACTCATTAGTACATAAAAAGTATTCATCATTCACCTGTCAAACTATCCATCTTGTTAATCTTTATCCTTGAGTGGAGAGTTGAGGGGGGGGGCTGTCTTTTCTTTGTTACTAACAAGCTGGGGGAAGTCTAGTGGGTTATTGGCCTAAGAGATTGTGGTTAAATTAGTCAAGTCTCAATTGTTAGATTTGACACACTGCTGCTATTACTCTCTCAACTTCAAAAGCACTTCTGCTGATTGAACTTACTTCCTCAAAATGCAACTCCAAAATGAACACCCTCTCTGAAAAATCAGACCTCTTATCTCCAACCAGGAGCATCTCATTTTAGTGGTAACATTGCAGGCATATAAAGAAATAAGGCGGCCATTTTTATTTTTTTTCTTCATTCATTTTTGGTCCATCCAGATTTGTACAAGTTGCACAAGGTAGGTTTGTAACAACTTATAGAGATCCTGCCAAAGACTATGGAATTGGCCATGCCTGTTCAAATACTTTGTTCCATTATGAACCAATGCCAAATACAAAGTTAACCAATAATTTCAGTCATGTAAAAGTACTTGGGAATCGGATTGCTTGCATTTATAAAGGATTTCTTATGAAACTTATGTGTTTCAAACATTAGCAAGCTTATGTTTCTGATTGTTTTGTTTTTTAGATAAGGATTTATTTGTACTGTTCTCATTTTGAGTGTCATTTTCACATTTTGGTAGATGAAACTTCCGACCTTATTTAGATGTATCTTATCAAACTCTGGAATTTCAAGGATCTGTGGCATAGTGGATAAAGTATTTGGCAAAAGTCAGTTTTAAGTTACACCATCTTATTTAAGACTTCTTAAGAGAAGTTCAGTCATGGCTGATGAAACAAAAGCAGGTTTCCCCGTGGATTAAATGAAATGTTCTGTTTGAAACTGCAGATTCCAAGTTTGACAATATACACCTGAAGAAAATCTGAGGTTACATTAACTAAACACTCAAAATGAGAACAGTAGTCTGAATAATTCAAATAATATGGCTTAACTCCCCCTTTGTCAAGACAAAATAAATTATTTAACTATATGGCTAGTTTGGAGAAGAATATTAAAGTGATCCACTTGTCCTGACAGAAAATATAGCAAGGCAAAAACCTTGTCCAAATAACCACATACCATAGCTAGGATTGTTATATGCAGTTGATTCAGGTGATGATTCGTTTCATGGAGGTCACCATCAAATTCTTCATCTGGTTCTTGTTGATATTCTTCCATTTCAAGTTTCTAATCATTGTATCTTTGAAATTTAGTCCTGTCTCCTAACGAGATTCTTTCACACGGTTGAAAATACAGCAGTTGCCGTAATATAATAACAGTATCAAGTAGTTAACGATACTTACTGAAAACTTGGGTGTACCAAGTTTGAATCGAAATTCATTCCCTGGAAACTTTCAAGCCCACACCTGACTGTGTCTAATCTGGAGAAGAGGTATATAAATATATTCATCATCTTCCTTAGACATTTTGGAGTCTTTCCACTTTAGTAAATATTTCCAAGTCTCCATTCAATAAAAAAATTAAAAACTACTGCTCTGAAGGATTCACTGATGATGACATAAGTTTCTCTAGTTAACACCAGGAAATACAAAAGCAGATCAATCTTAAGTGGATACAATTTTATTCAAGAAGAAATACTTCCCTCGATCCAAATCTGATCTACATCGAACGAATATTTTAATTTTGCAAGAACTTTTATGTTGCTCAAATCAACTACAACACAATTAGACATAAGGCCAAGTATCAGATGTGTCAATCTTTAAAGAAACATTTGACTGTTAAATGACCACAACACACCCACCTCTTCAGTTTTTGATAATTGTTGGATAGTCAAAGATTTTTAGCTGTTTTTTTTTTTAATATAAATATGTCAAGAGTGTTGTTCTAACTACAGGGATTATATAAAAATAAATTAATTCATTCTCTATCAGCAGTAATATTGTATATTCTGTGTGCCTGCTTTTCTTTTAATACAGAGTCTCCACATCAAAGTAGCCAAATTGAATCACTTTTCATTGTGAGAAATTGTTTTGAATAAAGATGACAAGTAGATTAAAACTGGCAACGTATTTTATTTACATTTGCTTAACCAGGTAATTACAAGGTTTTACTCTGGAATCAAATCATTTTAGTGATGACATTTTTCATCACATACCACTCCTTTTTTGGAGTCAAAATCTGGCAAATCTTCAGATTTAGTTAAAAACAATTTGCTCAGACTTACACTGATTATTTTAAAATCCTCACCCTATGGATTAAGTGGTCAAGTCCGGTTGAGAGATTAGATTTGTGTTCATTCATGGAAAAGATTAAATACTTTTCTATGTAACCTACAAATACAGACTTCATTTTAGTTCCTAATACTAATAATGATAAAGCTGAAGACTTATTACACATTCAAGTATTCCTTCCTTTTTATATATGTACATATAATAAGTTATATATTGCAGTCAATAAGTTGAAGGTAACAGCATTATGAGGTGAACCCCCCCCCAAAAAAAATTATGTCTCTCTTTTGCAATGAATCAAATATTGATGAAATAATTTTATTGAGTTTCTTTGCATATTTGCCAATTCCAAGGAGTTTGCAGTTTTGAAACTCATGAGAAGTAAACAGGGTTAATTTGAAGACCGACAAATTAACAGTCTTAAAATTTGAAACCATAATAGATGATGTAGTTTAATTACATTTGAATAAATGCATATTTTCTTTGAATTACGTTTATTTTACGTGAAAAATCCATCTTTTTCAGCCGTTCAGTTCATGCATTAATTTCCCATTTAACAAATACATTTACTTAAATTTAGAGTTTTTAATTTCAATATTAATTTCTGTAAAAATGTTTCTAAACATTTGTTAAAAAAGGAAAAAATCCGTTTGCATATATTCATGATATTTTTTATTAAGTTGGTGCAAAAACAATATCGTTTTCTAACATGCTACTTTTTATATATGATTCTGAATTAATTCATCTATATATATAAAAGCGGAAATGTGTGTATGTATGTATGTTCGCTTTTTGTGTATGTCTGAGAAAGGCTTTTTTTTCCGAGAAACGATCGGTCGACTCACTTCTTTTTAAAACTTTTTATATCACGTCTAAATGATAATATCTATGAGTTAACAACGGGGGGGGGGGGGGGTCGCCTGTTTATTTAATTTGCTCGACTTTCAAAAGATAAATATTCCACATATTCGGATCGCTGCACGTTGCTTTCACTTTTCAGTATAAAAACAGCGAAACTGGATTCGAACCGGATGTAACCGTCACCATTAACTATCGCGCAGTAAAACGATTTGACCTCATTAAAAACTGGGGAATAGTGTGATGTTTGACATTCACTTTTTAATCGCTCTTACATTGACTGTCTCTGTAGCACAGTTGTTCAGGCTTAGCCTATGGGCCTTAAGGCTCCGGGTTCGAGCCGACCTATCACCAAGCCCCCTCCCTTATTTTTTTCTTTTTCTATTTTTAAAAATCGCTTTTTTTATTGTTTTTTTTTATTATTATTTAAACAAGGTTAAATTTCCTTTTTGTTCTTCCTTACCCCCTCCCCCCAAAAAACGCACACACCTACAAGCACCCGGGCAAACAAATTGGGCTAAGAGACTGCCTCTTCCGCCATATTCACCAGACCTCTCACCCACCGATTATCACTTTTTCAAGCATCTCGACAACTTCCTACACAAAAAATGCTTCAAAAGCCGAGATGATGCGGAATCAGCCTTCAATGACTTCACCGCTTCCAGAACTCTGGATTTTTATGCTAATGGGATAAATAAACTTGTTCCTCATTGGCAAAAATGTGTTGATTCTAATGGTTCTTATTTTAATCAATAAAGTTTAGGAAAGGAGTTATGATCTTTTCAAGTTGAACATCAAAAAGCGACATTATTTTTGCACCAACCTAATAATATTCTATTTTCAGTATCAATTATTTTTATAAGAATAATATACAGATATGTTTTAATATACATTTTCAGCGAGGTTAAAATTGACATTTTTAATGTCACGAGTTTTGAAAGTGGAACTTGTTTAGATCAGTACGTACAAAAGAAAAAATATTTGCTTGACTGATAAATATTCATGACTAAAAAAAAAAAAAAAGTGGAATGTCAGGCTTTTTTTGTTTTTGTTTTCAACCAAACAGAACCTGCAACTCTAAACCTGTTGATAAGATAGAAACACTTTTAGAAATCCTATTTTTTTCGTTTAAAATGGTGTTAATTTTCATAAGGAATTTTATTGATTTCCAGATTTAAATATATAGTTTAATCAAAACAGCAAATTTTGTCTGGATCTTAACTTTTACAACTACAGGGTGGAATGATAAAATTGTCGCGCTAGAAACGACAACAGGATTTCATTTCCATTTAATGAAAACCGGTTTTCTTTTTGTTGCAGACCATCTACTAGTTAGTCAGTTGTGTACAAATCCCAAGAGTGATAGGAATTTTCTATCATGTCTGAAAGTGACACAATGTTCAACAAGCGAGATTGGAGATGCGCCGCTGTACAACTTATGCTCTTTACAGATCTATGTTATGACAACAGGACCATTGCCAGCACCCTCAAAACGCATCGCTGGATTGCCACGAATAACAGGGACATGCCCAGAATGATGAAAACAGTTTCTCGCCATGGTTATGGTCTTTGGTGTGGTTTCAAGTGAGGGCTACATCATACCACCTCACATCTTCAAAAGTCAGCTTGAAAGTCAACACCAAAGTGTACCTGAATTTGCTGGAGAGATGTGATCCCCTGGTGCAATCAGGTGGCTGCTGGCAGACAAGTTCAACGAGATCTAGCTTTGGTTTCAGGAGTGCTACGACTTTGTACCCTTCTCTTTCTGATCCCTCTCCTCCCCCTGCTGGACTACTTGATTTGGTTGAGAACATCACCAACATGATCTTTGCTAAAATTCTATTTGTTTGATGATGTATGAACAAATGAGTTTTGCAATAGTAAGCCACTAACTTATTGCCAAAAATGCAACGAAACTCTTTGTATGAACCACTTTGCTCTTTAGCATAACGTGTAATTTTTATCTTTGATTTATTGTGTCTTGATTTCTAAAACATCACATGTACCCAGTATCCTATTTTTAGGAGATTCAATATTTTGCTTTCTAAAAATAACCTTTTTCCTTTCAATTTATGCATTCTAGTGCATTTTTAGTAATAAGTTTCAACTCAATAGTAAAAATTGTGATACTCTGGTACTTAATGTTCGAACTAAATATCAAGACATTTGGTTGTCGCAGATTATACCCATTTGATATTGTTACCGGATATTTATCTGGATTGCAGAGTTGAAAGGTGTAAGGTCAAACCGACTATTCTAAAATATTTAACTTGGACTCTTTATTTTAAAGTCTTCCAATACTCAGACTTGATTTTTCAGAGATTGAAAATTAGACTCCAACGTTCAAAACCTTTGACTCTGCAACCACTATATATTTATCATCTTCTATAATAATTGATCACAAAATGACACAAATTAAAGTTTGACAAATGTTGTGCAAGTCATGGCAGGATCACATTTTAATGTTTATCTATATGTTTTGGACACTTTCTATATGATTCAACCGAGGTACAGCAAAATGGAGCCATAGCATATGCATGCAAGAGGGCGCATGTGTAGCGGTAGGTCATTCTGGAATAGTTTAAGATGGTCAGACTAGAAAAGTGAAGATTTCTACGAGGTTGGAGAATATTAAAATAGATGTCAAAAAATATCAATGACATTCTGCTGACCTTTTGCTCCACTGATATTTCATGGTCATTTGATAGACTTAATTTAAACACAGATATCAGTTTTAAAAGATTTACTAACTGAATACTGCAGATTTTACATTTGTTTCAATCTACAGTGCTATATGTTTTGTTTTTTTTTCAGAATTTTCTCCACATTAAAAAGTATCTAATTTTGCCCTTGTGAGAATCTAAGTAAATAGAAACTGCAGAAAGCAGGTTAGGGTTAATTGTTAAATACACGATTAATTACCTAATCGTTTCAATACCTGCATTTATCGAGTTTAGATAATATAAGAATGACCAATGTCTCTTGCTTTTTACAAGAGGAAAAAAAAAAGCCACTCCCATTTCAAGGCCACGAGCTAAATCACCAAGCTTAGTTCACTTTAAATAAAAAACAAAAAAAGTTTTAAAATTTATTTTTACAATAATGGCACAAATTTGTTATGTTAGCGGGTTCGTAACCAGCATTGCGTGGGAGTCTAACTTGCATGGTTTCACTCAATGCCTACTCTCTCCCACTCTTAATTTCTTGAAAAAACATTTTAGAAAGAATTTAATGAAAGAATGTAATTTTAAAAAAATTGAATTTGTAATAAAATCGATTTAAAACCTTACAAAGTGTTGACATTTAAATCCAATCCGATAAAGTGTTGACATTTAAATCCGATAAAATTCAATAAAATTTGATAAAATTCCTTCAGCTCATCGTTGTTTCACATGTCACATGTAACGTAATAAAACTCTTAAAAGGTCCTGGATATGACCCGGAACTATATCCGATGGTGAGGCCCCAGCTTGCGGGCTTTGGGGAGTGTGGAGCCACCCTTTAATTGCCATTGCTCCCAAGTTCACTCTGACCCGGAGTGGTAGTACTTGTTAGGGTCCCAACTATGGGTTAAATAGAAACTGACTTGAAAAAAAAAAATATATATATATATATATATATATATATATTCTATTAAAATTTTTTTTCTAAAATCACTGGATTCGGCATTAAATAACCTGAAAAGGGTTGATGTGCCGTAAATCAACCAACCATATAAAACTCTTAAAGACAGAACAGTGGTTAGAAACTCCTGATGCCATAGATTCTTTATTGTACCTATTTACTATGCCTCCCCACGGGACAGAGTTAGACACCAGGGTCGTTTTTAAACGTGGAGAAAAGGTACAAAAATAAAAATTGTCTCAGTCGTGAAGGATTTCTCCTGCACCGAAAGAGAACAAGAAATGGAAGTGCAGCATCTGAAGAACAGATACTACACTTTGATCTTGTGATTGTAATGAAGATCCTGTGCATGTATAAAATAAGGGTGAAACTTTAGGCATGATTATTCTGCAGGTCTTGTTCAGCCCTTTCTTTAGGTTTAAATTCTTGTTGGTGAGAGATCAGTATCATCACAGATTAAATATTCACAAAGGTCGCAATACAACAAGATAATTTTTTCTGCAAATCTTCCCAGTTTGAAGAGAGTGATGCAACTACTGGAGAATAGCATCTGTTGCTCCCAAAAACATTTCCATCTTATCCAAACATACTAAAACAGGGTTCATCTAGATTTTCAATATCCATTTTCAAGGCCTTCTCCAGATAAAATTCAAGTTTAAAAAATAAAATTTGATATAACAGATGATATAAAAAAAAAAATACTTTTATTATTATTTAAAAATATTCTAATAGTATTTATTTCCAACTTTGAATTTCATTTAAACTACATCCAGAAAGTATATGGATAACATCGGATAGTTTCATAAGAGAGCATAGCTTTTTCTAGCAAAGATACCAGAAATAATATGTAACTTCAGAAACATGTATTTATTTTGATTTTATGTTTAATATTCGCACACAAATTTTTACCAAACAAAGAATATAATTTCCAATATATTTCCTATAATAGAAAATAGCAGGACCTGTGGAAATTCCACAGAGGACTCATTCATATGTAATATTTTGATGTTGGCATTCTGTAGATTTTCAGTGTAAATTGAGACGCTCTGATATTATTGTAGCTTTTTTGTTAAAACTGCAAAAGTATTTACCTAAGCTAGCATGAATGCCCGGCAAGGTCCGGTCGTAAAGTACGCTTAAATATGATATTTTAATTCTTGCAGATTTTGTATATATTATTATAGAGTTAATGCGCTTTCAATTTTTATATATTATAAAGTTTTGATTTCAAAAATAAGAAATATATCCATATGACTTGGGTTCATTAGCTTGAATCGAAACCGAAATAAAAACATGAAAAAATATATGCATATATATCTCTAGAGTTCCTTCAGCCATAATCGAAACCAAAAGTTAAGAATTCTTGGTAAAATTACTTATAAACAAGAAATAGAATTACGTAACAATTAAACGACCCGGATGTAAACATGACACAGAAAATAACACACGCGCTATCGTATTAATATATAGATATGGCTTTTTCAAGCCTGTGTGAACCATGTAAAATGGTGGTCATTATTTGTCCCATGAAAACTGGATGACACTTGCGATGTCATTCATAAAAAGAGGTGAGGGTTAACCTTGAAGTGGATGTTCATACATCCACTTCAAGGTTAACCCTCACTTCTCAAAATCAAAGTATCAACTTTGATTTTTTATAAATAAACCATAACCCCTTCACAAACTTTTACACTGGACGGGCTACTAACATCTCTATACTTACAAAGTTTGATGTGCATAACACGCATGATAATCTAAATTAATGAACACATCATTGTGAATTATAGAACACTGGGGGGGGGGGGGTACCCGGCGTTGCCCGGGTGGTTGGCAGTGTGGGTGTTAGAAAAAAAAAAAAAAAGTTTTAGTAGGAAGGTAGAATTGAACCCTGATGTCTTGACGCGAAGGTGGAAACGAAAAGGAAAAAAGTCAGACACCTACCATCTCGGCCATGAGGGGAGAGGAACTGATAAGCGCGTTAAACAAAGGTTTATAAAGCGAAATAAACAGGTGTGAGGAAGTGGCGTGATGTCTGACCTAGTTTTGTGCTGCAATCCAAATCATTCGCTTTTCGAAGACGCTGCGAGCTGGTAAAAGTCAGGCAAATTAAATACACGATCCCCGTTGTTAAGTCATAGTTATTATGATTTAGCCGCGATATAAAAAATTTTAAGGTGTGAGCCGACAGAGAATCACGGCAAAAAAAGCCTTTTGCAGACATACACAAAAAAGTGAACATACATACACATTTTCGCTTTTATATATATAGATTAACAGCAACCTGAGAATATTTTTGTCAATGTACCATTTAGGAAATGCGCCCACTCGAACACCCCCTTATCACAACTTTTAAAATGAGTTACTTTTTTTAATTTTAAGAAAATTGCTTTACAAGTCGACTTATATTCCGTAATACATTACCAAGAGGATTGGTGCACAGGCGTAAATAATATTCATGTGCTTAATAAAATCTTAAACTATTGAAACTTATGAATTACGGAATACAGTCAACAAGGTGAGTAACATGGGGCATTTTTTTTTTTTGTAAAATTCACTCATAAGACATATTGCCACTTGGACGTAAGCAGCTACTACTATTTGGGATCATGCCTAGAAAGAGTAACAAGATATTCGTTTATGTTACATTTAAACTTCTGCATATCAGTACATTCAGGGAAGCAGGTAGCAGAAAGGGAATTCCAAAGTCTAGCTGTTCAAAGAAAGAAACTATTAGAATATGTACATTGAGGGGACACAAGTGCAACGAGTTCAGAGCACATTTCATTAAAATACTTATAAAACAGACGGATGTAACATTGCGGTGATAGGACAGCAGTTGGAGCTTAGTTGACAAAAAACAATTACTGCTTATACCCATCCTGGGAAGGGTGTTTATTTTTTCTAACAAAGAAAATTTTGTTCGTTTAATATTTATTTACTTACATCATGTTTTTTTATGTGGTGATTAGAGAAATATGAATTTTGACAGAATTCCCATTTTCTCTTATTGCTGTGTACTGCTGTATGTATATTATGTAGAATACTGAAATTTTGGTTCAACTTCTGGTATCTAAAAGTTGTACTGATGAGACAGTATCAAAAGTAATTTCATCTCCGAAACGATCGTACACCTAAACTTTGATGTTTAATTCTTGGTATAGATATAAGTTTGTTTATTCCAAAACTATAATTGCGTATATTTCCAAAACATGCATATTTAAAACAAAATAATATCTCAACTTTTCAAACATCACATTTGACCTCTGACTATCTGTTACAATTTCTGATGGTACATATTTACTTTCCTCCCCACAAGGACAAAGCTAGACGCAAGATCCTTCATTTTAATGTATGAAAATCCAGCTAACAAGGCTCACTGGATTGGGACAAAAATTTAATTGTCCCAAATTGGATGTGACAATTTATTGCATTGTATTTATAGTCATAATTAAAAAAAAAAAAAAAAAAAAAATAGATAATTCACTTCAAACAAGACACTACAGCTGAGACTTAGGAAGCATCTATAAATTTGACTCATTGTGCATAATTACATTTAAATTTCTGCATATTAATTCAGCTGTGGAAACTGGGGACAGGGAGAAAATTTTAAAGGGTGTGGTCTATTAGTTAAAAGAAAGGATAAATTCAACTGTAAAGGCCAATAACACAGATTAATGACATGTACTGACAATTTTAACGAATTAAAAGTTCATGTAAACACGTTCATGTAAACACATTCATGTAAACACATTCATATAAACACACTCATGTAAACATATTCATGTTCATGTAAACATGTTTGTTTACGTTATGAGGATAGTTCTCCACGTCAATTCAGTAAAATATTCTTGTACAAAGTGCGAAATTGGCTTTTTGTCGTTTCTGGCTAAACAGCAATTGTCAGGAAGAGGGGAACATTTAGAAGACGGGAGATAATTAATCTATTATTTGTTAGAGTGGAAGGATGGTATGATAAACAAACATATGCCCTAAGAATAGGAGGTAATTCCTGGGAGGATGGTATCATGACTACAGAACAGATACTACATCTTCACCCGAATCGAACATTGAAAGAATAGTGCAATACTTTTCAATTCAGATACCGAATCTCCATTAGTAAACCTTATATGATAAAAGGTAGGTGCGGGTGGGGCCACATTTGTGGAATATATCCCATATGCAAGGGAGATCACTACATTTACACACAATTTTAGCTTTTCATAGTTTTTTTTTGTTTTTTTTAATTACCATTGCTTAACTGTTAAAGTTTTTGTCCGTTCATTAAAATCAAACTGGTTGATAAATGTAATGAACATGTAAAAAAAAATAAATAAATAAAATAATAATAATAATAATAATAATAATAATAATAATCAACGGCTTAAAATTTCAAAGAAAAAATAAATCATTTGTGTACATTATGTACATATCCGAGACATTCCAGGTTTAGTAGAAAACAATCTGGACGGATGAAAACATTTATCACACCTGGCTGATCAATAACAAGGTAATCATGCCTCCGACCCACCCTTAAACGTGAAACCTTTTTATGCAGGCATATGGAAAGATATAAAGTAGACAAAACAAAAACAGATGTTTCTAGACGCTTCTGTTCTTAATGCGATTAGTAACCACTATGGAGTCCACAAGCTGTCTTTATCATTCAATGAAGAAGGATTTATTTAAAGATTAAAAAAGAAAACTTGAGAGAAATCAAAATAAACAGCTACAAGATGATTCAGCGATTTATGCAAGAACATTATGTCTGCTGATATTTGTGATCAACTATGAATGCCCTGAAAAATCACTGTTTACTAATTTTAAAACATGCAAACGAAAAAAAACTGATAAACATTAATCAGAAATTACTTTTCCTGAGCATTCATCGTCAAGTACAAATATCATTTGACGTAAATATAAACAAGCCAATCGCATGTGATTTTGCTGAATCAAGCCAATCGGACTTGATTTTGCTGAATCAAGCCAATCGGACTTGATTTTGCTGAACCAAGCCAATCGGACTTGATTTTGCTGAACCAAGCCAATCGGACTTGATTTTGCTGAACCAAGCCAATCGGACTTGATTTTGCTGAACCAAGCCAATCGGACTTGATTTTGCTGAACCAAGCCAATCGGACTTGATTTTGCTGAACCAAGCCAATCGGACTTGATTTTGCTGAACCAAGCCAATTATGAACCTCCTTTAACTGGGAATAAATCCACCAAGCAGTACCATTATTTTTACGTCGCTAAAATAAGCCATTCATACAGTTTAAAAGTACATTAACTGATCCGTGTCATAAATTTTTATTCATTTGAATCAGAGCGAAACTCATTACTACGTTAAATAAAAACAAAACAAATAAGAAAGATTCCAATTTACGAAACTACATTTGTTATGGGGAATAAAAAAGTGGGGTCAATGTGCTCAGCATATTCACCCACTTTTTATTCACCATGGTCGTAAGAGAAACAAGTTGCGTGCCGAGTAAGATGGCTGTGTGAATACAAGGGCGAGAAAACGTCAGGTTGCATGGACAGAGACTTTTAAAAAGCATGTGTGTGCGAAAAGACTTTCGAAAAATAATGAAACACGTTGTTTTGGAAGAACTACGAATAAATGCATTTCATTTGCACTTTAAAAAGTGCCAAGTCGGATTTTTATTTCCCACCCCCTGTTTTTTATTCGTTTCTTTTGCGACAGTGCCAAACGGCGTGTGGGTTTGAGAGGTTTGAAGTGTAACGACATTGTGCGAAAGTAACAGCTACGTTACAGTTTGTCGAAATCGATTAATACAAATTTGGAAATAATAGTTCCTCTTTTTTCATTACTACTCATTTATATTCAACTGTTAAAAGATTTAAATGGTCAACTTGTCTACGAAGAAACGGAAATACATTCTGGGGGAGTTTATTTCGTAATTACATTTTTAATGGGATTTTGAAGATATTTTCGGTAGTTTATGTTATTGTAAAAGGGCAATAATGACAATTGTAGTTCCTGTGTCGAAACAGACAACTTGTAAAAGATTAATCTATATATCTATAAAAGTGACATTGTGTGTGTGTGTGTGTGTGTGTGTGTGTGTGTGTGTGTGTGCGTGTGTGCGCGCGCATTTCCCTACCAGACTACTCTGTCAATTTTCAGTCTACAGACTCGAAATTTGACATAAGGGGTATTGAGAGTTGAGAAAATCTTTTTAATCGGTTTTCGGCCAGAAATTTGGCTCTCAAGGGGTTAAAGTTCAACGATTTGACCTTTGAAAACTCTACCAAACTCCTCCGCCAATTTTGGGTTTAAACACTTGAAATTTTAGATGTAGGTTATTTGGACATGGGTCAAACTTTTTAATTTGATTTGGGTCTAAAACAAATATTAAGGGGTCAAATTAAAAAAAAAAAAATTGACCTCTGCGGTCTCTACAAAATTACTCAGCCAATTTTTGGGCTAAACATTTGAAATTTTACATAAAGTGTATTCAAACATGCAGCAAGCCTTTTAATCAGTTTTTGGGCGAAAATTTGCCTGCCAAAAAGTCAAAGTTGAAAGAGTTGACTTTTGCAGACTCTACCAAACTCCTCCGCCAATTTTGGGTATAAACACTTGAAATTTTAGATGTACCTGGACAGGAGTGAATTTTCTTATATATGCAGTGCATATATAAGAAAATTCACTCCTGTCCACATAAAGTTATGAACAGTACATAGCCTATGTACTACATAGGACCTGACGAGCAAAACTAGGTTGAACTGAACTGCTAGTAGTTACTAAAAACAAAAAAGTGCAAGTCACGTAGAGGCGACACAGTCAGTCACCGACACATACAAGCACGAGAAGCGATCACGAGTTTGTATATTAGAAAAGTAGATTGGAAGTTTTTTTGTTTTAAGACTGACACAATTTTGTAATGGAAAAATCTGAAAATGGGACAAAAATGCAAATAACAATAAACACACTGCCACAGTGCCACACTCCACAGTGGTCAATGGAAACGGAACTACGGAAAAAAAAATCATAACCATCCCAGTTTTCTTCTTTGTCTCAACTTGGTTAAATTAAACAAGTTTCATTAGTTATATGGGCTAGAAAATTTGGTAGCATTATATCATAACTAGCTCTACCTCCGTATTGAGCACTTTTGAAGTAAATACTTAAAGTTTACGCATAAATTTATACTTTTGTATATTTTATGTGAGTAAATGAAGTTAGTTATATATATAACCTTTTTATTTATTTTGTTGGCTATTGTAAAATAAATAAAAATATCCAAATATTCCTTAATCTGAAGTGATTTTAAAAAGATTTGCGTTCACATTAAGAAACTACTTGATCAATTTATGTGATTTTTGGAATATGTCATCTTTGTTGGTTTTGTTCAAGTTCAGTCTAGAATTGTTTACAAAGGGTTTACTATCGTTTTGTGCGGACCCATGTAAAATACCATGAAAAATCTCGCTTCTGATTAATGTTTAACCAGTTTAAAAAAAACAAACGAACTTGGTTGTTTTTCAGACTAGAATATTTTAACTGATAAACATTAATTAGAACGAACTTTTTCAGGGCATTCGACATGAAATAGAACGATCCGCACAAAACGAAGTAAATCCGTTGTAAACAATCACAGACTTAACTTGAAACAAGTTCTTCGATCCGTGACAAGTTTTTTTTTTTTTTTAGTGCAATTCTAAAAAAAAAAAAATTTTTAGAGCCCTTTTATTAAAAAAAAAACAAAAACAAAAAAAAAACTTTGGAATACTTATAAAAATTTTAAAGGTTATATTGAAACGATTATCTCCCAAAAATGGCCATTAAATCTTATCGATTTATGCTTTATTTAAAAATGTTTCTGTAGAATTTTTTTTTTTTTTTTTATTAATATTTCTAATTTCAAGATTCCATGATTTTCTTTAATTTTTCATTGCAAATGAATTATTGGTGTGAGAAAAAAAAAACATTAACTTTATACTAACAATCCATGTCAATTAATCACTTTGGATACATTTCTTAAAGCTGGTTACGTAAGCTAATCGATCTGTTAGTTTGATTATAACGAATCAAAAAAATAAATAAATAAAAGTCTATTGTTTTTTTTGTTTTTGTTTTTTTTTTTCTGCGACTCTGGAGCTGGACTAGTTTTAAAAATAGTTTTATCATTAATTGTTAAATCTAAATTTAATTAACAAAACAAGTATTTTTTTTTTTTTACAGTAATAGTTTAAATATAAAAAAATATATTCAACCATCAATTATTAATAATTGTACTCATCTACAACAGAAATTCCAAATCACTGGGAACATTTAGTATGATTTTTAAATGATTGCTGTATATAATAAACGAGGTACACAATTTAAATCAATAAATCCAAGTACATAAAATAATAATAATGTCGTATCGAACCTTTGAAGGGCTTCGCAATGTGCGACAAGGGCCCATATTGCCAGGGTAATCAACAATGCTGTCTTCATTTTTTGTTCCTCTGTCGTTTAATCTCCGCACTCAAGATCCCACAAATGACGACTGAGGTTCTCACGCCGCGCACACAGTTTTTATACTCAACTCGAGCGGCCGGCCCGGCAACCTGTATACAACCACGCGTATACGTTAGCATAGCGATATAGTTTATAAATAATAATTAGAAAATAATAATTTTATATTTGGTTTAGTATATATAGAAAAAACACATATTTAAATAAAAAATATTCTAGAGAAAAATTTAAACAATATTTAAAAAAACTTTTAGAAACTTAAAAAAAAACGGTTTTAAAGTTTATACATGTTTAGGGTGGGAGGGTTTGGGGTTAAGGCACATGACAATTATTAAGAACTTTTATCTCAATTCACGTGATTTTAGATAAATATGGAAAGTTTCACTTTTAAAAGATAACACGAGACTTTTTTTTATTTATTTTCCTTGGTTAAATTTGGCTACTTATTTTTCTTACTATCATTTACATTAAACAATATCTGCCCAGTATTGCCCGGGAATATTTTTATTTTCATACTGATTTTGTCTTATTTTTAACTAGTGTGTGTGTGTGTGTGTGTGTGTGTGTGTGTGTGTGTGTGTGTGTGTGTGTGTGTGTGTGTTAACAAAATTACTTTTTTAAAATAGAATTTTGGAAATTAAATTTAAATATTACTGGCGTTTGTATTACTATACACATAGATTCGAAAAAGTTGTAAAAAAAAAAGCAAATATGTAACGAATAAAGTTATCAAAAGCAAGATAAGTTAATTTTCAGCCTACCTGAATAATTTTTTGTGTGTTTTTATTTAATGTAAAATGTTTATTCAGCTCGAAAAATATCCAGTGTTTACCGATGTATTGGAAAATTCAAAATGGCGCCGAACTCTCTGCTGAACACGGTAAGTTTGGGAAAATGAGGTAAAAATAAAAAAAACTAAACAAAATACTATTAAAAACCCACCGCAGCGTATGTCACGGTAACATGTATTGAGCTAGTTTCTAACAGTATTTTGTATATTTTTTATTTTTAACTCATTTTCCCAAACTTACCGTGTTCCAGCAGAGAGTTCGGCGCCATTTTGAATTTTCCAACACATCGGTAAACACTATGTTTGTCGAGCTGAATAAACATGTTACATTAAATAAAAGCACTAAAAAATTATCCAGTTGGGTGGAAAAGTAATAAAGTAACTTATCTTGCCTTTGATAATATTTATTTGTTCTTTATTTGTTTTTGACAACTTTTTCGAATCTATGTGTCAGTAAAACATACCCAGAAAAAAATACTATTTAATAATATTAAAAAAAAAAAAAGATTTAGATTGGCATCTAGTTTTTCTTTTTCAAATAAAAGTTTTATCCCAACATTAAAAACTGTTCACAAAAAGAAAATAAATAAAGTTTCAGGAAAATTTTATTACGTGTTAGATTTTTAAAAGACAGTACATCAAAAATGATGCGAATGCAAGTATTTTTAACACGAAAAGCATATTTTAACGACGAAATGTCTCGTCCGCCATTTTCTGTTTAAATGAAAGACCAAGTGACATAATTCAAACGTTAATTCACGCAAGTCATCTTAATAATACAGGCTATAAATCGTTTATCGAACAAATTTTATTTTATTTTATTTTATTTTAACAAAAATACAGACAATTTTTGGTAAATACGGTACGACAGAACATCGACCACTCTATTTTATTTTTTATAGGCAATCGAGGTCGATGACAACGAATCTGATAATCAAACCTGTCGAAAATTTACCATTTGCATGGTATTAACCCCCGAACCCAGGAACTATTTTCCGCCATTTTACAGCTTCCGTTTATGCTACGCGCAAGCGCGCGGTAACATAAACGACGGCTATTGAATGCGCCTTCACGTAGCAAACTGCCTTTTCACATGGCGTACAAATCTTTTGTGGAACATTTAAAATTATATGAAAAAGAAGAAAAACACTCAAGTGGGAGGGGGGGGAATAATGTCGGAAAGAAATTTTTTTTATCCAGAACAGAATTTTCAATTTTTTTATTTTTCTCATTGGCGAAAAAATTTAAAATTCGAAGAAAAAATTGTCTAAAACAAAATTTTAAAAAATACATTATAGTACCATGTTTTTTTTTTGTTGTTTTTTTTTTCTATATTAGGGTAAAACTGAACAAGCCCAAAAAGAAAAAGGGGAAAAAACATATAACATACGTTATATTAAAATGGAAAATTTAAGAAAAATGTATACTGTGAATAATCTAGGGGACATTTTTATTCCAATTTATTTTTTTCATTGGATTTTGCAAATTTAGCGTTATATTTCGGATCGATGTTTTAAAAAATAAAATAAAATAAGAATAAAAAAAACACTGATTTTATTTTCGCAATAAAATTGAATTTATAAATAGATCCGAAATATAACGAAAAATGACCCTTTAAAATAGCAGACGATTAATTAAGGCCACGTTACTTAAAAAACTACAAATTTACTGCCTTTTTATTTGGACAAATATTCGATTGATAGTAAATTAAAATTAAAAAAAAAACGTTATCAAAGTTGTACAAAGTTACGTAGATATAAGAAATAGTCATATAGTTTTATTTTACGACCTTGTCTCTGCTCTTTCGTTATTTTCATGGCAAGTGCTTGCTTGACTGACTCTAAATTTTTACAAAAAAAACACTCGACTAGCTACAACCACTATATACGATTTTCTCCACTCTATCAGATGACAGGAACAAAACTTCTTTCTCAGAACTGCCCGCCCGTGAAACACTGTTCCACTGGCCTGCTTACCGGTTGAATACAACAAGGTAGCGTTCAAATCCACCGAAAACAACTTGTAGCAATCGCTACCTACATACGGCGGGAACACAGCTTCAGTAGAGACACTTTCGTAGCAATCACTGTTTCAACGGCCATACATATCAGAAAGCGCAAGTACACAACGATGCGATTTATGAACTATGTTGTGTTCCAAGCGTAGTGATATACCAAACAGACTGGAATATTCGAGAACGTCTCTCTATATATAATGATTTTCCGCGAAAATCAAATGAGGCGGACACACGATGAAATTCCGTCAAAAGAGAGACGTTAAAATCATCCGTCTTAAAACATATTTTTCGTGAAAACACACCTATCTTTTTTTATCTTACCGCATCTTGATAATTAATTACCACTTTAGATTATCTATCTATCTATCTATCTATCTATCTATCTATCTATCTATCTTAGTGTTGGGACGATTAATCGGAATCGGGAATCAGAAAAAACGAAACTTTTGAGGGTATTGGAATTGGAAAAATGTATGCCTATTTTCCGATGCCAAAACATTTAGTCTTTATTTCGAGACCTTTTGTTGATGAACACATAACTTGGTTTGTTCCTTTTTTTATTTCTCTATTTCGTCGGAACACTATTTCCATTTTTCTCATCACACACACACACACACACACACACACACACACACACATTATACAGGCAACGTTAGAGTTTTTTTTTAAGTTTGTATTGCCACCTGGACTTAGGGTTAAGAAATGGTATTTATTTTTTATGACTTTTAATACTGACATTTTGACGTAAAAATTAATATGACAAATATAAAAAAAAAAATTAAATTAGAATTTTATTTTAGGATAAAAGTTGCCATTTTAGGTCAAAAATCGAAGTTATCCAAACATTTGGGCGAATACCTTAAATTGTCTAAATATTCCCACGGTCTCACAAACAATAAAACAACAATTTCGTTTTTAATTATTTTGCACACTGACTCAAAAATCTCTTCGTAAAAAAAAAAAATTAAAAGAAAAAAAAGTACAGCGCCAAAATGTCCAGACGGTAAACGTCCATACGATTCTTTCTACAATCACATGTGACTTAATCTTTCGATGACTCATAAGCCAGTTACTTGCAATGAAATTGATTTTTTTCATTTGCGAATAATAAATAACTCATTGTGTAATATTAACAAGAAAGTTCTTACGGAATTTTTGATTTTGATTTCAAATGTATTTTCAAATAAGTTTTCGTTATAATACATTTTCTTTATTTTAAAGAGCGTTTAAATTATCTAATCGTTTAAATTATAGTTGTTTAAAAAAAAAAATCTTCTTTTCAGAACGTTGAATACAAGATGGAAAAAAAGCAAATGCACATAATTTTCTTATTTCCATTCAAGTTAGGCCGAAAAACTGCCGAAACAGCTTACGATATCAACAAAGTGTTTTGCCAAGCAACAACTACTGAGCGCACAGACACAATGGTGGTTTAAGAAATTTTGCGGCGACGATGTGTCTTGAAGATGATGAGCGTAGTGGTCGGCTATAGGATGTTGACAACAATTAATTAAGAGCCTTATTCGAAGCCAATCCATGCACAACTGTTCGAGAATTTGCTTTTGAATTAAACGTAACGTATACAACGATTTCCAACCACTTAGGAGAGATTGGAAAGACAAAAAAAAACTTGATAAATGGGTGCCTCACGAATTAAACGACAAAAGTTGTTATCTGTAGGAGATCGGAAGTTACATCTGCCAAAACGTTGTAAAAATAACACGATGTTTTTCACTATTTTGCATTTTCCGATTTAAAGTATTATATTAAACTAGCCTGGGTGCCCGGCGTTTAGAGGTGTGTGCGGAGCAAAAAAAAAAAAAAAAAAAAGAAAAAAGTTGTTGTAGGCAGGCAGGCTCAAGCCGATACTGTGAAGGAGGAAAAGAAAGTGAAAAAAAAAAAAAAACGTGACGTCTTTGCCATTGCGTTCATCACCAAACCGAAAGTGGCAAATGTTTAAATTAAGGCTAGTCAATCGAAAAGAGGGGATAACTTTCGAAAATATCTGCGAAAAAAGCAACCCCTCCCTGTAGAAAACTGCCCAGTTGAGGGTGAAGGAATGAATGTTTTTAGCCAATTTTTCGATATTTGTCGTCTGAAGGGTTGAGCTTCAAAACGATACTAATCTCGTGAAAATCCGTCATCTCTGTCGAAAGTTTTAGGCAGACATACAAACATACATGCATACATACATTTAAACAGACAGGTGAGATTTTTATTATCGATTTTTTTTTTTTTTTTTTTTTTTTAATTGTAAAATCTCAAATAGAATGATTTTATACAATAATAATTGTTTTCAAATAATGCTGAGTAGTATTTTTAGGATTTCTATAAAGTTAATATTTACCGGAAGCTTATGTCGTTTACTCTTCTTTTTCTTTTTAACCTTAATCAAAACAAAAAAATGTATGTTTTAATACAGTCATTTACGCCACTGATGACACTCCCTTTCTTTAACGAAAACTGTTCTACATCCAACAGCGTTTGCTTTACAATTCTCACATTATCTGTCAGTCATAGGAATATATCTGGCATAATCACATTGACACACCTGGTCTCATCAGATCATTGAAAAGCAACGATGAGTTTGACCAGTATCAAATAGGTGGTTATTTGGGAATATTAGGCACTTTATGTGGTCTCTGCTTATCTCGGCATTGTTTTCAGTCGTTCTGAACTTATATTCTTGCAACTAGAATTAAAACTGCTGACTCAGGAGAAGTGTAGGTGGAGTTTATGCAACTCTTGCCACAAAAATTCACATGCAGGCTATCTCAGTGGGTATCCATAATCTGTCAAGACTGAAGGAATCCCTTTTTTATATCAATCATGTGATCCTCTGAAGGGGTGCTTATTAAGGTTGGGATGATTAATTAGTATTGGAACCGGGAATCAGAAAAATTGGAACTTTTTGGATATCACAACCAATATCGGAATCAGAAAAATTGGAACTTTTTGGATATCACAACCAATATCGGAATCAGAAAAATTGGAACTTTTTGGATATCACAACCAATATCGGAATCAGAAAAATTATGCTTAGTTTCTACTATGCTTTTAATTGTTTTTTTTTTTTTGTTTGTTTTTTTTTAATTTTCCATTGCTAGCACTAATCATTAAATGATGAATTTTGTTTGAGTTTTGTTTTGGTCATCTTCTACTTCTTCGTCCTCTTTGAAACAAACGATGCGCAAGAATCTGTCTGATTGAAACAAAAACTACCCATGCAAGAAAATTCACTGTTGTTATGTTACGAAGCGTATGGTGACAAGCAAAAAGAATAGACAACACAGGATTAAGATTTGAACGAACTCAACAATTTATTTTCTAATAAATAACACAGAATAATAACGAGCTGTCCTTGGGGTGAAGATGGCAGATTGTTGTTAGTTGTTGTTATTGTGGTTATAAGGCACGACGAAACCTTCATTTGTAATAGTAGTAGCAGCAGTGCTGGTCTGGTTATAATCGTATGTCAATAGCGATAGTTGTTGTTGTTAGAAGGCGCGACGAAGCCTTCGTTGGTAATGGTAGTAGCAGCAGTGCTGGTTATAATCGTGTGTCAATAGCGATAGTTGTTGTTGATAGAAGGCGCGACGTAGCCTTCGTTGGTAATGGTAGTAGCAGCAGTGCTGGTTATAATCGTGTGTCAATAGCGATAGTTGTTGTTGTTAGAAGGCGCGACGAAGCCTTCGTTGGTAATGGTAGTAGCAGCAGTGCTGGTTATAATCGTGTGTCAATAGCGATAGTTGTTGTTGATAGAAGGCGCGACGAAGCCTTCGTTGGTAATGGTAGTAGCAGCAGTGCTGGTTATAATCGTGTGTCAATAGCGATAGTTGTTGTTGTTAGAAGGCGCGACGAAGCCTTCGTTGGTAATGGTAGTAGCAGCAGTGCTGGTTATAATCGTGTGTCAATAGCGATAGTTGTTGTTGTTAGAAGGCGCGCCGAAGCCTTCGTTGTAGTAGTAGTAGTATTGGTCGCGACAGCCGTAGCGTTGTGATGGCGAGGCTGGTGGTCCTTCTCATGTCTTTTCCTTGGCTTCGCTAAATATAGCAAGCACGCGGACGTAGTTGTAGACAAACGGTTAGTGATGAAGAAATTGCCTCCATGTCGAGAAAACTGTGTTTCTTTTGGGTTGTTGTTTTCGCTACGGTGTGTAAGGCATCTAAGCGTTTTGCCCGTAATTTTGTGGAGGTAACCATGATCATGTGCCTCGACTTTGGTGCCATGGTAGCGATCGTAGCGTGAATCCCTACGTAGTCAGTTTCTCCCCAAAGCGGTCAGGAATCATGAAACTTGAGTGGTGGTCGTCACGGTGACACGTGGCAGACAGTATGACGGCGTCCCCAAGTCAAAACGAGATCTAAATCATAACATCATAACAGCTCCCCCAGATCTCATTTTGGCTTGAATTGTCCAGTGCAGTCATAGTTGCATGTGTGAATGGAATCAACCCATGATGAAATCCTTAAACCGTTTAGGAAGCTGGCCTCGTGTTGACTGATTCCGAATCAGGTCCGATCTGTATCCGGACGGTAGTCGAGGGGTTTCTACGTATATGGGGTCCTGCAACGCTCTGTGTGCCCCTGCCTTGGGTGGAAGCGTTGTCTCTTCGGTAGATTGACGAGTTGGGTAGGGTAGAGGAGGTAGATTGGGGGACAAATGTTTTGGACGTGGTATTAATCGGCGGACATGTGCCCGGTGAACCCATTCACTCTGGCCATCATCATTTTTTATCTGGATCACCATGCTGTTGGTCTTGGCCACTTCGAAGGTACCGATCCAGGGTAGGTGAGATGCGTGAGCAATAGCTGATTGAGGCCGGTGGATTAGTACCTTGTCACCGACTTGTATTGGTTCCTTATTCATGTCCTTGTCTAAATTTGGGTCTTGGGCGTGGTCAGCTTCATTGTTGGCCAGCGCGACGTGTCGATGAACTTGTCTTAACAGGGCATTGACCTGCATGCCGTAAGCCGTGGGGCTGGGGTTTGTGATACTGTTGTCGGGTAATCTTGGCAAACCAATGTTGGGCTGCCGACCAGTGATTATATAGTGTGGTGACGCTCCAGTGGCACTGTTGATGGTAGCATTCATTGATGAGATGACGGATTCGAGGACGTCGGTCCACTCACAGTCTCTATCTTCGCACAGCATGTATATGGCGTTTTTCATCGTGCGATGCTGTCGTTCAATGTTACCTGAGCTTTGTGGTCGCCAGGCACAATGTAATTCCTGCGTGATTGATGTGAGTTGGCAAAAGATCCTGTATACCTCCCCCGTGAAGTGGGTTCCGCGATCGGATGAAACAATGCGTGGTATTTCCCGGTGTCGAAGGAAGAAACTGTAAATTCCACGGGCAGCATCGATCGCACGATCTCTGGAACACGGCACAGCCGTAAGGTGTCTACTGAAACTGTCCAGCATGGTTAGGATGTAGCGTTTCCCCTTTGAAATTGGCATCGTGACGAAATCAATGTAGATGATTTCGAACGGTCTTTCTCCACGTTTGCAGTGCCCGGTGGGCCAGACCTTACGTTTGCCATAGTTACCCTTCCGCTTGGCACATGTTTCGCAGGAGTTGACATACGTCCTGATGTCATGGTCCTTGCATTCCCACCAGTAGCCGGATAGATGTTCGCGCATGCGGGCGATACCTGAATGATTGATGCAGTCATGGGCCTGATGCAGGTACTTGGGACGGAGTTTGTATGGTACGACCAGTTTTGGGGAATGATTGTTGTCCCTAATCATCAAGACAGATGTGCCGGGCTCCAGGTAGAACTGGTGGATGTATTTGTTGAGTATGGGGGCCCGATGGTCATCGGGGTCGATGTTACAGTTTTTGCTGGAGTTATTCGTCTGGAGGGTTTTGATGATTCTCGACAGTGTGTTGTCTGTGCATTGCTCAGCAGCGATATTGATATGGTCACAATTGTATTTTGTGGGGATGGTCGATGAAGAGTGATAGGCAAAGAACGCATCCACAATATTCTTGTGGTGGCGGGTGTTCTGAGGTGTGTGTGCTTCGGGGATGAGCATTGATCCATCAATTTCGTCCATACACCAGGATGGGATGTAAATACGTAGGTCCGAACCCTGGATTCTGAATGTTTTGCCTGCAGGGTTGGCGTCAGCTGGTGTGTTATTTTTTCTTTGGCCATGACTTCTGCTGAGCATGTCGGCCCAGACATTGGATTCGCCCTCCACAAATTCCAGGACGAATTTATAGCATGCGATCTCTTCCTGCCATCTGCGGATTTTGGCATTGTTGAATACCCGCTGATCCAGATAGGTTAGTGATCTGTGGTCGGTGAAGATGACGAAGGGGCGGCTGTGTAGGAAGTAGTCGAATTTTGCTATGGCCCACTTTATTGCGTATGCCTCGCGTTCAGTTGTGGACCAGTTTTGTTCCGTGGTGTTAAATATGTGTGAAGCGACTGCTATGATCTTCTTCTTTCCCCTGTCATCTTCTTGCATTAGGATGGCCCCACATGCGGTGTCACTCGCATCAGTGGTGAGCGTGAAGAGTTGATCAAAATCAGGGAATGAAATGACAGGAGGCGAGGACAGTCGTTTCTTTATCTTATTAAAGGCCTTGTCCGCCTGCTCAGTCCATGCAAATGGTTTGCCAGCCCTATTCAGTTCATGGATGGGGGTCATGATGCTGGAAAATGTGTCCGACCTGATTTGTTCCTGTACCCGTGTCTCCAGGAATTGCCGTATCCACACTAAACGACCTATGAGGCCTTGCAGTTCCTTTTTTGTTGTTGGAGGCTTCATTTCCATGATGGCGCGGACGTATTCGGGGTCGGCCTTGAAACCCTTGCTATTTACGATGCGACCGAGGAATTTTGCTTCGTTCGCGAGGAAGGTACATTTATCCGGATTCAATTTTAGTCCAAATTTACGTAGGGCGGTGAATAGTTGCTCCAGTGCCAGTATGTATCCTTCAAATGTTTTGGCGTGGACTAGGTTGTCGTCAATGTACGAGGATATGTTGGTGCGAGATGTAACAGTGGCCAAGGCTTCAGCTATGCAGCGGGAGAAGATTTGTCCGGCAGATGTGAGACCAAAGGCGAGTCGTGTGTATTGGTAGCATTTGCCCTTCCATGTGAATGCAGTTTTGTGTCGATCACGCTCGTCGATAGCGATCTGCCAATAGCCACTGCGAAGATCAAGGGATGCAAAATATTTATTTCCTTCGCCGATTCTGTGGAACAGGTGGTCAATCGTAGGTATGGGGTAGGGGTCGAGATCGACTAGGACCTTGTTGAGTGTTGCTTTGAAGTTGGCAACTACCCGGATTGCCCCGTTCTTCTTGCGAACGGCAAATACAGGGCTATTAAAACCCTTGGGGTCCTTGCATGGTTCGATGATCTCTCTGGCGGCCATGTGCATGATTTCAGCATCGACGTCAGCCTCGAGAGCCTGGGCGATTGGGTGTTGCTTCTGACAGCGGGATTGGCCATTGGTTGGTATTCGAACTGGTCTGATGAAGGTACCCTTTTCTCCCTTTTCGGTACCCATGATGTCGGCGAAGCGGATGATTAAGTCTGCTGTGGCCTCCAGTTCGTCGCGGTTTGGATGGTTGGGCAATGCCACACCCACATTACTCTGTAGCCAGTGTAGTTTTTCATTTAGTGTCTTGGGGCTGGGCTGTGTGAGTCTAGTGGAATGATCGATGGTGTGGGCTCCAAATGTGGTATCATCAGCTGGTATCTTCTGTGTAAGAGCTGGTAGTATTGCTGCCGTGTGAGTTATCGGAGTGGACGCGAGCGTGCGTCTGAATTCGATCGTTGATTTTTGGTGGTCGATTGTGTAGGAGTCTAGTGTGCTGTGACCAAGGATGCTTTGGCCGATCAGGATTGGAGATATAGCGGATGTTATCAGCATGTTGATCCCGTCGAACCTGGGTGAATCGTGGTTGCCGATGGCGATGCCACAATTAAGTTCGCCAAGGATATGGATGCTGCCGTTTATGCCTCTCACATGCACGTTGGATGGCGTTATTCGACGTCTGACCTCTTCAGGTATTCGAGACACTGGCATAATGCAAGTGGAACAGCCTGAGTCCAACATAGATATGTCCGAGAACGTAGCTCCCTCGATCATGAAATGTGTGTTGACGAAAGGTGACTTCTGCGCCGAGTGTTGATGAAAGTTAAATATGTGATGGTGAGTCTGTTGGACCACGGGGTGAGCCATCACATCTCGCCTGGTCCGTATTGAAAATCCTCGGCCATGGTAGTGGGGAGAGTATCTTCCGGTGGCATATCCTTGTCGTCTGTTGCGATATATGCCTGGACACGAGGTGGGTGCCGGTACCGACAGTTGCGTCCATGGAAGCATGCATAGCCTTTCATGTAGTTTTGGCAGATCTCAGCATCCTGATTGTGTTCATCATCCCTGCGCATCTGAAAATGGCCGCGAGTGCCAGTGGGTTTGGTGTTGCGCAGTGTTGTGGTATCTTTCCTTGCCTGTGGGCGGAGAGTTTGCCTGTTCACATTGTGTTCAGTTCGCCTGGTCCTTTGATCAGATCGTTGTGGCCTGTTTGCGTAGTACGCGATGGGACTATCATTGATTTCATCGTCCGTTTTGACACCACAGTCGATGTACCGCTGTACATCACTAGCTATCCCACCCGCCGTATAATGCTTATCCATTGTTTTGACGATGTGTGGGTATAAGCTCGGTGTCCAGGCTTTCACCTTCTCACTCATTAGCATTGCACCCATGAGAGAGAAGACAGTATCTGCAGGTATTTCCCGTGAGTGGTCCGACTTAAATTTTGCCTTTATGTGTACTGCAGCCTCTCTAATCGTGTTTTCCAGTCGGCCGGCGAAATCTGTCAATCTCTCCCCATCTCGACGCTGCAAATCCCAAGCCCGGCTGAGGTGCTGGAAGTTTGTCATTTGGCTGCCGTGGGTCGTTATGAGGTATGCTTTGAGTTGCTCGAAGGTAGATGTGTCGTGTTGGGAGTCCGTCATTTGCTGGAATATCCCTTCGTTCAGAAGCTGTTTGCAGATTCTGACAAACTCTTTTTCGATACTAGGGTGTGTACTGATTTCCGGCTTGACATGTATCATGTATGTTTTGTTTACATCCGTGATGAAGCGGTTAACATCGTTCCCGGGGTTGAACTTTTTTATGTCCTTTACCGAATCGTGTATGGCCTGTAATCTGATCATCAGATTGTAGTCGTTATTATCGGCTTTGGGCGTGTCGTTTAAGGCGGTCGATTTGAGGGTGGAGAGCATAATCTCTAGGTCCGCTTTTATTTCGAGGATAAGGGCCTCGTCTGGTCGTGATGTACTCGATTTTAGCTGGAGGAGTGCCGATTTCTGGTCTCTGATAAAACTGAGAAGTTCGTTACGGGTGCACCCTGAGTAGTCCATTCTACCTGTCGCACGCTTCTGACACCAGTTGTTATGTTACGAAGCGTATGGTGACAAGCAAAAAGAATAGACAACACAGGATTAAGATTTGAACGAACTCAACAATTTATTTTCTAATAAATAACACAGAATAATAACGAGCTGTCCTTGGGGTGAAGATGGCAGATTGTTGTTAGTTGTTGTTATTGTGGTTATAAGGCACGACGAAACCTTCGTTTGTAATAGTAGTAGCAGCAGTGCTGGTCTGGTTATAATCGTATGTCAATAGCGATAGTTGTTGTTGTTAGAAGGCGCGACGAAGCCTTCGTTGGTAATGGTAGTAGCAGCAGTGCTGGTTATAATCGTGTGTCAATAGCGATAGTTGTTGTTGATAGAAGGCGCGACGTAGCCTTCGTTGGTAATGGTAGTAGCAGCAGTGCTGGTTATAATCGTGTGTCAATAGCGATAGTTGTTGTTGTTAGAAGGCGCGACGAAGCCTTCGTTGGTAATGGTAGTAGCAGCAGTGCTGGTTATAATCGTGTGTCAATAGCGATAGTTGTTGTTGATAGAAGGCGCGACGAAGCCTTCGTTGGTAATGGTAGTAGCAGCAGTGCTGGTTATAATCGTGTGTCAATAGCGATAGTTGTTGTTGTTAGAAGGCGCGACGAAGCCTTCGTTGGTAATGGTAGTAGCAGCAGTGCTGGTTATAATCGTGTGTCAATAGCGATAGTTGTTGTTGTTAGAAGGCGCGCCGAAGCCTTCGTTGTAGTAGTAGTAGCATTGGTCGCGACAGCCGTAGCGTTGTGGTGATGGCGAGGCTGGTGGTCCTTCTCATGTCTTTTCCTTGACTTCGCTAAATATAGCAAGCACGCGGACGTAGTTGTAGACAAACGGTTAGTGATGAAGAAATTGCCTCCATGTCGAGAAAACTGTGTTTCTTTTAGGTTGTTGTTTTCGCTACGGTGTGTAAGGCATCTAAGCGTTTTGCCCGTAATTTTGTGGAGGTAACCATGATCATGTGCCTCGACTTTGGTGCCATGGTAGCGATCGTAGCGTGAATCCCTACGTAGTCAGTTTCTCCCCAAAGCGGTCAGGAATCATGAAACTTGAGTGGTGGTCGTCACGGTGACACGTGGCAGACAGTATGACGGCGTCCCCAAGTCAAAACGAGATCTAAATCATAACATCATAACACTGTCTTTTATACCCCCAAGACTTACGCATATGCAAATGAGTACAGGCCTCGCTTTCAGTCCAATTGCACACACGCAGTGCCATTTCTGTATTGGCCACTATGATGTTCTATTTGTCTACACTCCCCCTCTTGATCCTTGATCACAGCATATGGAAGATCACGCTGGTAATCTCTGGCATGTGCTTTGTCACACAGATGGTTCTGAAGTTTCTCCATTTCGTGCTGTCTGTCAGCCAGTATCATCTGAAGTCTCATCATCTGCTCCGTCAGGCAGGATGGCAATTTGTTGGGGGTCGCACGTCCTTCATATGGCACAGGACACTATTAACAATATCGGCTTGCGGGCTGATCACCTCCATTACCATGCCTTCTTGGAACTTGAATGTACCTGGATAATGAGGTGGCTTGACCCATACTAAGTTGTCCAGATGATACTGGTGTTGTATGGAGATCAGTGACATGGGCACTGGACAAATATCTCTTATCCTAATTTCATATCTGTAGATCCCATTGGATGCGGTGCTGTAATCCATTTAATAATGTGGTGGCATTGTTCTGCAATGCATTGCCAAAACTGCAGACGCACTTCCCAGCTGAATTTTCTACTAGTGAATGCAGTGTTGCTGTCAGTAAGCAGTTCCTGAAGTGGGCTGTGCTCAAACAATATTGCTTCAGGATGGATGCTAAATGATGTTTCTGGAGTCCTACCACAATAGCCGCCAAATGCTGGACTGGAATTGGTGACCATCAGGAAGTGTTTGCCGTCATAGTGGGTTACATCCATCCCCTACCTTTTACAATTAGCTTTTATTGCTAATACCTATTTTATTCAATGAACTGAGGCTTGTTCAATCATTTGGCATTCTTTAGAGGCTCTAATAGCCGACCAATCAATTTTGGTAATCATTGGGCAAACCCGCCAGGCAAAATATACATTGAATGCCTAATGTCCATTACTCTTAAGTACTTCCATGATCTGACTACTTGTCATTTCATCAATCCTCACAGCACGTCAGGAGTACACGCTTACAGAGACTATTTTTAAGTGTATGACTTTTCACTTCGATTGTAATGTCAGATTGATGTCTTTCAGTGCCACATTGAGTTCAGCCAAATTAATGCGCTGGGCGTTGCTTGTGGATAGCAGCCAACATGCATTTTTGAGCACAACAGCATCGCATTCCAGGAGCATGCCAGTCAAAAAGTTGTGTGTGGGCATCTTAGAGGTCTCCTATCAGGGATGGAGGGGGCATTCACTTGGCTAGCTAATACCTAATCTAGACACTTAAGAGGTCTGGAGTCCGACAAGACCTGGAACCGTGTGTGCCATGCTTAGGTAGAAAACATGAACTCCAACTTGGCACCACTTCATACACTATTCTAACCTATTTTCTGTCACAGACCACAAGATGTAATCTTTTCCTATCACATCTTATCTTGGCCTTCATCTGGTGCTTGAAGAATGGGATCAGATCCTGATCAGCAAAAGATTCAACCCATGCTTCTCATTGAGTTGCAATATCCATATCACCTTTCTAGCTACAGCTATAATTGTGAGAAATACCATTCGTCTATCTCTGTCCCATGGCGGTTTGGCATTATGGATGATGTAGGACACGTGGAGCGGGTAAGGATTCTCGGGATAGATGCAAGCCGTCACCTCATTGATATACGCCTAATATCGCTTGAGTCTGCTACTTGTCGTATGTCATTTTGCCATTTCCTCGGCTGGTGTTCTGCAATGGGGATACCTGGGCAAACTCACTAGTCTGGCACTGTATTGTATGGCATTGAGGAGTAACACGTTTCAGGCCAATCGCCAGATCAAGGAAAACTCAGAGTTATTGAGATGACTCAAAGCTGGCGTCCAGCTTCACTTGAAGCGGATCTCCTTCCTTGACAACCCCAAATGCTTGACGAGTGGGTCAGCGGAGCCCCCACCCCACTAGCTCCTTATATAGTTTCAGTTCTAGAAAGCCATTAAAGGTCGCTGGGCCTTGGGAGATTCCTGAGCATGGCTCTACATTCTCTTATGAACTACATGGCGGCCCATGACCTGTGACGTGCCTCGACTGAGTGATCAAGAATGAAGTCGGGAAAGGCGCTTTCAACTGCAGGGTTCCACGCTGACTCTTTAGAAACAACACAAGAAAAATAAAAATAAAAAATAAAAAAATTTCTATAAGTTATGTTGGTAGGGTCCCTCCCAACCCTTGTCTACATGTTAGATCGTCCACTGTTTTTAGGGAAAACTGAAAACAAACAGGATGCCCTCTAGATGGGAGTTGGGGCTAGCTGAGATAATAATAATAATAATAATAATAATAAGAAGAAGAAGAAGAAGAAGAAGAAGAAGAAGAAGAAAAAAGAAGCAGAAGAAAAATAATAGTAATGATAATATAATAATAGTAATAATAATAAAAATAATAATAGTAATAATAATAAAAATAAGAAGAAGAAGAAGAAGAAGAAGAAGAAATAATAATAATAATAAAAATAATGCTTATAATAATAATAATAATAATAATAAGAAGAAGAAGAAGAAGAAGAAGAAATAATAATAATAATAATAATAACAACAACAACAAATCAAAGAAGGAACAGTGAATGACATTAGCAAGAAAACCCTGAAAAAGACCATAGCAAAAATGGCAAACTGGAGAGCACCAGGACACGATGAGATACATGCATACTGGTTTAAAAAATTCACAACATTACACGAAAGGCTAGCTCAAAATCTGAGAAAATGTATAGAGGAAACAAACGTGCCAGATTGGATGACAAAAGTAAAGATCACACTGATATAGAAGGACACAGATAATGCAACTGCCCCAGCAATTATAGGCCAATATGTGGAAAATATTAACAGGACAACTGAGGGAACAAATCTACAGCTTCCTGAATAATTGTGGACTTCTTCCCGAGGAACAGAAAGAATGCCAAAAGGGTAAAAGAGGAACACATGATCTGCTATATATAGACCAAAAGATCCTAAAGGGAGTAAAAATAAGGCAAAAGAATTTCGCCATGGCGTAGATCAATTACAAAAAAGCATATGACAGGATACCCCAGACATGGATAATAGAATGCTTAAAATGTATAAAATACCAAGCAGGATCATCAACGTGATAGAAAATGCAATGACAACGTGGAGATTGGAACTGACAGCTGATGACATAACAGAAATTAACATACAAAGAGGCATCTTCCAGGGAGATTCAATATCACCATTACTGTTCATCATAGCCATGATACCCCGGAACAATATACTGAGAAAATGCCAAGCCGAATACAAGTTCCCCAATACAGAAGAAAAAATGAACCACCTGATGTACATGGACGATCTGAAACTTTTTGCAAAGACCAAAAATGAACTAGACACACTAATAAGCACTACCAGGATCTTCAGCCAGGATATCCAAATGGAATTTGGTATGGAAAAATGTGCACTACCAGTTATAAGAAAGGGAAAACTGGGGATGACAGAAGGCATCAAACTACCTAACCAAATGGAGATGAGGGCACTAGGGGAACAAAACGCCTATAAATACCTGGGAATTCTAGAAGCAGACGCCATCAAAGAAACAGAAATGAAAGAGAGAATTGGAAAGGAATACCTCAGGAGTACAAGAAAACTTCTGGAAACTAAATTATATAGTAGAAACCTAATAAAAGGCATAAATACATGGGCTGTATCACTAGTAAGATACTCTGGACCGTTCATAGGGTGGAATAAAGAAGAACTGAGACAGCTCGATCAGAAGACCAGGAAACTCATGACCATGCACAACACACCACACTTGAAGGATGATGTTGACCGACTCTGCGTGAAAAGGAAAGATGGCGGGAGAGGACTCGTACGTATAGAAGATTGTGTGAATGACACCAAAAAAAAAAACTAGAAAAATATATAACGCAAAACGCTGAAAGGATAATTATGGCAGCGAGAGACACTGGAAAAAAAAAACACAGAGTGACAAAGAATAAGACAAGAAAAGAAAAATGGGAAAAGAAACGGAAGATTCGTAAGGATGACAAAAGATGAAAATAATGAAAACACTTGGACATGGATGAGAAAAGGACATGTAAACAGAGAAACTGAATCTCTAATAACGGCAGCCAAGATAACTTGATAAGAACCAAGTATATCAAAGCAAAGATCAACAAAACACGAGAAAACAGCAAATGCAGACTCTGTGGACAAAGAGACAAAATGATAAACCATATAGTAAGTGAATGTAGCAAACTAGCCCAAAAGAAACACAAGAACAGGCACAAGAACAGGTAATTGTGCAAACAACTGCATCTCGACTGTGCAGACAAATGGTACAAATATAAGCCAGCAACAGTAACTGAAAACAAGAATCACAAAGTCCTATGGGACATGGACATACAAACGAATAAACACACATACAAACGGATAAGCAAGAAGACCAGATGTAATAATTAACAAAAAAGAAAAGTCCTGCCAAATCGTAGACTTTGCTGTTCTAGCTAACCACAGAATAAATATCAAAGAAAAGGAGAAACAGAACAAATACACAGAGCTAGTCAGAGAACTGAAAGCGATATGGATGATAAAAAAAAATCAAGATAGTACCTATAATATATATATATATATATATATATATATATATATATATATATATATATATATATATATATATATAATTGTAGGACCACTAGGAACAATTCCAAACACTTGGAAAAAAATGGGAGAAATTGGAATCAGAGGAATGACTGGAAAGATACAATGAATAACAATAATGAAACCAGCTGAAATATTAAGGAAAACACTTGAATGCGGGGACTAATACACATGAGCCACATTTGCGGGCCAGACGAGCTGCTGCTGAGACAAAAGATGAAGAAGCGTTACAAGGAACCAAGACCATTGATGATACATATCCATAAGTCTGTATCCCTTTCCCATCCTCTCCCATTACCCAATCACCACCCTCCACAAAAGAATGATGCCAAATAGCCGAAAAGGGTCAAGGAGGATGGAAAGACCAAGGAGAGAGCACTGACCAAACCTCTGACTGAACAAGTGCGAAGAGAACTGGGACCTTGGGGAGGCTTATTGCCACTCAAATTCCAGTGGAGACCAATAACTGCTGCTAGCGAGAGATCAATGGTGGGCGGCTGTTGTGACAATGTAAATTCATTTGCAAATGTTATCAGAAGTGAAGAGCACTGGAAAACTAGGGAGACTTGTTGTCACTCAGCTTCCAGAGAACACCACAGGCTGTTTTCAAAGAGAGATCCTTTATGACCTGTGTAAAAGCTCCTTGTGAACCAATAATAATAATAATAATAATAATAATAGTGTTATCTTTTTAGATTCTATTTTTAGAGCATCCATATTTTTTGTGGTACCCTTCCCACAGTAAATCTCTTGTATAGATCGAACCCTTTCAACAAATAAATATATTGAAAAAACTTTCTATTACACTGTTTAACTGATGTTAGTGGCGTAGCTAGAGTAAACATCACCCAGGGTAGTCTGCTCAAATGTCACCCCACTGACCTTGTGTCACCCCTTCTTTGTTGTCATCCGCCCCCCCACTTACATACGAAACTTTATATATATTATATTTTTAGAGGAATTAGACCTTGAGTCTAAAGAGCAGAGTTAATTTTAATGTATTACTAAATGTATTAATACTTTTAAAAGAAAACAGTGCCCATTGTACTTTAGATATATATAAATAAGCTCAATAGGTATCCTAGAGCTATAATTATACTGAGTAAAACGATTCAGAATTGTGAATTAAAAAGCAGTTTCAAAAGGAAAAACAAGCAAAATCAACTCGATTGTACGATCGTTTCGGAAACGATGTTTATTTCATTGAAATTGACGATAAGTATTGGCAATAATTTGACAGAAGTTTTGTCCTTTAAAACATAGTCTCCTCATCAGCAAAACTATGGGGGAGGAGAAGTTAAAGACACCTAATATATATATATATATATATATATATATATATATATATATATATATATATATATATATATATATATAACCACTTAATCGTTTTCCCAATTATTTTTCACGGTCAAAAGAAAATGAAATGTCATCAAATGATTTCAAATAAAAAACAACAAAAAATACAGGGTTTAGAGTTTTCAGTAAACATCAGCAAAAATATTCTTCAGTTACTAATTTCTAAAAATGTAAGAGTTTCTAATATTTTAGAAAAGATTAAAAACTTAAAACCTTTGCATAATATATGACAAATAAAGCACATTTTCAGACTATTTTCACATCTTAGCGTGGCTGAAAATTTTTGTTGGGATGACAATGTGTCATCCGTCTTTTACTGTCACCCGGGGCGAACCGCGCCCCCCCCCCCCTCCTCTAGCTACGCCACTGACCGATGTGTTTTTCTAATTGACCTGTTTTGTCATTTTTTTTTTTTTTTTTAATTTGTACTAACATTTATGTGAACTTTAGTTTTTTTTTTGTGGGGTGGGGATCAGCTAATTCACTCGTTTTTATGGACTTTAGTTCTACTTTTTTGGCTTGTTAATTCAAACGAACGTTTTTGTAGCATGGGGGGGGTCATTAATGTCGTTAATGGTGAAAACTAATAGGGCCCATGGTTATGAAAGCCGACTTATAATTTTTTTTTATAAGTTTCCGATTACTTTTCGATTGTGTTTGAAAGATTAAAGCCTAAAGTTAATCTCTTAAAGGAAAAAATATATTTTAATCGTGGAAAAAAGAAAAAGGTCGAAAATACAGCTAAATTTTGAAAGTTAAATAAATTAGTGCATTCATTCCTTTTGCGAACAGTTATCCTCACCTGCATAGTTGTTGTCGTTTCACCACGTTTCGGCCAACTCATCTCCTGGCCTTCTTCAGTTGATTAATTAACCGCAAATGGATAGGAATACTGAGTCTTGTAACTTATCCTCAGTAATTACTGCCTTCCATAGTTGTTGTCTCACCACGTTTCGGCCAAATCCTCCTCAGATCTTCTTCAGGTGGTTAACCGCGACGGGATCAGAATGCTGAGTCTCTTAACTGTGTCCTCAGTAATTACTGCCTTTCATAGTTGTTGTCTCACCACGTTTTGGTCAACTAATCCTCTTGCCTGTGCTGTCACTCACTCACACACTCACACGCTCACACGCAAATAAACGAACGTTTATTAATTTTAGTTTCCCCACGCATTTGCACAAAAGTAAGTTCTTCCAGCAACGACATAATTTCAAATACGCCCACACGCTTTTCTCACAACAACAAAAGACAAATGGACATATTTCTGGCGGACGTACTTGAAGGCAGTACCACGTGACGCAAGTGACCAATGAGAAAATGTAGAAGATTGTCTTTTTTAACGCTTTTCCAAAATCCAAATACCAGCAGCAGCAATCTTGTGCTGGAGCCGGTTCAAAAAGTACTTAAACGCAACAAAACATTCTTCTTCCCTTCTTTTTCCCTTGTTTCTTTCTCTCTTCTCGCTCTGACGTGACACGAGAACATGCCTCTCGTTTTCACCTCATCGTCGTTTTCAAATCTGTCGAAACCATAATTACACACGCTATATCCATGACCGCACCCACAGATATAATTTTCTAATAGACACTGGCGCCGAAATAAGCATAATCCCACCACTGACCAGTCAGAAGATTATGACTCAATCGTATCACTTGCAAGCAGCCAACAGTACCAAGATATCCCATTTGGGGATAAATCACTGACTAGCAACATTAGCTTGAGACAAACTTTCAAGTGGATTTTTACCATAGCCAACGTAACAACGCCTAAATCCCACCCCTTCACAGTAGAGATCCCTAGATGCAAGAGAGCCTTCTACTCCAGTAGTTTCTTCCCCAGAATACCTAGACTTTGGAATTCCCTTCCGGGTCCCTGCTTCCCCAACTGTACTGACATGCAGAAGTTCAAGTGTAACGTGGACCGACATCTTGCTGCCCAACTTCCAACACAGTACCCCTGATGCTTATGTCCCTGATAGTAGCCCCCTACAACAAAGTGCCAATCTGCCTTGTTTGGGGTGAAAATGCAATAAAAAAAATAAAATAATCAACTACTACAGGCGATTCTTACCCAACTGCTCTGAAATTCTGGCACACTAACATTAGATGGACCAGCCTTAGCAGCTTTTACTCAAGTGATGAAAGCCCTAGCAAACTTACATAAATGACAAGGAAAATACCAGACTCACACTTACAACAAAGAAGCATTTATGAACTCTAAATCGGTCTTTAAATGAAGTTTCAGCAAGTCCGATGTAGTATTTTTTATCAATAGGTTTTTCTATAGGGGCGATTGTAGCTTTGTAGATTACTTTTGTCTATAGACATTGTTGTTTAAGTGGACATTCTGATTTATTTGTGCAGTTACAGTTTTTTGTGTTACTGTTATTATTGTGATTATTGTTGTTGTTAAGTATTCTATTGCTATGCTTTTTTTAAATTATTCTTTCTAGGTTGTCACTGCAACTGTAGCTGAGTTTTATGGTGTTTTTATTAAAGATTTTGTGTAAGATGTTGTTTGGGGCAAGTAGGTGTTAATTACTTTGAAGAATTTTTCCCCAGTTAAGTTTTAATCATCATATTAAAAAGTGGGTTAAACCAAATAATTTTTCTCAATATGTGTTTTATACTGTCCTTGTTGGAGGTATTAGTGTATCCACTTTTTTTAGGGCTGCTTCATAAAAGGGTTTGTGTTTATTGAAAATTTCCAGTTTTGATAAGTTAGTGCTAATTCTTTTTTCAATGGATTTTGGAAAGTGGTTAATAATATGTTTTGGGTGATTAGATAATCGGTGTATATATAAGGGATTAGTACTGTCTTTAGCATAAGGTTCATATGTATCATTTGCGAAGTTAAAAGTTTTAATATTATATTTAATTTCAATTTTTAGCTTAATTTTCTTCATTTCCCTAATTAAAGCCTTTCTAGTTCTTTCACATTTGGGACCATCCGATTTCTCAACAATTAGCAATCCGTCATCCCTATAAAGTCTTATATTTTTGCTATCTATTATTTTTGTTAAGTTGAAGAGAATAAAAAGACCAACTAGATCATTTGTCTCTGCTGAATTCAAAAAGCACATTGAAAGATCAAGATCCGGTTTCATTCTTTTTGGTCCATTGTTGGTTTTCGCTAATAAGGACAGTTTTTCTATACTTCTTAATAAATTTTATATATATATATATATATATATATATATATATATATATATATGGAGCGAGAGAGAAAGAAGGAGAGAGAGGGGGGCTATTAGTGAAAGTGATGCATTAACTCCTAATAGAACTCAAACACAGCATTCCGAGCTGAATAACCTTTGTAAAGGCATGAATTCACTCCCCGCTGTTGCTAGTTATTTTGAGAAAAATGTTTTATCTTTGGAAAATGATTTAGTGAGAGAGCATTTGGGAAAACCACTTCCCCATAACTGTTGAGCAGGTAATAATAAATGGTTTTTAGTTCTCTCCCACTGCAAGAACTGTGACACAAGGGTCGGAAAGTGGGATTGAGAGGTCAGCGCCACAGAGGAGTGGCACTCTGACCTGCAAAAAGAACCTGGGTAGTCCCATCGCCATTCCCCGGTAAGAGCGCCTCAGATGATTAGCCATAACTTTATGCCTTCTCAAAGAGAGACGGCAAAGCCTGGGAGGGTGAACCTCCTAGAACTGCACAGAACCAGCATTTCACTGCAATCAACAGAGACCAGATCATTACAAAAATGATCCCACCTTTGTTGATTTTGAGGGGTCGAGGATAAGATCCTTAGCTGGCAATAAGTCGTAAGAATTGTTACACTAGTTGCTAAAATCTGACAGGGGAGGGCGAAGGCGGACATTGTGTGAGACCTTTGTTTTTTGCTAACTAATTTCTTTTTTTTCTCTCTCTCTCTCTATCTCAAAAATAATTTAATTAACAACCCCCCTCCCCATCTCAGACAACCTCCACCCATCATTAATCACATTCCAACCACAATAATAAAAATAAATTCTAATGGCATTATTACAACATTCCCCGCAACAATTAAAAGACTACATCATTTTTCATATTTGTTGCATTTTTTAATGAAAAGATAGACATCATTTTGATGTTGCGACAGAACTTATTTACATCTAAACAATAAACTATTTACATCGTAACCGTTCAAAATTAACTTATTACAATCGCCATTTATTACTGCTTTTTCTTTTTTTTTAAATTATTTTTGGATTTAAAATTAATTGAAAATTCTTTTTTAATTTTGGGGATAAAAACAAATATTCATGTTTCAAAATAAATGAACCTAGAGAGAGATGGATAGGGGGGATGGGAAGAGTAGAAAGATAGCAACAAGGTTCTTGTGAAAGGTTTGATAGAGAAATAAAGGACAGTCAAGATGGAATGTAGGTGGGTCAGATGAAATGTGGGGAGCAGTATAAGGCACTGTAAATGGTCAACTTAGAGAGAAGGAAAAGGTGGTTAGGAGAAAGATCCTTCTCCTAAAGAAGATATTCAGTGCTACCAGATCAGGCTGTCTGAAGGTACCGCTGTTTTTACTTAAAATGCACTAAACAATAATGTTATTGTTTTCCCCTTTCCCTTTGAAAAATGCAATCCTGTTCTGCAAAGCCAAAAACAAAAACAACAATTTTTCCTCTGCAAAATACCTGATCCAAACATCATGAATAAATATTTGAAGATATAAAGAACTTGAAGCATAAAAACTATTAAATAACCCAAAAAGGATTGATATGCCATAAAACAAAATAAACTTAAAACGACCAAACCAATCCATCCATCCAACGTAAGGATTCACTATCAATTATCAAACAATAAAAGCAACTGACTTCACTTATTGTTTCTTTAGTAATAACAACAATAATGCTGTGTCTATGTGACACAGTGCACAACACAAACTCTGTTATCATCAGCATCAGCATCATCATCATCATCATTAGTAACTGCAAGAAAGCATCAACATACCAACCGCACGTAAACAGGATTGCTAAACGTTCCTTAAACCCAGCATTTTTATGCGAAAGACACCTAACCTGCCAAATTAGATAGAAGTTTTGTATTATTAAGTTCTTTGAACTTTCACTGTATAACACAGGGTTGTCCAAACTTTATGGGACGCGGGACGCATTCGGCAAGGAAATTAGATCGCGGGCCACGGTTGACATTTTTCCTCTTATGCACTGTCTCACCATACCAGATGTAAAGTAAAACACGTACATGTAAATGAATCTTTATATTTATCATAAAAACATATTCCCGGAGAATAGATTAAAGAAGCTAAGATGTGAATACTACGAATAAGAGAGTTTTGGAAATTTTGAGCAAGATCAGTAGACCAGGAAACCTTAAAAATAACTGACAAGTATGAATAAGAATAAACCATAAATTTATTTGTAAAAAATATTTAAGGAAGCACGTAAAACAGTACAGTTTACTTAAAATTTAGTGAGATGGGTGTGCCTGCATTTTGGAAGCCAACTCCTTTGTGTCAATGTCAACTGAGGTTAAGGTTAAATGAAGGCAGGCTTCGAGAGATGTTTGATTAAGTAGATTCCTCTCTTTGGATTTAATCGACTTCATTGCGGAAAATGCTGCTTCACAAAGGTAGGTACTGCTAAATATTGACAGCAAGTGTAATCCAAAATGGCGTAAATTAGGATAATGCTCTTCAAAAAGAAGAGGCCAAAATTGAGTGATTGGCAGTGTAGCTTTGCTTGATAAAAACTGGTCACTTTGCAAGTCACACAATTCAAGCTGCAAATCTTCATCGGCTTCTGATATAGTTATAGTCAGCGGAGCATTGAATACATTGAAGTTTTTCTCAAGGTGCTGGAAATCTTGAAATCGCTTATTGAAGTCTTCAATCAGGGTATCAAGAGTTTCAACAAAGCAGCAGAAGTTATTGTCCTCTATTTCTTTAGAAATAACATCACAACTTGGAAAGTGAATCAGAATGTTACTTTGCAGATTACTTTTGAAGAGACTTAATTTTTTGCGGAAGCCATCTATGAAACTATACAGAGAAACAATTGTTTGATTCCTACCCTGTAAACTTAAATTGAGCTTATTCAGATGCTGAGTAATATCCGTGAAGAATGCTAGACTTTTCAGAAAGTTGACGTTTTGCAATAAACCTTTAAATCCATCAGTGTCTGCATTCAGTTCTTCTAAAAAGTTTAGAATCTCATTACGCAAACTGAAGAACTGCTGCAGACATTTCCCAGCACTAAGCCAACGAACAGTAGAATGGAGTGAAACGTCAGAAAATTCTGTATCCAAATCTTTCAAGAAATCAACAAATAGACGATGCCTCAGTGCTTTATTACCGCCTCTAATGAAATTAATAATTCTCATTACATGCTGCATTACATCAGATAAACGTATACAGCGACTAGATAACGATTCTTGATGAATAATGCAATGAAACATTGGGCAGTCGACTCCAGCATCTCTCAAGTACGCTAGAACCCCTCTTTTAGCTCCTGTCATTGATTTGGCACCATCTGTAACGATGCAAGAGCATTTCTGAAATCCACCATACTTGCTCACTAAAGAATTCAGTGCTTCATAAATATCAGATCCTTTTGTAGTGGTAAAAAGTGGAAGTAAGCCGAGTAACTTCTCACTGACATTAAACTGTGAGTCAATACTTCTAACAAAGACAAGCAACTGGCTGACATCCCTTATATCTGTGCTTTCATCAAGAGCGAGAGAAAAATAAACACACTGCTGAATTTGATCCATGACCTTCTCCTGAACGAAATTGCTAAGCTCTTCAACATGTCTAGCAACAGTTTGATGGGAGAGTGGAATTTTTTCAAACTCAAGAGCTGCATCGTTAAAGCCCATAGCCTTTCCCATAGCTATTGCACATTGCTTAATGAGATCACCGTCAGAGAATGCATTTTTGGATTTAGCCATCAAAAGTGATACATCATAAGAGGCTATGGTTGTAGAAGACGAAGGCTTCACTAATTGAAACATCTTTTCTTGACGCTTACGCAGATCTGATTTGAGATCATTGAGTAGGGCTCGCCGCGCCTCACCAGTGTATTTATCATAGCCAGTGACATGAAGAGTGCTGTAGTGTCGTTGTACATTGTACTCTTTCATAACAGATATCATTTCATTACAAATTAAACATAAAACTCGACCACTTTGTTCTTTCACCAGAAACCTCAATTCCCAACTATCCTTGAATTGACGCTTTTCATCAGAAATTTTTCTTTTCTGAGCCATCGTAAAAAATGTGGCGCTAAGTCTGAAAAGAAAAAATAGAACAGAATGTAATGGAGGATTAAGTAAAACTGAAATTATAAAGAATAATGATAATAAATGTTTATTATTTCATCAAAATGAAAATCACAATTTAAAACAATTGTATGCTTATGATGGTGTACTACAACTATTAAAATTCTTTATACAGTACGGAATAAAGGTGTTTGAGTTGAATTATTCCAATTCAAACTCAAATAAAGTTTAGTAAAAAACAACTTTTTTCGAAATAACTCAATAGATGTCTAAATAATACTAATTTTTAAAAGTTTTCTAGAAGAGGCTGCGGCCCGCGGGCTAGGCTTTGGACAACCCTGGTATAACATATCATATACTCACACACACGATGGAATAAAAGAAGGAAGGGCATCCAATCATACTTAAATTATCTCCCTTTCTCATAATATTTCTATATAATAGAATTATGCTTAAGTAGTTAAGGCATACAAGCAAAGAGCTGGTCTCAGGCATCACTAGGGCATTGTCAAACCTCCGTATTTCGCATTGCGCACACATCTACAGTGGCTGAGTGGTTAACACCATGGACTGGTAACCTGGGTGTGCCAAGTTCAAGTCCTGTTCCTTCCACAGAAACACTTTCACTTAAGGATGTTGCCAAATTTCACATGGTCCCTTTCTTGACTATGCGACGTCTTTCAAGAAAGAATTCTAACAAGAAAAATATCAGGGAAACTAATGCCAACAACAGAATTATATGAATCATTGCAAATGAATGAATGATGCTCAACAACAATGTTTTCTATTAATTTATGAGGCACTTAAACAGCATGACATACCTTTTAGATAAGATCAAAATGTAGTATCTGTTTTTCATCAGTTCTGTCCTCAGTTAGTGAAGGGGTAATATGTCTAGATTGAGGAAATTTTAATTCTTGTCCCAATCTGGATTGTCCCTTTTTAAGAGGCTGAATTTTTTCCACATTAAAAATCAACATTCTGCCTTACTCTGCTTTTTTAGGGAGATAAATAAATAGGGAACCTCATAATTATCGCTTTCCTTATTAGTCCTTCAGTCCCTACATTTCTGACAAAGGGGGAAGAATTGCTGTTTTTTGGGTTTGGAATCTACCCATATAACATTCATACTTGGCTAGTTTTTGATCTAAAAGTGAATTTTTATTGTTGTTTAGCTCTTTACATCAAGTAGCTTCATACCTTGTCTGAAGTGATTTCCATAATATATATATATATATATATATATATATATATATATATATATATATATATATATATATATGAATAAAAAAATCAATACGAAAAATATATAAATGTTTATATCTTTTCTGTATTTATTTCCTGTGTGTTGACGTGTAGGAATACAAAAAGTCTTTAAAAAAAAAAACAAGAATCTTTCTTTCAAAAGCACATAATTTTCGACCGATCTTTCGATCTTCCTCCGTGTGAATATATATATATATATATATATATATATATATATATATATATATATATATATATATATATATATATATATATATATATATATAAATCCTTTTTACGCAAAATCGTCTTTTATTTGCTTTGTCAACAGCGTTTGACTATCATTCATTCTTTGCTCTCTCTCTCTCTCTCTCTCTCTCTCTCTCTCTCTCTCTCTGTGTGTGTCTCTCTCTCTGTCTCTGTGTCTCTGTCTCTGTCTCTGTCTCTGTCTCTCTCTCTCTCTCTCTCTCTCTCTCTCTCTCTCTCTCTCTCTCTCTCTCTCTCTCTCTCTTACTACCATATATAGTATATAACAATGTCTAATATAAAATCTAGATGACAGGCAAAATTGAAGGTGAGGGATACGTATATCCTACCGAACCCTCATAATAGAACGATAACGACAACGCTTACTACGAACTTGATTTTTCCACAAAATGTAAGGACAACTTGCAGTTACGCACAGTTCAAAAATAAGGACATTCAACCAGGAAAAAAGCAACAACAAAAACGATATCTTTGTTTAAAAATCAAATAAAGAAGACTTTCTTTAAAATGGAATAAAAAGAAAATCTTTGTGTCAGTCGCATGAAATGAGACAACGACATTTGATCTTTTCTTTTTCTAAAGCTGCACCTTCAGACATGATCTTAAAAAGAGGGAAGTGTCAATCGAGTTGAGGAAAGGAAAACTTAAAATTTTGTAGCGGTCATTCTTCCCTACATCATAAAAATCAAATCTCTGTTCTAAGATAGGCAGAAAGGACAAAAACTATAACTATGCATACACAATTTGGTTAATATATACAAGAGGTATTCTGTTTCACAAATAGATTTTAATGCTGAAAAATAGACTTTGATTCTCTCATGATTTCTATATATACTATTTATTCAAAAAGAATCAGCATTCAAGAGGTTATCTCATTTGCATATTACATTTAAAAAAATCTGTTTTAATAATTAGCTCTAGATTGTTAATGAGAATTAGTAATAGAATTTTGTTTTAACTATTTCGAAATATATTATAAACTTGATTTATTTAATTTATTTTTAATTTTATTCACATTTAATTTTATTCATTTTTGATTATTACTATTATAACCAAAATCAGCTTTGTTTTATTTGTTTTGTTTTTTTTACATGGAGGTCACCACTTATCAAGGCCCAGAAGCCACTCGGGGATAAGGGTTATTGCATGTACAGTAATCAATGGGATAGTATCGTAGTAATCATTAGTATTGGAGATTTTATAGAGTGTTTTACTTAAGGGGGGCGGTTTGTCAGGAATTTGTTTATGTTGGACTTGAAGACATCCAAGTTGTAGTCAGGTGGGAAACAGACAAACGGAAGAGAGGTCCACATGGAATCTACGTTTGGATTTAGGCACAGATAAAGAGTGGGGAAAATTAATGACAGTTTCAGCTAGACAGGTGTTTTTCGCGAAAGATTGGCGAGGGAGGACCAGAGATTGGAGCTCAGACGAGCACTTGCCATGGAAATAATGATAAAACAAAAACAGGCTCGCAAAGTCTCTTCTGTGGGAGAGAGGTTGCAGGGAACAGAAAAGGGCATCCCTCACTAAGCCACGAAGTCGCTGTCAAGGCAGGATAGGCTGCTTTTAGCAGCTCCTGCCCAGATGTGGCAGCAATACTCCATCCTTAGACGTACTTAGCTTTTATATAGATAGAGAATTGCATCAGTAGTGAGATATCTTCTGGAGCGGTAGAAAGATCCCACCATTTTCCCAGCGTCCTTGGCAACAGACCTGATGTACGTGTTCCATTTCAGATCAGAAGTAAAGGTCAAACCCAGAAGCTTGTCAAAACATGGAGCCTCCCCAGGACGAGAGCCATCCATTTCAATTGATGCCAGATGGGGATCAGAGCGTTGATGATGTAAAGATAGAAGCTTTGTTTTGGATTTATTAAAAGTAACCAGCCACCTACTGTACCACGCGCTCAAGATCAGAGGAGAGAGAATCAGAGAGAACTTTGTCATTTACGGTCTTTGATGTGTTGCCATAGATGGTTGTGTCATCAGCATAGATGTCAACGAATGATTTAAATATGTGTTTTGGGAGATCATTGATGTAGATCAGGAAGAGAGTTGGGCTCAGGATCGACCCCTGAGGGACTCCAGCATTAATACTGTGGGCCTCTGATTTCTGCCCATCAACCACTACTCTTATGAACCTATTGGAGAGAAATGATTTAATAAGTGAGAAAACATTTCCAGTTATACCGTAGCTGGAAATCTTGTGAAGTAGGCCTTTATGCCATACCTTATCGAATATGTCAAGAGCAATTTCCCTGGAAAGGAAGCCTTTGTCAAGAGATTCACTAATCCTATGAGATATAACCATTACCACATCTGCTGTAGATCTTACAGAGCAGAAACCATATTGCGTGTCACTAAGAAGGTTGTTTCTGCTGAGGTGGTTGACTACTTCTTTATTTAATACTAGCGAGGGGTACCCGGCGTTGCCCGGGTGTTTTTCGGGGTATGTGAAAAAAACCCGAAGCGTTGACGATGCACAGTTGGAAAATAGTAAAGTGTTTAAAAAAAGACAGGTGCGCGTTTTTGATTGACGTGACGGCGATAGGTATTCAGCAGTTACGATTTTGTGTGGGACCGTTTTGAATAAATCGGTTTGTCTGCTTTTAAAAACCCGCTCCCTGTTTATTAGGAGGAGTGAAATGAAAACTAAAGTCTGATGTGACGAAGTCGACATTGAACAAACTGGCTTTCGGCCTGTTGGATTTATTTGCTTCCCCACTGAGCAAATTTAGGCAAAAGGCCGTTTTTTAATGTGGAGATAGGGGGAGGGGGGAGGGAAAGGGGGGACCAGCTCCCGAGAGGTGGGAAATGGGAGCTGAGATATTACAGTTTATAGATGATATAAAAAGTTTTAAGAAGTTGTGAAGCGAGCAAGCGCTTCTCTGAAAGAAGCCTTTCGTGGACATCGAGGAAAAGCGAACATACATACACACATACATTTTCGCTTTTATATATATAGATGGATTCCAACAACTTACTCATGACACACAGGAGACTTATTGGTCTGTACAGAGAGGGAGATGACTTATCACCTGAATTCTTAAATACAGGGCATACTGATGAGGTTTTCCAGGGTGTTGGGAAGCACTTCTCCTTAAGGCAACACTTAAACAGTTTTGTAAGTATGGCGGCAAGTTCTGGTTGGAGCTTTTTCAGTACTATAACTGAAATGCCGTCAGGGCCAGTTGCTTTACTGGAATCAAAGTTCTTGATTAGTTTGGCGACCTCACGCACAGATATTTGTATGTTGTATAGCGTGTTGTCTGTTATAGGAGGAAATACTGGGAGTTGATGACCTTCGTCGCATAGGGTAGAATTAGCTGCAAAGTTCTTGGCAAATAGTTTGGCCTTGTCTGATGCTGACGAGATAACCTCAGGTCCATTGATGATGGTTGGGATAGAATGCACGCTTCTGTTCAGGATTCTGTTTGCGATTTGCCAAAACTGGTGGGAACCAAATCGCTGCTCAGCTGCTTTGTATTTAACGGACTGAGCATATAGCTCTCTTGCATTTTTTATTACTCCTTTACAGTGGTTTCTGGCGTTCCTGAAAGCAGCTTTAGTCTCAGTACATCTACTATGTTGGTAGCTATGGTAAAAGTGATTTCTGTGCGCGATGGCAGCAGCATATTCTGGGGAGAACCATGGCTGGTTGTTAGATTTTTGTTGGAATTTTTTGGATGGTATGAATCGGTCTATGCCTACAATTAACCATTGTTAACCAGCTTTGTTTAACAATGGAAGTTTTCATTTAACCTATAAGTTATTTCTCTTTAAGCTATGATACTTTATTTCCCTATTTGAATTTTATAGATGAAAATCGAGCTAGAAGAATACTCACACCTAAGAGTATCCTGTACCTCCACAAGGCCACCATTCACCCATGCATGGAATATTGTTGCCACATCTAGCCCCTCCCTCTTGTATAGAGTTAAAAAAAAAAGGAGTTCCATTAATGGGGGGGGGTGATGTATCTATGCTAAAAGGAGTTTCAGGTTTAATTATTCAGTTAGAAAAATGCTTTTAATTTGACTAGAATTATGGGGGACAAAGACATTTCTTATTTAAGAAATATTAAATATTTATGGCTTCCCCTGTTCATTCTTCCTCTTTCTTTCTTTCTTTCTTTCTTATTTCTTTTCTTCCTTATCTTTTAACCTCTATGTGGGTGGAAATAATGTAGTGGGGGAACATTTTCTGACCACATAAAAATTCAAGTCAAATACAAGCATTTCCATAACTGAATACCCCCCTCTCCCGATTTAATCTGACACCACTTTTAGCGTAGATATGTCAAATTCACATTCCCCCACTAATGGAACCTATACACACTAGTATGTTTAAGATTTGGAGCTACCATAACACACACATACAAATACCATCCCCATCCTTTCCCCTATCTGAACACAGACTCAGTTTCACACCATATTGGGTCTTATTTATATACAACCAAATCTTATTTTTTACATCTGACTGAACCTCCTGATTTTAACTCCCTGGGGCGAAGAAGACCTAATATTTTCATTGCAAACTTTGCTTTCTTATAAGCTGCATCGCCTGAATAGGTCTCTAGTTACTGGTAGCTAGCTGACCGAAACATGCTCATGACTGTGCGGCAACATATTACTGCTTGTGCAAAAACAAATAAAGAGTATATATATATATATATATATATATATATATATATATATATATATATATATATATATATGGGAGAGTTAAAAGAATAAGAATAAGATCGGTTCTTTAAGAAAAGACTTATAGGGATAGTGCAACACTCAACAAATTGTTTTGGAGCTTAAATAGATTATCAATAAAATAGGAAAACGACAATATAAAAATATATTAGTATATACTTTATATTCTCGTTTTATTTCTAATTTTATTGAAAATCTCTCTCTCTCTATTTGTGTGCGTGTGTGTTGTGTGTGTGTGTGTGTGTGTGTTTCAGCGAAAATCAAAATTAAAATTCAAAGATGGCGTAAGAAATAGACAAATAATTGCAACTTCTCTTCCAATTTTCAAATTTTGTAATCATGCCCGTCTTCCTTTATTTTCTTTTAAAGTTGATAAGTTCCTTTTCTTCTGATGAGTTAGGGGCAGAATAAATTTTTTAAAAATTGACATAATAATTACATGAATGATTCTGCACTACAAAACAGGTGCTGTCAAGAATTGTACATTTCAATGTACTTAAAGAAATAAACAGTAAGATGGACAGCATCTTGAAATTTGGAATATAGACTTTTGTAATTGATATATATATATATATATATATATATATATATATATATATATATATATATATATATATATATATATATATAATGTAAGTTTATATGATTATATATTTTTATGTATAGGATTTACTCCTAAACTAATTAACCAATTATTATAAATTTGGAAATGCAGATGCTAGTCCTAAAGGGTACAAATGTGGACTTTATTTGATTATGTTTTATGCAAAGAGGTAAAAAATTTAAAGTATTTCCGAGTTTTGCAAAATTTTCACAATCGGCAATAACACAAATTGGATAAAGCTTCCACTTCCTTTTTGCTTTCTTTGTGTACCCATAAATGTTAGTGTATATAAGAATCGATTAATTAGTTTAGGCGCAAATCCTGTTTCATACAAATATATAATTATATAGACATAAAATTCATAATGATCGGTTAATTAGTTTAGGTGCGAATCCTATTCATACAAATATATAATTATATAGACATAAAATTCATAATGATCGGTTAATTAGTTTAGGTGCGAATCCTATTCATACAAATATATAATTATATAGATATAAAATTCATAATGATCGGTTAATTAGTTTAGGTGCGAATCCTATTCATACAAATATATAATTATATAGACATAAAATTCATAATGATCGGTTAATTAGTTTAGGTGCGAATCCTATTCATACAAATATATAATTATATAGACATAAAATTCATAACGTTCAGAGACCATGCGCACTGATAACAATATCAGCTGCATACACAATCTTCCATAGAGCATCATTTCTGCGGGATTTTTTTTTTCGTTTGTCAAGTATGATTATAAATAAGAGTGAGGTAAGAAGTACTGATCCCTGATGCACTCCTATCGTTATTTTTAAGGGTGTAGAGAGCATACGAAAAAAGCTCATGACCGTGATTGATTTGCGATAGTCTAGAAACTGCATTCACTAATTTCTCAGAAACAAATTTGTGACTGAGGGCCCGAAGGATAGCTTTTCTTGTCACCTTCTCAGAGTCCGATCCCAGATTAATGAGGACATGAAAAAGCTGCTTTTTAAGATGGAGAAATTTCTTGCAGAATTGCAATAGTAGAAAATGAGCATCTGTTGTCAACTTCAATGTTCGGCTAAGGGAAAGATGATGATGATGATGATGATGATGATGATGATGATGATGATGATGATGATGATGATTTTCATAAATAACTTCTCTATCTTTGAAGATAGTCAATATGGATTTAGACTGTTTTAATTAGCTATCAATACTGAGAACGATAAACATGGAGACGGGGATTGCAGACTGCTAGAAAACGTCAGCCATCTGATGATGATGATGATGATGATGATGATGATGATGATGATGATGACGACGACGAGGATGATGATGATGATGATGATTACGACGACGACGACGACGACGATGATGATGATGACGACAATGACGATGATGATGACGATGACGATGATGAGGATGATGACGATGACAATGATGATTTTTAGCGAGCCATGTTTTGGATTTGCACAAAGAGTTCAGCTAGATCTTTCAGAATATTAATTTTATCCATTGACCTCATCAGTATTGATCGTTTAATCCACGACTGTCTAATTAATTGACCATTGTTTATCTGACCATTGACAATTCAATGAAAACTATTAATAAAACATTTGCAATCAACTGTCATCAAACAGTTACAAGTTAACAACTTAATCACAAGGCTGGTACTCACTAAGCCAATTTGTTATAGCATACTCTAATATAGTAAGGTGAGTGTAATAAGTAGTCGAGAGTTACCTTCCCTTGTTTTATGATAACTATCTTTTGAGGAATTTGTCATATCATCCTTATATAGAAAAATGTGGGTTAATGTTTGTGTTCGACTGAGCTCAAATCTCTGTCCCTCCCAGTAAAATCATTGATCATTATCCAACTAACGATCTCATTAACACTCATCCTCGAAAGGCCTTTGTCCTTATTAAGTGGTAATACATTAATATACAAAAAAAGTGTCATATAATGTAGTACTACAGTGACTGAGTTTTTAATCACTGAAAAATTTATGGCAAGTGAATCATGAAGCGATTTCTACAAATTGCTTGAATTGCTACATTTTTTTCTTTCTCCTGCTCATTGAGATTCACTCTTTTCATCACTTCAAAAGTAAGAAAGTTTTCACAGGAACAAGTGAACTCAAAATATTTTCAACCAATGGAAATCGTTTCAAACTCCAAAAAATAACAATCCTGTGTCAGATTAACAAGTCGATGTAAACTTAGAAACTCGTATAAAACACTGACTTGGTAAATTGAATTCAAAGTTCTTAAGTGCAACACCTGCGATGAATCTTGACTTTCTTCAACAATTCCCATCCTAGAATACTGGAATACCCGACGCTAAAATTCCTTATTATATTATATATTGATATATATTATATATATATTATATTTTTATTTAAAAATTCCTTAAAACACAGCTACCCAGAAGGTAAACTCATACATACACACAATGGAACTTTGAAAGTAAAGTTCTGATGCTTTTGTCTACTTCTTATTCAAGAACTTTAAAACTTTTAAACAAATTTTGGTCTTTCAAAGTATATTTTACATCTCTGTGAAATTGTTGATATATAAATATATTTTGTTTGTTAATTCATGTTTTCTCACTTCTATTCCAAAATTTCCATTGAAATAAAATTCATAAAATTCATATTCTTATCCATTTTTTCAGTGCTGTTCTTGCCACTTCAAAGATGTTACTATCGCCAAAAATACAGTACTTGTAGCCTGCACTTGCATTACAAGCTCATCAAACAGAGTCTTGTTGGTTTGGAAACGCATTGCAGCATGGACCATCCATTTCATTAACCCCTATCCTTGAGTGGCCTTTGGCCTTAGTAAGTGCTGACGCATTAGTAAAATGAAAAAAAATCTGTTTCCTCTTCTTTTCTTTCACTGTCGTCTTTTTAATTAAAAAATGTTTATAAAAGTTTTTTGTTGTTTTTTAATAGAAATCGCTCCAGACAAGGCGTGAAGTCCCTTTTACTTATTTTTTATACAATAATATTCGATTTTTCAGCTTGATAGATCAAAAATTTAGTTTATTTATACTACTGTTCTTATCTTGCATTTTATTTTCACGTTTCGGCCAATGTAGCCCCCGACCTTCTTCAGATGCATCTTTTCAAACTCGGGAGTGTTTATGTCAAATTCAGGAATCTATGACAGCTTTTTAATCCCTTTATTTTTTATTTTTATTTTTTTATGAAAATCGTTCTACACAAGGCATGAAGCCACTTGATGTAAGGTGCTGACAAGAACGAAATATGATTATCATAAAGACAGGATATGCCTTTTGACTTTAGTTTTGAAAAGACCAAGGTTCTAGGTAGGAGGAAACAGTCAGCAGGAAGAGAGTTCCACAAGTCTACAGTTCTTGGAAAGAAGCTGCTGGAACATGAAGCTGTATTACAATGAGGTATTAAAACAATGAATTGATGAAGACCACAAGACTAACGTGTTAAATGAGCTGGAACAAAGGAAGCAGAAAATAGATCAATCAATTCTGAAAAACATATGCTATAATAGTATTTATAGAAAATATTGAGATTAGCAATATCACGTCTGTGAGAGAGAGAGAGGTTGCAGAAAAGAAGAAAAGGTAGGGTCAATCAAATTACAAATACGTTTCTGCACTTTATCAGGAACCGTCAAATGGGGCAACACAAAATCATTTTGGGTTTAACAACATTTTGGTGTTTTTCTTTTGCTTTACAGTAACCATATATTCACACATAATATCCCCAACCCATCTTTCATAGGGGGAGAGAGCAGCCATCCCAAAACTCGGCCACTCTCCCTTTTTCATAATTCACTACAAAGAGAAAGATCTGATTTTCTTCTACACCATGTCTCATTAGTGACTTCCTACAGGTTGGAACGATAAAAGTGTTGCCCTAAAGAAAACAATACTACAGCTATATTTTAAAACTTTTATTAAAAATAATCAATTCAAGTAACTTGATTATGTAGTAGAGCTGACATCTATTCAATGTAGTCACCTTTAGTCTCAATACAGGTCCGGAACTAGGAGCATGCCTTTTCCACAAGTGCCAGCGGGAGCTCTGCGAATACTCGGTGGATGGCAGCGATCAGGCTGGTTATGGTGTTGTAGGAGGTCATGTTGGTGATGTTCTCAATGTATGACCAAACAAAGTAGTCCAGCAGGTTAGGATTGGGGGAGGATGGGGCCAGTGAGAAGGGTGCAAAGTCATAGCATTCCTTCTGAAGCCAAGCCTGGGTCTCTTTGAACTTGTGGGCCAGCACTGAGTCCTGCTGCCACACCCAAGGTCTGCCAACAGCCACCTGACTGCACCAGGGGATCACCACACTCGTCAGCACATTCAGGTACACTTTAGTGTTAATTTTCAAGCCGACTTCAAAGATGTGAGGTGGCATGATGTGACTCTTACTTGAAACCACATCAAAGACCATAACCGTGTCTGGAAACTTTGTTTTCATCACTCTGGAAATGTCCCTGTTATTCGTGGCAATCCACTAATGCATTTTGACTGTGTTGGCAATGGTCCTATTGTCAAAACTTGGGTCAGCAGAGAGCATAAGTTGTACAGCAGCGCATCTCTGATCTCTCCCATTAAAAATGTGTTTAGACATGATAAAAGGCTCTTATTGCTCTTAAGATTTGTATGCAATCGGCCGACTAGTAGATGGTTTGCAACAAAAAAAAAAACTGGTTTTCATCAAACGGAAAGGAAATCATGACGTCTTTTCTAGAGCGACAATTTTATCGTTCCACCCCGTATATGTGACGTAAATGTCTGGACATGTTGCTTATTTGATTTCTAATAGGAAATTTAACTACTATTTAATTTTTACTTCCATTTTACATACCTGTATCTAAATATTTCATGTATATCTTGCAAAAACTTTCGACAGAGGCGACGGATTTTCACAAAATTGGTATCATTTTAAAGCTCGACATCTCAGACAACAAATATTGAAAAATTGGCCGAAAACATTAATTTCTTCACCTTCAACTGGGCAGTTTTCTATAAGGAGGGGTCGATTTTTTGTGAGCCATTTTTGCAAGTCATCATATCAGTTGGATTGACTTTACCTAATTTTAACATTCCAAGCTTCAAGTCGCGTCATGGAGTAGCGGTAAGATGTCAGATTTTCTTTTACTTTCTTTTCCGCCTTCACGTCATGGGTTTGAGCCTGCTTACCAACTACCACTTTTTTTTTTTTTGCTCAACACATACCTCCAAACGCTCCTGGATAAGACCTTAAACTATATCCAATGGTGAGGCCCCAGCTTGCAGGCTTTGGGGAGTGTGGAGCCACCCTTTAATTACCATTGCTCCCAGGTCCACTCTGACCCGGAGTGGTAGTGCCTGTTAGGGTCCCAACTATGGGTTAAATGGAAACCAACTTGAAAGAAAAATATATATTCTATTAAAAAAATTTTTCTTCAAAATAACTGGATTCGACATTAAATAACCCGAAAAGGGTTGATATGCCGTAAAACAAAACCAACCAACACCTCCAAACACCCGGGCAACGCTGGGCACCCAGGCTAGTTTATTATATAAAGGACAGTTGTCTGTGTATGTCTGGTTATAACCTCCAACCTTCTTTAGGTAAATGTTGATACGGGTTCTTATTGGTGAATATTGGAAAGAACGTTTTTGTTGTTTTCCCAATGAGCCATAGACAAAGAATTAAAAAAGTTTAGAATTCAAAATGTATGATGTCAACGAAAAACATTCCTTCTCACTATTCAACAATAAGAACCATTGCCAAGATACACCTGAAGAAGGTCGGAGGTTACATCAGCCGAAACGTTATGAGAATCACACACAAGATGAAAACAATGGTTTGAACAATCCAAATAATAAATATTATTATCCTCATCTAAAATTTCAAAAACAAATACCCTCTAGTTACAGCTGATTAAAACTGACAGGTTTGTATTACAATCCACAAAAGTATGAAAAAGTTGTTAAAAACAAATATATAAAAAATAAATGTTTTCAAAGGCAAGATAAGTTACTTTTCTACCTAAATGGATAAGTTTTTAGTGTTCTTATTTAATGTAAAATGTTTATTCGGTTTGAAAAACAAGTAATATTGAGCGCTACTGGAGAACAGGAAAAATGGCTGCAATGTATTTTCGCATCTTTTAAGTCTCGATAATTACTTCAAAATAAGAAATAAAATAAAGTGAAGTTATAAAACCACCCAATAAATGCCACGTTATTATTTATTAGGTGAATTTCTACCACCATTTTCTTTTATTTCTTATTTTGAAGCCCTTGTCGAGTCTTCAAAGATGTCACAGTCATTTTTTCTTGTTCTCAATATTACTCGTTTTTTTTTAACGGAATAAACATTTTACATTAAATAAAAACACAAAAAACTTATTCAGTTAGGTAGAAAAGTAACTTATCTTGCCTTTGAAAACATTTATTTGTTATATATTTGTTTTTTTGACAACTTTTTGGTATCTTTGTGGATTGTAATACAAACCTAAACTGAGATTTATATTCAAAAATATTATAACATCTGCCATCTTAGACCGGACATGGGAAAATTTATATTCTGGAAACCAGACTAATAGAATATATTGCATATCTCATCTATGAGCAGATGAAGTAATGTCATTACTAACCAGCACAGCATTACCACTATAGATTAAGAGAAAAATCTATCAGGCATGTGTACATAGTATGGTGATGTATAGAAGTGAGGGTTGAGGACATGCGTTGCATGGAGATAAATGACATGAGAATGATATGATATGGAAGAAGATTAAATCTGAATAATTGAAGATGTGTGCAGAAGAGTAAACTTCGATGATATGGCCATGTTGAAAGAATGGAGGAGAATTCTTGGGTTAGTAGATGTAGAACAGTTGAGGTAGCAGGGTCAGTTCAGAAAGAAGGAAAAACATAGGAGGAAGGTGCAGGGATGGATGTAGCAAAAACAAAAAAGAAAAGGTCTAAACGGAATGCAAAGCAAATTTCACTACACAGATTGTATCAAAAAGTCTGATGAGACTCAGGGCGCTGTTCATGGTACGAAGGTCTGAACGCTCTTCCAACTACTTCTAGTGACCTGCTTTTATCGTGTCCAGCATGCCTCATTAGCAGGTGTGTTATGTGACCATGCGAGAACTGTGCGAGATCGAAGGCTTTAAAAGATCACAGGCGCCATCTTGGATCTTTTTTATATTTCTTTCTTCTTAGCCCACAGGAGAGAAGGACGTTTCCGATGTGAGTGTTGATTATTTATTTATCATTTGTACAGCCACACAAGGCACAAACGCGTGGCCGCTTGCTTCTTTGATGAACATCATAATGGATTCGAGAACAAAATAAAAAGGGGATCATTAAAAACCTGACCAGAGATAGGTTAGTTTGGAAGTCAATTTCTAAAAGACGTCTAATGAATACCAACGTATAAAAATGATGATGACTATGATGAAGCAAAATCAAAAATCAAAGAGAAAAAAGGTTTATTGCTGAAAAGATGGGTCAGAAGAAGAAAAACAGAAAAAATAAAAATAAAATAAAAAATAAGATTAGTAATAGAAATTAAAAACAAATGTCAACAGATATAGATATAGACAAAAACAGAAAAGTTCATATCTTTTTGACCAATGAACCCAAAGATGATTTCCATCCAAAAAATCAACAAGATAAGCTTAAACTTTGATCGAACATACTTGAACCAAAATGGACAAAGACGTAGCTATTCTGTTCTGGATTCTTTGAGATGAGGATTGATAATTTGCATCATTTGGATCATTCCGACTACTATCTTCATCTTGCTTGTCATTTTAACAATGTTTCAGTCAATGTACAGGACAACATTCTTCAGGTGCATCTTTTTTTAACTTAGCGTAATAAGTAAAGGCGTTGATTATGTGACGAACACACATTGAAGCTATCAAGAATCGCATGCCAACGTATAAGTCGGGTTTACCTATGGTAAAAATGAGTTCGTCCAAATGTGTTTTTGGCACTTCTGTATTTTAGCTTTCTTTGTTTTTCATTTTTGGAAGAGTTCGATTTGGGGCAATGAGAGACATTCACAAAATTTATGGAACTTGGCGAAATGTTTAAAAAAATTAAAAAAATTAAAAAATACATTAGGTACCCCCAAAGCGTGCCATAGAATTACATGCATAATGCATTATCACTTTCATATAAGTTAATACCGTCATCTCTTTTGAAAAGAAGCTTAATATCGTAAACTAGTAAAAAAATTTTTTTAAGTTTTTCAGCGTATGAAAATAATGAAAAGTGGGAGACTAAAATCGTGTTTACATTATCGACGCCTTAAAAAACAATGTTCCTATGTAGTTTACATTTCTAACGTATAGATATACTAATCTTTAATAAATCTAGCAAAAATCAACGGATGGTCAGATTTTTATAAAATTTTTGATACTTATTCATTTTTTAATTAATTTATATTTAAATACAGTTTTGGTAAAGTATATGACGAAAAATTTTGTTTTGGTACGTGTTCACGCCCCCCCCCCCCAGTTCATTTTACGAAATCTGAACAAAATATGTCAGAATTGAACATAATTTCAAAATATTATAAAGTTGAAGAGTTTTAAAAACGTTTTTAAATATTTAATTTTTGTTTATGTATAAACATCATATTCTTTTTTTTTTTTACTTAGAATTTGAATTTGAAAATGGGAAATGGAAATAAATTCAGTTTTATTATGTTTTGTAAAAAAATTACAGTATTTCTAAATAGTATATAACATGACTATTTTGAGACAGTCATGCTCTTTGTAGATTTCTCCAAAGCGTTCGACTCTGTATATGGAGGAAAACTGGCCAGCATCTTAAAGGTATATAGCATTCCAAACGAAGTCGCTAACATTATTGTGATGCTGTAGAAACACACTGAAGCAATGGCCAGATCGCCAGATGGTGACACTGAATTCTTTGACATTTGCGCCGGGGTTTTCAAGGAGACATTCTAGCCCCTTTTCTTTTCATCGGCTGTCTTGGCTTTGTACTTCGCACCTCTGTTGATATACACAGCACACTGGGTTTCACCTTAAATGAATCCAGAAACAGGCACCATCCACCAGCAAACATAACTGGCGCAGATTACGCAGACGGTATTGTTCTGTTCACAAATAACACTGCTAATGCACAAACGCTGTTATGTGAGTTAGAAAAGTCTACAAACTACATTGGTATTTATGTTGATGCGGATAAGACAAAGTTTATCATTTTCAATGCAGAGGGGGAGATGAACGCTCTAGATGGAATAATACCAAAAGAAGTCATTGAGTTTACGTACCTGGGCAGCAACATAGGTTCCATGCAGAGAGATATCGAAATTCGCATCTCAAAAGCATGGGCTGCGGTGGATAAGCTGTAGTTAGTATGGACTTCAAGACTAACTGACAAACTGAAAAGGCAGTTCTTCAGAGCAGTGGTGGAATCTGTTCTTGTTTACAGTGCTACAACCTGGACACTCACCAAAAAGATTAAAAAGAAAGCTAGACAACACATACACCCGTATGCTACGACCAGTGTTAAATATATCTTGGCAAGATCATCTTATGAAGAAGCAACTTTATGGCAACCTACCTGCCATATCTACTATCATCTGGTTACTGCCAGAAGAGCAAGCAAAAGCTGGTGAGAAATGTATTGCTGTGGACTCCATGGCATGGGTACATGAGCATAGGACGACCTAGATTCATGTACATCCAGCAAATTGAACATGACACCAACTGTAATCCTGAAGATCTGAGGCAGTTGATGGAAGACAGAGAAATCTGGAAAGAGAGAGTCACACTGGTTCGGCCAAGGAGCCTGACCAGATAGATAGATAGATAGATAGATAGATATAATATAATCAGTTGAAAAAAATTCTAAAAAAATAATCAATTTTTAAAAGATTTAAATGGTTTAAAAGTTAATTTTAAACAGAAATTAAAATACGGTTTTACAATAAAAAAAATTAAATATGATATAAAAATGACTATTCACAATTTTAAAATAGCAAATTCAAGACCAATTTAAAAACATTTAATTGTAAATGCCTTTGTTAATTATTGTTGATGAAAATTGCTTTTAATGCTTTTTTTTTTACTAAGAAATCTATGGAAACTGTAAAGTATAAAAATTTACACATTAGCCTGTTGTGTGCTTAGCTAGCTTTGGTAGAGTTCATTTTGGAGCATCTTTGTGTGTGGCCAAGTACCACACCAACATTAGATATGAATTGGGGTAAAAACATCATTGTTTTAGCGAAAGAGGAAAATGAATAATATTTATATAGTACATATAGTCTTGGGGAGACTATTGTGGTAGAGCAGACATCGAGATGCTATTTGAATGAATACTAAAGCGTAAATGGTTCTACACAGCCTCACCAATTATAATAATAGTAAGTTATCAACAATTTCCCCCACTCTCTATCTGTGCCTAAGTCTAATCGCAGATTCCATGAACAAAACTTCTTTCCTAGAACTGCCAACCTGTGGAACACTGTACCACTTGCCTACTGTCCAATCAATTACAATATGGTAGCATATTCCATACCATTCAAGTCCAATGTAAACAAGTTCTTGTTGAGCCGCCCCTTAAATAATCAAATTCTACCTAATCTACACTATTAACAATTACTACACTACCACTTTACATTCATTTACCCTTATCCTCAAGTGGGCTTCAGGCCTTGATAAGTGGTTACTTCCTTGTAGAAAGAAAACAGAAAAAATGTTTAATCAGTCATGATCAAGATCGTCTGTTCTTTTTGACTTCCACTTTCTGTCCCACAGATGAGACGAGAGTGACTAGCAAGTCCCTTCTGATTAATGATTATCTTCCTCTCAAATAAAGTGAACTTCCTCTCCTTTCCCCCATGTTAAGAATGTCTTTCTTCTCCGTTTGACCATGCCTAAATTGGGCATCTAAATCCAGCTAAATGAACCTCATAAACCGGAAGTCAAAAAGACAATCTTGATATAATCGTTTATTTTAATCATATGCATAAAATTTGGGTGAAAAATAATGAATTGCACATTTTCATGTAATATAAATTCGTTGCTAGGAGACATTATTATTTTTGTTGTTTAAACACAGGAACTTGGTTAAGAGGATATTTGTAGTGACACTCCTAGCTTCGGATATTTTGTATTTTGACAGCAGTAAGAACAGCGCTAACAATTATTATAAATGTTGTTAAACTGACGACTGAAAAAGAAGGGTAAAAATATGAATGCTATGAATGGGTCACCAGTTAGCAAGAACTAACTCAACAATGGGATTTTAGGAAGGAAACGAGAAAACATTAATTAACAAAGAGACAGAATATATTTATATCAACAATTTCACACACACACACACACACACACACACACACACACACACACACACACACACACACACACACACATTCTGGGAATCGGTAGTATTGATGTTGCTTTTTCTGCAGGTCACACACTTCAAACCTCAGCATTTTAGCTTTTGTCTGAAACCCGAGAACCACGTGGTCAATGTAACAACGAGGGTAGAAGGAATAGATTAAGGTTGATTTATGTCTGTACAAGCAGACATATCTAGAAGGTATGTCTGCTTGTACAGACATACGTTGAATATCGAATGGATGGAACTTTGCATTATGCATTCAATTAAACAGTTTATAATTCTTTTATTGGTCATCGGGGAAAAAACAATTCAAGCTCTCCGGCACTTGATAATGTTTACATTGAATTTCCATTGAGAGTTCACTTACATTCAGCAAGTGTTAGATGATAGCATAGAGGTTAGAAGCGCTGAGTTTCGATCCTGGCTTGAGACACCAGTTTATCTAGCCACACTGAAGAGCTGTAATACAGTGAAGCAATCTGCCTGTGAATGACTATATATATATATATATATATATATATATATATATATATATATATATATATATATATATATATATTTATCAATTGATCTAAAATCCTACAATAAGCTTCATTAAGGTGAGACAACTATTATACAATGTGACACAATGGCGTGTATAAACCTGAACCATCTGTAAAAAGTTGAATATCGAATGTAGCCGCAAGTTCTGGAGACATATATCAGAAAGAACAATTAGAAATAAGTCATACACCATCCACTATAAGTGAAGTTCCTACAGTTAGGTACCTATAAAACGGAGCTATGAAGCCTGGCATACTGATATGGGACAAGAAGGAGAAAGAAGCAACCTTAGTAGAAGTTAGTATTCCTAATGATGCTGAGTTAAACAGAACTGAAAGGGAAAAGATAACTAAATACCAAGGTTTTATGTATAACATAGATAAGAAAGTGGAATCTTAGGAAGATCTCTATCATTCCAATAATTATAGGAGCATCTGAAAAAAAAATGTCAAAAACTACTTAGAAAATATACTCGGTGAATAAAAATACAGGAGAGATAACAAATGCACTTAAAGGACAGTTAGAATCTTAAAAAATCAATCAATTGAAATGAATGGCCTTCGTCTTGGAGAGGCTCCATGTTTAGACAAGCTTCTGGGTCTGACTTTTACTCTTTATCTGAAATGGAACACATACATCAAATCCGTTGCCAAGGTCACTAGAAAATGGTGAGATCATTCTACCGCTCCAGTAAATATCTCACTGCTGATGCAATTCTCTACCTGTATAAGAACAAAGTACGTCCAAGGATGGAGTACTGTTGCCACATCTGGACAGGAGCTGCTAGAAAGACTTAACCTGCTTTGACAGAGTTCAAAATAGATTTCATAGCCTAGTGGGGGATGCTCTTTTCTCTTCCCTACAACCTTTCCCTTGCCAAACTTTCATGAAAAACACTCGTCTAGTTGAAACCACTATCAATAATTTTCTCCACTTTTTATTTGTGCCTAAACCTAAACATAGATTCCATGAACAAAGCTTTCTTAGAACTGCACGCCTGTGGAACTCTCTTCCGTTTCCTTGCTTTCCAACTGACTACAATATGATTGTCTTCAAGTTCAATGTAAACAAGTTCTTGATGAGCCGTCCCCTTAAGTAATCCAATTGACCAAATTTCGACTACTAACTACAACATTTTCCCATTGACTACTGTACACTCATCAACCCTTATCCTCGAGTTGTCTCTGGGCCTAGATAAGTAGTGACTCTTTTGTAAAAAAAAGTCCCTCGGTTGGAATGTATGAGATAGTAGGTAAATTTCTCGTATCTGGTAGGATGCCCCATCCCCAGCAAAACCAAAATGATAAGAAAATTGAAAAAGAAACGTGAAGTGAAAATACGTCCTTCTTGATAATATTATTTGTTTCCTTATAACTTGATTGTTAATCTTTAACCTATCTATTTATAGATCCTGCCAGGTAACAGCTGAAATTATCTAGTCAACCAATATCAAATCTATTTTGAATCTAAAATCATGGTGTTGGGAAGTGTAGAGCCCCATAACCTTCAAAGTAAACACTGTCCAGAGCAACGATCAAGTGGTTGCCACAAGTAGAAGAGTTATATGGGCTGTGCAAGGTTTAATGAGATAACAGCTTGCAGGTCAATAGACTACAAGCACAAGTGTTATGGTTTATATAATACCAAAGCACCCATAAACCTGAGGAGTTCCTGCTTTACGATTTCATCATCATCATCATCATCATCATCATCATCATCATCATCATCATCAAATGTTTTAACTTGACTTGAATCGTCCATCAATTGATGGTGAAACATTTGTTTTTCTTAAGGTTGATTGTATATGCGGTTAAATAATAAATTGTTAACTATTCTGTACTTTCCAAAATAGATTTTTAACTATTCTGTATTTCAGCTAACATTTTTTATGGTTAACTTCACCACACTGCTGTCTAAGCCTACGACACTAAATTCACCCCAGTCTCTGAAAAACAGGCCTCTTATTAAAGCCGCCAGGATCTCATTTGCATATGAGGTAATGGGAAATCTCGTTACTTCATGAGACCCACCAGATGCAGTAGACATTTTTTTTTAATTCATTTTTTTGCCCGTGACCTACATGCTGCCCCAAATGAGGGGTTTGTACCAATTTTTAACTTTTATTTGCTTATGAGCACCAACTAGGCATTTAATCACAGTATATGCGGCATAATCATTTGACACACCGCTTCTCACCAGACACCAAAGTTAAGCAACGATGAACCTGGCCAGGATCAGATAAGTGACCATTTGGGAATGCTAGTTGCTATATGTGCTCTCCGCTTATCTTGGCATTGTTTCCAGTTGTCCTGAACTTACACTTGCAACAGAAATTAAAGTAGTGCTGACTCATGAGAGGTGTGGTTGAAGTTTGCGCAACTCTGGTCAATAAAATCTCATGTGCAGGCACTCTTCAGTGGGTATCCATAGTCTGTCAAGACTGAATGGAGCCGTTTTTTTGTGGCCTGGAAAACCTGTACATTGTCGATGGCGCTTCACTAACTTCAAATGTGATCATCTGTGAAATCATCAAATTCTTCAGAATCACGTCATCAGTTTGCTGATGAAGGCAACTTGAACTAGTGCTACCTGTGGAATAGCAGGATTTGTGGTCGTAGTTTACTCCTTTAGATCCGCCATGTTCTGTCTATGTCCACGCAACAGGGTAACCTCGAGAAGGATGTTGTATGGACGCCCATTCATTATGGAGAGGTTAGGTTACATTCTGCACATCACATAGTGCTGAAATGCATAGATATCAGGCAAGGATATTTGTGGAAGTCAACTTGGAAAGGTGCTACCCTTCTGCAGACCATTTACCTAAGTTTTAACATGGAAATATACTAAGTCCCAAGAATACAACTTTTTTCTTTTTACAAGATTTTGCTATGTTGCATGAAATACATTATTCATTAATCGTAATATGTTTATTACATTAACCCATTAGGTCCCACTGTCTATAAATAGGACACCAAATAATTTCTTTATTTTTTTTGGGGGGGGGGGGTTATGTGTAAATTTGATGTTTTTGGAAGCTTAAAATTTTGTTAAGTTTAGAATTATTTTAGTATGTGACAAAAAGGCTTTATTAATGCCGTTTGTAGTCAAAATTGTGGATCTATATGTGAGCATGTGCGATGCAGCATGTTTTGCTAATGCATGTGGACGGCAGACATTGCACTGATAGATGATTATCCAAAGGAAGAGGGGGGGCACAGAGAACAGAATACATCTCTGGTTAGAGTTAGACCACCCAATAGATATTCTCTTTGTTCGAAAAAGTGCCTTAAGAATTATTTTACTATGTGACAAAAATGTCTTATTAATGTTGTTTGTAGTCAAAATTGCGAATGTATATATTAGTATGTGTGAGTATAGCATGTTTTGCTAATGCATGTGGATGGCAGACATTGCAGTTGTTAGATGTTTAGCCAAGAGAAGAGGGAGGAAAAGGCACAGAGAACTGAAAATATCTCTGGCTAGTAAGACCACCCAATAGATATTCTCTTTGTTTGAAGAAGTGCCTCACTTAATGGAAGTGTCTTGCTGGGATTGTTTTTGTGAGAAAGTGTCGAAAGACCAGTTAAACGTTATCTTCAGTGAATGTCTCCTCTGAGTGGCTGAACAAGCAAAACGCCAAAGTCAGTCAGGTGTAAAGAGACCCCGATAGTTGGTTCTGACCTTTTTGTATTCGCCTATACTCCTTTACTAACACTTTTCTCTTTCATTCTCCTTTTTATTAACAATTATTTATTTATTCAAGCAATCTAAAAAAAATTTGTATATCAAAAAAATGACAAGTGCTTGTCTGAGCTCCTATCCTCTTGCCGAACTTTCACAAAAAAACACTCGTCTAGCTGAAACCACAATCAATAATTTCCCCACTCTTTATCTGTGCTTAAATTTAAACGTAGATTCCATGAACAAAGCTTCTTTCTTATAACTGCACGCCTGTGAAACTCTCTTCCGTTTCCCTGCTTTCTAACTG
>NC_136495.1:16892283-16922283 GCF_053919585.1 Euprymna scolopes
ACAAACAGCAATTATCAAATGTTCCTTGTCCATTTAACTAGGAACAAAGTGTAGTATATGTTCTGATGCTACACTAAGTCTATTTTGTCCTCGGTCAATAAAGCAGAAATCCTTCTAGATTTAGGCAATCCCCCCCCCCCAAATCCAGAGTGTCTCTTTTTGGGGAACTGATGTTCCCCACATTAAAAACCGACCTTGTGTCTAACTTTGTCCTTGGGGGAAGTAAATAAATAGGAACAGCGATTGTCGAAAGGTGAACGCATGGCTTCACAAAACAATTTTTGATTGGATAAAACTTTCTAACTTTTCAAATATTGCTACCAAGAACAATTCTGGATCGCAGTGAATTTTTTTCTTCTTTCTCATTGGATAATCTCATCAGTTCTTCTCGTATTGATTGGATGAGAGGTTGTGACGAAGGGTCAGGTCGTACATTTTTATGGATGACATCGATCTCGTCATCTATGGGGCTAGTTTTTGATGACCCTGGCGAACGTGATAGATGTTTGGCAAATGAGGGTGGCTCAAATGTGTTCAGTTCAATATTATTCTCCATGTGGGGAGCAAAACAATTTGTGGCTGATTGGAACAAGTTGGTAGGTACATCTTCGCAATTCTCCACGGAATGATATCCTGAGTGTCTGTTGTGGAACATTTGTCTGGAAGAGGTATAGGGAGAAAATTGTGTGGAAAGTGTTGGCCGAGTGAACGAAAATGAAGGTTGATATCCAAGTTCCATTTGGTTTGGGTCACTTGGGTAGCTGATCGTAGGAATACGCCTTTCGGCTGTTGGGTCTGACCTGTTCAACCGAGGTGACACGTATGGAGAACTCCATGCCTTTGAAAAGATAAAAATATAAAAGATTATTTTATTGGAAAATGAAAAGATTTAAAAATAAGCATAAAGGCATACTTATAAGAAAAAAAAAAAATAATAAATCACAGAATTTTCCAAATGGAGTGTGAAAAATTTTTGTGAAGAAAATGAAGAGACATTTATTTAATAATATAAAACCAGCAGGAGCTGTGGAAATTCCACGGCAGACTCATTCATATGTAATATATTGATGTTGGCATAATGCAGATGTTCAGCGTAAATGGAGGCGCCTTGATATTATGTAGCTCTTTTGCTAAAACTGCAAAAGTATTTATCTAAACTAGCAGGGACGCCCGACATAGCCGGTCATAAAATATGCTTAAATATGATATTTTAATTTATGCAAATTTTAGGGATGTAAACAGCTAATAGATAAGACCAAAGAAAAAAAAAAATAATATAAAATTAGATTCCAGTGATCCTTTTATAAATAAATAAATAAATAAATAAATACATGATCATTGGATATATATATATATATATATATATATATATATATATATATATATATATATATATATATAGTAATTTATAAAATATATATGGCGATTAAGCTACACTGAATATTCTGCGTTTCATCCACTATAGGATTCGTCAGGCTTATGCGCGAATTCTGTGGTTGCTTCTTGTTTTTATATATGTTGAGGATTTCTAGTTAGCCAATCAGCTTTCTAGTATCCACCGCGCCTCTTCCTATCAGCCAATGGGCATGCATTTTATCGAACAAAGGATCTGTTTTAGAACTAGGTTAGTGGTTTAAGGTAGACGTTAAGGCGCGGTGGATACTAGAAAGCTGATTGGCTAACTAGAAATCCTCAACATATATAAAAACAAGAAGCAACCACAGAATTCGCGCATAAGCCTGACGAATCCTATAGTGGATGAAACGCAGAATATTCAGTGTAGCTTAATCGCCATATATATTTTATAAATTACTAACTAGCTCTACCTACGTATTGAGCACTTTTGAAGTAAATACTTAAAGTTTACGCATAAATTTATACTTTCGTATATTAGGTTTATGTGAGTAAATGAAGTAGTTTATACACATTTTATTTATTTTTTACATAAACATGTAGGTATCGTTACACATTCATGAGTATGTTTCAGTCAACCAGTTCTAAATAACTAAAGACCTCATCAGACGATGTTACTTTTACAAGAGCTTTGTCCTTAATAAAAAAATTGGAGAGAAATTCACAGAAGTTCTTGTTTGGAGAGTAATCACGTGATATCAAAAATAAAATGAATTAAAAGTTAAAATAACAGTTTTTAGATTTGCAAAAAAAGAAAAAGAAAAAATATAAGACAATACAAAGGGACAGCAAACAAAATAAAAAACAAAACAACAAAAACATAAAAACATGAAAGTCAAACAGTGTCTAGCAGGAAATAGGGGCTGAAAAGGGCGTTGAACTTATTTGATTATTAATTTATTTATTTATATATATAATTTTATTTCTGGCTGAGCTGGTGAAAAATATGTTTTAATTAAGATTTTAATTTAATTATTTGTGATTAATAAAAATTTAAAAAATAGAAAATAATAATTTAAAATTAGAGATTAAAGGATAAAAATAGCAGTTAGCAAAGGGGACATAACTATGCTATCAAACGAATATAGATACACGTACATACAACACGTATTAAAATATAAATATATAAAAAGACTATAATAATAAGGGAAGTACTTTCCGAAAAATATAGTAAATATATCGAGGAAGTTTTAATAACTCAATCAGCGTCATATGAATACAACAATTCAGAGATCATGATGATAAAAAGATTAAAAGTAATAAAAAATAATATAATAAAAAAAGTTTTTTAATATTATTTTATATATATAATAAAAAAAAAATTAAAAAATATATACATTTCTATAATTTCTATGTACAAAATAATCTCAGAAACTAATGAACATGGATCATTATGAATTTTGGAATATATATTCTAAGCAACTTGGTAAATAAAATGAGCACATATTTGTTTTGTAAGTTTTACGAATTAGGGATGCGACTACTTATACCCGGTCTCCTAAACGGTTTTAGATAAGCACAATACAAAAAATTTAGTAGAGAAAAAAAATTTTCTATATCAAATTTTGAGGTATATTAAGTAATACATCTTTTAAAAGGATCGACACACATGCATGAGATCAACATCGTACTGAACTTATCATTAAGGATTATGGGATGTATATTCTAGGCAACAGAGGGAGTAATGTGGGCATGTTATTTGTTTTTCGTAAACTTTAGCATTTAGAAACTTGCTACCAAAACTATGTCATACCCTACAAAGAAAGGAAAAGGTATAAAAATTTGAAACTAATGCTAGTTTTAAAGCTTATATCTGTTCTGGGACAGTTATTCTAAGTGTGCGTGCGTGCATGTGTGTCCTAGATATATTTGTGCATGTTGCTAGTTATAAAAACGTATATACAAACATTATCAACAGGGTTATGACAACAGCATATTCTTTTCATTGTTTTGACTCTCGAGTATATATCCGACACAGACACAATTAATCAACCGAGACCCACATAACTCTACATAAAAACATATGAGATATCAACGGATATATACCTGAGAATCAAAACAAGAAAAAGAATATGTTGCTGTCATAGCCCTAATTATCAAACAAACAAAAAGAGACGGTTTGGTTCGGCTTGTTTGATCACATATCAACATCTTAGTGAGTCATGTAATGCCGGCCAAAAGTCAAAATAGAGCAATCATTCTTTAGTAGAAAGAGTTCATTTTCATCAGATTTCTTTGGAGAAATCCAATGGAGTATGTATATCTTTTGTACAAGCGTACTTCCCTTCAGTAATCAAAGATTATCTTAATTGGCCTTATCAGTTGAATGGAAATGGTGCTTAACAGACAACACAGCGTGATGATGTCTACACATCAGTTCTCATTAGATTACTGAAGTTAAGCAGCGTCGAGCTTGGTTAGTACTAAATGGGTGACCATTTCACAATACCGTGTACTGTATGTACTTTTCGCTTTTTATTTTACAAAGTAGTCACCATTTATCAAGGCCCGGAGGCTACTCGAGGATAAGGATTAATGAGTGTACGATAATAAATGGGGCAATATCGTAGTAGTTGTCAGTAGAGAAAATTTGATAAATTGGATTACTTAAGGGGACGGCTCATCAAGAACTTGTTTACTTTGGACTTGAAGACGACCATATTGTAATCAGCTGGAAAGCAGGCAAAAGGAAGAGAGTTCCACAGGTGAGCAGTTCTAAGAAAGAAGTTTTGTTCATGGAATCTACGTTTAGATTTAGGCGCAGATAAAGACTGGAGGAAATTATTGATAGCTAGACGAGAATCATAGATTGGAGCTCAGACGAGCACTTGCCATTGGCATTGTTTCCAAACGCCTGGACTTCTCCTTGCCATGAGAATCAAACAGTACTGATTCAGGAGAGGCGTGGTTGAGGATTTCACAATCCTTGCTTCACAATTACGCATGTAGCTACCTTTACAGAGGGTATCCATTATCCCTCGAGACTGAACAGAGGCCATGATGATTATAAGAGCTTAATTTTCATAGTTTATTATGACCAACTCTTATAATATTTATAAGAACGAAACGGTTGTCATATGAACGGAAAACGAAACCTTTTTATGAACAAACAATAAAATGTTTTTTATTTTAATTAGCTGCACCGTTGGGTGTAGGTCAAAGTGAACACAGTAATAAAGTCAGAAAAATGGTACCCCCCCCCCAAAAAAAAAAGCCCTGTAAAAACTAACGTTGTTAAAATCCTTTTACCTAAATAGGATATACAAGTGACTGGAGACTGCTTATGAATTTAATATTCCCTAGAAACCTACTCCTCTAGAGAAAGCTGGCTTAACCAATCCAAGATGCATGCCTCCCCATGATGGGAGGACAACAGTTAATATAGAATGTAGGATCTTCTCCATCAAGCATATATGAAGAGAAGAGTGGTTTAGTTGTTTTGTTTTACGGCATCTCAACTCTTTTTGGATTATTTAATGCAAAATCTGGTCATTTTGATAAAAGTTTTTATACTTAAGTTCTTTATAGTTTCAAATATTTATTCATGGTGTTTGGTTTCGTTGTTTTGTAGAGGAAAAATTGTTGTTTTGGTTTTGCAGAACATGATCGAGTGTTGTAAAGGGGGAAGGAAAAAAAAAGAACTATAACATCAATGTTTAGTCCGGAAGCCGGTATCTTCAGACGGCCTGATCTGGTAGCACCAGTACGAGGAGAGGAAACAAAATTGTGTTTCCAAAAATAAATAAATAAATAAATAAAATCTTATACAGGATTCGCTGTTGTAGATAGGGAAGTGTGTTTTAGGAAAGGAAGTAATTGTCCAGAAAGAATATGTAATTGAGAAAAACGATTGAAATTTATTCTCTATCACACACACACACACACACTCTCTCTCTCTCTCTCTCTCTCTCTCTCTCTTTTGTACCTTCGTCCATCCGGGCTGCCCCACCCCTGCTAGCGTCTACAATTGCAATGACAAACAAGAAATGCATCCAAGCTCAAGCGACTTAGATGATTGACAGGTGAGCACAATCCTTTAATCAAGCAAGAGAAAATACCTTCAAATTGCCAGAATAGATCATTACAACACAAAGACACTTATTTCATTAGTTTCATTCCAGACATCCAAATCGGTTGTCTTGTTTGATTTACGCTAGGAACCAAATCTCAGGTAAACTCTTAAGACATCATGACCAATGACTAATCGCCCAAGAATTAGTTGCAACAGTCTATAATTACAACATTTATTTAGCATACCTCTATGGGGATCATCTCTTATTTTGATCAATCATCTCATTTCAACTTTCAATGAGATTAAAAAAATATATATATTATACATTTGTCTACTCTATATTCTAATCTAATCTATAAAGTTATCTTGTCGGAGTTTAGAATTTGAACTTTGTAAACATAATGTCTGACATATCGATATTTGATTCTATCTAGCCACATTGACTTTAAAAAAAAATCAGTCATTTATTTTTGGTTCAATTTGTTTGAAAAAAAAATATTCTAGTGGGGAAGATGGTAGCAATATTGACAGTATTTAAATGATGACACAAATAATGTAAGGGAGATAAATATTTGCAGCTTAAAATCTTACTTATCTCCCTTACATTATTTGAGTTGCTATTGAACATTTTTTATATCTTTTCTTCTCTAGTTAGTAACATTCTTGTATGATTTCTACCTATATTATATACGACTCCGGCATTATTACTTTTTTCTTTTACTTTAAATCTAAATATTATTTAAGAATTCAGACCTAAATAGGTACATCGATGTTTGATTCTACCTAGCCATTTTTTTTCTTCCCTCCAACATTTTATTTTCAATACAAAAATATCTTTTATTTTAGTTTGTTTTGGAGAAAAATTATTTTGGTTGTGGAGAGTGTTATGATGGTGACAATTTTAAATAATCATTCAAATAAGGGTAGACCATTCACTGTTTTTTAGTTTGTTTAGTACAAAAAAAACAAAAAACAAACAAACAAAAACGAGTTAATCTCTAATCTGATTTATAAATCTCACTATGTCTGCCTGTTTGTCCGCCTGTCCCTATTTTTTTCAAAATGTATCTCCTCCGAAATGGTAGGTCACAGAATGATGCAAGACGGCTCTAATGATTGCATTTTTTGTTGACCGTTCTTTTATGAGTCTCTAGCTGGTTAAAATAGTTTTTAAAGGGTCAAAATTGAAAGAAATCATAACTAAAACTAGTCTTATACACATATGCAAATTATTATACATTTTGTACGTGTATTTTAAATGATTTCATATCCGAGTGACGATGGTCCAGTGGTGACGTCATTAGCTTTTAATGCTACAGTTTTTTGGGTTTTTTTTCGGTTTTGATTTTGATTCTAATTAATGGCACCCAAGTGATTATTATTTTTTTTTACTTTTGAAATTACGTCTACACATTGGGTACAATATCGTATTGAAATAATAGATAGAGAATTGACTCTATAATATATACGAAATCTGGATAAATGAAAATATATGTAAGGATATTTTATGACCAGACAATGCCGAGCGCTGATCAAGTTTCAGAATGACACTGATTTATTTATATATTTTTAAAATTACTATTATAAATTGAGTACAATTTCAACTGTAAAGAATTCACGTGACTGAAATAGAAATTAATGCCTGAAAAATATTGTTCGAACACGAAAACTTATCTAGTTGGAGAAACAAACAGAACTTCGACACCGTTTGTTTTCAACTCGAAATAATTTACCTGACTTAAATAGGAATAAATTCCTGCAAAAAATATTGTTCAATTACGAAACACTTTATTTTCACAATCCATAAAATTTTCCAATTTTGTTTTGAAAACTTCTTAAACAAGATTCTCTTTAAGTTGGTTGAACAAACATCTACATATATTTACTTTTCTACACTGGAAACGGTTGAAGCAGTTTACGATTTTTTTTTTTTACATAGGAGTCACCACTTATCAAGGCCCGGAGGCCACTCGAGGGTAAGGGTTATAGAGTGTACAGTAGTCAATGGGATAATATTGTAGTAATCGGTAGTAATGGAAATTTGGTAAATTGGATTACTTAAGAGGGCAGTTCATCAAGAATTTGTTTATGTTAGACTTGAAGACAATCAAGTTGTAGTCAGCTGGAAAACAGGCAGATGGAAGACAGTTCCACAGGCGTGCAGTCCTAAAAAAGAAGCATTGTTCATGGAATCTATATTTTAAAGTCATTATTTTTTGGAAGGGAGAACAGTCAACTATTTTTAAGGGGCTAAAATATTTTAATAAAAATATAAAAATATTAGAGTATAAACATTAATAATAAATACAATGAAAGTGGCAATACGGCATATTCATTAATTGTAATCATTTATAAAACTCACTATGTCTGTCTGTCTGTCTGTCCATCTGTCTCCATTTTTTGCTTTAAAATTTTGCTTCGGTTTCAATTCTGGCTGATGGCACCTAAGTCACATTTTTTTTACTTTTTCAATCACAACTATATATTGGGTACAATATCATATGAAATAATCGATATAGAATTGACTCTATAATAATAAATACAAAATCTGCATAAATTAAAATATATTTTTCTGGGCAACCCCTGCTAGTACTGAATAAGGATGGAGTTAGGCAGTGGATATTGTCCTTTTAACATAAAAAAAAAAATGGAGGAAAGCAAGGGGAAAAATAAAAGTGTGCAGTGGACATCTTGGAGAATCTTTATTTAAAAAATTAAAATGGAATAGAATTCACTCATGAAACAAGCTAAAATGTTAACTCAACCAGAAAGAAAAAAAAAACTCGAATCGTGTGCTTAAATAATTTGTATTATTTAGAATATTCAAATTACTATTTACATCTTGGATTTTTCACAACATTTCAGCAGATGTAACCTCCCACCTTATTTTCTTTCTTTTTTTTTTTTTACAGGGAGGTCACCCACTTATCGAGGTCCGAAGTCCACTCGAGGATAAAGGTTAATGAATCTAAGGTGATAGTGTAGTAATGGGTAATGGTGTAAGTTGGGTAGAAGTTGATTATTTAAGGGGACGGTTCAGCAAGAACTTGTTTACATTGGACTTGAAGGCTATGATATTGTAGTTGATTGAGAAGCAGACCAGCCGAACAGAGTTCCACAGGTGGACAGTTCTAGCAAAGAAGCTTTGTTCATGGAATCTACATTTAGATTTAAGCACAGATAGAGATATTGTGTGTCAAAAATGCAGTTAATGCACTACGAGTTGAACGCAACTGGTTTGTGTTCAAGGTTAAGTACACAGAGGTCAAAGGGTTGAGGCTGACAGGTTTCAAACCCATTGGCTTCCATTGAAAACATGTGCACCTACATGCTAGCAAAGTCACGAGGCAGGGACACACATGCATTTTCTAGACTGTCCACAGTTCGAGTTTGACAGTCTACAGTTTAGAGTCTGTCATAATTCTGAAAAGATGGAGGACTTCTTGTGGGAGTGGCGAGAGATGAGGATGAGTGGCAGATAAACATGATAGCAAAATTCTCACTCTTCTAATGATGAGCAGAGAAACAGAGACGTGACTTTGACTATGAAGTTGAATAAAGTTCCAATTGTCCAGAGAAATGAGAATTGTCCAGAGAAATGAGTCTGTTTTTTTTTTTGTATGATAGAGCTTACATCCAAGTGGCGATATGTCTTGTTGTAAGTGAAAAGAAAAAAAAGGATGAATATATGGAAAAAAGGAAAGATGCTGAACTCTCGAAGAAGTCAAATATTATGATGCAGTCATACTTACTTGATGCTCAGCTGCAATTTTGGCAGCCTCATCTCCTGCTGCATTCCAGGGTGGAGGAATTGCAGGACTCGCACGGTGACGGTTGCGTGGAGAATAATGGTTATGGAAGAACAGTGGCGTGTGTAGACGTTCTGTAAAAGAAGGACAAATTTGACAAAGTTAGTGGAAACTTTAGAATACAAAGAAAGTTTACTTTCTTAGCATACAATGGGGATTTTTTAGATGAGGATTTATTATTTGGATTGTTTGGACTACTGTTCTCAGCATGGATGCTATTTTCTATAACGTTTCGGTAGATGTAACATATGGCTTTCTTCAAGTTTATCTTTTTGAACTTGAATATCTTTATGTCAAACTCAAAAATTTATACTGAATTCTGAACTGAACACTTTATTTAATCCACGAGGGTAGATTGCTTTGTTCTGTCAGCTATGACCGAGTAGAAGTGTTATTTTTTTATGTTATTCTTAGTTATTAGTACAACAACCAAGATGTCATCTTCTTTTGTATAAGGTGAACCCCCCCCCTCCAATTAAAGAAGAAAATCCAAGAATCCTTTTTTGATACTATAACTACATAGCATTATTTTGATGCCGAACATGTGTTGGATGGAAGAAAGGAAAAATGCTGACGTCACACGCAAAAACTGAAACAATTTTTTTTTTTTTTTTTTTTTTTTTTTAGATGAGGATAAATATTATTTAGATTATTTGGACTACTGTTCTCATCTTGGATGTTATTTTCACAACGTTTCGGCTGATGTAACCTCTGGATTTCTTCAAGTGCATCTTTTTCACTTGAATATCTTTATGTCAAACTCAGAAATCTATACTCAATTTTGAACTAAGCATTTTATTTAATCCATGAAGGTAGATTGTTCTTATTCTGTCAGCCATGACAGAGTAGAAGTGTTAATTTTTATGTTATTCTTAATTATTAGCCCAGCAACCAAGATGTCATCTTTTTTCTATAGGGTGAATCACACACCAAATCAAAGAAAAAGAAAAAGACTTTTGCATATTATAATGCTCTATCTGGAAAGTTGACTTTTCATACATACATACAAACATGATGATTGCAACGTCTTGTCAGACGAGTGCCACTCCCTCAGACATTTAAAATCCATGAGCCCAAATGCCTGAGGGAGTATCTATACAAATATCATGTTACAGAGTCTTAGCTTTGTACGACAGCTAAGTCTCTCTCTCGGTTCAAAATGTTGAGATCCAGCAACAAGCAAGAGCAAGATAGCCAGCAACAAATTAAACTGCAGACCAGCTTAATGCGGGTAATGGTCTTCCGCTTTATGGTTTTTTAAATCAGAGATTTTCTTCTCCTAGAAAGGCTGCCTTCACCACGGCTTACGGGAGCCCTCTCCACCCCAATACACATATACACACACACACAAATATACACGGTGCTAGTTGGCCATTGACCCAGAAAAAGAGTTCATTCGCCCTTTGGAAGGTCTTGTTTTTAATCCTTCAGGGAGACTAGCCGCCCTCCTCACCAAATAAGTCTGGTGGGGGAACCAGTTTAGTCGCCGGTGACCCGACCATGAGGCAGGTAGTACTGGGTTACATGGTACTAGTAGCACATGACATGACCTGACATAAATACATACAAACATACATACAAACATACATACATACATACATACAAATATACATACATACATACATACTGGGCAACAATGTTTTTACTTTTTAAATGTTGTCTACATTTCTACAACTGATTTAGGGTATTTTTGCTGAATCAGGAAATGGCATCCGTTTCTCTCCATCAGATTAAGTTTTTGTGTTAAGTGATATAAAAAAAATCAGATTTTGTGACAAAATCGATTACATTTTTGTGGCATTATCAGCTGATTTTGTCAACACATATCATTCTAAATATGCTTTTAAAAGAAAAAAATCTTTTTGCCAACAACATATATTGATTACCTGATGGAAACATCGATTATTTTAAACTGAATGGTGGGTATTGATAAAGGTAAGTACATGTAAATTGCGTGTTGCTTCACCATTGTTCAAACTTAAGGGCTTGAAATTCTGTTTCTTCAAACTCCTGGAATGCTCAACAGCAGGAAGGTCTCTTGTCAGATTCCAACAGTAGTCAGCCATCATAACCGTCTCTCAGCGACCCTGATACCTGGTCTCCATTTCTTTCAGGTCCTGAAGAAATCTCTCCCTCTGCTCGTCACTCATTGAACCCAGGTTCTCGGGAAACCAGTCCATATGTAAAAATAGCATTTTGACGCCCATGTTACATTTTGACGCCCATGTTACATTTTGACGCCCATGTTACATTTTGACGCCCATGTTACAGCCTAGGTTTTTGAAAGCAATCAGCATGTCGTAGTTTCTGGATTTATTATTGGCTAAAAAAGTTCTTCATTACCAGAACAAATGTCTTCAACGCTTCGTTCATTGTGTTTTTGAACTGGATCTCTAATGAGCTGTCAGATCTGAGGACCGTCAAAGATACCAGCTTCCAACTTCTCCATGGTAAATCCTGGAAAAGCCTGGAACAAGTAAGTGAAGCAGTCACTACCCTTGTACAAGGCCTTGGTGAATTGCTTGATTAAAGTGAGCCTGATGTGCAGTGGTGGGAAGAGCATTATTTCTCTGTCTATCAGAGTGTCGTTGATGATTTTTTTTTTTTTTTTTTTTTTTTTTTTTTTTGCAAGGCACGAATTCCTCCTACATAGGCCAGACAAGGCCTTCTTTGTGTATGTTGAGCAATAATATTTGGAAGATTTCTAAGTTTTATGATTTCAAACTGATTCCTTTTCGACATAATCATCCAGAACTATCAGACCTGAGTACTTCTTGTCATTAAAACGATTAAAGCATGCCTTGTTCCTTGTGAGTTCCCAGTGAATGAGGCATAAAAAGATCTAATGGATGGGGCAAAAGTTATGGGGTAAAAAGTGTAATTTTTTGCAATTTTGAGGCATTTGTAACCCCTTTTGAGCTCCGGGGAATGTCAAATCCTAGTGAAAATGGACAAAGAGGGATGTGAACCAGAATTTTGCTAGGGTCACTCATATTGAATTTATATTGATAACAATGGCCTCCACATTTTGGTCAAGTTTCAGAAAAATCCAATGAATGAATCAAACGCTATGGGCAAAAACTGTCATTTTTGGCCATTTTGGGACATTTTTTTTTTTTTACCTCTTTTGAGCCCCTGGGGACACCGAATCCCAGTGTAAATGGATAACGGTGCAGTTTCAGGCCTTAACACATGTGTATTTGAGTTGACCACCGTGAAAAACCACTATATGGTCAGACATATCAAGTTTTTATTGAGAGATATGAAAAAACAGCCACAAAAAGAGGGCTGCGAACCAGAATTTTGCCAGAGTTACCCATACTGGATTTATATTAAGAACAATGGGCTCCACATTTTGGCCAAGTTTCAGAAAAATCTAATGGATGGATCAAAAGTTATGGAGCAAAACGTGTCATTTTTGGCCATTTTGGGGCAGTTTTTACCTCTTTTGAGCCCGCAATGAGAATTTTCGCAAAAATTTTTTTATTTACTCTGCACATCTATTTAATGAAATACAATTTGTGGCAAAATTTCAGGAAAAACTAATGGATGGTTGTCTGGCAATCGTCTGAACTAACGGATGTACAGATGCACAGAAGCACGGACGCATGGACACCACTGAAAATATAGGTCCCTCTTCGATAAATCGGGGACCAAAAATTATTTGATATGGCATTTTACCCCCACCAATTTTTTTCTAAAATGCCCCATACATGCATGTGAACAAAATCAATATGTGGCCATAGTTTAAAATCTTGACCTGATTGAACAAAACCAATGTGACTTTTGGATTCAGCTCATCAGATTCGTTTTAAATCAGCTGAAAAAAAATGCAGACAAAATTTATTATTATTATTTTATAAATAAATATTTATTATCAACCGAAACATATATTTCATGTTCTCTAAGAATCATCAGTATGGCTTATATAACTGTATCACCAGTCAAATGATTTGAATCTGTGTAACTCCAATCCATCGATCATCCAGATAGACTTTTTTGCTGTATCACTGCTCTTCAGTGTGGCTAGACAAGCAAGTCCTTTCAATCAGAATCGAAACGCAGTTGTTTTGTTGGCAATTGATGCATTAAACTATTGGAAATATGCCACAAGTAAGTGAATTGTTTATATTTGTATATTATAGAGAGCTTTGCATTATCACTAATGGTAGCTGACTATTTTACTTATATTCCATGTATATATAGCAGGAGAGATATCATTAGATTTTTACTGTTCTTGTAGGAAGGTATCAACATCTTCCTACATACAGCGCCTAGTATTTGCAAATAGTTATCCATCTGACACTTCCCATCTGGCACTGACCAGACTCAATATCGCGTAACTTTGGTGATCTAATGAGAACCAGGGTGTTAATGTGTTAATGCTGTATATATAATTCACATAATTTAAAATAATAAATCTCTACTTTTATAGTCTTCTCCTTCTTCTTCTTCTTCTTATTATTATTATTATTATTATTATTATTATTATTATTATTATTATCATTATTATAGAGAAGTATTATTATTCTTTATTATACTCATGCAGAAGTAAGTAGTTTGTCATTTAATTTAATTAAGTGTTTGTGTACAGACACACTTGTAAATTAGATGTCTATGCTGATACAAAAGTCACTCCTTCTCTAAATGCTCACAGAGATATAAAGAAATATTAGAGAGTGATTGAATCAACATGAAAGAGAGAAATATATAGTTAGGAGAGAGATGGGTAACTTGTTCAGTTAACTATAAATTACAGTGAATTAGAAAACAATACAGAATTTTTTTCACTGTATGTGTGTGTATATATATATATATATATATATATATATATATATATATATATATATACACACACACATTAGCGATTATTTTTATTTTTATATATATTTAAGGACTGGACTTTTGTAAAAGCAATATCGCCTGATGGCGTCTTTAGTTAGTTATAACTAGTTGACTGAAATATATTCGTGATTGTGTAGCGATACTTAAATGTTTATGTAAAAATTAATAAAAAGTATATGTATGCGCGTGTGTGTGTGTGTGTGTTTGAAAATGTTGGTATGAAATACTTTCAAAATTATTTTGAAACTGAAATTTAATTATTAGTGTATCGTTTAGTAATTAAATTGTTAATTGAATTAACCGAAGAAAAGTGTTTAAAATTAAAGTCTGTATAAAACAGTTATGTTGGAATGTGAATAGCTTGTCATACCATTTTATTATATAGGTCAGCTTTTTAGTTCAAAGTATTTGAAAATATGAAGCCGCTCTATTCAAAAAACAAAATCGAGAAAAGAGAATTTGAATTGAGGTTAGCACAATGTTAAAAATTCTTTCAGATTTAATTCCAATTTGAATTCATTCAAGTCATCTTTTAATGCTAATGATGTTTCTGAATTTTGGAGACGAGGATTGGTTATTCGTATAATTTGGATTCACACTATTGTTCTCCTCTTGAGTGCGATTTTCCACAATGTTTCGGTCGATGTAACCTCCGGCCTTCTTCAGGTGTATCTTGTCGAACTCGGGAATTTTGACGGAATTTCAAACGGAGGGGGGGGGGGGCAACACTCTCTTGTTTCGTCAGCTATGACTGGATAGAAGTCCTAAGTAATTCGTAATTGTATTTTTCGGTCGCCCACACTAAGAATTGAACCTTGAGCATATCACTTTTACAGTTGATTTTTCCAAGTACTCTAAACACTGCGTCACGGGTCCTTGGGGACAATTCTAGTACGAATTTTAGGAGCCTTTTATTTTATTTCACTATCACTATTTATTAATTATTATTACTATATATTACTGTGTGTGTATATATATATATATATATATATATATATATATATATATATATATATATATATATATATATATAATTGTTTTTACTTATTACTATATATATTATCTATTATTTTATTTATAATTAACGGTTCCCATATTGTATTAAATTCAATACTATGTCTACTTAGAAATTGGTTATTCCCTAGCATATGTGCTGCTTCTTTGAGTCATCTTACTCTCTACCGTTCTTCTGTCTATAATTTTTACTTTGTCCCATAATGGTAGATTATTACATAATGGTAGAAAATAAAATTGCAAATTACTTAAGATTTCTACCTAGTCATGGCTGACGGAACAAGAGCATGCTACCCTCGTGAAGTAAATAAAGGGTTCCATTTGAAATTCCGTCCAAATTCCTGAGTTCAATAGAAACATTCCCGAGTTTGATATCATACGCCTGAATCCAAATAATACGAAAAAAATGATGTTTCACCAGTGTTTGCAGTCGCTATTTATCTAGATATTAGCTGGCAGCCTGGCGTTGCCCAGTCATACAATACGCTCTTAAACACGATATTTTAATTTATGCAGATTGTGTATGTATCATTATAGAATCAATCCTCTATTGATTATTATATGTTATGAGGAATAATTTGCCGGGTGGACTAATTCGCAAAAAAATAAAAATTATAAAAATGATAAAAATTATAAAAATGGTAATGTCATTCATCAAATCCCTTCTGTGTTTATATTATTTAATTGGAATTCATTACTGAGATGAGTATTATTTATTAATTTATTTATTGCGGACTATTATCCTCATCTTTTTTAGTTGTTGTTTCATGACGTATCGGCCAACTATTCCTCTGGCCTTCGTTAGGTGGTAACCGCGACGGAATAGGAACTTTGACTCTTGGGGCCCGTGGCGCAGTGGATAGAGATGTTGAATTTCAACGGTTCCAGGTAAGAATTGTCTGAAGATAGCGGTTTCAATCCTACCCAAAGCCGGCCAGAGACTTACTTGGCCAAAACGTGGTGAGACAACAACAACTATGGAAGGCAGTAATTGCTGAGAATGCAGTTAGGAGATTCTGAGTTCCTATCCTGTCGCGGTTACCACCTGACGTAGGCCAAAGGAATATTTGGCCGAAACGCCATCTGTGTTTGTTTGCAATATAACGTCAGCTGATATTTGGGCTTGACAATGAATGTTCTGGGAAAGTCACTTCTGATTAATGTTTAAAGATGAACTTCTGTACAAAACATAGCTAAGAACAAATATATAGTGCCAAATATAAATTAGCTTTGTGCGAGATTCGCAAAAGACTCAGCCGTTTCAGAACCTATGAGAAAGGAACTCGCACACATGATGTTTTTTATATAAGATTATATAAGATATAGATATAGAGATATTACTAAGATTATATAATTTTTCATAGATAACTTATTAGCAACCTCCACTCTGCACAATGGTCCAACTCAAATTGTGCAGTTGATATTGCACATAGACAGCAATCATTCCATTCAAACATAAATAGACAAAAAAAAAAAAAAAATGCCAGCATCAAAAAATCATTGTAAGAGTAAAATATCTGCAGCTAAGAGCAAAACCTCGTTGAGCCACAGGAATTAGGAATTCATAATTTTAGGAAAATCTATTACTATTCAACCAACATGACGTCACCTGCACAACAACTGATGAGGCTAAGTTGCTTGCTCATCTCAAATTTCCTACTGTGAACTGAAGCAACACGCGATGATTTGATCATTACCTCTTTCCAAATCTGTGATATCATAACAAACAGACTTTTTCAAGGCATTTAAGCTTATCCTTATTATACTATAATAAAGAAATGCTCTACTGAGCTGGTCCCTGTTCTCTCCAAATTCTACAACAAATGCCTTGCTGAATATTGCTTCCCTGATAGCTGAATAATTGGCTCTGTTGTATCGATGTTCAAGAATTCTGGTGAAAGAACTGAATCTCAAAATTATCACCCCATCAATCTACTCCCACAATTTGCTAAAATCGTTGATTGATGAATTAATCTAGTGATAGTTCACCACTTCATTCTACTACGAATATCCTTATGTCGCTGAACACATATACACAGGACAAGACTGGTGAAGCTGAATATATCTAAAGCTTTTGACAAGGTCGTACATGAAGATTTTCACATGAAAATTAATTTGTATGGTAGTTTTTATTTTTACTCACGTTCATCACCAACAAGGCACACAGCCACTTGGATGTAAGGGGCTACTATTAGGAACCATGCCTCGGAAAGATTAACAAGATGTTGGTTTATGTTACATTTAAACTTCTGTATATCGGTACGGTCAAGGAAACAGGTAATAGGAAGGGAATTCCAAAGTCTAGCTTCTCGAGGGAAGAAGCTATTAGATTAGAAAGCTTTCTGGCATTTAGGAACCTCAACGGTGAAGAGGTGTGATTTTGTTGCAAAGTGGGTTTGTCGGGGATATGTACGTTGAGGAGGCACAAATACAATGAGTTTATCAGAGTACATTCCATTAAAATATTTGTAAACAAGCACAGAGATGCAACATTGCAGTGATGGGACAGGGGTTGGAGCTTAGTGAACAAAGTGGGATCTATCAGATTGAAGACTCGTTTTTGGACCCTATCCAAAAGGGAGAGACTAGTGTTAGATGCACCAGCCCAGCTGTGGCAACAATACTCCATGCATGGGCGAATAGTACCCTTGTAGAGATACAGGATACTCTCAGGTGTGAGTAGTCTTCTAGCCTTTGTAATGTCCTCAATGTATTTATACCAGTTCATATTGCCTGTGAATGTTAAGCCAAGGAGTTTGAAGGAAGAATTCTCAGGTAGGGTGATATTTGTCATAGATATCAATGGTTGGAAAGGTGTCTTGTAATTGTTAAAGGAGAACAGCTTAGTTTTACTAGCATTAAATGTTATTATCCATTTATGGCCCCATTCCACTAATGATTCTTCCATTGTCTTAGATTAGTGTACATCCGTTCTTCCCTCATGCATGTTATAGAGCATTGTATCATCAGCAAATATACTTATCTCGAACACAATATTATCAGGGAGGTCGTTAATCAATATAAGGAATAATAGTGATCCAAGGATCGACCTCTGAAGTACTCTCACATAATTGTTTGAATGAACGTCCATCAATGACAACCTGGAAGCTTCTATTGTCTAAGAAGGACCTAATTATATTTAGTATACGTCTAGTTGTACCGTATGATTTAATTTCCATTAGCAGCCCTTTATGCCAGACTTTGTCAAAGGCTTTTGATATATCAAGGTATTACTGGATGAATATTTAATATAATACAATCCTTCTAAGCCAAAGTTAAAATCCAGGTGGTTCTTGATAGCCATAAATATACAACAATATGACATTAATTTAGGTGTGTCCCAGGGATCTACCCAGGAACTGTTATTATTCATAATGGTCATAACGATGGACGATATGGACTTATCTTTTGATGACACTATTCTTACCATTTGCAAAAAATTCTCCATTTTTGACATGTGAAAAAAAAACAAATAAACACATGCACATCCAAGACAATGTCTGAATCCTTAGAAAATCACCTCCAGCCTATAGTTAAATGGGGAAAAAATGGATGTTATCATTTAATGCTACTAAGGCAAAGCTTCTTTCCTTTAATTATAAGAAACCTTTTCAACTACCGATTGCCATGGCTAATAGTACCTTACCTGAGAGTTCCTCATGCAAATTTCTCAGTCTAACATTCATAAGTAACATGACTTGGAACAAATACATAGAAGATATTGCATAGGCTGCTGTAAGGAAGCTAGACTCCGTCTACTGTGCTAGAAGACTTCTCTTACCTAGCTAGCATCCTATATTTCTCCAAAGCAACCATTCACTAGTACGTCCAAGGATGGAATACTGTTGCCATATCTGGGCAGGAGCTGCTAAAAACAGCCTATCCTGCCTTGACAGAGTACAAAATAGACTTCGTGGCTTAGTGGGGGATACCCTTTTCTCTACCATGCAACCTCTCTCCCACAAAAGAGATGTTGCGAGCCTATCCTTGTTTTATCGTTATTTCCATGGCAGGTGCTCGTCTGAACTCCAATCTCTGGTCCCCCCTCGCAAATCTTTCACGAAAAACACCCCGTCTAGCTGAATCCATTGTGCAAAATTTCCCCCACTCTATATCTGTGTCTAAATCAAAACGCGGATTCCATGAACAAAGCTTCTTTCTTAGAACTGCACGCCTGTGGAACTCTGTTCCGTCTGCCTGCTTCCCGCCGGACTACAATTTGGATGTCTTCAAGTCCAATGTTAACAAATTCCTAATAAACCGGCCCCTTAAGTAAACACTTCATCAAATCTCCACACTAACGTAATGTACTTGCAATAACCCTTATCCCTGAGTGGCTTCCGGGCCTTGATAAGTGGTGATCACTGTGTAAAAAAAAAAAAAAAAAAAAAACCTATGCATGAAATATTGTTGTCACATTTGTGCTGGTGCACCAACTACTAGTCTCTATCTCTTAGACAGGATCTAATCTAATCATTCCCATACTATCTACTAAGCTCCGGACACTGTCGCATCTCTGTAATTTTGCATTGTTTTGCAAGTGCTTCCATGGAATGTGCTCCAATGAACTTGCTGCACTGGTGCCCCCTCAACATAAATATCAATACCTCTGGCCAACCCAACAATCAGCTAAAACCTTTATCGTATACTTTTTTTACACGACGGCACACTATTGAGTTTAGTTAAATTTTTGTGGCACACCTATCATAAAAATTAGTATTTTCTATTCATAAAGCCTTTTGCAATAAAATAAAAAACAAAGATTATATAAGCAGAGATTTTTATTCACATAAATCAACAAATCCTGTATTCAATATCTATTATAAAATAATAATGCTGAATGTCAGTGGGACAGTTGTGCCTGGTGTTTTTGTACTACTGCTGCAATATGTGGGCGAATGTGGGTGAGAGACTCTTAACTCTTTTCCAATATTTTTAAGTCTTTCAGTTTTTTATTTTTAATATTGTTTAGGTTAGACATTCCCAGTTCACAAAGGTACGAACTTGAGAATCGTAGTAAGATTTTGATGGTTTTTTTTTACTTTGAATTGAATTTGAGTTGAAATTGAGTAGTGTCATCATGATTAAGAAATTAAATGGTTTTATGAAACGAAATGAAATTAAATAGCTTCTAGCTATTATCTCTTCACAGCACACCAGTAATCATTCTGCAGCACACTAATGTGCTGCAGCACAGTTGTTGGGAACCACTGCCATAGAGGTACTCAGATGCCGGAAGGCTTTCTGTTGTAATAACTTGTTTCCTTCAACTGCTAGTCTTTGGAACTCCCTGTTTCCCCGATTATGCCAATGAGCAGAAATTTAAATGTAATGTGAACAAGTATCTTGCTGCACAACTCCCCACTCTATTTCAACAGAGTCATACGATACTGATTTTTAAGGTGGGAACAATCCAGCTTCCCCAAAAAGGAGTATTCTTGATTGGAACATTAAAATTATCTGAGTCGAAAAGGATTTTCTCTTTCACTGACAAGGACAGAAACGATAAAGTGTAGTATTAAAACAGATACAACACTTTGCTCATAGTCAATGTCATAGAATTATTAAAATTTGAATTCTGTTTATTCATCTTGCTATTAATAAAATTGTGTAACCGCTTCTTGTGTGTTACCTTTTTTTTTTCAATTTTGTTCTGGCTGAGGATGGGGCATCCTACAGGATCCAACACATCCACTTGCTATCCCATACATTCCAATCAAGAGATCTTTTTAAGGTTCTAACTGTCTTTTAAGTGCAATTGTTTGTATCTCTCTCGCACTTGGATCATAAGTTCAATCATCATAACGATGCCATTTGCAACCTCCTCTGATCCATTTGGGCGGAATAAAGAAATAGGAGACATTACTTTTGGAACAACTCTCTATCTCTCTCTTTCTGTTCCCCTCTCACTCTCTCTAATAAATACCTGTTGAGTTGTTCTCTTAATTAATTTCTATTCATCTCAATCATCGTTTCCAATCCTCTCATAGTATTGGTCATCATTTAACCAACAATCTCATTAAGTCTTACTCTGTAGTAAGCGGTGACTCATCAGTATGAAAAAAAAAATATCTGAAAAGAAAAACTTTTTACCTCCACACCCACCTCTAGAGAACGCATAACTGCTTTACCTTTCACAGAGATGAAAAATAGGTCAGCTGTCCTTGTTGCCCACAATTTTTCTGCAAAGATTTTTATGATTGAGCAAGTTCTGATAATAAGCACATACATTTTTATTTAGATTTTCATATTTTGACAAGAAAGATCAGATCAAAAATTACTTGTTTTAATTTCAGTTTTGGATTTTGCAAGTTTTTGTACCATGGCCGTTACGCTCAACTCGAAACGTGTTTGTTACAGTTCAAACCTCTCTCTCTCTCTCTCTCTCTCTCTCTCTCTCTCTCTCTCTCTCTCTCTCTCTCTGATCCCCATGTCGTTTGGTACAGTAAAAAAGGAATAACCAAACAAAAATAAATAAATTTTCTTTTTTATTTTTATTTTTTCCTGTTTTCGCAAAAGGCATTTATTACCATATATACGGCATAATCACGTTGACGCACCGGTTTCCGTCAGATCACCGAACTTAAGCAACGTTGGACCTGATCATTACTAAAATGGGTGACTATTTGGGAAGTCCAGGTGCTGTATGTAGGAGGACGTCGACACCTCCCTGCAAAAAGTTGCAAAAACCTAACGTAGTCATCTCCCCTAACGGGGATATACATGCGACTGGGGATCGCTTGTGAATTTCATACTCCCATGAAACTTTCACCTTTGGAGGAAGCCAGTTAAACCCTGAATAGGGTTGGTGCTGACTGCACATTTATTACCATTACTTTCCAAACAATGCCTCTTCTTGTTTTTTTCTAGTCTTGGAAGTTTTTAACCTTTAAAACAATAAAAAAAAAAAATATCATTCGTTAGAAAACCATTTAGTTAGTAAGTCATTCAACACCTGCAATCACTGTATAAACTTGCTCTCTCGAATTAACTATAGTACCAGTAATAATTTATTTTTAAGGGATCATCAGTTGTTTACCATGAAATACAGTTTCGGGGATTTGAATATATATATATATATATATATATATATATATATATATATATATATATATATAGTGAATGTAAGCAACCAACATATTTATCATCTCACATACGTCCACGAATAATATATATATATATTTTTTTTTTTTTTTTACACAGTGATCACCACTTATCAAGGCCCGGAAGCCACTCAGGGATAAGGGTTATTGCAAGTACATTACGTTAGTGTGGAGATTTGATGAAGTGTTTACTTAAGGGGGCGGTTCATTAGAAATTTGTTAACGTTGGACTTGAAGACATCCAAGTTGTAGTCCGGTGGGAAGCAGGCAGACGGAACAGAGTTCCACAGGCGTGCAGTTCTAAGAAAGAAGCTTTGTTCATGGAATCCGCGTTTTGATTTAGACACAGATATAGAGTAAGGGAAATTTTTCACGGTGGATTCAGCTAGACGGGGTGTTTTTCGTGAAAGATTTGCGAGGGGGGACCAGAGATTAGAATTCAGACGAGCACCTGCCATGGAAATAACGATAAAACAAGCATAGGCTCGCAACATCTCTTCTGTGGGAGAGAGGTTGCATGGTAGAGAAAAGGATATCCCCCACTAAGCCACGAAGTCTATTTTGTACTCTGTCAAGGCAGGATAGGCTGTTTTTAGCAGCTCCTGCCCAGATATGGCAACAGTATTCCATCCTTGGACATACTTGGCTTTTATATAGATAGAGAATTGCATCAGTAGTGAGATATCTTCTGGAGCGGTAGAAGGATCCCACCATTTTTCCAGCGACCTTGGCAACAGACTTGATGTACGTTCCATTTCAGATCAGGAGTAAAGGTCAAACCCAGAAGCTTGTCAAAACACGGGGCCTCACCCAGACGAGAGCCATCCATCACAATTGATGCCAGATGGGGATCAGAGCGTTGATGATGTAAGGCTAGGAGTTTGGTTTTGGATGCATTAAAGATAACCAGCCACATCTCCCCCCCCCCACCGAACCACGCGCTCGAGATCAGAGGAGAGAGAATCAGAGAGAACTTTGTCATTTACAGCCTTTGATGTGTTGCCGTAGATGGTCGTGTCATCAGCATAGATGTCAACGAATGATTTAAGTATGTGTTTAGGGAGGTCATTGATGTAGATCAGGAAGAGAGTTGGGCCCAGGATTGACCCCTGAGGGACTCCAGCATGTCAACGCAGTTTAAACATACGTCTACAACTAATTAAGCCCTTTATACTAAATGATATAAGTTTAAAGTTTTCACGTTTTTTTTTAAATAAATATATAAAAATAATGATAAAACAATATATTAAAATTATTATTAATAATAATAATATTATTATTATTAATAATAAAACAGAATAAAATTAATATTTATTATCTTTTTTATATAACATATTTAGCCATAAAAGGGGATTGAAGAAAGTAAATAAGACTAATAATTAGAAAGAATAATCTACTAATATTTATGTAGATAAAAAGAATTGTTGTTATTATTATTATTATTATTATTATTATTATTATTATTAATTTTGATATATTATTTTATCATTATTTTTTATATATCTATTTAAAAACACGTGAAAACTTTAAACTTATATCATTTAGTATAAAGGGCTTAATTAGTTGTAGACGTATGTTTAAACTGCGTTGATATTACTCGTGGACGTATGTGAGATGATAAATATGTTCGTTGCTTACATTCGCTGTCACTTTTGACATGTACGCTTTTAACGCTGATTGTGTTTTTTGTTTGTGTTGTTGTAATAACGCGTCTCGTCATTGTAATGTATAATTGTCCATAAATTAGTTGACACGCAGATCTTTTTCTCTTTTTCTCTATTCTCTTTACATTTTAAACTTCCCTTCCTATTAATTCTTACTTTCACTCTTTCTCTCTTTAACTATATTTCATCATTCTTTCTTTTCTCTTCTAGCCCTTGTTTTCTTTATAATGACCCTTTATATCGGTTTTTTTCTTTTTCTTCTCTATATTTTTTTTCTCTATTTCTTTTTTCTCCTCCTCATCATTCTCTCTCCATTATATTTTTTTAATTAGTTTTCTTTAGATTGCCCCTCCCTCTTTGCATAATTAAAGTTCTGTGTTTTAAGATTTTTTTTAACTCCAACCTTTAAAGAGTTCCTACCTAATAAAACAAAAAAAAAAGAAGAAAAAAATCCATTATTCATTGAACATTTGAATAGTCAAGTCGCCGCCTGATGATATCTGTTGTTTGATTGAAACAAATGGCTGTTTGTAGCAGCGGGATGTAAACATGTTTATATAACAATAAACAAGTATTATCAGCTCTTTTTATTGAGCACTATCTAACAACCTCGTTGAATTCACTAGTCTATTACTTTTGAATAAAAAACCCCCGAGTATATATATATATATATATATATATATATATATATATATATATATATATATATATATATATATATATATATATATATATATATATGAACAAATGATTAATAAAACATGTTAAAAAAACATCTTGAAAAAGAGTTAAAAACATATTTAATTTTAAAAAGGAAGCACAAAATAAGTGGATAGTCCTTAATCCGCGGAGTTTTGAAGAAATACATACATATATATATATATATATATATATATATATATATATATATATATATATATATATATATATATATACGACTGATCAAAAATTTACGACCACTTAAAAATCTTTAAAAAGAAACCTCCTTTTTAAGGATAGATTTTAAACTCTTCCGACTTAACGTTACTAATACTACAATCTAAAAGGTTATGGAAACAAAAAGGTACATTCCAAAAATTTTATTTAAAAATTTGCCTTTTTATTAAATTAGGCTTTTTACACATGACTAAATTATAAGACCAAGGGTATAAATTGTTAGATTCATGGTAATTCTAATTTTTTTAGTTCAGTTAGAGATTAGCAATCACTGTGTAAAGGTGTTACCATGCCTACAGCAAGAAAACTAACCGAAGTTGAGTGCTCTCGAATTCTAGGATTCCATAAGCAAGGTTTGTCACAGCGAGCGATAGCAGCTAAGGTAAATCGCAGTAAAACTGTTATTTGCAACTTTCTAAAGAAAAATGAGAATTATGGAAAAGCAAAATCCTTCGGTAGGCTCCCCAAAATTTCTCCTGCATTGAGTAGGAAAATCAGACGGGTTGTTATGAATGACAGAGGACTTTCTTCTAGTCAATTAAGGCGGTTACAGATGCTGATTGCAGTCCAATAACCATCAAAACAAAAGACACTTACAACAAAAAGGCATGGTAAATAAAAAGCGTAAACAAATTCCTCGATTGCTTCCACGTCACAAAGTGGACCGCTTAAAAACCTGGAACGTTGAAAAGTGGAAGAAAATCCTGTTTTCTGATGAGAAAAAATTAAATTTAGATTGTCCTAATGGCTTCCAGCGATATTGGCATAACAAAAACATGCCCCTTAAATTTTTTTCCACTCATCATAGTGATGGAGGGTCTGTAATGGTATGGGGTGTTTTTTCTTACAAAGGTACGATGGAGCTCTAGGTAGTGCAGGGTCGTTAGACAGCAGCTGGTTATGTTAGCATACTTCAAAAAGCATCTTTGATGATGGAGGGTCATCGTTTGTGTGGGGTGGATGGTTATTCCAACAGGATAATGCTACAATCCACACTGCAAGATGGACCTTGAGCTTTCTACATGAAAATGGAGTCCATCTCTTGGGACATCCTGCATGCTCACCGGACTTGAACCCAATTGAAAATGTTTGGGGATAGATGACAAGAGAGGTTTATCGAAATGGCAAACAATATTCAACAAAAAATGAACTTCGTGAAGCCATCTTCAGAAACTGGAGCAGGATCCCCCATACATTAATGGAAACCCTTATTTCTAGCATGCCCCAAAGAATTTTTGAAGTCATCAAAAATAGTGGAAGTAGAACTCATTATTAAGTTTGATTGTTGAATGTTTTCATACACTTTTTGTACAATTTAATAGAATTTTAGTCTCTGGTCTTATAATTTTGATCATGTATAAAAAGCCTGATTTAATAAAAATGTAAATTTTAAAAATAAATCTTTGGAATGCAGTTTTTTGTTTTCATAACCTTTTAGATTGTAGTATTGGTAACCTTAAGTCAGAAGAGTTTAAAATCTATCCTAAAAAAGTTTTTTTTTAAAAGATTTTTAAGTGGTCTTAAATTTTTGGTCAATAGTGTATATATATATATATATATATATATATATATATATATATATATATATATATAAAGGGCAATGTGTGTATGTATGTTCAGCTAAAAGTAAAAAAACTACAAAACAAACACCCACAAAGTTGGTATATCTTTGATCGGCATTGTCTATAAACGTGAAATCGTCTGTGTGTCTGTCTGTGTGAGTACATTTCCCTACCAAATTACACTGTCAATTTTCAGTCGACAGACTCGAGATTTGAAACAAAGGGTATTGAGATTTGGGAAAATCTTTTTAATCGGATTTTGGCCAGACATTTGGCTATCAGGGGGTCAAAGTTCAAAGATTTGACCTTTGAAAATTCTACCAAACTCCTTCGCCAATTTTGGGTCTAAATGCTTGAAATTTTAGATGTAGGTTCATTGGACATGGATCAAATTTTTAATTGGATTCGAGCCCAAAACAATAAATGTTATTGGGATCAAAGTTTAAAAGAAAGTTGACCTTTTAGCCAATTTTTGGTCTAAACATTTGAAATTTTACATAAAGTGTATTCAGACATAGACCAAGTTTTTTAATCGGTTTTTGGCCAAAAAATTGACTGCAAGATTTTACCTTTGCGGTCTCTAGCAAACTATTCAGCCAATTTTGGGTCTAAAAGTTTGAAATTTTACATAAAAGGTATTTAGATATGCAGCAAGCTTTTAAATCAGTTTTTAGGCGAAAATTTGGCTGCCAAGAGGCCAAAGTTGTTGCAAACTCTACCAAACTCCTCTACCAATTTTGGGTCTAAACACTTGAAATCTTAGATGAAGGTTGAGTCAAACCTTTTAATGTATATATATATACATATGCACATAAAGTTATAAACAGTACATACGGCCCGAGCACAGCCAGGCTGAACTACGAGTATATAAAAAATTCAGTCTTTGGTAGCCGACTGGGACAGGTTTCGTTTGGGGAGGGGGGCTTTATTTTTTAGCTATTCCCAGTGTTATATCTTATATAAAGGAGACTTACATTATTATTATTTTCAATGAATTAAAAACAGAGAGAGGAATAGGCTGGACAAAAGGAAAAGAAGGTGGGAGAGAGGGATGTTGAAAAACGGGCAATTGAGAAGGGATGGAGAGTGATAGAAAGATTGAAGTTTTAATATAAAGATGCTATACGCACATTTTAACCTCTTCTGTTTTCATGGCTTCAGGCAACATCAGGTAGTCTTGATAGTATATATATATATATATATATATATATATATATATATATATATATATATATCTATATATATATATATATATAGTAGGACAACAAGAGTATGAAATGAAGACACAAAACTATATATTGATAGATCATTTATTTAAGGGAATACAGGCAAAATTTGGGGGATAGAAGGGACTCTTTATGCCAAGTGTCTTCATTTCATACTCTTGTTGTCCTACTGTATAAGCTCCAATAATTATTGTTGAGCTTGACATTATCCGGATAAGTCTCATTTGTGGAATTGAACTTTCTCTTTTCCTTTTAATTAAGCTATATATATATATATATATATATATATATATATATATATATATATATATATATATAGTGATAAAATGATTCTAATTATATTAGTGATATATATATAGTGTATATTATATATATATTATATATATATAGTGAGATATATATATATATATATAGTGTATATTATATATAGTGATAAAATGATTCTAATTATATTAGTGATATATATATAGTGTATATTATATATATATTATATATATATATAGTGATATATATATATATATATAGTGTATATTATATATAGTGATAAAATGATTCTAATTATATTAGTGATATATATATAGTGTATATTATATATATATATTATATATATAGTGATATATATATATATATATATATATATATATAGTGTATATTATATATAGTGATAAGACAATTCTAATTATATTAGTAATATATATATATATATATATATATATAGTATATATTATATATATTTAAGCAACGTTGAGCCTGGTCAGTACTAAATGGGTAACCATTTGGGATTTCCAAGTGCTGTATATGCTCTTCGCTTATCTCGGCATTGTTTCCAGTCGTCATGGGCTTCTCCTTCCCTTTCCTCACAATTACACGTGCAGCTGCCCTTCCAGGGGATATCCTTTGTTTTTCGAGACTAAACAAAGGCATTGAATATTATATATAGTGATGAGACAATTCTAATTATATTAGTGATATATATATATACATACATACATACATACATATATATATATATATATATATATATATATATATATATATATATATATATATATATAGTGCATATTATATATCGTGATAAGACGATTCCAGTTATATTAGTGATAAGACGATTCCAATATTTTTTCTTGATTCTTATACAATTACTGATTCCATGGTAAATTCCCGATTCCGATATAATTATTGATTCCGATTCTTAATATATATCTATAAACATGGCGTTGTTATTTTCCCCCGATTACCCTAAACACACGTTAAATTTCTTAAATGAAAAAATAAAAACTTGGAGGAGGAGTAATATGCAGATGTTAGTTTTACTGGTTGATTAAAATCAATAAATATTTTTTTATTACTAATACCAGTGAAATATTTTGTTTTAAGCAAAATCGAATAAAAAAGACAATTGAATGAATCGGTTTTTGTATCGGAAAATATACACAAATTTTCTGATTCCGATACCCCAAAAAGTTCCGATTTTTCTGATTAATTATGCCAACGCTATTATATATATATATATATATATATATATATATATATATATATATATATATATATATATATATATATATATATATACGTATATATATGTGTGTGTGTTTGTGTGTGTTTGTGTGTGTGTGTGAAGGGTGTGATTTCCATATAGAAACGTTGATTTAATTTGAATAAAATATTGAATAAAATATTCTCGCGTTGCTTACGTACAGTTTCAACATTTCAAAATACAACCGCTGAGATACAACGCGCGGCTCTTTACAAACAGACTTTTCTTTCTCCAACTTTACAACATGGCAAGAAAGAAGAAAAAAAAAGAAATAAAAAACATACTGAAGATGGAGTTTAACCCCCAAATATATTTATGTTACAAATTTCAAACAAGTAAAATATTTGTTTATTTTCCTAATATTACGTTGTGATTTGGCTTTCAAGCGCACTTGATGCATATTCCATTATTTATTTATATATATATATATATATATATATATATATATATATATATATATATATATATATATATATATATACTGTATAAGCAAAATCAAGACTTCAAAAAAGGTGTTGATAGCAACAAGAGGTGTATTTCGTTTTACGTTACAATTGTTTCCATGATAGATCGACAATTTCAAACATTATGGCGTTTGAAAATTTTCACAAAAACAAGCATTTCTTCAGACATTATGAATAAAAACACTCTTGGCAATAGAACATTGTTTAAAGGAAAAGAAAAAAGAAATATTCCCTTAACGGAAAAAGAAGCATGTGAAAAACATACATTCTGGAGGTAACCTCCGTGAAAAGCACATTTAAATGTTAATATATCACCTAATTTTCGTATCCTTATTTAAAAACAAAGTCATAAGAAATTTCCACAAAAAACCCTTAGTCATTTAAAAAAAGTTTTTTTTAATATATCCCATTCGTT
>NC_136495.1:16927283-16932283 GCF_053919585.1 Euprymna scolopes
CTGAAGACGAGAGCCATTCATTTCAATTCATGCCAGATGGGGATCGGAACGTTGATGATGTAAAGATAGAAGCTTGGTTTTAGATGTATTAAAAGTAAATAGCCACTCCTCTCCCAATTGTACAACATGATCAAGATCAGGGGAGAGAGAATCGGAGAGAACTTGGTCGTTTACTGACTTAGATGTGCTACCATAGATGGTAGTGTTGTCAGCAAAAATGTCTACGAATGATGTAAGGATGTGATTTGGAAGATCATTAATGTAGATCAGGAAAAGAGTTGGGCCCAGGATGGACCCCTGAGGGACTCCAGCATTTATACTGTGAGCTTCTGATTTTTGCCCATCAACTACTACTCTTATGAACCTATCAGAGAAATGATTTGATAATTGAGAAGACATTCCCAGCTATACCATAGCTGGAGATCTTGTGAAGTAAACCTTTATGCCATACCCTATCAAAGGCCTTTGATATGTCAAGAGGAATTGCCCTAGAAAGGTTGCCTCTGTCGAGAGATTCGCTAATCCTATGAGATATAACTGTAAGCACATCTGCTGTAGATCTAGCAGAACGGAAACCATATTGTGTGTCACTAAGAAGGTTATTTTTGCTGAGATGGTTGATTACTTCTCTATTTAACACAGATTCCAGCAAAAGACCAAAAGATCGGTCGGAAATTATGTGCTTTTGAAAGAAACATTCTTGTTTTTTTTCCAAAAGTCTTTTTGTATTCCAACATGTCAACAAATAGGAAATAAATACAGAAAAAGATATAAACATTCATATATTTTTCGTATTGATTTTTTATTCATAAAACAGCAACTAAGTTGCTTGGAAATTCACACAAATGATTTGTTTATAGTGGTGAAGGCTTTGTGTAGAACTAATCACACTTTTTTGTATTACTGCTAATCTCTGTCGGTGCAGATGAATGCCACACGACAAAGCATACAGTAAAACACAGGTTTTTATATCAGAGTTACCTTCTCCTAGATGCATGTCTTAACTTAGACCGGGGGTGCATCGCTCCCAGTGAATTAATGCGCCTCTAGATACCAATCTGGAAATTTCTAAAGCTCGGTGTGGTACATACAGCACCTAGCCTTCCCAAATTGTCACCCATCTGGCACTGACCAGGCTCAACATTGCTTAACTTTGGTGATCTGGCGAGAACCGGTATGTGCCATATACATTACATACAGAAAGTCTCTATGAAAGTACTCTGTCAATCTTTGATCTACAGGCTTGAAACTTGATATATGAAGGATTTATACCTGTGGAACAAATTTGATTTTGTTTTTGGCCGGTAAAAATGGCTGTTAAGCGGTAAAAATTGAAAAATTGGAACTTGGCAGGCATACGTCGACTTAAAATGCTCCTCTATGCATGTGCAAATATACATTTATATGTTAAACTCCAATAATTGTTATAGTTTTGATATCTATTTGTTCTTAAGTTATATGGTAATTAATATTTCTGGAGAGCTAGATATTTTGGTTTTGATTCTAGCTGATGGCACCTAAGTCATATTATTTTTTAACTATTGAAATCACTATCATATATTGGGTACAATATAATAAACAGAGAATTGACTATAATAATAAATATAAAATCTGCATGAATTAAAATATCATATTTAAGTGTATTTTATGACCGGACAACATTAAGCGGCCTGCTAATCTATATATATAAAAATGTAATTCTTGGTTCGTTAGTTATTAATAATCTAAATAACCACTGGACCAATTGCTTCGACATTTTGGTATAACATGTTTATCGTACCCATGCGTGTTTTTATATATCTCTTTTTAATTATAACATTATACTTAATTTTTCTTTAATAAATAGGTGGTTTTCTTTGTAACGATGTGGCCATTTTCTTATTTGGGGACATATATTAATCACCGCCCACCATCACATGACATCATGGTCTCGCTTAATGTAAACAGAATGTGTTTACAATATGGGTAAATTTTAAATGGATTCAATCACGTGATTATTGATAATGTAACATGTGATGTAAATTTAATTTAAATTAACCACATGTGGTCGCTTTCCTCTCAAATATTCATCGAAAAATGGATATTAGCAGTAAATCGACCATTGTGGATCATCGTTACTATTCAGGAAATTAAAGATTCAATGAGATTCCTATTTCAGTCACCTAAATTATTTAGTGTGAAATGAGTTTAGGAATTTATATCCAAACCTAAATATTATTTTTACTTAAAAAAAAACAACATTGATACACTAAGTTAGGTAAAAATTGCAAAGAATGCTCTGCTTTACGGTTGTTGTCAAATGGAACGGAAATTTAAATTTCGTTCCTTTTTAAATTCGGTATATTTTTACATTATGTCCAACTCATCGTTCACATTCGACATGTCAACTTTTATAGGTTTTCGGGTATGCTGACAAGGTTAGATGTGTCTATTCCAAAAGCCGTTCTTAACATAGGGAGGCTGGGGTGTCTATTCCAAGAGCCGTTCTTAACATGGGTAGATTGAAGTGTTTATTCATTGTAAACGTACCCGACAACCCATAAATGTCGACATTTCCAATGTGAACGGTAAGTTCGACTTATGTAAAAAATAACAAAAAGATATACCAAATTGACTTTTTTCGTTTTAAAATGGAATTATTTCCCTTTCGTTAATATTTTTTTTTTTTTAAATATTTCGTGTTTTTATATATATAAAGTACAATTGTTGAATGTTATTCTTTTGATTATATTCGTTTGGGGGAGAGCACAATTAAAAAAACAAAGATTAAAACAGAGCGAAATTTAAATTTCTGTTCCATTTTCACAGCAACCATGAAACAGCACATATTCCGCAAGTTTTGTCATAAGTTATAAACATCTAGATCTACTTACGTTATATTAGAAACCGAGCGACCCCTAAAAATCTGGTAGCTGAGTGTCAAATCTGCTTAAAATATTGAAAAAAAAAAAAGAAAAAATAGAATCTCTCCCAAACATACCAGCAATAATTTGGTTTCGTCCTTCCCTTGAGTGTTTCCAATAAGGGAGATTGATTTACTAGGATTTGTATTAGAAGTTGAGCACTTATTAAAATTATTTAATTGTTGAATTTTTTACATTTTGGTTAAATTTGTTAGTTTGCAATCGCTGATAGCCCACTCAAAAATTGAATAAAAGACGAAATTAAAAAGAATGGTACGCATGCATAATTTGCCCCCCCCCCCGTATTCCAATTATGGTTAGGTTCGACCGGCAATCACCGGATTCAGCCGAACGTTGTTCAAATATTGAAACACTAAATCAACATTTTATTTATTTTTTTGCATAAGTAATTAATAATGGGAGTATTTTTTCTGTTAATTTTCTTAACATCTGTTGACAAAAAAATAATTTGTACATTCTCTTGAAAAAAAAAATCAAACTTTCTCTACTTTCACCTAACTATTTACAGTGTTCATATAAAGCATTCATCTTTTCTTTTTATAATAAAAATTCTGTTTTCAAAAAGATACATTTACTGCTAACTTTCTTTTAAAAAAAAAGTGCAAGTTTTCCTGAAAAAAAAACAAACTTTCACCTAACAATTTATGGTAAAAAATTCATCTTTTCTTGGAAAAAAAAACAACTTTTATTGATGAAAAAAAAATTGCAAAAATAATAAAAGTAAATAAACAATACAAAATGCAACTTTTCTTGAGGAATATATATATATATATATATATATATATATATGTATGTATGTATGTATGTGTGTGTGTATATATATAGGTGTGTGTATATATATATATATACATTCCTTATGTATATATATATAAATATATATATACATGTATATATGTATATATATGTGTGTGTGTATGTGTGTGTGTGTATATATGTGTATATATATATATATATATATATATAAATTCCTCATGTTCCGAATATATATATATATATATATATATATATATATATATATATATATATATATATATATATCATTTAAACACGGAAGTGTTTGAATATATGGTTAAGTAGCAGTTTTAGTGTTGTGGAGACGCCCACTAATTAACATAGGTGGGTGAGTGAGATATATAAAGGTATCAATCACCACGACCGGGGAGTCCGGCAACGACCGCCAAATAAGCAAGACGCCTATGCTGTCTCCAGTAAGACATGCACACGCCACCTGCCGGAATATTTCCAACTGAAGTATATCTGAAGACATGTAAATATGTATATAACTTTTCTTCATAATATATTATTGTATACCTTAACTTTCGTGTTCTTGTTAATTATTTGTGATGACACAACATTTAGTAATTTAGAACTGCTTTAAAGCGTCACTGCTTACTCGTTTTTCGACCAAATTTCAAACAAGTATCACAGTTTATAGATCTCCTGTCTATATTCAATAAATTTATATAATTTTTATAAATATATATTCAATAAATTTACAGTGGGTTTTTATTTTTTGTATTTCTGGTTTTTTTTCCAGTTTGTTTGGTTTGAAATTCGTCTGCATCTGTTACTTTGCTTGGCTTAATTTGGAGACTGCCGGTCTAGCCCGAACCGTAATTGACGAAAAATCCCGATGGTCCGGGTCAAATTATGCAAGAGTACCAAAATACATATACGAGATATCCATTGTATTGGTTGGGCGATAAAAAGGGTGCTTCCTCCTTATTGTAATGAAATCGACCAACCGGAAAATTGATATTGAATTAAAAAAAACATAATAACTCCTTACATTTCTGGTCAATTTCAACAATAATGTTATCTTCCTATTTTTCATGTCACAATTATTTCGATTTTCCATGATTACACGAAAAAATGATTTCGGCTATATTTGTTTTGTCACGTGACATGTAATGTAAACATGTAGCAATTATCTGCTCCTTTTCCAGCGATAACTGCACCAATCAGCCGGTAGGTGTCGCAAAAAGCGACCTGATTATCTGCCCTTGGGAGAGATATAAAAGGAGATGCCCGGATAATTCTCTCTCTCTCTCTCTCTCACTCCTTCTGGGAATCAGC
>NC_136495.1:16937283-17167283 GCF_053919585.1 Euprymna scolopes
TTACCGAGAGTCAGTGTCACTCAAAGATATTACGTGCAGAAAAATAATAGCACTCAAACTGTTTTTCACAATATAGAAGAACTGCCTAACCGTCTTATCCAGCATCTTCAAAATAGACAGTTCATCAGGTTAACAACGCTAGTAGAAACCCCTGGGACAATATCGCCCCTTGTCTGATAGATTATTACAATCGGAAGCCTAGGTGAGGTTTATTGACCCTTAATTATTTGTGGCAGAGTCTATTCATGTAAGTAATCAATTGTTTTATTAAATTCTTGCGATTAATATAAATTTTCTTTTGCAGGTCAAAAGAAAAAATTCCTCCCAAGAAGTAAAGGCTATTGAAAACATCTATGACACATTTGATATTGATATATTGATATTGAGCCTCTCCAAATCACACCAGAACCACAAGGTTTGGGCAGGAAACGGAAAACCATAGAGCCGTTCATGATCCACTCAAAGAAGAAAAAATACTGATACACCGTCCGAAGTTATTAGCTCGGGAGGGGAGTGTTGTGATGGAACGAACCTATGTTACCTACTGTTGTGGAGACGCCCACTAATCAACCTAGGTGGGTGAGTGAGATATATAAAGGTATCAATCACCAATACCGGCGGATTTCGGCAACGACCACCAAATAGGCAAGACGCCTATGTTACCTCCAGTAAGACATGCAACACGCCACCTGCCGGAATATCTCCAACTGAAGTATTTCTGAAGACATGTAAATATTTATATAACTTTTCTTCCTAATATATTATTGTATACCTTTACTTTCCGTGTTCTTATTAATTATTTGTGCAGACACAACACCTACTAACAGACTATTCCAATCTCAATAAATATCGGAACACTAAGCCATAAGGTGTCGATATCCCGTACTCGTATTGGACTCGTGGCTGAAGTGTGGTGTCTGCTTAAATACTGCACTCAAATTAATTGTCCTTAGTCAATGGAGGGGGAAACCCTTCTATACTAAGGCAATTTTATTTTTGCAGAATTTCCCTTTTGAGGGGAGTTGGTTATCTCCCACATTAAACCGACCTTGTGTCACATTTTGTTTCGTGGGAAACAAATAAATAACCAGTCGATATCTGGTGGACCAACCTAGATTGTTCGTTGGCTCCGACGAACTCATTTATTACATGCTTTGCAATACATGTTACTTTATTTCGCCTTTGTGTTTTCTTTGCAATCCTTAAATCCTTAACAGGGATATTATATATATATATATATATATATATATATATATATATATATATATATATATATATATATATATATATAATATCCCTGTTAAGGATTGCAAAATTATAAAATATTTTATTTGTGCTAATCATATAATTATATTTTTATATTTACTGATGATATATCATTTTCCAAGGCCAGAAGCCACTCGAGGGTAAGAATTAATGAAATCCATAAATCATCTATTGAATAGCAAAGAATATTATGATAGGATTGAACTTGATGAATGTAGTGGACAAAATTTGATTAATTATGAAGATCATTTATGATAAGTTGACATTGGATTTGAAGACGCTCATGTTGTAACCTACAGAGAAGCAGTCCCATGCTAATGTGTTCTATAGAAGTGAAGCTCTTGGAAAGAAACTATGTTCATGGAAGTCTTGCTTGATATTAGGCATATGGAAGAATAAAAGAAGGTTTCTTCCAACTGTGGTAAGAAGAAGAAATTTTGCTGTGAATGTCTTAAAAAGAGGAACCCAGAGATTGGAACTCAGTCGAGCACCTTCCATAGAATTAACAATCGAGTAGAAAAAGACTATCAAGATTTCTTTTGTTGGAAAAAAGTTGTAGTGAACAAGGGATGACCCTCCCACTAGATTGTGAAGTCGTTTCTGTACTCTGCATTTTTTAAGGTCAATTTGTTGTCACTATTTAGCTTTTAAAGAAAAAGACAATTGCTGTGTTAAAAGCCCTCAGGACATAGAGTATCTCAGTACTTCTATTGATATTAATTAGGGTTGCAAAGTCGAGAGGTATAAGGTCTGACTCTGATTCCTAGAGTTCCAAAATATTTCTGACTCCTTATTTTAAAGTCTTCCAAGAGCATCCAATTAAAAAATTTAACTCTGACTCCAAGAGTCTTATGAGTCTGGCCTCTTTCAAAACCTTTGGCTTTCTTGGCCTCCACAATCCGTTCATGTGCCCTTTTGATTTTTAGTGACTAACTAGCCTGGGTGCCTGACGTTGCCCAGGTGTTTGGAGGTGTGTGTCCAGCAAAAAAAAAAAGTGGTAGCAGGCAGACAGGTAGGCTTGAACCTGCACCGCAAAGGAGGAAAAGGACTTAAAAAAAAACGTGACATCTTTGCTGTTGCGCCCACTGCCAAACCGGAAGTGATGAAGGTTTAAATTAAGGCTAGTCAATCAAAAGGAGGGAATAACTTTCGAAAATATCAGCGAAAAAAGCGACCCCTCCCGGTAGAAAAGTGGCCAGTTGAGGGTGAAGGAATTAATGTTTTTAGCCAATATTTTGATATTTGTCGTTTGAAGGGTCGAGCTTCCAAACTATACCGACCTCGTGCAAATCCGTCGCCTCTGTCGAAAGTTTTAGACATACATACATACATACATACATACATACATACATACATTTAAACAGACAGGTGAGATTTATATTATAAATGTTGCAATTTCACACCCACAACAATTTTTGTACGAAGCATAAAGCATCATTTTTTAGCTTTTGTAAGGCAAAGGGCTCAACCCCACCTCACCTCACTAGTAAGTTTCTATTTGGGCTCTGGTCTTCCCAGAAACGGCCTGTTAAGATGTCAAGCATTCAAGTTTCCAAGCAACAATCATTGAATTATAACATTTTCCGAATCACTGCACAACAGTCAATACAAATAACATGTAATTTCTGTACCCAGAACAAATCTTTTATGCGAATGCTTTCAAAGGAAGTAATGACTTTGTAGAAATTAAAACAAATACAATCACGTCCATAGTTTATTGCCGCTACTATTAAAGGAGGGCAACAAACGGTTATGTATAAAACATGTTATGGATATATATATATACATATATATATACTACACATATATACTTTACTAAATATTAATGAGTATCCACTTTATATAAATAAAAGTGTAAATGTTTGTTTGTTACTAACTGATAATTTAAAAAAAACTACTTCATCTATTGACTTTAAATTTTGCTATAGCATTTTAATCAAATACATACATATTTTATATACGTAATATAAAAAATATTACAATGTTTAAAAAATATTTTTTTGAAGCTGATTTTTTCTTAAGACATGACACATTTTCGTTCAGGCTTTGTTTCTTTTCTCCTTTCTTTAACATTTTTCTTTTGGTGGCCTTCAACTACAGACGTTATTTAAAAGGTTTTTTGTTCATTCTATACCGTTTCGTTTTTCCTATTGTTTTGAAAATTTTCTCTATATTTTTCAGCACATCTGAATGTGTTTTCATATTCATAAGAGGAATTAACTAAAAATATCTGTAAACTGTTTCTTTTCATATACATATGTTTAGTTACTTTTGTAAATGTATTGCAGATCCTTATTTTGAATATGTTTATTCCGACATTTCTTTGACATTTATTTATAGACATATTTCCACAGAAATGAATGAATGAAGATTATCTATATACTGTTTTTTTTAAAACTATGTTTATTTAGTTTTTTGATTGTATTAAATATAATTTTTTTTAAATACTTCTTCCAATTATGCATATCAAAAGTATTTTAGACAAGAAAACGTAAATAAACGTTTATTTGGTAACAAAAAATTTTACGAATATTCTTATTTATTATATTCAAAAGATAAAATGTGAGAAAATAAACATCACATGACTTCATGCTCGACAATCACAAGATTGCATTCTGGTACACCCCTACTGATGATTATAGTTTGAGCCGCCATGTTTTCATCCGTAATATTTTGATCTCCAATTATAACAATATCCACTTCATCTATAGTTGGAGCATTGAATCTTCGCTTGTGTTCTCCAGCAGGCGTTTTGCTAGCATGAATAACAATCTTGTGTGTATCAGATGGCAAGGCTCTAAAATTTTCGGTAGAAACAAAAGGAGTGTGTTGTGCTGCTAGAAAAATTAAACTGCCTCAACTTGAAGAACCACCAAAAAACTTTGCTTGCTGGGTATACTTCTGAATCGACATTTTCTATCTAACATCAGGAAATGCAACTCATGCTTCCAAATGACGTCATTTGCTGCAGAAATCATTACAGTTCAATTCATGCTAACTTTTAAAGTGGAAGGACAAATTTACCATGAAGTTGGATCTCTGCTTCCGTTCCCAGATTGTCAACATCAATTCCTACAAATATATTTCATTGGCGATAGCAATAATGAACTGAATGCATGCTGTGGAGGATCAACTGGTATCAAAAGGTCCATTGTTTTAGAACTGCTGGAGTTGTTTCATAATAAAAACGATTTAGTGCATTTATTAAAAAAAAAACAGCAATTGAAATGCTGCCATCTGATACACACAAGATTGTTATTCATGCTGACAAAACGCCTGCTGGAGAACACGAGCAAAGATTCAATGCTCGAACTATAGATGAAGTGGCAATTGTTATAATTGGAGATCAATTTACACCTAGAGATATTGTTCCTGATAGGAGAAATAATCAATTGACAAAAATTGCTGAAACTCATCGATACCACGATGCACTGCAATATCCAATATTTTTTTTTTTGGGGGGGGGGACCGATAGATATCACTTTAATGCTAATATGATAACATGATGTGCTGCAGAAATAAACAGGAAATGCAGCACAATGGAATGTTATTCATACCAATTAATAATTCAAGAAAATGGAAATAATCACATTCTGAAATGTCGCCAATTGCTCCACTAACATAAATATATATGCAAAAATTGAAACAGAACGTTTGCTATTCATTCGTTTGAATCAGACCAAACTTTGCTCTGAAGAATATGTTCATTTACAGATGCTGATGATGATGATGGTAATACAACAAAGGTTGGAAGACTAACGATTTTTACTTCTTCATATTTAGGCAGTCCACGTCATATGCCGCTGGAAAAATGGTGGGATCCTTCTATCGATCTAGTAGATATCTCATTGCTGATGCAATTCTCTATCTATATGAGAGCCAGGTACGTCCAAGGATGGAGTACTGTTGCCACATCTGGGAAGGATTTGCTAGAAAAGGCTTATTCTGCCTTGATAGAGTTCAAAATAGACTTCGTAGCTTCGTAGGGTATGTCCTTTTCTCTTCCCTGCAACCTCTTTCTCACAGAAGAGATGTTACAAGTTTGTCTCTACTTTATCGTTATTTTCATGGCAAGTGCTCGACTGATCTCTAATCTATGGTCCCCTCCCTCGTCAAATTTTCACAAGAAACACCCGTCTAGCAGAAAACACTATCAATAATTTCCCCCACTCTTTATCTGTGCCTAAACCTAAACGTAGATTCCATAAACAAAGCTTCTTTCTTAGAACTGCACACCTATGGAATTGTCTTCCGTTTTCCTGCTTTCCAGCTGACTACAATATGGTTGTCTTCAAGTCTAACGTAAACAAGTTTTTGATGAGCCGTTCCATATAAGTTAACAAATTTACCGAATTTCAATTACTAACGATTATTTTATTGTCCAATTGTCTACTGTGCACTCTTTAACCCTTATCCTTATCCTCGAGTGGCCTCTTGGCCTTGATAAGTGGTGATGCCTTTGTAAAAAAAAAAGATGCATTTGCATATGTCTGTAACTATGATCGTTCTGACCTATTCATTACATTCACATGCAACTCTGCTTGGGATGATATACAACAGCTCTTACTTCCTGGGCAATCACCGGTGGATGGGCATGATATCACAGAAGCTGAAATTGCTAAGAGATTTCATAGTAAAACAAAATGTTTGGATCTGTTTACTGTTGGATGTATTCAGTGGAATGGCAAAAAAGAGGATTCACACACATTAATCTGGTTTTATAATAAAATCAGTTCAAACAAAAACAACAATGTAATATGTGCTGAAATATCTAATGCTTACATTGATAAAAATTTGCATGAAGTTATGACTAAATATATGATACATGAAATGAAGTTATGACTAAACATATGATACATGAAATGAAGTTATGACTAAACATATGATACATGAAATGAAGTTATGACTAAACATATGATACATGAAATGAAGTTATGACTAAACATATGATACATGAAATGAAGTTATGACTAAACATATGATACATGAAATGAAGTTATGACTAAACATATGATGCATGAAATGAAGCTATGACTAAATATATGATACATGAAATGAAGTTATGACTAAACATATGATACATGAAATGAAGTTATGACTAAATATATGATACATGAAATGAAGTTATGACTAAACATATGATACATGAAATGAAGTTATGACTAAACATATGATACATGAAATGAAGTTATGACTACATATACGATACATGAAATGAAGTTATGACTAAACATATGATACATGAAATGAAGTTATGACTAAACATATGATACATGAAATGAAGTTATGACTAAATATATGATACATGAAATGAAGGTGTGACTAAACATATGATACATGAAATGAAGTTGTGACTAAACATATGATACATGGACCTGGTGGTATATTGAATCCGAATTCACCATGTATGATAGGTGGAAAATGTTCTAAGCGATATCCTAGAGAATCAGTATCCAACAGTTACAGGAACTGACGGATATCCTTTACACAGACGAAGGTCAGTATAAGATGGCGGTAAATTAACAGCCATACAAATGTGAAATGGTGAGATCAAAGTCAATAACCAGTAGTTGTTTCTTATACGCCTTTGATATCAAAAGGCTACAAATCGTACATAAACGTGGAATATGGTACAATAAAGTCGATTACATATATTTGCAAGTATGTGAAGAAAGGAAGCGATACGGCAGTTTTAAGCTTGCAAACACAAACGATAAACATTGGAGAGAAAACTTGTATACACGAGAGAGAGAGAGAGAGAGAGAGAGAGAGAGAGAGAGAGAGAGAAAGAGAGAGCTTCACTACATCAGTCACATCGAATGTGCTTTTGGGGAAAGATCCTAGACACATCTTCTCTGCTTAAAATGTTGCCAGGAAAGAGACAGAAAGGCCTCCAGATGGAGTGACTTTTCACTTTTCAACTTTTCCGTTCAAACATGTAACCCAAAATTGGCTGAATAGTTTGCTAGAGACCGAAAAGGTCAAATCTTTGAAACTTTGACCCCTTGGCAGCCAGATTTTCGGCCAAAATCCGATTCAAAAGCGTGCCCTATGTCTGAATACCTTTTATGTAAAGTTTCAAATGTTTAGACCAAAAATTGGCTGAGTAATTTGATAGAGACAGCAGAGGTCAATTTTTAACTTTGACCCCAATTTTGGCCCCTTAACATTTATTGTTTTGGGCTCAAATCAAATTAAAAAGTTTGTTCGATGTCCAAGTAAACTACATCTAAAATTTCAAGTGTTTAGACCAAAAATTGGCAGAGGCGTTTGGTAGAGGTTTCAAAGGTCAAATCGTTGAATGTTGACTCCTTGACAGCCAAATTTCTGTCCGAAAGCCGATTAAAAAGATTTTCCCAAATCTCAATACTCCTTATGTCAAATCTCGAGTCTGTAGACTGAAAATTGACAAAGTAGTTTGGTAGGGAAATGAACACACACAGATACACACACAAACAATTTCACTTTTATAGATATACTAGCATTTCAGCCTGGCGTTGCCCGGGTGTTCAGATGTGTATGTTGAGCATAAAAAAAAACGGTTGGGCATTGATAAGTGGTGGCTCCCAAGTAAAAAAAAAAAAAGAAGAAAAGAACCAAATTTTATTCTTCTGATCACATGTTATCTGTCAGCCACCTGCATAAAATTATGGCACTGCATAGATGAATAATCAGCACGGTTTAAACAAGACACACACACACTGACTAGTGATATTTTTTTTATTGTTTTACAGATTAAATGATCAGCCCATATGTGAAGAGTCTTTCAAAAGGCAGGTATTGACGCTTTCTACCACTGGCAAGAAACACTGGATAAGATAACTGTCCAGTGCAGCAGCAAGTCCTGAGGATACATATCAGAAAGAACTGTCAAAAATAAAGTCATACACGATCCACTATGACTCTGCAATTTCTACTATAAAAAGCTGAGAATTGTTAAATCCGATGATGCAACTACACTGTAATAGCGAAATTCAAAATTTTTAATATTGAATTTCAAGGCAAACCAATGTTTTCTACGTAATTGTCATCTTACTGTGATGAATATATCCAAAAATTACGAAAAACGATGAGATAGAAAAAAAAAATTATTAGAGAAAACATTTTTTGACAAAAATTATTGAAAATAAAATGTTTGGCTAAAAAAAAAAGAAAAACACCGGAGATTTCCAAGGGGAGGTAAATAGCATGTAACTATTACTAATTTTTTAAATAATAAATATGAGCTATTTGCCATGTTTTTATCATAATTGAGTTACTTCCCTTGTTATGTTACTTCCCATACGTTCTCAAAGGAATATGACGAGGGTTTTTTTGTAATAAAGATCAAAAACTCGTGTTTTTTTTTTAATAATGCGGTAATATTTGAGTACTTCTGACATACCAATTAAGTAGATATTATTGCTTTTAGTTGAAACTGACACAAAAAGTCAGTAGATGCCATTGTCTCTTTTAAATCGATCTTCTCGTTTTCTGAATTATCGTGTAGTTGAACCAATCTGGCATAGTAATATGAGACAAGCAGAAAACGTAACAACCCTAGTTAAAGTCAGTGTCAGTAATAATGCTGGCTTAAAAAGAGCTGAGAAGCAAAAAAGAACTAAATTAATTACAACATGAAAAAAAAAAATGGAACCTTAAGAGCTCTCCATCATTCCAGTATTAATAGGGTCCACTGGGCTAATGAAAAAGAATTTCAAAAACAACTTGGCAAATATACTCGGTGAACCAAGTGCAAGAAAGATCCAAACAATTGCTCTTAAAGGAAGGGTTAGAATCCTAAAAAGATCTCTCGGTTGGAATCTTTGAAATAGTGGATAAATGTCCGGAATCCAGTAGAGTGTTCCATCCACAACAAAACCAAAGAGATAAGAAAATTGAAAAAGAAAAATCTAAAACAGCTATGTTTGAAAGAATCGGTTACACCTTCCTGGCGCTAATGAGAAAAATTTGGATAGGGCTAACTTGTACATGTAAAGTGTTTCATTTTATTTACTAAGACCTCTTTCTTTTTCTTTTTTTTTTTTTTTGATAAACACACACGCATATAACTTTTTGGGGATTGTAATAGTAATCTTTCACCAAACATTGTTATCAATTCAACAAGACGTGTCGATAGTTATCGTAGATGAACCAAAGTTTAAAGGCCAACAATAACTCTTGAGTGATTTGGAAGACGCCATGTGTCAATTTGAAATCTAATCAGAAAATTAGTCATTCAGAAATGTGAGTATTCAACGGCAAAAAAAAAAAAAAAAAAAAAAAAAAAAAAAAAATTGGCTAAAATCAAAATGAATTTCCCAACCTGATTGGTTGGTGTGTTCTTTTTTGTTTTATTTTTTTTTTTTAATTTTCTTCCTTTGAAGATTGTAACGCTGAGCATGGGGCAGCCAAACCAGCTGCCAACATTGCCCTGCTTTTTATTGAAACCAACCGAGAGTTCTTTTTAGTATCTTTGTTGTTCCCTTAAGTGCAATTGTCTGGATCTCTTTTGCACTTGGTTCACCAGGAATATTAGTTAGGTAGGACTTCAGGTTTTTCTTCATAAGCCCTGTAACACCTATTATAACTGGTATGATTGATATCTCCCTAACATTCCAGTTTCTTTTCATATCATACATAAGACCTTGGTATTTGGTCTGTTTCTCTCTTTCAGCTCTGTTCAGACCTCCATCATTAGGAACCCTCACTTCAATCAAGGTTGCAACTCTCTCTGACTTATTCCATATAACTATGTAGGTTTCACAGCAGCATTTTCAAGGCAGGTGGCTGTAGGGATTACATGATCGTAATATATGGTATATAAGTCATTTCCAACTGTTCTTTCAGGTTGATGTTCCCAGGATTTGCTGCTACATTGGATGTTTAATTTTTTACAGATGGTCCAGTGGATGTACTTATATACTCCATCATGTCTCGTTGTGTAGTAGCCATCCTCTAAAAGAACCTTGTAACTTGATACTAGATGACTCACACTTTCCAATTTCGTGTGGCGTGTGTTCGTTTGCATGTGTGTGTGTGTGTGTGTGTGTGTGTGTGTGTGTGTGTGTGTGTGTAACGCAAAAAATAACAAATGAAAACAATTTGGACAATTTTTGTCTTTAATGGAAATCGTTTCAGACAAGAAGTGAAACCACTTGATGTAAGGTGCTAACAAGAACGAAAAATGATCATCTCAAAGATAGGAGATACCCATTAGCCCTTATCTTGAAAATATCAAGATTATAGGTAGGAGGAAAGCAGTCAGCAGGAAGTGAATGCCACAAACAAAGAACAAACGAAAAAAGTCACAACAAGCAGAGACTGAAAAAAAAAACAAAAAAAAACCCAACGACAATTATTTCTTAATTCGAACTTCAACAAATGCTGGAAGTGTGATTCTACGATAACACAACATATTCTTCCGGCCAGGTGCATGTTCTGTATCAAGTAGGTTTTATTCCTGTCAGATGACTGTTGTGGTGTAAATGTTGAAAGGAATAACAAGAAGACTCGGAAACAGTGAAATGAATAATATATTAACAGAAATACAGACAATTATGTTCCCACTCAGCTGAAGGACAAGTAATGTTTGGACTCTCTCCTTCTGAGCCCTGGGTCCAGACTGACTGGGAAGCAGAACCTGCTTACTGGAAATGATGTCAGAGTCAGAATCTGTAGGGGTGCCACCCCAGCAGTGACATTTCCAGTAAACCAGACCTGATATTCGATTTGTGATTGATATACCTTTTATTTTTTTACAACATATTAAAGCATAGACATAGATAGAGAGGATAACCAGTTTGCATGCAAGAAGTGTAACACAATGGAGATGGATGTGAACTCAGATGTGGAGAAAGTATATCTGAATCTATTGAAGTTCTCAAAGCTTTTGTTAACTTGATGATACCATTGGAGCACAGGATGGAGCTGGTGCTAAGTGATTGCAAGAGTGGAGTAAGTTCAGAGAACTTCTGCCATTACTAACCAGCAGAGTGTTTCCACTGTCAACCAATAAAAGAGTTTATCAGGCATGCGCATGCAGGCTTAGTTCTGATGACCTCAGGGGAAGATTAGATCAGGACAGTATAGGGGGATGTGTGAAGAGGAATAGACTTTAAGTGCATGACTATATTGAAAGAATAAATGAGAGTTTTCATGTTAGTAGATATAGAACAGTTGAGGTAGTAGGTCCAGTTCACAAGGGAAAGCCAACGAAAACACAGGAGAAACTGATAAAAGTGGAACTGAGGGGAAAGGGGATAAATAAAGATCTCTCCAAAGAGAGAAGTTATTTTGTGAATTAATTTGTTTACGCTGTCCAATGTATTCCATGCATAAAATGGGTGTTAAACCAATGCTGCTGCTGCTGCTGATGATATTTAAAAAACCATTCACATTTGATGATGAATGGATGAATGGATGGATGAATGGATATACCAAGCGACATATATAGTAAATGACAATGTTTTAGATTATTAATAATTTTTTAACTTATGTTTCAGAATTTTTGAAATGGAAATTGATTATGCTTATTCGGAGCATTATTAAAAATACCAAACCTAATTTGCTGCCTACCAATATTTGGATAACATCTAAGCTTCAGCATTTTTGGAAAAAGGATCTTATTCAGACTACTATTCTTACCTTAGATCAAATTTTCATAAACCTCCTCGAACGATATAACCTCTGACCTTCTTCAGGTACATCCTGTCAAATTTCATAAACTATGCTGGCCTTCTCACTCTTTCAGAAGGGGTTAGTTTATTGCTAATCGCATTCGGCACCCCTGTCGGAGAATGCTGACAGACATTTGTAGCAGGCAGGGCATTGGCTTTTCAAAACCTTCTTTTCTGGCCTTGTGTCACATCTTTCTGCCATAGGAGGGAGATATGGAAATTCCATACAGATTCCTAAGTTTGGCATAAAGATTCCTGAAGGAGGTAGAAGATTACATTATCCAAAATGTAAGAATAACTATCAAGTTAAGCATTGTATTACCATATTATTTGTATTATTCAGACTACTATTCTCACCTTCGTTGTTATTTTCACAACGTTTCAGCCGATGTAACTTCCAAACTTCTTCTGGTGTATCTGATCCTGTGATACAATGGATAAAGGCATTGGTTAACAATCAGTTTTTAGTGACAGTCTACTGAAAGTTAAAGGTTTAATACTTAGGCAGGCGATAATAATTAAAAATAACATAATAATTATACGTGATCATGATTAATAGAACACAAATAATCAATGGTGTGTATCTAGAATTCCCTCCAAGAAAAAACAAAAGTGAAGAAAAATCTGTATGATCTATGTACATGTAACGGAAAGAAAATATCGTACCCCAAAAGTCATGTAAATTGATCAAGTAGTTTTAATTTTATAAAGAAAATCAAATTTTAAGACAATATTGAGATGCCATCATGAAAACAGTTTAAAGAAACAAGGAATATAACTCCAAATCGATATTTTAGAAATCCATTCTTAAGAGTAGGAGGGGGAGGGGGAAAACATTAGAACAACTGAAATTCACTTAAAAATGATTTTCTATATAAAATAAAACTACCTGATCAATTTTAAGTGATTTTTAGTGTACGATATTTTGTTTTCATCATGAGTGCATACATCATGCAGATTTTCTTTGTTTTTGATTTTTCTGGACAAGCACCTAATCTACCTCCTGGATTAAATATAAACACTATTATGGGATGTGTTCTTCAGAATTGTCTGATTTATTTCCCGATTCCAGCACGTTTGATTCATTGATATAGTCGTCGTCTTTGTTGTTTATTATAAATACATCTACCTATTCTAATAACTTCTTTCCAGGAACTGCTGACAGTTTTCTTCCTATCTTGTAGCTTGTCTTTATGATAATCATTTTTTTTTTTCTTTTAGCTTTTTACATTAAGTGCCTTGTCTGGAGCGATTTCCTCAAAACAACAAAAATAGAAAATAGAGGTTCAGTTTAAAATTCTGCTACAGATTCCTGAGTTTGAAAGGATGCATTTGAAGAAGGTCGAAGGTTACATCGGCTGGAACGTTGTGAAAATAACATCCAAGATACGAATAGTAGTATGAATAATCCTAATTTGTTATCTGTCGGACTAAACATGGAATTTTTTTGTATCAAAAATAAAATGTAAACAAAATTTTGTTGATAAATTTGTCGTCATCAATTGTGAGAGGAGATGGGAGGTGAGATATTGATCCATCCCCACCTTCTAAAAATGCAAGTTTCGTTAAACAACATAAAATTTGTTTTCCCTTTAGAAAATTATTGAAAAAAAAAAAAAAAAATCAGTTACACATCTCGATTTATCGCTAGGGAGTAGGTGCTCATTTTATGTTGAATTTATATAGTAAAGTGATCCCTCACTCTAAAATCTAAAAATATATATTTTTAATTCCTTTTTTGCGGATATTTTTTTTTTCAGGCTGTTTACATGTAATCGCCTAAAAAAGCAGAATCTCATTTATCTATGATGGGTGTGATAGTAAAACTTTACCAGATTTTTTTTTCAGTCATTTTTAGCCATCTGAAATAATTTAACCATAAACGCATTTGCATTTTGAAAGTATAAAAAAGAACGGTCTATTACACCCGCTTCCACTTAAAATATGACCATCAATCGTATTAGGTTGGCGCAAAAACAATGCCGTTTTCTGACATGAAGTTGAACGTCAAAAAACGACATTATTTTTGCACCAACCTAATATTTGGAGTAGAAGGGGGTGTAATAGACCAATCTTTTTTTATATGTTTTTTTAACATTCTTTTTTACATTTTTTTTTTTTACATTTTAAAAAATTTTTAGGTTAGAATGTTGAGAGTAATTTAGAACAATAGGGTTGGTCTATGGAGTTAAACTGCCTGTATACATTTCAATTTTGTTGGCCTTTTGACTAGGATAAAAGTGTTGTATCTGTACTGATACTAAACTTCATCTTTTCTATCTTTTGTTCTAGACTGAGGTAATTTAAACTTTTATAAGAGTCCTGAGTGTCCCTTTCGGGAGAGTTCGATTTTCCTCAAATGAAAGAATGTGTCTAACTCTGCCCTTGATGCAAATAAACAAGGACTATAGCAGCAGTGCTAGTAGCAGCAGCAGCAGCAGCAGGGAAGTAAAGGTGGCTCAGTGGTTAACCACACAGACTGACAACCTGGGTGTGCCAAGTTCGAATTCAGTTTGTTCCACAGAAACATTTTCACTTAGGGATGTTGGCAACCTTCATTTGGTCCCTTCCATAAGTACCAGATATCCTCCTGGAATTAATTCTTAATAGAAACATATCTGGAAACAAATGCTAACAAAATCATCATGAATGATGCTCAACAACAGCAACAAGAACAACAACAGCAATGGTAGCTTAATTTCTAAGCTTGATGCTCATTGGTGCAAATATTTAACTTCCTTTCTGGCTTTCCCAATCAGAGGACGTCTATCAGGCAAGCTAAGTATGCTACCAAAGTTGATAAAAGGCAGTGCCATCTAGACTCTTTCTGTTTCCGGCCACACAGTGAACTCATTCATTTCACAGTGTTTTTTTTTTGTTTTTTTTTCAACCCCAATTTTCTCTCTTGGGATGTAACTAAACCCCTCTAACCTTGGATTTAACTTCGACAAGAAGACTCAAAAATTCAATATGGTAACCACCACATGCACTCACACATAATCAGTTACACACGTTCTGACTTCAACACAAAGCCCTCTTTGATTCTCTCTCCTCTGATCTCGAACGCGTGGTACAGTGGGGGAAGAGGTGGCTGGTTACTTTTAATGCATCTAAAACCAATCTCCTATCTTTACATCATCAACACTCTGATCCCCATCTGGCATCAATTGAAATGGATGGCTCTCGACTAGGGGAAGCTCCATGTTTTGATAAACTTCTAGGGCTTGACCTTTACTCCTTACCTGAAATAGAACACGTACATCAAGTCTATTGTCAAGGTCGCTGGAAAGATAGTAGGATCCTTCTACCGTTCCAGAAGATATCTCACTGTTGATGCAACTCTCTATCTATATAAAAGCCAAGTATGTCCAAGGATGGAGTACTGTTGCCACATCTGGGCAGGAGCTGCTAAAAACAGCCTATCCTGCCTTGACAGAGTACAAAATAGGCTTCATGGCTTAGTGGGGGATGCCCTTTTCTCTTCCCTGCAATATCTCTCCTACAGGAGACACGTTGCGAGCCTGTCTTTGTTTTAGCGGTACTTCCATGGCAAGTGCTCGTCTGAGCTCCAATCTCTGGTCCCCCCTTGCCAATTTTTCATGAAGAGCACCCGTCTAACTGAAACCACTGTCAAAAATTTTCCCCACTCTTTATCTGTGCCAAAACCAAAATGTAGATTCCATGCTTTCTTAGAAGTGCACGCCTGTGGAACTCTGTTCTGTCTGCCTGTTTCCCATCTGCCTACAACTTGGATGTCTTCAAGTCCAACATAAACAAATTCCTGATGAACCGCCCCCTTAAGTAAGACACTTTATCAAATCTCAACATTAACGTACTGTACATGCAATAACCCTTATCCCCGAGTGGCTTCCAGGCCTTGATAAGTGGTGACCACCTTTTAAAAAAAACCCTGCGTATTGTACGCAAACATTGTTTTATATATATATATATATATATATATATATATATATATAAACACTTTTCCTTTTCTTACAGGCAAGGGATTCTTCCTAACCTTCATATATGAACTGTTTTTCCCTTCCTAACGAAGCATTTATTTAACGACATACGCTTTATGTTGTCTCTTCTTGTCTTTTGATAAAAGGAGTCCTGTTCTTGTGTTGGTTTCTTAGAATGACCTCCCTTGCTTCTTGTAGTAGTTTCATTTGACTGGAAAACCAAGATGGAGGTTGAGTTGTCTGTGAAAGGATTGATTGATGAGCAAATCGGCAATGTGAACTTTTGTTTCTTCTTCGTTATTTTAGCGAAATTCGAAAATCGAAAAATTGAATTTAAAACCAAATGGTATCTACTGAATTGTTATGTCACAGTAATGAACATATATAAAAAGTATGAAAAATAATAAGGTAGAAATTAATTATCAATAAAAATAGTTTTTGGAGACAATTAGTGAAAATTCAGTTTTGCAAAATAAGAAACTGGATAGTTCAAATCGTAACAAAAGGTAAATATTTTTTGAAAACTGGAAATCTTTGACCAATTTAGCAAAACTTAATTTTTAGTTGATCGGTCTGTCCATAACACTTTTGTGCTTGGCCTTTTTGGTTAAGATCAAAGATCTGTTCTTAATAGATGCTGTTCTTTTTTTTTTTTTACACAGTGATCACCACTTATCAAGGCCCGGAAGCCACTCAGGGATAAGGGTTATTGCAAGTACATTACGTTAGTGTGGAGATTTGATGAAGTGTTTACTTAAGGGGGCGGTTCATTAGGAATTTGTTAACATTGGACTTGAAGACATCCAAGTTGTAGTCCGGAGGGAAGCAGGCAGATGGAGCAGGCAGATCCACAGGCGTGCAGTTCTAAGAAAGAAGCTTTGTTCATGGAATCCGCGTTTTGATTTAGGCACAGATATAGAGTGGGGGAAATTCAGCTAGACGGGTGTTTTTCATGAAAGATTGGCGAGGGGGGACCAGAGATTGGAGTTCAGACGAGCACCTACCATGGAAATAACGATAAAACAAGGATAGGCTCGCAACGTCTCTTCTGTGGGAGAGAGGTTGCAGGGTAGAGAAAAGGGCATCCCCCACTAAGCCATGAAGTCTATTTTGTACTCTGTCAAGGCAGGATAGGCTGTTTTTAGCAGCTCCTGCCCAGATATGGCAACAGTATTCCATCCTTGGACGTACTTGGCTTTTATATAGATAGAAAGTTGCATCAGTAGTGAGATATCTTCTGGAGCGGTAGAAGGATCCCACCATCTTTCCAGCGACCTTGGCAACAGACTTGATGTACGTGTTCCATTTCAGATCAGGAGTAAAGGTCAATCCCAGAAGCTTGTCAAAACACGGGGCCTCACCCAGATGAGAGCCATCCATCACAATTGATGCCAGCTGGGGATCAGAGCGTTGATGATGTAAGGATAGGAGTTTGGTTTTAGATGCATTAAAGGTAACCAGCCACCTCTTCCCCCACTGAACCACACGCTCGAGATCAGAGGAGAGAGAATCAGAGAGAACTTTGTCATTTACAGCCTTTGATGTGTTGCCATAGATGGTTGTGTCATCAGCATAGATGTCAACGAATGATTTAAGTATGTGTTTAGGGAGGTCATTGATGTAGATCAGGAAGAGAGTTGGGCCCAGGATTGACCCCTGAGGGACTCCAGCATTTATATTGTAGGCCTCCGATTTTTGTCCATCTACCACTACTCTTATGAGCCTATCGGAGAGAAATGATTTAATGATTGAGAAAACATTTCCAGTTATACCGTAGCTGTAAATCTTGTGAAGTAGACCCTTATGCCATACCTTGTCGAAGGCCTTTGATATGTCAAGAGCAATTGTCCTAGAAAGGAAGCCTTTGTCAAGAGATTCACTAATCCTGTGGGATATAACCGTCAGCACATCTGTGGTAGATCTTGCAGAGCGGAAACCATATTGTGTGTCACTAACAAGGTTATTCCTGCTGAGGTGGTTGACTATTTCTCTATTTAATATGGATTCCAGCAACTTACTCATAACACATAGGAGACTTATTGGTCTGTACTGAGAGGGAGATGACTTATCACCTGAATTCTTAAATACAGGGCAAACTGATGAGGTCTTCCAGGGAGTCGGAAAGCACTTCTCCTTAAGGCAGCGCTTAAATAGTTTCGTAAGTATGGAAGCAAGTTCTGGTTGAAGCTTTTTTAACACTATAATTGGGATGCAATCAGGGCCAGTTGCTTTACTGGAATCTAGGTTCTTGATTAGCTTGGCGACCTCATGCACAGATATTTGTATGTTACCTAGCTTGTTCTGTGTTATAGGAGGAAATATGGGGAGTTGATGGCCTTCGTCGCATAGGGTAGAATTAGCTGCAAAGTTCTTTGCAAATAGTTTGGCCTTGTCTGACGCTGACGAGATGACCTCTGGTCCATTGATAATGGTTGGGATAGAATGCACACTTCTGTTCAGGATCCTATTTGTTATTTGCCAAAACTGGTGGGATCCAAGCCGTTGATCAGCTACCTTGGATTTAACAGACTGGGCATATAGCTCTCTTGCATTTTTTATTACTCTTTTACAGTGGTTGCTGGCAGACCTGAAAGCAGCTTTAGTCTCAGTGCATCTATTACGTTGGTAGCTATGGAAAAAGTAATTTCTGTGCGCGATAGCAGCAGCACATTCTGGGGAGAACCATGGCTGGCTGTTAGGTTCTTGTTGGAATTTTTTAGATGGTATGAATTGGTCTATGCCTATATGCCTACAATTAACCATTCGGTCAGATCTGATACTATAGAGGACACTTCCTTTTTAAACATGGAGTCTTAGCTTTTTAAGCTTTTCTTGGCCTTCTGGCCAAGTTTTTTTTTTTCCATGTCCCTCGACGTAAATGAAATTTTATTAATATTGTTATCTTTTTTGTATTTTTTGATATTTAAAAACAAAAAATTTTTAAATTAGGTTTAAGTAGGAAGACTCCCCTCTCCCACCACACACACATAAATACAAATTTAAAAGGGTAACCATGATTAAAGATGCTGGCCGAGAGAAAAATCAGTTAAAATTTCCAATAGAGACGAGATGGATCAACCAACCTCACCATCTTTTTGAGTTGGCCTTGTGCCTAAGTTTTTTGTTCATTTTCCCTATTGTATTCTTTTCATGTGAATAAAAATTTAATATCTCAAAGTGTAGTATCTGTTCCGGCAGATACTGCAAGCAAAGACCATATGTGGGGGCAACCCCCCATATAAGACCTTGATCAATGTAGAGGCAACCCTTCATACCAATTGTCACTATCCAGCTCCTCTACTCCCCGGGGAGCTGGTCCCCATTTCTCCTTCACTCCTCACATTAAAAATCGGCCTTGTGCCTAATTTGCTCGGTGGGGGAGCAAATAAATACCCTTTTCTTGGCCTTTTGGCCAAGATCAAAGTGTAGTATCTTTCTTACTACATGCTGTACTTATGTTTGTAACTTTGTGATATAAAGTGGGGGATCAGTTTTCTGTATTAATTTAATGTAAAATGATCACCCACTTTACAACCAGTCAGTCTCAAAGCCATTCAAGTCATTCTCCAGCTCATTCAAGTTGTTTTTGAAAGATTCCAGTTATTTTTTAAGCATTCAAGTCATTCTTAAGGTCATTCAATTCATCCTTAAGCTCATTAAAGTCATTCTAAGTCATTTAGTTTTTATTTATTTAAGTCATTTCAGCCCATTTTTCGGTCATTTTAGTTTATCTTTAAGAATTTCATATCAATCCGACATTCATGCATTCATTCATTACATGAGAGCACGCGAATAATGGCTATCGGCCTTGTTCATAATTATCTTCAATAACTTTTTCCATTAATAATTAATTTTCTACGGTTTTTATGGTTTTTGGATATGTTCATTAAAATATGACAAATAAATAGACACCATTGGCTTTACTTGAAATTTAATATTCCAATTTTCGAATTTCGTTCTTATAACGAAGGAGAACCAAACTTTCAAACCTTTTTATATTCGTCCATACTTATAGATTCTTCTCTTTCATTCTCCTTTTATTAACAGTAATGAAGACTAAACGATAAAGTTGTTTTAAATGTTAGAAATGGACGTTTATATCCATTTCTATGCATTAACTATACAATACTAGTTGGCTGCCCAGCGTTGCCCGGTCGTACACTACGCTTAAACATGATATTTTAATTTATGCAGATTGCATATGTATTATTATAGAATCAATTTGCCTAGTGGACTAATTTGCAAAAAGATTTAAAAATTACAAAATAATAATGATAATGTCGTTCATCAAATTCCGTCTGTGTTTGTTTACAATATCATGTCAGCTGATATTTGTGTTTGACAATATTAAAAATAGTCTTTCTTTTCTTATAGATAAAAAAGAAAAAATTTACAGAGGGGAATATTTTACGTTACACTGGTGTAACGTAAAATATTCCCCTATAGTCTATATTAGTCTTAAAACAATTAATCGGAATTGGAAATCGGAAATCGAAAAAAATCATAATTTTGGGGGGTGTCAGACATCGGAAAAAAAATTGTACCTATTTTCCAACACCAAAAACGATTCTTTTTATTGTTATTATTATTTTTTGTTTTTGTTTTGTTTAAAACGTAATTTTCCATATTAATGATGAAATGATTAATATTTATCGATTTCAAACAACCAGTAAAACTAAAATCGACAGATCATCCCAACAAGTGCATTTTTACGCTTGCATAAATATATGTCCATATTACACGAGTTTTTGCAGTAACCCCCCCCCCAAAAAAAAAAAACAAAGCTAGAAATTTCAAAAGAATCGGAATCAGTAATAGTACAAGAATTAGGAATTTAGGACAGAATCACTAATTGTATTAGAATTGGGGAAAATATTGGAATTGTCCCATCAATAGTCTGAAAGGAAGCCATCTCATGGCAATGTTTTTCACAGATGGGAATTTTTTGGAAAGAAACTCTGTTCATGGAAATTCTGCCTGGCACTAGTCAGACAAAGAAGTAAGAACTTTGTTTTTCAAAGGTCAAGGTCATGTGATGTCAAAGGATGTGCATACAAAAAAGGTTTAAAAGTTTGTCGACAATGATGCAAATTTGCACATTACTACATACAGTGCGTGGTTCTAATATAAAGTGTAATAAAAAAAAAAAACTCTTTGAATTATATGCATTTTTTATAAGAACGTCTTTTTCAAGTACCAAATACTGGAGCAACATATTCCATCTTCCTCGGCCCAGTTGAAATATGCAACTGATCCAGAAGTTAACCTGGATTCAATTATGGATCGAGATAAGAAATGGCTTGTTTTGTTAAATCTGTTTAGACTTAACTCCTGTCTTTCAATTGTAGATGTGTCCCTTTTCTTCTTGAGGTTCTCGTGGATGCCTTTGCTCTCGAGTAATCGACTTTAAAACTTCTTGGTCTTTTTTTCTCATCAAATCTTTCTTGGAGCTCATATATTAGATCCATTGTTTATTATTCTGCTTCTCATAAAATTGCAACAACTAAATAATAATATTTTTTTAATCCTGACGATGTGCATCACTATATTTTCAGATGGTATAATTGTTATGTCCCTATCTTTCATCCTTTTTTGTTTTCTTATTTCTTTATCCTGTTCAATGTTTTGACATCATTACATTTCCAGCAACATCTGTCTTGTCACAAGAAATGTAGGTCAAATGTACTTAAGCACACACAACTTCACATTAGCATACCCCCTCCAAAAAAATCATGTGACCAATTTGGTAAGATACCACTCAGAGGACAGTTTCACAACTTTTGTCTATTAAACAAGATGTTTCAGATATCTTTCAGGCTGTTCAAAGATTTTAGTGGTTCATGTTGTTCAGAGATTTTAGTTGTTCAAGTTGATCAAGGATTTGGGTGATTCGAATTGTTGAAAGATTTTGGTAGTTCAAACTGTTGAAAGATTTTAGTTGTTTAAACTGTTCAAGGATGCTGATAGTTCAACTGATCAAGGATTTGGATGATTCAAACTGTTGAAAGATTTTGATGGTTGAAGCTGTTCAAGGATTTTAGTGATTCAACACAAAGGATTTGGCTGTTTTAGGGAATAAACATGTTATTAGAAAATGCAAACTTACCTAGTTTTTCATCTGGAGTCGAATCTGATGGAGAGGATTTTCTACAAAGAGAAGATTTGAAAGTTAATCATTTAAATTTTTTTATTGTTCTACTTTTTATAAAAGAAGTTTCTTCACAAAAAAATTGAACTCTAGGCAGAATTCACTCAAAGATATATTTTAACCAATATATTTGTCTGCTAGGTTATGTTTCTAATTGGACAAAAGGCAAAAGTAAAACATTGTAGTGGTAGTGTCATAAGCATACATGTCTACAAATGATGTAAGGATGTGATTTGGAAGATCATTAATGTAGATCAGGAAGAGAGTTGGGCCCAAGATGGACCCCTGAAGGACTCCAGCATTAATATTGTGAGCTTCTGATTTCTGCCCATCAACTACTACTCTTATGAACCTATCAGAGAGAAATGATTTAATAATTGAGAAGACATTTCCAATTATACCATAGCTGGAGATCTTGTGAAATAAACCTTTATGCCATACCTTATCAAAGGCCTTTGATATGTCAAGAGCAATTGCCTTAGAAAGGTAGCCTCCATTGAGAGATTCACTAATCCTATGAGATATAACTGTAAGCACATCTGCTGTAGATCTAGCAGAATGGAAACCATATTGCGTCACTAAGATGGTTATTTTTACTGAGATGGTTGATTACTTCTCTATTTAACACGATTCCAGCAACTTGCTCATGATGCACAGGAGAGTTATTGGCCTGTATTGAGAGGGAGATGATCGATCACTTGAATTCTTAAATACAGGGCATACTGATGAGATTTTTCAGGGTGATGAGAAGCAATTCTCCTTAAGACAACGTTTAAACAGTTTTGTAAGTATGGGCACTAGTTCTGATTGAAGTTTTTTTGAGTACTATAATTGGAATACCATCAAGTGCGGTTGCTTTACTGGAATCAAGGTTTTTGATTAGCTTGGCAACATCACATACAGATATTTGTATATCACATAGCATGTTTTCTGATACAGGAGGAAATATTGGGGGTTGGCGGCCTTGATCGCAAAGAGTATAATTAGCTGCAAAGATCTTGGCAAAGAGTTTGGCTTTGTCTGATACTGACGAGATTACCTCAGGTCCATTGATGATAGTTGGCATAGAGCACACGCTTCTGTTCTATTTGCTATTTGTCCAAACTGGTGGGAGCCAAGACGGTGCTCAGCTACTTTGGACTTGACGGAGTGAGCATACAACTCTCTTGCGTTCTTTATTACTTTTTTACAGTGGTTGCTGGCAGTCCTGAAAGCAGCTTTATTCTCAGTCCATCTATTACATTGGAAGCAATGGAAAAAGTGATTTCTGTGCACAGTGGCAGCAGCACATTTTGGAGAGAACCACGGCTGGCTGTTAGGTTTTTGCTGGAACTTTTTTGAGGGTATGAAACGGTCTATACCTACAATTAACCATTCCATCAGGTCTGATACTATAGAGGACACATCCTTTTTAAACATAGAATGCTGAGGTAGATCTGATATAAATGTATGGAAACTATCCCAGTCAGCCATAGTGTATCGATGGAGAGCTATGTCTGAGGACTTATTACATTTCATTTTTATCTTAATTGATACAGCATGCTAATAATAATCTTCTTGCTCAGATATTTCAGCAATGCTAATATACAACAAGAATAATTACGTTTTCAAATTTAATATTTATGTGCAAAGAAGATGTGGCTTAACCTTAATAATAATTGATAATAATAATAAAAGAAAAATCTTTTTACTTTTAATAGACACAAAAAAGTTCCCTTGTTTGTAATATTTTTGTGACTAAAAAAGAAATTAATTAATGGCACACTGATTAGATTTTTTTTGTAAAACTTACATTGCATATTATTTTTTTTCAAAAATTTTACTTGAGTATTTCTTCTTTAATAGAAACTTTTACACCAATTTATTGTTTTGGTTTTACAGCAAGATTGAAAGCTGACCACTTGATGATCTAACATTAAATGATATAAATGACAATTTGACCCCCAAAATAATGAATCTTTTGTTTTTAAGTTTTAAATATTATACATCTGAGGTTATGCTGATTTAAAAAAAAAAACCCAACTTTGTGGGTGTTTGTTGTGTATCTTTCAAGTTTTACCTGGACATACAAACAGATATTTGCCCTTTATATAATAGACTAGTGGGGGCGCCTGGCATTGGCCTGTCGTAAATAATGGTTAAAAAAACAACAAACAAAAAAAAACGGGATATGTGTGTTATCAGCCAGAAGTGAAACCGTAAGCAAAATTTTGTAGGCAAAAAAGAAAATAAAATAATTGCTGCATGGTGAATACAAACTTGCAACAGATAAGTTTGTAAGTGAACACGTTATTGATCGGACCATGACGACACAGATGTTATGACATAGCAAATTTATCTTTTTAAAATTAAACCAAGGTTTTACCTGACTGCCCTTCAAAAAAAATAACATTGCCTGGCGTTGCCTGGTTGTAAAATACAGTTAAATAAATTTATTTTGGGAAAACTTTTACTCAGGTATTTATTTTTTTAATGAAAATTAGACTCACGTATTTGTTCTTTTATATTTTAATTTTTTGATAACTTTTATTCTCATTCATTATTTTGCTTTGACGATAAGAATTACCTCACATATAACAACATTTATTATTAATAAAAATAACTTGCTTACTACTTCCCCAGGCAACGCAGGGTACCCCTGCTAGTAAAAAAATAAAAATCTAACAAACCTGTGACAAGAACTTGGAGGCGTTTCCAAGGCACACGTTCTCTGGCGCCGTGTCCTTCTTTTTCCGATAGAGCTTTTTCGAGTACAGCCATTGCTGAGTGGATGTATAGAAGCTGATACCTTTTTTCTAAAAAATAAATAAATACACAAGTAAGTAAAATACTTTATAGGTGCAATTTCTAAGATATATTCATGTGTGTTATATGCCCTTTGATAAATTACTACATAGAAGATACTGCCAAGTCAGCTGCAACAAAAGTGGGATCCCTCTACCTTGCTAGAAAACTTCTTACACCTGCCAGTATCCTACATTTCTATAAAACTATCATCCGCCCATGCATGGCACATTGTTGTCATATCTAGACTGTCTCTTCTTTTTAGACAGAGTTCAAAAAAGAGTTTCTGACCTAATAGGCTCCACACTGTTTACTAATCTCCAGCTCCTGTCCCATCACCACAATGTTGAAACCATCTTACACTCACATATTCTATTCAAACCTTGTTGTACACATTCTCATGAACACACAGTCAGGTTTTTTTTCCATACTCCATTGTTTTCAAATTGTTACTTTGTTTACATTGACAAATTCTACTGAGAGAACTCAGTAGAATTGCACATGATTACTTCCCTTTAATCTGTTTCAGTGAGTAAGGGAAAATGTCTTCACTGTAACGGTTCTCTTAGCTAGATAAGTATTTTCAAAACAAAAACACTGAAACAAAATAAAATATGTTCATACCAATATTCTTACTAGTGAAAGGAAAAATTTCACAATAGTGAAAGGGGGAAAAATGGGAAAAATAGGCTAGTCTGAATCAAGTATCAGACAGATAACTATTTGGGTTTGGCTTTGAAAATCTGATAAGATAACTTTATATATTAGATAAATTGTGGGTTCGGGTATTTAGTTAAATGCTTTTTTTTTTTTTAGGTGGATCATATAAAAATAAGAGAATTGTGCACCAGAATGAATGGAACATACATTTCACACGTTCCTATTTACTTGTCTCCCCACGAGGGCAGAGTTAAACACAATGTCGATCTTAATGTGAGGAAAAGCCAGCTCCCCAAAAAAGGGGCATTGGATTAGAACAAAAATTTTTACAATTGTCTCAATCTAGAAGAATTCCTTTTTCATCGATCGAAGACAGAAAAACGAAGTATAATATCAGAACAGATACTACACCTTGCTTCTAGACAAAAGACCATGAGAGAAGAATTTTAACAAGAAATCCATTTTATATTTTTTTGTATTTTTTGTACGTTTGTTTTTCACCTTTCGTGCCTTGCTATCAACTGGAAAGCATCGTCCAAAAGTTTGTGCATCTTCTCTCGTGTCCGTTGTAAAGTTTCAGGCTGAGGAGCCCACGACTCGTCTCCACCGTAGACATCGTTCTACAAGAGAGAAAAAATAAGTCACTTCAATCATTTTTTTTATATTGAAATACAATTAGGAAAGACATGAATTCTGTAGTAATGACTACTACTACTACTACTACTACTACTACTACTACTACTACTACTACTACTACTACTACCCCACACCACCATTACTTATCTTCTAAGAGTAATCCCTTCCTCCAATCTATTATACTAAATGTTATATAATATTATTAACGTTTGTTTCTGTAAGGCTTTTTCGGTATTTATCCAGAATCTGACCCAGCTTCACGTCTGCATTTTCCTGCAAGGTTATATAAACACTCGTGAAAAAACAAAAAACTGCCAGAGATAATTAAGTTAAAACACTGAAAATATTTACTGTAAAAGTAATTATATAAAAATGCATTTTTCTAAGAAAACTATGTAAACAGTTTTCAAATAATTTTTTTTTTTTTATGACAAAAACTTGAAAACAACTATGAAAGAAAACATTTTTCTCGGAAAAAAATTTTATTGAACAAAAAAACTTCGCCAAACTTTCACAAGAAACACTCGTTCTGGTTGCTTACCGTAATCCGCCGGAAGATGCCAACACGAAGTTGGATCAGGTTCTTGACAAATACCGCTTTTTTCCTATATACTTTAGTTCTAGGATTGAGTTATGTTTGAAATATACTGTTTTAATTTTTCTAATCTGTTGTAATTTATAATTAACTGTATACGTTACCAATCTCTCTCTTAGCTATCTGGATTTCTCTCGGTCCCTCTCACTTTTATGTTGATTCAACCACTCTGTAATATCTCTTAATATCTCTATGAACATTTAGAGAAGGAGTGACGTTTTTCTCAGCGTGGACATCTAATTTACATGTGTGTTTCTGTACACAACACAAACACCTTAAATTAGAGGACAAAATACTAAGTCTTCTTCTATATAATAATAATAATAATAATAATAATAATAATAATAATACTTCTATATAATAAAAAAAAATGAGAAGAATAAAAAGATAAAGAAGAATATAGAAGTAAATATCTATGAGCATTTATGAATCATCGTGACTATCTTTTTTTGTATTAATGAATCATCGATTATCAAGGATAAAAACCATTCAAGGATAAGGGTTAATGAGAGTAATAGACTGTCAGTTGAATGATGAATCATATTATGAAAGGATTGAAATTGATGAATGAAATGAACAAAGTCCGATGGTTTATATCGAGTATTTGTTTACATTAGATTTGAAGATGATCATGTTGTTGTACATTGATCTCGTTATGTGTAACCATAGAAAAGTGGAGAGCTAGCACAGACATATTAGCTGCTAAAAAGAGGCGGCACTTCGGTTTCCAATCTTGTACTATGCATGTGAAAGTCTTTTTAGTATTTCAAAAACGGAAGATTCATACCTCACTCATGTATATAAATTGGTTAGTTGAAAATAACAGGAAATTAAAGTTTAGTTGGGGAGAGGGGGCAACTAGAAGTTTGTTTTCATACACTTTTCCCAAATTGCAATGAGAGACAAATCATACAAAAAAATTATAAAACATTCGTTAATTGATTAAAATATTTGCTAAACTAGGCCAACTCGGAGTTAACCAATGACCATGTGGGGGGTCTATTTATGCTAATTGTTTTATTAATAACTAACAGGGGGTCGTAAAATACTCTTAAATGTATTTTAATTCATGCAGATTTCGTATTTGTTATTACAGAATATTATATCGCACCTAATATATATAGTTCTGAATTCAAAAGTAAAATAAAAATGACTTGAGTGACATCAGTTCGGATTGAAAGCAAAAACGGGTTTGTATTACTGTACACATAGATTCGAAAAAGTTGTCAAAAAACAAATATATAACAAATAAATGTTATCAAAGGCAAGATAAGTTACTTTTCTGCCAAACTGGATATATTTTTTTTGTTTTTATTCAATGTAACATATTTATTCAGCTCGAAAAACATACAGTGTTTACCGATGTATTCGAAAATTCAAGATGGCGTCTCACACCCTCTTTAACACCGTAAGTTTGGGAAAAGGTGTTATAAATAAAAAAAAACTATACAAAATACTATAAAAAACCCGCCGAATATATGTCAACCTATGTCACGGTAACATATATTGAGCGAGTTTTTAACAGTATTTTATCAGGTTTTTTATTTATAACATCTTTTCCCACACTTACGGTGTTAAAGAGAGAATAAGACGCCATCTTGAATGTTCGAATACATCGGTAAACACTGTATGTTTTTCGAGCTGAATAAACATGTTACATTGAATAAAAACAAAAAAAAATATATCCAGTTTGGCAGAAAAGTAACTTATCTTGCCTTTGATAACATTTATTTGTTATATATTTGTTTTTTGACAACTTTTTCGAATCTATGTGTACAGTAATACAAACCCGCAAGAACAATTTGGCGCTCCAGCAGCGTTCCATACCGCTTGATCTAACCCAACAAAGAAACTTTTTAAATTAAACCACTTTTAACTATGATTAGTTTTACGCATGCTCAAACGAATACAAATATGTCGGCAAGTTAAAATGAACACTTCGCTTTTCGACTTGCCGACTTATGTACGCTTTATTCACCCAAACAAAGCTTTTACTCATTAGGAATCATTCTTGGTGTATGATTAATATTTCCTGTTAATTTCAGTCTTACGTGACCAGTAAAGTTTAAGAGTTTATCGGTTAAACATTTACAGACAGACAGAAACACACACATACATGTTTTATTTATGTAGATTAGTTTAGCAAAAAAAAAAAAAAAACTTTTAAAGACAATGTTGTCTCACGGCTAAGATTAGAAAAGTTGTACTCGTTGTTTTAATATTGCATCAAAGGAAAACAAACATATAAAAAAACATAATACATACTTTAAACAAATGCATACATATAAAATACATATAAAAGATACATATGGTAACTACATGTGAAAAATGCATACATATAAAATACATAAACTTAACAGAATCATAAACAGAACTAAATATTTTTTTACTTGATACATTCAATTTAAAGTAAACTCCTTTTTTTCTGTTTTTTACATAATAGATAAATGGTTGTATTGAAATTTTGAACCTAGCCATAGTAGCTGAATCTGACGTCAACATGACGTCAGCACTTTCGGGCTGATATTAATCTGAAAGAAAAAGTACTCGGTCTAACTGATAAACTGAATAATTAATTAAAACACTGTTTCGACGGCGGGTTATCGTTGTTGTCGTTATTGTTGTTGTTTCTTCTTATTATTATTTGATTTTATTATTTGGAAACTTGAAAATAAAATCTTTGTTAAATGGTTATATTTCAAATCCAGTTATAAAAAAAATACTGCAAAAATACTAATTTATAACGTCTGATCTATTACTGCCCCAACCACACCGGGTGTCCTTAACCTCGTCGGATTCCACTCTAAGCTGTCAGCCTTAATCAGCCAAGAATCTCTGGATCTCTTCATACCTCTCAACAGAAGTTTTAAAAACAACCTTTCATGTTAACAGATATATAACGACAATGAGATAAAAACAATTATTATTTGTTTTTTTTTCTCTTTCTGACAAAATCCCATAGACATTTCTGTTTTGTCCCAATCAGACATCAACACCCCCTCTTCTGCCCTCTCTTCCTCTATCCCATCCGGTCAACCCCCCTCCCCCCTCCCCTCGCTGCAATATGCACCTCGCCGCATGCATTCATGACACCAACAGTGTCATAAATTTAATTCTTTGAAAAATATTTTTTTAAAAAAGGTTTATTTATTGTTATAAGTTTGTAATCTTAAAAAGCAATAAATTCTCACTTTCACTGATGAAAAGTTAAAAATCTATCGGTTTTCTGAAGATTTTTTTTTTTCCTCAATCTACCGCCTTTTGAAAATCTCAGTTAGCAACACTGCTCATCACTACGTGGAGCGTCTGGCCTTGGTACTATTTCCTAACTCGCACATGTACACAACAGTAAACACCAAGTAGGTGTAACTGTGAATCTCAGAGCTCCATGAAAGGCTAAAAAAATATATGTGAAATTAGGGATGGCAACCGACATTAAACTGAAGAATAAGTATAATGTAATGTAAAAAAAAAATGAAAAGAAAATTGTTGTAAGATTAAATTGATGATATTGAATAGAAGCAAATTGGAGTTGTTGCAGCTGCACAGTTCGTATGCACGAGTCAGCACTGGTCAAAGATATATATGTAACTGCAACTAATACATTTGGAAATTATTAAGATGTGAAATATTGGACTAGGATTAAAGTATAAAATTTCAAACAAATTTGGGGACATCTCGAGTAGGACGCCCCCCCCCCCCCAGAATAAATGTGGTGATTGAGATGATTCCAGATAAGAGTAGGATAGACATTTTTATCATTTTTGACAAAAAAACAAAAAAAAAAAATGAATCACAACCGGTATTTGCTACACACTTTTTATGAACTTGTGCTTGATTTGTTCTGAATATAAATTTTTATATTTTGTGCAAATAATTCAAAGTGTAGTACCTGTCCTGTTCTCAGTCAGAGGAGGAGAAGTATTCTTGATTAAGGCAATTTTGAGGAGTTAGATATCCCCAAATAAAATGCTGATCTTGTGTCTAACTTTATTCTTGTGGGGAGGTAAGTACAATGGAAACATTTTGTTCAAATTATAAAAAGTGCAATTTTTGTTGTTATGAGGTGCCTTCAATAAGTTTCCAGACTTTTTCGTATGGGCACTTTTATCGATAGTACACGCATGAAACTCTAGTCATCTTCGAAGTAATCTCCTCTGGCTGCAATGCACTTGTACTGTTCCAACAACTTCTGGAAGATCCCATGGAAGTTCTCTTGTGTGAACATGTCAATAATCCTCGTCACAGCCTCTTTCATGTCCTCAATTCTCTCATAACAACAACCTCTAAGGTTTTCCTTGAGCTTAGGGAATAACCAAAAGTCACAGGGAGCAAGGTCTGAACTATAGGGAGGGTGAGGAACTATTTTGATGCCCATCTTGGTCATGACAATGTTTTTGTTCCTAATTTTCTGAGCACCCTTAGGACAAACTTTGTGCAAATCTTCCGCATCTTCAGTTCTTCACGAATAATTGTGTGTACAGTTCCCACTGACTGATATCAAACTGTGCGCTTATTGTCTCTATAGACACACAACGATCCTTATCCATGAACTTCTTTATTTGGCCAATCAACTCTGATGTTCTGACTTCCTTACTTGTCTCACACCTTTCATCATCCCTTACACTTATTGAAGGCACCTTGTAAATGACAAAATACCTTTTATGCTGGCCACAAGTATGTTTGCCAGGGTCCACATGCAGCTCATATGTTTGACATGTCTGCTCTAGACTTATTTTTTTTTTGATCTCCTCCAGTGTACAAGTATTTTCAGAATGCATTGAATCACTTACCAAACTGCTATCTTCTTGCGAACTTAAATCGTGTTTTTCTCGTCTTTTGTATCGCCTGAAAAAAAAAAAAATGAAATCTTGGCTGCTGATAAAAATTTCAAGTTTTATACTAAAACAATGGACAACAATGCAACCAATTATGTTTCACTGTCATAACATGTAAAATTCGCTGTTCATTGGAGCAGATGGTTTCGTTTGGTTGGTTTACTGCATAGCAACCTTTTTTTGAGTTATTTAATACCAAATCCGGATATTTTGGAGAAAAGTTTGATGCTTCAAGTATTTTATATCTTCAAATATTTATTCCTGGTGTTTGGTTTGGTTGTTTTGTTTGAAAGCATATCAACCCTTTTTGAGTTATTTAATGCCGAATCCAGTCAATTTAGAAAAAGATTTTATACCTCAAGTTTTTTTTTTTATATCTTCAAATATTTATTCATTTTTTTCGTTGGTTGTTTTGTGTTTTCGTTGGTTGTTTTGTATAGGAAAATTGTAGTTTTGGTGTTTGATTTTGCAGAACATGATTGAGTTTTGCAAAAAAATGAAAAAAGAAAAAACAATAACATCAATGTTTGGTGCATTTTAGGTCAGAAAGCCAATATCTTTGGATAGCCTGATCTGGTAGCACCAGTGGAGCACATGGAGATATTGTGCTGGTGTGATTGCAAGAGTTAAGACTGAACGAAACAAGTTCAGCAAACTACTGTCATTACAAACCAGCAGAGCTTTATAGCTGTTGACTAAAGGAAGAGTCTATCCGTCATGTATGCACAGTGTAATAATGTATGAAAGTGAAACCTGGAGAGTGAGGATTGAGGACATGCGTTGCATGGAGAGCAATGATACAAGAAATGTACAATAGGTGTGCAATGTGAGTTTTCAAGACAGGCTCAGATTTTATTGCCTCAGGAAAATTAAATGTATATAAGGAGATGTGTGCAGAACAGGAGACATTGGTGGTATGGTCACAATAAAAGAATGGATAAAATTGCTTGGGTTAGTAGATGTAGAACATTTGCGGTAAGAGGGTCAGTTGGAAGGGACAAGAAGAGGAAAACATGGAAGGAAGTGATAAGGATGGACTTGTGAGAAAGGACAAATCAGCACCTGGCCAGAATAGGTTAATTATAAATAATAGATTGTTCTTTTATAATCTCCATATATAATATTTTGATTGCAGAAATTCCCCTCTAGAACAAAGTAACGTAAGTTTGCAAATCCAGATACTACATGCAAATTTATTATGTGTAGATTATTAGCCACATTTTATGTAACTTTAGAATGACATTTTAGACACAGTCGTTATAATAAAATCCTACATTTCATCACTTCATTGCATCACAATCGCACCATCTTTAGAGGAAGTAGTTCCTATTTTTCCCTCTAAATATCAAGTCCTCCTACTGTCCCCAGTTATCACCGGGAGGAATTCTGCACTTTCAACAGATATGTGGTTTCATCCTTCGTAACTGGATCATAAATTCCTAGATATAACATAATATTTCCCTTTTCCGACTCAAAAATAATAAAGTCTGCCCAGACTAATTCCACTTTATGTGAATGGCTGACTTCTGAATATTCCTATGTTCCAGATCAACAGTATTCACACGCTAAACGAATGCTAATGTACCATTTAAATATGGTGTCGCAATGATACCTACTTTTGCCCTGTGAGTAAATTGCTGCATTCATTTTCTTACATTTAATGGCATAAGTTTGCATTTCCTCTCTCTCCCTCTCTCTCTCTCTCTCTCTCTTTCTCTCTCTCTGTATACATTCTTTCTCTCTTGCTCACTTGCTTTGTACATTTGTTCCAGTAATTAATTATATTTTTCAGACATAGTTACGTTTTTTATGTACTTTATTTAAACCTGCGCAATCTATTATAATCATTGCCGAATTAAAAATAAATGTTTCGGCAGTATCATCTAATGGATTTTTTACATTACGCACACATTAACTTATCGTTTATGGGTGGGTTTCATTAGGTCCACCTCCACGATTTATTTTAGAATAACGACTTTTAAAGGTTCTCAACTATGCTGATTGAGAAAATCTCATTCAAAATTTGCGGAGACAAATAATTATAGAGATATAAAGACCTGTATTATGCACTGCAATTCACTGGCTGCCAGGTTTGTACACATGCAATAAACAAATTTACTTCTCTCCTACCGACACTGCCACCCCTAATTTTTTTATTTTTTTGCATCTGTGGGTTAGTCTGCTGACAATGATTATCACAGTTAAAAAGGGGTTATCTACTCCGAAAGCCGTTCTTTATATGGGGATGTTGGGGATGTCTATTCCAAATGCTGTTCTTAAGATGGGGTGGTTCGTGTGTCTATTCTGAAAGCCCTTCTTAGCATGGGAAGTGTGGGATGTCTATTCCAAACGCAGTTCGTAACATGACAATACTCAAAGAAGTAAAGTGAAAAAAGTCGTGCTTGTTTTGTTTTACATGTTAAAAAAAGACGACATAAAAATGGAATTTACTTTAATACAATAGGCGGAAGAGTTAAAAAGAACAACAAGCTGAAAACAACTAGGACTGCTATCATTGATTTCGATCACTCTGAACAGTTCATATACAGTGAAAATCCCTAACTTTTAAAACTTCTGTTTTTACTTTCTATCATTATTCTAATGGACCATTTTTCATAATTTTATTAATTCATACTGATTTATGCATTCCCTTAATTGCTTTTTTTAAATTCAAACATTACCTGCATGTTATCGCCTCAAACCAGCACTAATCACTAGTGAAAGCCAGAATATTTCATTTCGATCACGGCTGCCAGTGTCTGCAATTGTTCAGAGATGGCAGTGGCCACCAGCAACAACCGTAGTTTACGTTTTTGTGAGGGAGTGGGGGGGGGCAGACTTCCAATGGGCAACGCCAGTTAATGGGTCCTGCTAGTTATATTATAAAATAACATATTACTTATCTGTTAAAGATACGTCCTTGACAATCGGTCTAACAGTGGTTTTGCTTTGTTGGGGTATGGTTCTGTTCAGAACAAGGAGGTTCAACCTCCCCGGCTTCACCTTCTCTCAGAGAAGGAGGTTAATTTATTACTAATGTACTAGCTGTCTTGAACTAGCATTGCCTGGTAGTGTATTCACTTGCAATTTGTTTTGATTTTCTTTTTTTTTTTTTTTTTAATATACTGTTTCTTTTTCCTAGTTTTTTTTTTCAAGAAAAAGAAGTTTGTAATGAACGAATCTCTCTTAAAAAAATGAATTCAAATGGATGAATTATTTTCTAGAAGGAAATAACTCTGGTTACATTTAGTTGTCCATGACCATTGTGAACTAATGTGAGACCAGAGGTACCCTGCTTGACAACTCGCCGACCCCAAGTGTGCTGTAAATTTGTTCTCCATTGTCTTATTTTCTCTCCATTATAAAACTATCCGTTATAATGAGTATCACACCACACACAAGCTAGTCGTCACCTTTTTAAAAAGAGGAAACAAATCTTACCGTCGTCTTGAGCCTCTCCGCAACTCTTCAAACTGAGACTCATCTGCTGTTTCAATCCTTTGCCTATTTTCAGCCACTTCTATGTCTTGACCATGGTTCAAAAAATAATGTGGACTGTTCTGATACAATTCAACTGGAAAGGAAGAAAAACAACAAAACCGTCACATTTTTCTCTTTTCGATATAAGAAATATACTAGTATATATATATATATATATATATATATATATATATATATATATATATATATATATATATATATATATATAAGAAATGTAAAAATACCAGCGGTGGTTGACGTTATGTTTTGAGAAAAATAGAAAAACCGAATGAAATTATTAAAATAACCAACGTTTCGTCCTTATTTCAGAGGACATCTTCAGGATATTGAAGTAAAAATGCAAGAAAAGAAAAAGTCATAGATCGTACGAAAAAGAGAACAGTTTTTGAATCCTACCCATGTCGGTAAGGACAAACATATGTGTGCGTATGGGAAGGTTGGGTTGTTCGATGTCTATATATACACTTTTAAAAATGCACTTTAAAAAAATACACTTTTAAAAATGCGTTAAAATAAATATGTAAAAAAAACAAAAAACAAAAATGTACATATTTATTTTAACGCATTTTCTTGTATTTTTACTTCAATATCCTGAAGATGTCCTCTGAAATAAGGACGAAACGTTGATTATTTTAATAATTTCATTCGATTTTTCTATTTTTCTCAAATATATATATATATATATATATATATATATATATATATATATATATATATATATATATATATTTAAATAAGGGAGTAGTCACCAACAATGTGTATTTTTTAACATTATTTTATTATAACGTGTCTTGGTTTTTCATTGAGAATTATGTTTGGATCATTGTAATAATGTTTTTGAGTCATTGAAATCGTTTTTACGTGCGTTTCAGACGTTCTGTGAAGCGTCCTCGTCAGAAATTATTTTCAAATGTGTTGGAGATGTAAAAATGGCAATTTTCGTAGTTCATTTGAAGTGTTTCAAGGGGTGGAGGCTTGTAAGTGTTTATTATTCATTGGCATGTTCAATTTTTATTACTCTTTTATTGGGCATGTCGGGGGGGGGGGGGGCAATGACCTGGCTGTAGTCACTCTCTCTTTCTGCTAGTGTTTTTTTCTTTTCCTTTAGGGTGGGGTAGGGTGTGTGTGTGTGTGTGTGTGTGTGTGTGTGTGTGTGTGTGTGTGTGTGTGTGTGTGTGTGTGTGTGTGTGTGCGTGTGTGTGTTTGCTTTTATTGGTTTGAGAATGTGTATACTGTTTTATAGTATTATGAGGTTATTTGCTTCCTAGGAAGGTGACTGTGATTCGAGGTCGTTACTAATGTGTATGTGTGAGGAGGGGGGCAGCTCTTCTGAAATAAGGGTAGGGGTGCTTTCATTCTATTTTGATATTTATTTTTTGGATTCTTGGATTTTAGTATTGTGATTTTTCGTTTTAGTCTTTTCAGGTATTCCTTATATTATGTTTGTTTAGAAAGAGGGGTGTATTTAAAATATGTATTTTTTAATGTTTCTATTTATTTGTCTCCCCATGTGGGTATGGGTCCATTGATTTCAGGTAAGATTGCTTGAATTTTTTAAAAAAGTGTGTTTGCAAATTCCCGAATAATCACATTCTGTTTGTTATACCATCCCCTCCACTTTCTCTCGCCAATTTAAATCATATTATGTATGGAATTATTCTCTTTTTATTAGAATATGTATTCTACCTTTCCTTATTATCTCTATTGTTAAAAAAAAGAGAGAAAGAGATAAAGAGAAAGAGAGAGAGGGGGAGATGGAAGTGATGTATATATATATATATATATATATATATATATATATATATATATATATATATATATATATATATATAGGCAGCAAAAAGAAAGTCCACACTTGTAATCTTTTCAAAAACTGCAAATTTAAGCTAAATTTAGTGTAACTGTTTAAACAAACCTCATTTGATTGGCCTTTTATTCTTCTATGATTTTACTTGTTCATATTCGACTTTTAATTGAAATATTCTAGTGTTCACGTCGATTAAAAAAAAATAACTTCAAATTCAGGAGGCAAAAAAAAAGTCCGCACAATGAAAAATTGTTATTTAAATGTAACTTTAGGACATTAATCCAACACAAATATAACAGAAACACAATGAACTAGTTAATATTTAGTAGCATAGCTATTCTGCACTTTAACAGCCTGCAATCTTTTGGAAATTCCTTTAACTAGACTGCAGCAATACTCCGGGGAAAGGGCATCCCACCTTTCTTTAATTTTTGTCCAAAGTTCTTTCAAATTTGAAATTTTATCATTGCGTAGCTGTTGCTTGATGTAACGCCATCCGTTATCGATAGGAATGAGGTCTGGAGATTGCGCAGACCAATCCAAACATGGAATATCATGCTCTTTCAGGAACCTCTTGACATTGCCAGCTGTGTCATTATCCTGTATGAAGATGGAATTATCATCCAAATTCCGACCAAAGTAGGGTAGAAAATGCTCAGTCAACATATTAATGTAATTGGTCAAATTAATTCGACCTTGCAAGCGAACTATAGGCCCTGGACCATTGGTATTAATAATGCCCCACACCAAAACTGAACCTCCATCATCTTGCAGCGTTGAAACTGAGCACCTAGGATTAAATTCTTCATCTTTTCTCTGACAGACGTACTGCCTACCATCACTGCCTAGCTTATTGAACTTGCTTTCGTCGCTAAAAAGCACTTTTGACTAATATGATCTTCATTGCATCTGACGAAGTCCAGACGGCACTTTCTGTTCTTTACAGACATCATTGGCTTGCGTCTTGCAACATTTTCTTCGCAAATTAAATTCCTTTAGTCTGTTCTTGACAGTAGAAAGAGAGCACTTTTTAACAAGATTGCACTGTTGTTGGATTTGGGGACCCGTTTCAAATCTGTTTCTTGGGCTGCGGATCTTTATAACATTGTCTTCCCTATTAGAAATAACTCTAGTATGACCAGATTTAGGAGCATCACAAACACTGCCAGTGTTTTGGGGCTTTTGCACAATCTTTCGTACCGTTTTCTCATCACATTTCAATCTGCCTCCGATTTCTCGATTAGATAAACCAGAAAGGTGGAGATTAATAAGCTTCTCACGATCACTAAGAGAAAGTCGTGACATATGGACTAAATGTTACGTTGTATAACCTAGACAAACAACAATTACGATTAGAGATGCTTTGTTACCTGTTGGTGAATATTTTAAACTGATTTAGGAGCGTTAATTTTAGCTGGTTTTAAGCGAATTCGTTGCTGTGGACTTTCTTTTTGCCTCCTCAGTTTGAAGTTATTTTTTTAAATTCACGTGAACACTAGAATATTTCAATCAAAAGTCAAATACGAACAGGTAAAATTATAGAGGAATAAAAGGCGAATCAAATGAGGTATAGGTTGTTTAAACAGTTACATTAAATTTAGCTTAAATTTGCAGTTTTTGAAATGTTTACAAGTGCGGACTTTCTTTTTGCCGGCACTATATATATATATATATATATTTATATATATATATATATATATATATATATACGGAGATTTGTTCTTGATTTTTTAAACGATAATACGGTTAACTTAGCGTCTTCACCTTGAATCATAAATATATATATATATCTATATATAACTACTTCATTTACTCACATAAAATTAATATACGAAAGTATAAATTTATGTGTAAACTTTAAGTATTTACTTCAACAGTGCTCAATACGTAGGTAGAACTGGTTAGTAAGTTATAAAATATATATATCGCCATATATATTTTATAACTTACTATATATATAAGTGAAAATGTCTGTCTGCCTGTTTGTGTGTGTGCAATAACTCTGTCAACTTTCAATCTACAGGCTCGAAATTTGATATACAGAGTATTAAGATTTGGGAAAATCTTTGTAATTCGTTTTCGGCCAGAAATTTGGCTGTCAAGGGGATCAAAATTCAACGATTTGCCCTTTGAGAACTCTACTAAACTCCGCTGCCAATTTTGGTTCTAAACACTTGATATTTTAGATATAGGTTTCTTGGACATGGCTCTAACTTAATAACTTGATTTGAGCCCAAAACTAGAATGTTAAGAGGTGATAATAGGGGTCAAAGTTAAAAAAAATTTGACTTCTGCGGTCTCTACCAAATTACTCAAACAATTTCTGGTTTAAACATTTAAAATTTTACATAAAGGGTATTCAGAGATAGGGCAAGTTTTTTAATCGGTTTGGGTCGAAAATTTGAGCTACAAATATATAAATGTATGTATGTATGTTTGCATGTTTGCCTAAAACTTTCGACAGAAGCAACGAATTTTCACAAGACGAGTATCATTTTGAAGCTCAACCCTTCAGACGACAAATACCGAAAAATTGGCTAAAAACATTAATTCCTTTACCCTCAACTGGGCACTTTTATACAGGGAAGGGTTACTTTTTTCGCCGATATTTTTGAAAGTCATCCACTCTTTTCGATTGCCTAGCTTTAATTTAAACCTACGTCACTTCCGGTTTGCTGGTGGTGATAACAGCAAAGACGTCATGTTTTTTCCCGTTCTTTTCCTCTTTTGTCGTACGGGTTTGAGCCGGCCTTCCTATTACCACTTTTTTTTTTTTTGTTCAACACACACCTCCAAACACCCGCGCAATGCCGAGCACCCATGCTAATATATATATATATAAAAGTGAAAATGTCTGTGTGTGTGTGTGTGTGTGTGTGTGTGTGTGTGTGTGTGTGTGTGTGTGTGTGTGTGTGTGTGTACATTTTCCTACCAAAGAACTCTGTCAATTTTTGGTGTAGAGACTCGAAATTTGACATAAGGAGTATTGAGATTTGGGAAAGTCTTTTTAATCGGTTTTCAGCCAGAAATGGCTGTCAAGGGGTCAAAATTCAACGATTTGACCTTTGAAAACTCTACCAAACTCCTCTGCCAATTTGGGGTCTAAACACTTTAAATTTTAAACTTGAATATGGATTAAACTTTATAATTCAATTTGAGCCCAAAAAATAAATGTTAAGGGATTAAAATTGGGGTTAAAGTTTAAAATTTTTTTTACTTCTCTGGTCTCTACCAAATTACTCAGCCAATTTCTGGTCTAAACATATGAAATTTTTACATGGAGGATATTCAGAGATAGGGTAAGTTTTTTGGTTTAGGTCGAAAATTTGAGCTGCCAAGGAGTCAAAGTTCAAAAGATTTGACCTTTGCGGTATCTAGCAAACTACTCAGCCAATTTTGGGTCTAAACATTTGAAATTTATACATAACAGGTATTCAGACATGCGGCAAGCATTTTAATCAGTTTTGGGGCGAAAATTTGGCTGCCAAAAGGTCAAAGTTGAAAGAATTGACCTTTGCAGATTCTACCAAATTCCTCCACTAATTTTGGGTCTAGAGACTTGGAAGTTTAGATGTAGGGAACTTGAACATGGGTAAAACTTTGAATTTTGATTTGAGACCAAAATAACAAATGTTAAGGGGTCAAAATTGGGGCCAAAGTTTAAAAAAAATTGACCTCTGCAGTCTCTACGAAATTACTCAGACAGATTTTGGTCTAAACATTTGAAATCTTACATAAAACATGCAGTGCAAGTTATGAACAGTACATATGCACATTAGCTTTTACAAGGAATGGTGCATCTTCTCCAAGTGGTTACCTCAAGTAATAGCACGAAGCTGGATACTCCAGACTAGATAAATTCTTGTCCTGAAATCCAGTATGACCAAGAGACCAAAATGAAAGATATACTACAACGTATGAAAATGGATAATTGGGGAGAGGAAAATTATGTTCTCATTTTCTTTACTAACTCAGTGTTTAAGAGATAAAGAACTTAAATGGAACATTCGAATATCTATGTATCTCATATAGAGTTTAAGTGTTAGCCCCAGGTAATGGGTCCCTTTATTTCTGAGAAGTTCGACTGAAGTAAAATAAAACAAAAAAGGGAAACCGATATAAAAAGAGGCTGAAGAGAGTTTGACAGATATTGATGTGACCTTTGGTTGTATAGTTTTACTTGTGCATCACCTTGGAGGAGGTAATGCCTGGGAAAATGATATCATGATGAATAAATATATATTACTCTCCCCAAAAGAGGAGCCTTGGAAGATAGTATTATAACAAACAAATATATACTACACTATTCCCACCTCCGAAAAAAAAAAATAAAAATCATGGTTATACCTTGGTAATACCTTGGAGAATGGTAATACCTTGGAGAATGGTATCATGACAAATAAACACTAGGTTACAATAATGCAACTTTATTTCTAAGGAATATCTACCGTGTCTTAGTTTGCGTCTTTCCTCTTTTAACCGTTGCTTTTTAATACGTCGTAAGTGATCAGCTTGATGTCGTAATTCATCATCCGCCTGAAACAGAGAAAAAAGAAAAAAGAAGGAAACAATCAGATTAAATTTGAAAAAAAAAAAAAAAATCATGGTTGAGGGTTCTGAGACTGCATTCTGTTTGGCAAAGAACTGTATCTTGTCACGAATTTAATATAAATTTGTTTAATTTTTAAAAAAATGCAAATTTCTAATTGGAAGTTTATATCTCTATTTGTTTTTAAACAAAAATGTAATATGGAATTCAGAATACAGAATTCAAACATACAGAATGCAGCATTTTAGAACTAGCAGGACGTGTATCGGCGTTGCCTAGTGGGAGTATGACAAAGCAAGAACAAACCTGATAAAGTATCCCCCTCGAAAACAAATAAAACTATGGTTGTTACTGGGGGCCACTGCAAGCTCTGGAAAGTAGCGGGTAGTGGTGGCCGTCGTCCAAATGAAATCATCTTGCTTCCACTCTCAGGCATTGTTTGGCAGTGGCAGCTAGCAGAAACCACTGGTGGTGATTGTCATCACTGTTGGTTACTGGCTATTAGTGCTGGTTTACTCTAAAAGTTAATTTATCTTATAATGATTTTTTGTTTTGTTATTTTTTTTTACATTTTAATTTTCTTAAAGTTTCATAAAAATTGTCCAATAATTATTTATTGTATTTTTTTTTTAAATAGAAAGAATATCTTTTAATAGTTTTAATTAATTTTTCGTTTATTTTTGTAATAACAAAAATAATTTCATTTTTCATTAAAAAAAAATTAGCAGCATTTGCACAAGAAAAAAAAATCACAAAACTTTTGTTCAGAACCTTCCGGCATATTACATAAACTGCCTGAAAAATTCCGACGATAGGATGGCCCTTACTCGGCATAATTACCCAGATTTCTTCTGCTAGATTATACCTTCTTTTAAAATTTTTGTGTCAAAATAAAAAAAAAATAAATAAATCTTCATATGTATCATGAACACTTTTGGTTTTTTGTTGAACCATTATCAGGTGACAAAAACAAATGGACTGGAAAAAAGGAGAGAATTAAAAAAAAAAAAAAAAACAGCCAAGAACGTGCATATGAAGTCAGTCGTCAAAAGAACAAATCGGAAGCTTACAGCTTTATTAATATGAATGTGGTTCTAAAAGTAAAGCCTCCTACTTTTTTTTTAATTTTAATTCAAAAAGTTGAAGAGCTACAAAGATGGGAGTGGTACCATTAAAACGAGCGACCTTTTAAGTTCTAGAATTTATTATTCTACATAGTCACCATCATTCTCAATGCACTTTTGCCAGTGATGAATAGGGCTAGGACAACAGCATATTCTTGTCATTATTTTGACTCTCGAGTGTGTATCCGTTGATATCTTATATGCTTTTAAATAGAGTGATGTGGTTCTCAGTTGATAAACTGTGTTTAACTGTGTCGGATATATACTCAAGAGTCAAAACAATGAAAAGAATATGCTGTTGTCATAACCCTAGTGATGAACAATGGCTGTGCATGGGCGTCCAGAACGTACTTTGTCATACAAGGCTTGTTCCAAAAGTAAAATCTCCTTTTTTTTTACTCAAAAAGTTCAAGAGCTACCGAGGTGGGAGTAGTACCATTAAAAATGAGTGACCTTTTCGACTTCAGAATTTATTTTTCTACATGGTCACCACCATTCTCAATATAATTTTGTCTGGAATTCAATGACACATATCTGCTTCTAACACACGTCCATGACAGGAGTTGCTTTCTTAAAGTCTCACACTGTTTATATCTGCAACAGAGAGATGTTCAGTCATCATAACTATGCAATAAGCCATACCCTCTGATCCATTCAGGTGAAATAAGAAATAAGAGGCGTTACTTTTGGAACGCCCCCACCATACAAGATGGATACTGTTTATATTAAGTTAGGTTTGATTTGTACATGTAGACCTAAAAATTTAGCAAGATTCCCTGAATTTCAATTTCTTATGACGACTTCAGGTAAAGCCTTAAATTTTAGACTTTTTCTAGAATCAAAATTGTGCAATGGATTTTGATAAAAATTGGATAAAGGATTCTAGATATTAGGTTGAGAGTGATTATATCTTGCTTTTAATCTTCGTATGGAAACATAAAGTGATGCAAAACTGTTCTCTTCAGGGAATAAACTTTAGCTTATATATTTGTATTCACTTCTAAAATAACTGACTTATCATGATGAGTTTTTAAACACAGTTACGTTTAAGTGGTCCAAATATGGGTCACATTTAGTTTAATTTAGTTTTATTCAACGGCAATAAAAAGAAGGTCTTCATGATTCAGAATACAGAATTCAAACATACAGAATTTGGTATTTTTATTTTATTTCAGATGTCTTCAATTTTTTAAAATTTTAACAATAGCTATTGGGCATCACTCAATAAATATTTCACAAATTTTAGTTTCTTTTTTGGGTATTTTAAATGCTTTTGAGGTGGCATAGCATGGGCACAAACTCCCATTTAAAAATTTAAATATTTCAGATATACATTAAATTTGATGCGTAGTCATCAGACAAGAATTTCAATTTCTTCTTAAGACACCTTAAGCATAAGCGTTACATTTGAGATATTTTCTAGAACCAAAATTATGCAACGGATTTTGATCAAATTTGAAATAAGGATTCTGAACATAAAGTTTAATATTATTATAACTTGATTTTAAGCTTTGTAAGGTGACATAAAAGTGGTACAAAACTGTTCTGTTTGGGAAATTTCATTTTAGCTGTCGTAAGATGGGTACTCTACTAGTGTATATATATATATATATATATATATATATATATATATATATATATATATATATATATATATATATAACAGTTATCTGTGAACGTGTGTTTCTCCATATATACAGCTCACGATAGTAATATATATGGTTACATCCAAAAACATATAGACTCAGATCTAAGGGAGACTACTTCTAAGAGGAGATAATTTATACTAAATGTTATTGTTTTTAATAAAAAGCAACGCACACACGCACGCGCACACACACACATATATATGTTGATTTTTGTTAATTTTAATAATGAAATTTGGTAGATCACACTTTTTGTGTCTTTGAGATGAGATTGTTTGTGGCATTACTACTACAAGGTTACTTCCCTTGTTTGCTATGATAGATTATCTCCCCTTGTGTTAATGCATTTGGGCAATCTATAATATATAAATATCACCTGTCTGTTTAAATGTATGTATGTATGTTTATTTATTTATTTTTTTTTTAAATTTTCTTCCTTTGAAAACTGTAACGTTGGGTATGGGTAGCCAAATCAGCTGCCAACATTGCCCTGCTTTTTATTGAAACCAACCGAGAGCTCTTTTTAGTCTCCTCATTGTTGTTCCCTTAAGCGCAATTGTCTGGATCTCTTTTGCACTTGGTTCACCAAGAATATTAGTTAGGTAGGACTTCAGGTTCTTTTTCATAAGCCCTGTGGCACCTATAATAACTGGTATGATTGGTATCTCCCTAAGATTCTAGTTTCTTTTCATATCATACATGAGACCTTGATATTTGGTCTGTTTCTCCCTTTTAGCTCTATTCAGATCTCCATCACTAGGGACACTCACTTCAACCAAGGTTGCCACTCTCTCTGACTTATTCCATATAACTATGTCAGGATGCATGTATGTTTGTATGTCTACCTAAAATTTTCGATAAAGGTGACGAATTTTCACAAAATCGGTATTGTTTTGAAGGGTAACTCTTCGGACGACAAATATCAAAAAAATTGGCTAAAAACATTAATTCCTTCACCCTCAACTGGGCACTTTTCTACAGGGAGCGGTCGCTTTTTTTGCCGATATTTTCGAAAGTCATCCCCTATTTTCGATCGATTAACTTAATTTAAATCTTTGCCACTTCCAGTTTGGCGATGGATGCAACGGCAAAGACGCCACATTTTTTTTTTATTTTGCATGTTCTTTTCCTCCTTCACGGTACGGGTTCGAGCCTACCTGCCTACTACCACCTTTTTTTTTTTTTGCTCAATACACACCTCCAAACACCCGGGAAATGCCAGGCACCCAGGCTAGTATGTATATAAAATATTATACAGGAGATTAATTGATATCTGATACCTATTGTTATAATTTCACAAAAACCAAAAGGTATCCAAATTTTCGCGAATGGCTTCCACACTCTTTTTGCTGCCTTTGATTAAAACAAAACCAACATTACCCGCTCTTACACCTAGAAGCCACATTTCAAAATTTATAATGATCAGTTAATTAGTTTAGGAGTGAATCCTCTGCATAGAAATATATAAATATGTAGAGATACCTAACTTTATACAAATAGAGAAATAGAGTTGCTCAAGTCACAATTTATTTGACATTAATTGATTTTAATATTTTAATATTAATTTTTATTATTTACTAATCGTTTTCTAACCATGGACTGAAAATAAAAACACCTGATTGAAGATGGGGAATGATTCTATAAAATTATCACGTTCTTATTTAACACGCCAATAAAAATAAATAATTTTCACATTTAAAGTATAAAAAAAAGAAAGTATAAAAAAAAAGTATATAAAAAAAGAGTAAATCTCAGTATTACCGGTTTGCATCTTACCTCTTGTCTTGAAGCAGTCAGACTGAAATGAGGTTGTATCGTTGGTAAGTTGACATAATGGAAGGGAGATAACCGATCGTTACTCGTAGCGCAATTGATTGAAAGAGGTGGCAGCATTTCGATCTGACGGCTTGGTTCTACTTCATAATCTGCAAACAATAAAATAAATAAAAATCTTAATAAAATGGTGGATTAATTCTTCTCTTAATAAATGACAGAGAAAAAAAAAAGAAGAAAATTATTCTAAAATTCACATGCGTTTTCGTTCCCTCCTAAAATATGCATAAACTATATGTATAACATATCTCTGATTGTGAGTTAGGTCATACAGAAATCTTCTTTTTTTTTTTTTTTTTTTTTAAATATAATAAGTGCCTTTTTAAACAGGGAATCATGCTGAAACTAACCTACTTAAGAAAAGTCATGTTTCTACATGGACTTCAGTTAAACCCCTTTTGAGTGGAAACTAACATTATCTTTAGTGGATATCTTGAGTAGTCGGCTTCTGGGTTGTCGAATGGTGACTACCGAGAAAGACTAGAATTTAAGAGTTTCAGTAAAAAGTACATATATTCCAACTGCTGACGAGGGAGTAGGATTTGCAGTCAGAGTCAACTCTTCAGGGATTGAAGTAGGCAGTTGGATTTGGATGTTCAAAGAAAGAATTAATTTTTGGTGGTTCTCAGGAAAAGAGGGTCTGTTATGTCTGGTTGAACTTGTGTATTTTTATTTGGCTGGTATAAAAGACCCCATTTTGAAAGTCTACTATTCAACCAAAGGAAACGGATATCATTTGTACCCCACTCCAATAAAAAAAATAAACATCTGTTAATTGTTTATAAACTGGACTCATGGTTTTGCTCAGGATAAGAATTCTTTGTTGCAGTACTGACTTTCGTTGCAGGAATTTCAGCATGGGGCAATCCAGTTGAGGTTTCCAGAATGGGTGATCTTAATGCTGAGAGTCGAGGCACATCATAGGTATCACCCAGAAGAATTTTCTTTTCAGTTGACCAAGTCACTGTTTTTATAAGCTTGGTTAATTTTGATACAGGATTGGTACTTTTGGGGTTTAAAATGATTTTTACTGATTGGAAAGTATTGAATTAACACATTTCTGTGAAAACTAACTTGCTTTTAGAAGCATAGAGGAAAGCATTGACATTTGTATGAATCGCATCTCGATGTAAAAATCTGAAGTCAAACTGCCACTTGATTTTATTAGTGACTTCCTCTTTCAGAAGAAAGAAAGAAGTGAAAAGGAAAAGAAGAGGAAAGAGTAAACCAAACGAGCAAAGAAAGAAAAGGGGGAGTTTATATCAGCTTGGTAACTTTTCTATATCCGTTCGTTTTGCACATTCATTTCTACTCTACCACTGAGTGATTCCCTCTTTACAGATAATTTCCATAATGTGTTCACCCCCCTCCCTATGTAAATACCTCTGACAAATCTGACAAGCAGCAAAATCCCACCCCTACACAGTAGAGATCCCCAAATGCCCGAAAGTTTTCTATTCTAATAGTTTCTTCCTTAGGATTGTTGGACTTCGAAATTCCCTTCTGAGTTCCTGCTTCCCTGACTGCAGAAGTTCAAGTGTAATGTAAACAGACATCTTGCTGCTCAACTCCCTACATAGCATCCATGCAAATTATGTCCCAGAAAGTAGACCTCTACATCAAAGTCGCACTGTGCCTTGTTTAAGGTGAAAATGTAATAAAAAAATATACATAAACACATTTTAAATTAGATAACAAAATAACAATAAAAAAAGAAGTTTGTACCTGAGTAGTTGTCTGGTTCTTTTGAATATCCATTATGCTCCCCAACAACCAGGCAGCCATTTTGGTTTTGATTAATTTCATCCATTTTGATTTTAACATCGTTTTTCATTTCAGATTTTTTACTGAAAAATCAAATAAAAAATCAGGTTCAATTTTGATTGCTAAAAATTAGGTAAAAAAAAAAAAATGATTAAAGTATCGTAAATTTAAAACTTCAGAAACATTTTGGATTTTATGAAAAACTAGCAGGGGTGCCCGGCGTTGCCCGGGTGTTTGTAGGTGTTTTTTTTTTTTTTTTTTTTTTTTAAAAGGATGGAAACTGTACTGCAAAGGAGGAAAAGAAGGTGAAAAAAGGGTTAGTAATTAAGTTTTGGTGACGAAAGATGAAATAAAAATTTTTTTAAAAAGTCTTTCTCGTTAACCATTATGCCATGGTGGATATGGAAATCAATGAGTTGGTAAATAAGTTAAGAATCACGCATGCACAGAAATGAACGTTTGGCTTTCTGCCGTTTTATTTATTTGTTTTTCCACAATGTTGGGGAAAACCAGCTCCCCCCCCCCAAAAAAAATAGGGAACTTTGGCAGTGTCCAAATGAATAGCAATTGTCTGATATGAAGAGTTTCCCCCACATTGATCAAGCCTTCAAAACGTCCCAGCCTGGAAGGCCTTTGCTTCGATTAGTTTTGCTTTATTTATATGAGAAAGACAAAGAAACACTCGAGACGAGGGAATTTCAAAATAAAGATAGAGACGATTTCCGTCTGCAAATTGGAGATATTATGATCTAGGAATTATAATGAAACTTCTCCATAAATGTAACCAACGTGAGAAGCCTGGCGAAAAAAAGCCCTTCACGGACATACGCAAACGTACGCACATTTTGCATTTTATATTATGGATCAAAACTCAGCTTGAATCCCACCATCACCTTCCTGTGCCTGTTTTACACATATTTTAATGAAATTTGCTTTGATGTTTGGCAACATAATCTCACCCCTTCACTGTAAAGGACAATAGATGCCAGAAAGCCTTCTACTCTAACAGTTTCTTCATTTTGACTGCTAAACTTTGGAATTACCTCCTTGTTACCTACTTCCTTGCCTGTACTGACTGGGGATGTCTAAATGCAAAGGCATCTCCTCTGTAATGCAACGTTGCAGAGTGACGCGAGGCAGGTCAAATGATTGCATTTTCTGTGGATCGTTGTTTTATATATATATACTAGCAGTTCAGCCTGGCTTTGCTCGGACCCTATGTACTGTTCATAACTTTATGTGCATAAGTTTAGTGGTTATATTTAAATTCTGAAAGAACAACATGTAGACACATATATTAAGAATTTATTGTTTGACAAAAGGAATATATAGAAGGGGTTATGTTGATTTCCTTAATCCATGGATTTTCAATAAAGGCTCATATCATCAGAGTAAATGAAATGCGGTTAGCAAAATGTTCAGCTGTGAATAGACACTTATTTTGCTTTTCAGCGCAAATATTGAAAATAGTTTTTTAAGTGGTGAATTATAATTATATGAAAATAATTATAGGAAAAGGGCATTTGATACAACCTGGGTAGTCCATTATCAGAAGGAGTACAATGTCCTCCAAGGTTATAAATCCAGGTAGACAGAATATTGGTCCAGGAGAGAAGGCAGTACTCCCATATAACAAAAAAGCATGGTTGCTCCTTATTGATTTTCCGAAAGGTATACGGGGCAGCCGTATTCGTTGGTGCGTTCAGTGTGTTTTGGTAGATGTAATCCAAAATCTTTTTAGGTGTTGACACAGTGTATCAGATGTTGAATGGATATACCATTCCATTGTATATAATGTAATAGAATTTGAGCATTGAATTATGCATGCAATGGACCTCGAAATCAATTTTTCCAAAGATCTGATTTCTAATCAGTGTCTTATCTCAATTATATATATATATATATATATATATATATATATATATATATATATATATATATATATATATATATATATATTAAAAAGTTTGACTCATGTTCAGGTAACCTACATCTAAAATGTCAAGGTTTTAGACCCAAAATTGGCAGAGGAGTTTGGTAGAGTCTGCAAATGTCAACTCTTTAAACTTGGACCTCTTGGCAGCCAAAATTTCGCCCCAAAACTGATTAAAAAACTTGCTGCATGTCTGAATACCCTTTATGTAAAATTTCAAATGTTTAGACTCAAAATTGATTGAATAGTTTGTTAGAAACCACAAAGGTCAAAATTTTTTAACTTTGACCCCTTGGCGGCTAAATTTTGGACCAAAAACTGATTAAAACGCTTGTCTTATGTCTGAATACACTTTATGTAAAATTTTAAATGTGTTAGACCAAAAATTGGCTGAGTAATTTGGTAGAGACCGCAGAGGTCAAATTTGTTAAAACTTTGACCCCAATTTTGACCCCTTAACATTTATTGTTTTGGGCTCAAATCAAATTAAAAAGTTTGATCAATGTCCAAGTAATCTACATCTAAAATTTCAAGTGTTTAGACCCAAAATTAACGGAGGAGTTTCGTAGAGTTTTCAAAGATCAAATTATTGAACTTTGACCCGTTGACAGCCAAATTTCTGTCCAAAAAAATGATTAAAAAGATTTTCCCAAATCTCGAGTCAGTAGACTGAAAACTGAGAGAGTAATTTGGTAGGGAAATGTACACACACAGACACACACACACACATAGACAATTTTCCTTTTACAGATATATATATATATATATATATATATATATATATATATATATATATATGGATTCCACAATCACGTTGACACACTAGTTCTTGGCACATCTCCAAAGTTAAGCAATGTTGAGCTTGGCCAGTACCAGATGGGTGACTATTTGGGAAGGCTAGGCACTCTATATACTATACCGAGTCATAGAAATTTCCAGGTTGAGGGTGCATTAATTCACTGGGAGAGATACACCTCCAGTTTTCATTTTTCATTAAGACATGCATCTAGGAGAAGGTAACTCTGATATAAAAACTGTATACTCAGTGGCAGTCATCTGCACAGACAAAGGTTAGCAATAATACCAAAAAGTGTGGTTGGTTCTACACAAAGCCTTCACCATTATAAAAAAAAAAATCATCTGTGTGGATTTCTGAGCAACTTAGTTGTTGTGGCGGAAGCTCATACATTGAAATCGATCAGAAACATATATATATATATATATATATATATATATATATATATATATATATATATATATATATATATATATATATATTATAGGTGCTAAGATAAATTTATCATTTTTAAATATGAAAATCAAATGTTATGGTTACCATTTTGAAGAAACAAGAGAGAAAACTCCAAATAATTCAACTTTGGCAAGATTTTAGAAAGCCAGAGAAGAGGGACTTTGGAAAAAACTAAAATTCATCATTTGCTAACTCCCCTTAAAATAGCTCTTCAGAAATAAAGTTTAAAATCAGTATAGTACATTATTGTAATTCCTACAAATTACCCGTAATAGCTCAAAAATTATTTTTTTTATGAAAATAAAATTATTTGATCAATTTATATGATTTTTGTGTACAATATTTTCTTTCCGTCATGTTAGGGTTATGTAATCGATAAGGATTTTTCTTTATATTTGTTTTTTCTTGCTGGGAGGTGGGTGTATGGACTTGCACCAAAAAGAAGAAATAGCAAAAAATGGTTCATTCAAACTAGCAGGACCTGTGAAAATTCCACAGTGGCATTTTTCATATGTAATATATTGCTGCTAGACATTCTGTGGATGTTCGGCCTAAATGGAGACTCTGCAATATTATTTTAGGCCCTTTGTAAAAGTACTTATCTAAGTAATCAGGTTAATGTAGCATCAGAATATATCTGGTTATTACGGTTTATCTCCAATATCCTTATAGGAGTCTGTGACATATTTCCATTACATGGATGCCCCACGTGAACAGAACCCCCACAATATCATTATACCATCTTTAAACAGAACAGATACTACCCTTCGATCCTAGCCAGAAAACTAAGAAGGTATATTTTAGTTTTACATACGGCCTCAGTGCAACATCATATTTTTTTATTTTTATTTTTTTTTTACATTGCGCCTTCTGTGATCGGGAGATCCTATTTATTAAAAAAATGATAGAAAATGATAACATACTACATACATTAAATTAGCATGCCTATGCACTAATTTGATTTTCATCGTATGTTATCAGCTTCTATTCTCCTTTTTAATAAATAGGATCTCCTAATCGAATAATTTATAATCTGCGAACCATCACACACACACACACACACACACACACACACACATACTTTAAAGGTACTACGCTTTTAATATATGGATAACATACGCAGTTTTTCCATTGATTGCTTTTTTCATTTTCTTCTTTTCCTCATAAAGATTCTTTAATGATGCTTCACTTTCCGATTCTTTCTTGTTTTTTTTACCAACTTTTGGTAATGCCACACTATACGCCTGCTTTTTGGGACCATTCTTCTTAAGCAGGGAAGGTTGTTTTCGTATAGGAATGTCTTGTCGAATCAAATTGGTTTCACTTGTGTCAGTGTTTACATCCTGGAAAAAAAAAAAATGGAAAAAAAAAAATTAAATAAATAACAACAATAATTCTTGTGTTTTTGATTATTAGAAAACTAAGTGCACTGATCCGGTGTTGTTTGGGAACCATTACATTCAATTTTGTTTTGTAAATATTTCTACCTTCTATAAAAAAAAAAAAAAAAAAAAAGAACTTAGTTGTAAACAAATCTGGCTCAAAAAGTAAATTTGAATAATCACTTACTAAAAAAAAATAAGAGTTACCCCTCTTAGCTGATTTTTCTTTTAAAGTGACTATTTGAGAATAACTAAATATTACTAGTTTGATTGTTTTGTTTTATGGGATATCAACCCTTTGCATGTTATTTAATGCCGAATCCAGTAATTTTGGAAAAAAGTTTTTATGCTTCAAGTTCTTTATATCTTTAAGTATTTATTCATGGTGTTTGGTTTGGTTGTTTTGAAGAGGAAAATTGTTGTTATTGTTTTTGATATTGAAGAACATGATTGAGTTTTGTAAAGAAAAAAGAAAAAAAAAAAGAAAAAAAACTGTTTCAATGATTATTGCATTTTAGTCCAGGAAGCTACATATGAAATTGTATTATCAGATTAAATATATTTAAAAAATCAGATGTAACAAGTTATGCTAGTCTATTGTAAATAATATGGAACAACAATAACAAATGAAAGTTAGCTTGTCAGAATCAAATTTTTGATTTTACAACTTAAATGATATTTTGGTCCAACATAATTTCGTATATTAAATGCACAATCTGATGAATTCTTCTCTTTGGATTTCTTTTTCTTTTTTTTTTTTTTTTTTTTTTTTTGCAACATTTTCTTGATTCTGACTTAAGTAATAATTTTAGATACAGACAGACACAAACCGAATCTCCATTAATAAAAAAAAGTAAAGGTATAGTTTTGGCTTCAGACCAACAGATATCATATCTCCATTAATAAAAAAAGTGATAGCATAGCTTTACCTTCTGAAACACATATACCAAATCTCCATCAATAAAACAAGTAACAATATCATTTTGGCTTCAGAAAAACAGACATAATATCTCCATTCATCATATAATTAATAATATAGCCTTGGCTTCAGACAGAAACATACAAAATCTCCGCTAATAATAGAAATAATAGTATAACTTTGGCTTCAGACAAATACCAAAATCTCCATTAATAAAAGAAGAAATAGTATACTTTTATTTTCAGACAGGTAGATACAAATTCTCCATTAATAATAGAATAGAATAGTCCTGGCTTAAAACAGAAAGATACCAAATCTCCATTAATAATAGAAGTTATAGTATAGCTTTCGCTTCAGACAAACAGATACCAAATCTCCAATGACAATAGAAGTAATAGAACAGTTTTGGCTTCAGACAGACACATACCCAATCTCCATTAATAAAAGAAGTTATGGTATAATTTTGTCTTCAGGTAAACATATCTCATATCTCCATTAATAATAAAAGTGATTTTATAGTTTTCGTTTCAGACAGATAGATACCAAATCTCCATTAGTAATAGAAGTCATAGTATTACTTTGGCTTCAGACAAATAGATACCAAATCTCCATTTATAATAAAAGTAATAGCTTTTGTTTCAGACAGCCAGATACCAAATCTCCACTAATAGTAGAAGTAATAGTATAGCTTTGGTGTCAGACCGACAGATACCAAATTTCCATTAATGAAAGAAGTAATGGTACAGTCTTGGTTTCAGACAAAATGATATCATATCTCCATTAATAATAGAATAGTATAGTCCTAGCTTAAAACAGACAGATACCAAATCTATCCTGATAATAGAAGTAATAGCTTTAACTTCAGATAGACAGATACCAAATTCTCATCAATAATAGAAGTAATATTTTTTGTTTCAGACAGCCAGATACAAAATCACCACTTATAATAGAAGTAATAATATAGTTTTTGTGTCAGACAAACAGATACCAAATCTCAATTAATAATAGAAGTAATAGTATAGTTTTGGTTTCAGACAAAACAATATCATATCTCTATTAATAATTAGTTTTAGCTTCAGACAAAGGGAGATACAAAATCCCCATTAATAATAGAATAGTATAGTCCTGACTCAAAACAGAGAGATACCAAATCTCAACTTATAATAAAAATAATAGCTTTTGCTTCAGACAGCCAGGTACCAAATCTTCATTATTAATAGAAGTCATAGTATTACTTTGGTTTCAGACAAAGGGAGATATCAAATCTGCATTAATAATAGAAGTAATAGTATAGCTTTCACTTCAGACAGACATATACCAAATCTCCATTTATAATAGAAATAGTATAGTTTTAGTTTCAGACATATATATTCAAAATCTTCATTAGTAACAGGAATAATAGTATAGCTTTCACTTCAGACAGACATATACCAAATCTCCATTTATAATAGAAATAGTATAGTTTTAGTTTCAGACATATATATTCAAAATCTTCATTAGTAACAGGAATAATAGTATAGCTTTCACTTCAGACAGACATATACCAAATCTCCATTAATAATAGAAATAATAGTATATGTTTGGCTCCAGAATGACAGATGCCAAATCTCCATTAATAAAAGAAGTAATGGTACAGTTTTGGCTTCAGACAAACGGATACCAAATCTCCACTGATAATAGTATAGTTTTGGTTTCAGACATATAGATATCAATTCTATATTAGTAATAGAATATTAGGAGTAATAGTATTGCTTGTGCTTCAGAAAGACATACCAAATCTCGATTTATAATAGAAGTTATAGAATAGTTTTGGCTGCAGACAGACAGATACCAAACCTCCATTAATAATAGTAGTAATAGTATGACGTTGGCTTCAGACAGACAGGTACCAAATCTCCATTAGTAATTGATTATTTTTTAATATGTTTACAAATTTTATATTTATTATGTAAGTTTCTTAACTGACATCAGATTAAAGGTTATATAAGCTCATAACTACGTGCAAATTTTTAATTCTTAAAAAAAATAAGTTTTTTTGTTTTGTTTTTTCTACAAACCTGCATTGAGGTAGTTTGCATAAGTTGTGGTGTCGGTGATTTGCTGTGCATAGATTTCGTTGGACGCATACGGAAACACTTGAAGTAGATGAAGAGGATGCACCAAATAAGAAATAAAGCAGCTGACAATGTTCCAAGGACAGCTCCGATGATCCAGTCTTTGGATGGCTCTGGTTGCGGTGGCTTTAAATAAGCTGAAAAAAAAAAGGAGTCAACGAATATTAAATTATGAAAAGAATTTACTTGCTTCGTTTTCTGACCACTTGCTTTTGGAATTCCCTTCTTGTTTCCTGTTTCCTCCATCCATACTAATATGCAGAAATTTAAATGTAATGTAAAAAAAAAACTTTTATTTTAGGGAAATCGATCCAGATCAAGCATGAAGGCACTTGATGTAAGAAGGCTGTCTAGGCCCCACTAAGGTTACTCCCTATAAATCTTGCTCCTATCACAATAGCCCTAAACAACGCAGTGACAGTATGACTTGTTTGGGGTTGAGAAAAGTAAAAAAACAAGTTGTATTTCGTGAATAAATCTTTCTTGCTGCAACATTGACAGTCAGGTGTGTTGTGGTTTGGCTTGGAATTGTAGATATTTTAGCTTGAAAGAATTTCAAATTGCATTGTTATGCTGACTGAACTTATATATTCATGACCTGAAAGTTTCATCTTTCTGTTGCAGATATTTACGGTGTGAGTTTCTAAGAAAGCAACCCTTGTCATGGACGTGCATCAGAAGCAGAGATGCATAACTGAATTTCTGGTGAAAGTGTAATTAAAATGGTGACCATGTAGAAAAAAAAAAAGATTCTGGAGCACTCTTGTCCTCTGTAGCTCTTGAACCTTTTGAGTTAATAAAAAAATAGGAGGCTTTACTTTTAGAACGATCCTTATATGACAAAGCCCACTCCAGACCCCCATGCACAGCTATTGTTCATTGCTAGAAAAAATGAATTGAGAATGATGGTGACTATGTAGAAAAATAAATTTTCAAGAACACAAGGCCACTCGTTTTAATGATACCACTCTGTCTTCATAGCTCTTCAACTTTTTTAATTAAAAAAATAGGAAGCATTACTATTGGAACGAGCCTTCTCTTTGTGTAAAGAAATTGAGCTTAGATATTTGGACAATGTCAAAACATTGTTAATTCATTGCCCGCATAGCACCAGCCAAATAGCGCAACAGTTAGAAGCTCCGACTGTCATTTGGGTGGTTGGGTTTTGATCCTGGCTTGAGGTAGTTACTTGTCTAGCCACATTGATGAGCTGTGAAACAGCGAAACAGTGTTGTATGTGGATGACTCTCTCTCTCTCTCTCTCTCTCTCTCTCTCTCTCTCTATATATATATATATATATATATATATATATATATATATATATATATATATTCCTGTGGAAATATTCTTTATTCACTTATATTTCCTTTTTATATATACCAATCCTTATTTAAGAAGCTTAACGTAATTACAGAGCATATAATTTTTTTTTATTACATTTTAACCCCAAACAAGGCACATTGCCACTTTGTTGTAGGGGGCTACTATCAGGGACATAGGCATCATGGGTACTGTGTAGGGAGTTGGGCAGCAAGATGTCGGTTCACGTTACACTTGAACTTCTGCATGTCAGTACAGTTTGATAAGCAGGGGCCCGGAAGGGAATTCCAAAGTCTAGCTGTTCTGGGGAAGAAACTACTGGAGTAGAAGGTTCTCTTGCATTTAGGGATCTCTACTGTGTAGGAGTGGGATTTAGCTGCTTGTTGGGTATTTACGTCGAGGGGGCACAAGTGATTGCAGTTCGTCAGAGCATTCACTGTTAAAGTACTTGTAGAACAGACAGAGGGATGCAACGTTTCATCGATGGGACAGAGGCTGAAGTTTAGTTGACAGTTCAGGACCTATCAGATTGGCGACTCTCTTTTGAACCTTGTCTAGGAGCGAGAGACTAGTGGTAGATCCACCAGCACAAATATGACAACAATACTTCATACATGGGCGAATAGTGGCCTTATAGAGGTGCAAGATACTTTTGAGCGTTAGTATCTTTCTAGCACGATAGAGAGAACCCACCTTCTTCGCGGCGGTCCTGTAATTGTTCCAACTCATGTTTCCTGTGAGCATTAGGCCGAGGAGTATAAAAGATGTACTTTCAGATAAAGAGTCATTGGCCATTGCTATTGGTGGTAGAGAAAGTTTCTTGTAATTATTGAAGGAAACGATTTTAGTCTTGGCAGCATTGAATGTGACCATCCATTTATGTCCCCATTCCACTACAGATTGGAGGTCATCCTCTAGTGTTTATGCCATTTCTTTAGATATGTGTTCATTTGTTTTCCTGTTGTGTCTGATATAGAACGTGGTGTCGTCAACATATATACCCATCTCGCAAACAATTTTGTCAGGGAGGTCATTTATGAATATTAGGAATAATAGAGGTCAAAGGATAAACCCCTGAGGCGCTCCCGCATTTATATCATATTGTTTAGATGTACGACCGTTGAGGACAACCTGGATTTTTCTCTTATCTAAGAAGGATTTTATTATGTTATGTATTCTTCCAGTGATACTATATGATTTAATTTTCCTGAGAAGACCTTCATGCCATACCCTGTCAAAAGCCTTAGATATATCTAGAGCTACCGCTCTGCCCTCCCCCACTTTGTCCAGTGACTGGTATATGCATTCTGAGATTACAGTTAGGATGTCTGCTGTGGAACGGGCTTGCCTAAATCCATATTATTGGTCAGTCAGAAGTTTAGCATCTGTAAGGTGATAGACTAGAGCTTGGTTAATTATGGTCTCAAATATTTTGGCGAAAAGTGGGAGGAGGCTAATGGGGCGATAATTTATTGGGTCAGTTCTTTCGCCAGAATTCTTGAAAACTGGCACTACAGAAGCAGTTTTCCAGCAGGCAGGAAAGGCATTTGTTGTAAAGTTTGGAGAGAACTGGAGCTACTTTGGCAGAGCACTTTTTTAATAGCACAGCTTGGATGAGATCAGGTCCACATGCTTTTGCAGTGTCAAGATTTCTTATGATAGCATGCACCTGAGAAGGGGTGATTTTCAGATCGTCTAGTGTGGCATCTGTCCGCAAAGGAAAATCAGGTGTCGCGTTGGAGGCAAACCGACTGGCAAGCATGTTAGCCTTCTCAGTTGCAGAGCAAACAACCTCATGATTGTTGGATAGTGGGGCAATTGTTGATTGCTTATTATTTACTACACTGTTGTAGATTTTCCAGAAGTCGCAGGTTCCTAATTTCTGTGCTTCGTTGCGTTTTTTCAGTAAATTCTGTCTTAGCTGTCATCATTTCTTTCTTACAGTTACTTCTGGCTTCTATATACTTCTGCTTGCTTGAACTGGACTTATGTTGGTAAAATATTGCAGCATTAAGAATTTTATTTTAAAATTCAATTTATAACGTTACATAATCAATTCTTAATGCTGCAATATTTTAAATTATACATTTATTATATTTTTTTACGAGAATATCTTGTCCTTTTCTTTTACAGTTTTAACAACTAGTCCTTTACTTTTCTATGTTTAAGCTTAACCATATTACTTTTCATGCTCGCATTTTTCTATAATATATATATAAATATAAGTAAACTTGAATTTTAATATTAATATAAATATGTGTGTGTGTGTGTGTGTGTGTGTGTGTGTGTGTGTGTGTGTGTGTGTGTGTGTAAATATTTTGTACCAATCTATTAATCCCCCCCTCCCTAACTGAATTGGCCTTGTGATATATTGAGCTAAATCAAATAAAGCTGGATTCTCATCATCCTTTCTTCCATCCTTGATTAAATATTTCACTTTTTTATTTTCATAATAAACAAAGTGACTTCTTACATTAACTGACTAATTGCTATTGCCTCCTAATCAAGAAAGTATTTTATTATTCCACTCGTTTTTTGCTATGGATTACAGGCGGGATAACAATTTACCTTGCCCGTTTAAACCGATTCATTTCTAAATAAGTTTGTTCATGTTTAATGACATGCCAATCATTATAAGGTTATCTCAGATCAAAAGAGATTTGAGCGCTTATACACTATTAGGACGAAATCTCGGAAATCGTAAAACTGAATTTCACATGAAAACAATTATATCTACGTATTCCTCGTATTTTCAAGATGATTATATCCAAAAATTACAAAAATCGATAAGGTAGAAAATTATTTATTAAAGAAAATAAAAAATAGAATTTGATGAAAATGATCATAAAACAGAGTTCAAAAGGGACGTAATTTTCCGTTTCGATTTAAACAATTTTTCACCTGCTAACACGATTAAAAAGTTGTTTTGTTTTTTAATAATTCAATGATATCCAGGTAATTCCGACTGCATAATTTGCAAGCTACCATTGTAAATTATTAGAACTGACAAAAAAAAATCAGTTGAAATCATCGTTTTTTATCTGAAAACTAAATTTATTGACTACAAAATCTCGTCCCAATAATGTAGAAGCGCCAAGTTTTTTTTTTTTTCACTGCATATAAGAAGACTGTCTAAATCTCACTTAAATTGCTATTTATAAACCTTGCTATTATCACAGTAGCTCTTTATGCTACAACAACAATATTACTTATTTGAGCTGAACAAAAGTAAAAAAAAAAAAAAATTGTATTTCAATGATAACGTCACAAAAAATTGCCAATCAAGTGTGTCAGTTTCGTTCGGTGTTGCAGATATTTCTTGGTGCTCACATATTTAATTGGTCAATTCGTGTATAGGTGATTAAGAAATATTCTGGTGAAAAAAATAGCAATGGTGCCGAATCTTTAAGTGCTCCTCTAACTTAATCAAACTATAGGGGACGAATCTATATCTATCTATCTATCTATCTATCTATCTATCTATCTATCTATCTATCTATAAAAGTGAATGTGTGTGTGTGTGTGTGTGTGTGTGCCTGTGTACATTTCCCTACGCAATAGCTCTGACAATTTTAAGTCTACAGACTCGAAAGTTGATATACAGGGTACTGAGATTTGGGAAAATCTATGTGATCGGTTTTCGGCCAGAAATTTTGCTGTAAAGGGGTCAAAGTTCAACGATTTGACCTTTGAGAACTCTACCAAACTCCTCCAACAATTTTGGGTCTAAACACTTGATATTTTAGATATTGGTTCCTTGGACATGGATCTAACTTAATAACTTGATTTGGGTCAAAGTTTAAAAAAATTACGTTTTTTTTTGTTTTTTTTTTGCTCAGCATACACCTCCAAACACCCGGGCAACGCCGGGAACCCATGCTAGTATATCTATAAAATTGAACATGTGTGTGTGTGTGTGTGTGTGTGTGTGTACATTTCCCTACGCAATAACTCTGACAATTTTAAGTGTACAGACTCGAAATTTGATATACAGGGTACTGAGATTTGGGAAAATCGATGTGATCGGGTTTCGGCCAGAAATTTCGCTGTTAAGACGTCAAAGTTCAACAATTTGACCTTTGAGAACTCTACCAAACTCTTCCAACAATTTTGGGTCTAAACACTTGATATTTTAGATATTGGTTCCTTGGACATGGATCTAACTTAATAACTTGATTTGAGTCCAAAACAATAAATATTAAGAGGCCATAATAGGGATCAAAGTTAAAAAAATTACCGTTTTTTTTTTTGTTATTTTTGCTCAGAATACACCTGCAAACACCGGGCAACGCCGGCACCCATGCTAGTATATCTATAAACGTGAAAGTGTCTGTGTGTGTGTGTGTGTGTGTGTGTGTGTGTGTGTGTGTGTGTGTGTGTGTGTGTGTCTGTGTGTCTGTGTGTGTACATTTCCCTATGCAATAACTCTGTCGATTTTCAGTCTACAGACTCGAAATTTGATATACAGTATATTAAGATTTGGGAAAATCTTTGTAATCGATTCCGGCCAGAAATCTACCAGACTCCTACGCCATTTTTGAGTACAAACAATTGAAATGCACATTTACTTACACAGAAGAAACGAATTTAATACTTTCGTATAGCAATAGTTAAAACTATTTAAAAAAGTGACTAGCTATAATCGAGGGTGACTAAAAGGTTCCCCTTTTCATTAGTTTCTACACCGAGCCCACTCCATCCCAATGGTTGCTCCACTTGCTCTAGATCCTTCCCTTATAATGCTGAGTGTTTAGCAAAGGGACATAAAGTATCATTTTTTTAGTCTTTGGTATGAGCTGACTGAGGATTGAACCCTGGTTTTCTGATCCATTATGCTAAATGGGCTATAATGACAGCAAGATTAAACCACTATAGCAACGAATACTTATCTGGTTTTACTAAAACTATTGTTAAGAAGAGGGCACGTTGCTTTATCCAATAACACATACATTTTCTGTGATAATTTGTAGGATAGAAAAAGAATTAAACTTTTATGGACGGGAATTAATTGCCGGGTTGTCATCTGAAAGCTTGAGCTATAATTTATTATCGATACAATCAACCACAAATCCAAGCTGAGCTTTATTGAAATCACTTACTTATGGCAGAAAGAACTACAACTTGTTTTAAGTAGATAGCAAGTTCCTGTGGTTGCAGAAGTGACAGGTGCTTGGCAGCACTGATCGCCGGTACGGGTTTCCCTCTCTTCTCCATATAATAAACCATAGTGACATTATTCGATGAATTGCTTGGTGAACGAGTAATGTTTATCATCTGAAATAAAAATAAACAGAAAATTAAAAAAAATTGAACTTTATTTTATTTTATAAAAGTTGAAAAACGATATGACGTATTCACTCATCAAGTAAACGGTATTAATTAATTCAAAGACCCCACCAAAATGTAGGTCAAAACTAAAAATATTTCAAAAAATATAATGAATAAGAATATCCATAAATTGAGGTATTAATTTTTTTATTCACAAGAAAAAAAGAAATATAAAAAAGGAAAATGAACAAAAAATTTTGGCACAAGGCCAACTCCAAAAGAAGGGGGGGGGGCGGTGAGGTTGGTTGGTCCACCTCGTCTCTGTTGGAACTTAAAAAGATTTCCTTTTCAGCCAGCATCTTTTATCATAATTACCCTTTTAAATGTGTATTTGTGTGTGTGTGTGTGGGGGGGGTCCTACTCCCCCCCCCCAATAAATATGTTTATTTATAGAAACATTTTACAGAAATAATCAATATAGAATTGTAGCAGAGCGATATTTTGGCTGCAGTATTTTAATCCTGCTGGCGAGAACCAATGAGAGTTCCTACCTACAAAAGGAGAGAAACAAAACTCACTACAGACTTGTTCAGCACAAAGACTTGCAAACATACTCTTGATGCTACAACCCACAAGCACACAGTCGACATGACATACTCAACTCGACGGCTTACAAAGAGACACAATGAACAACTACAAACTTATTACAATGGTGACCCTGACAAGTGAACACATTAGCTGAAAACTCCTGTGACAAACGGATGTCTTAACAAATGAACACGTTAGGCCAACAAACCCATGTTTAAACCACCAAACACGTTTCAACCTAACATCGGCTTACTCAAAAGTTGACATCTTAACACACAAGTTGGATGTGATGAAATGGACAAGTTCTTTTTATTAGGAATCAAAGTCGTAATAATTCTTGGCTGTGTATTACAATACTGGACTTTGCTGGTACCATCTCACTTATGGTGAGAGGGTGCGCTAGTGTCAACTACCCTGCTCTTTTAACCTGGGAAATGAATCACAGAGGACCTGAGCACATCATGTGCCTCTGGTGAATGTTCAAGAAATCATGCAATTTTTGTAAAGGATCATGTGTTGAACAGTCGTTCATAGTGAACACAGGCTCCTCATGCTCCATTTGGCCATTAAATCTCTTTATTTGTCGAGAATTTGTCGATGATAGACACCTATGGTCAAGTTTCATTGACCCTCAACCTCAAACTTTGCCGGGCACTCTACTGAGTAGTCATAATTGAGGACCTACCCTATCCAATTCTAGGTGCTGATTTCATAGATTATTTTGACCTGCTGGTTGATGTTAGGAAGTGGAGACTTATGGATAATTTAACATCCTTGTGCGTTCATGTACATCCCTGAACACAGCATACGATCCCAAAATTCTGACTGCCTCTATTGGCGACTGGTTTCAAAGTCTTCGTTTTTCTATCCAGAATTAGGGGATCCTATGTTTAGTTCCACTAAAGTAGTGCACCACATCACCACATCTGGGCCTCCTGTTTTCTCTCGTCCGAGACGACTCACACCTGATCATCTCAAGAAGACTAAGGCTGAATTCAATTCGGGTTTATCTGCTGTTTAAAATGTCCACAAGCATCTCCTCTTCATTCAGTAAAGAATGGTGAAACAGATTTTTGCCCTGTTGGAGACTATCACCAACTTAATTCTGTCATTATCCCTGACAGATATTTAATCCCAAACCTCCAAGATTTTTCAGCTAATCCCTAAGACAGTAATAACTATTCCCTTTAGAAATTTCGAAGTCCTTTTTATGCCATTTGGCCTTCGGAATCCATATGTTTCAATGATTTATTGATGAAGTTGTCCGGAGATTGTACTTACCTATATTGATGACTTGTTGGTCGATAGCGACATGGAGGAAAATCATGTAAAACACAACTGTTTGAACGACTCAGAACACACAATGTATGCATAAATGCAGACAAACGCATGTTTGGACAAAACTCTCTCAAATCTTTGGGTCATTTGATTGACTTTAATGGTATTCAACCGCTTCCAATGCAATTCAATAAATCTCACCTCCTATTTCTTTATGACAGTCACGTAAATTTCTTGGTGAATTTTTATAGAACGCTTATACCTAAATATGCTTATAAACTTCTTTCTTTGACTACCTTGTTGAAAGCACAAAAGAAATTAAATGCCAGAATACAGTTGACCAAAGATACATTATTTTCATTTGAGTTGGTAAAAAAGGAATTAGCTTTTATTCTTTTCTTGGCACATCCTATACCAGATGCCCCTTTATCTTGACAGTAGATGCTTCCAATTCAGCTGTTGGATCAGTTCTTCAGCATACTGTAAATGGAGTAACCCGACCACTGGCATTCTTCTCTTGTCAGCTCAAACCCGTAAAACGTCGCACATTCAACCGAGAGCTGCTGGCAATATATCTGTCTGTTCAACATTTTCGACATCAGCTTTGTAATTTTAACCGATCACAAGCAACTCACTTTTGCTTTGTCATCAAGATCTGATAAGCATTCACATTTTCCGTCACTGGACAATATATCTCAGTTTACCAGTGACAGTAGACATACGAGTATTCCCAGAACTGAAAACGTACAGTCAATGCACTTTCTTGACTAGTGCCCTCACAACTTCTGCCTCTATTAACTTAAAAAGATAGCACAAGACCAGCTCTGAAAAATTTAGATTTAACATCCAAATAATTAAATTAAATCAGATTTAGGTTACTCATCCTCAGAATTGCTTTATGGGACTAATCTGGTCTGGCTTGATACGATTTTCACACCTGACATATTCAGTACAGATATCTTGTTGTACGTCTCACAACTTCAGGCATATTTTTCAAGGCTACCTCCTTTATCTCGTCGTCCATAAACGATTTCGAGACATGGATAGATGGACACATTTTATTAAAATGACATGGTCTGTGGATCGCTCAACCATCCCTACCTTGGACCATTCAAAGTTTTGGCACGTAAAAAAAAACACTTTAAGATTACACCAAACAATGTCAGTGGACAAACTAAAGAAAATCCATATTGAGTGTGACACTGCCGTATTAGATGCATCCAACACACCCAGTTTCAACTCTTACATTCACCAACACACACATCTGAATAATCGACCCATCTATACAAAACAAGAGCAAGGAAGACAGTCCACTGGCCGAAGAAACTTTCAAAAGATTACAACACTTAAATTTTCAATCTTCTTCCTTGCATACTCAAGTATTTTTTTGAACAATTGTGATACCCGTAATCGTTCTGAGTGGGGAGTCTTGTAGCAAAGTGATATTTTGGCTGTGGGGTTTCAATCCTGCAGGCAAGAACCAATGAGAGTTCCTACCTACAAAAGACCTGTTCATCACAAAGACTTGCAAACATGCTCTCGACGCTACAACCCACAAGCACACAGTCGACATGACATGCTCAACTCGACGGCTTACAAAGAGACACAATGAACAACTACAAACTTATAATAAAGTAAAATAAATTAAACTGAAATGTTTAAATAAATGGAAAAGAAAATGAACGTATACTAACTTTACATAGATTTTTTTTCACATATAATAAATAATTAAAATAGGTAAATAAGAAATGAATTAAAGTATGCATAATATTAACGGAGATTTCAGATTGAGTAAAAAAAACATAACTTCAAATTAACATCATTTACTTTCAAAACAGGAACTCATTTGTATGGGTAAATATGTGAAATATACAATGTTGGTATATAATTCACTGCCCGCATAGCAGCAGCCGAAGAGTGCAATAGTTAGATGCTCCGACTGTCGTTTGGGTGGTCTGGTTTCGATCCTAGTTTAAGATAGTTGCTTGTCTAGCCGCACTAATGAGCTGTGAAACAGCGAAACAGCACTGTATGTGGATGATTATAATACTCTCTATCTTGGGTTGAGCATATTGGGAAGTGATATACAAATTACAATTAGTGTAATTAGCGATGCTCTTTGTGTAAACAAACTGAGCTTAGGTATTTGGACAATGTTAATTCACTGCTTGCATAGCAACAGCTGAATAGCGCAACGATTAGAATCTCCGACTGTCGTTTGGGCGGTCGGGTTTTGATCCTGGCTTAAGGTAGTTACTTGTCTAGCCGCACTGATGAGCTGTGAAATAGTGAAACAGTACTGTACGTAGATGACTCTATCTATCTATCTATCTCTCTCTCTCTCTCTCTCTCTCTCTATATATATATATATATATATATATATATATATATATATATATATATATACAGCCTTTGAAAATTTACACGACCGGTCGCCACAGTTGATTGAAAATTTCTTGGGCTGACTAAAAGTCGTAAATCACTCGCCCACCAGTAGATAAACTTTCTTTAAATAAAGAAACGGGAAAAACTCATTTATTTTATGACCCTCAAATATGCGGTGACTTAGAATGACCTATGTCTCATCATTTGTGAATTCTTTCATCTCAAGCTATGAGACCTTTAGAATATCATATTGAAAAAAGAGTGGTCAAGCTAAATGTCAACAAGAGGTCAAATTTACACATAGTAGTCAAAATGTCGCCTTCATTTAGCTCTCTGATTTTGAAATTAATTTGGAAAAAAAAAAAATTTTCGACGCTACAACTACATACACTTCATGCTTATAAAAGTAAAGACAAACATTTGAAAGAGGAAAAAAAAGCATCGTTACATCAAGCACGCTCCGAAAATTAAATTATACAACAAGGAAGTAATCATATTTTTCTCAATTATATAAATTCAGATATTTGCATGCTCTTTTTTGAGCAACTTTCAAAAAATCATTGATACCCAATATTAAAAATAATATTCTAAATTTTAGAATCTTGTTCCGAGGAGAATTCTTTGTTTTAATAGAAACAAAAGAGACCAATTTTTGTTCTATATCAAAGTTTTTTTCCATAAATTACAAAGAAAAATTGACCGTTTAAATTTTAAAAAGATATTAAACCATGTCGATTTTCTAAGAAATCTAGTTCATTTCAGCTATTGGAGTAAAAAGATCTTTTACATCTAGGGATCTCTACAGTGTGGGGGTGGGATTTAGCAGCCTGTCGGGTTTGTCGAGGGTGCTCACGTCGTGGGGGCACAAGTGATTGCAGTTCGTCAGAGCATTCACCACTAAAATACTTGTAAAAAAGGCAGAGGGATGCAACATTTCGTAGATGCGACAGAGGCTGAAGCTTAGATGCCAGTTCAGGGCCTATCAGGTTTGCGACTCTCTTTTGAACCTTGTCAAGGAGTGAGAGACTAGTAGCAGATGCACCAGCCCAGATGTGACAGCAATACTCCATACATGGGCGAATGGTTGCCTTATAGAGGTATAGGATACTTTCAGGTGTTAGTAGTTGTCTAGGACGGTAGAGAGAGCCCACCTTTCTTGCAGCGGCCCTGGCAATGCCTTCAATGTAATTGTTCCAACTCATGTTTCCTGTGAACGTTAGGCCAAGGAGTTTGAAAGATGAACTCTCAGATAAAGAGTCATTGGCCATTGCTATAGGTGGTAGAGAGGGTTTCTTGTAATTATTGAATGAAACTAGTTTAGTCTTGGCAGCATTGAACGCGACCAACCATTTTTGTCCCCATTCCACCACTGATTGGAGGTCTTCCTCTAGTGTTTTTGCCATTTCTTTAGAAATGTGTTAATTCGTCTTCCTGTCGTGCCTGCCATAGAGTGTAGTGTCATCAGCATATATACCTATCTCAGAGGCAATTTTGTCAGGGAGGTCATTTATGAATATCAGGAACAATAGAGGTCCAAGGATAGAACCCTGGGGCACCCCCGCATTTATATCATATTGTTTAGATGTACGACCGTCGAGGACAACCTGGATTTTTCTCTTATCTAAGAAGGATTTAATTATGTTAAGTATTCTACCAGCGATATGATCTAATTTTCCTGAGGAGACCCTCATGCCAAACCCTGTCAAAAGCCTTAGATATATCTAGAGCTGACGACACTACCATCTATGGTAGCACTTCAAGGACTGTAAACAACCAAGCTCTCTCTGATTCTCTCTTCTCTGATCTTGAGGACGTGGAATGATGGGGGAGGGGGTACTTTTAATGCATCTAAAACCAAGCTTCTATCTTTGCATCATCAATGCTCTGATCTGAATCTGGCATCAACTGAAATGAATGGCTCTCGTTTTGAGGAGGCTTATTATTTTGACAAGCTTCTGGGCTTGATCATTACTCCTGATTTTAAATGGAACACATACATCAAATCCGTTGCCAAGGTCACTGGAAAAATGGTGGGATCCTTCTATCGATCCAGTAGATATCTCACTGCTAATGCAATTCTCTATCTATGAGGGCGTGCAATAAGTAATACCCCTGGCCCACTTCCAGTTGTCTGATCTAGCTGAAATTTTGCATGTGCAATGATTTATATCTCTACGGTTTCTGTGGCAAATGACGGCTCTGAACTAATTCTGGTTTCTGTTTTACAGGTGTTTAAACTGAGTCAGGTGTGAAATGGAGCGTGTTGAATGTCGAGCAGTGATCCGGTTTTTGTATTTGAAAGGATGCACACCACAGGAGACTTTTGATGACATGAAAGAAACTTATGGTAATAATGACCCATCATATGACCTTGTAAAACTCTGGCATCCTGAATTCGAACATGGCCGGAAGTCTGTGGAAACAGCTCCCAGACCTGGTCACCATCCTTCTGCCATTGATGAGGCATCTGTCCGTCAAGTTGATGCTGCCATTTTGGAAAATCGGTGCATTACTATTCGCCAAATAGCCCAAGATATCAAGATTAGTACAGGGTCTGTGGAAACTATCATTCATGACCATTTGCATATGCATAAGGTGTCTGCCAGATAGATTCCCAGATTGCTCACACCATTCCAGAATTGAAAACGCGATGAGTGCTCGAGGATGAATTTGGAGATGTGCCAAGAAGATAAGTCAAAGTTTTTCAAAAGACTGATTACACAGAATGAAACCTGGGTCCATCACTATGATCTAGAGAACAAAGCCCAGTCAATGCAGTGGAAGCACTTGGACTCACCACCTCCAAAGAAGGCAAAGGTGCAGCCCTCCACTGGCAAGGTCATACTCACAGTCTTCTGGGACCAGGACGGAGTAGTGATGACAGATTTCCTGTCAAAGGGTACCAAAATTACAGGAGCCTATTATGCTTTACTTTTGAAGAAATTAAGGGAAGCTATCAAAATCAAGAGAAGGGCAAGATCAGCAAAGGTACCCTCCTCCTGCAGGAAAATGCTCCGGTCCACAACTCGCATGTCGCCAGATCAGAAGCACGGGCGTGTGGTTATGAAATCCTTCTGCATCTTCCCTACTCTCCTGACCTTGCACCCTCTGACTTTCACCTCTTCCCAGCCATGAAGTTGTTTTTGAAAGGAAAGCGTTTCCCAGATGATGCAGCCTTGATTTCTGAAGTTTAACCGACATAAGTCCAGTTCAAACAAACAGAAGTACATAGAAGCCAGAAATAACTGTAAGAAAGAAATAGCGACAGTGGAGAGAGACTTTACTGAAACCACCCAAAAACGCAGCATCGAAGCACAGAAATTAGGAACCCGAGACTTCTGGAAAATCTACAACAGTGTAGTAAATAATGGGCAATCAACAATTCCCCCACTATCCAAAAATCATGAGGTTGTTTGCTCAGCAACTGAGAAGGCTAACATGCTTGCCAGAGGGTTTGCCTCCAACTCCACATTGGACTCTGCTAACCACCACCTCCCTGACTTTCCTTTGCAGACAGACACAACACTAGACGATCTGGAAATCAAACCTGCTCAGGTGCATGCTATCATAAGAAAGCTTGACACTGCAAAAGCATGTGGACCTGATCTTATCCGGCTGTGCTATTAAAAAAGTGCGCCGCCAAAGTAGCTCCAGTTCTCTCCAAACTTTACAACAAATGCCTTAATGAATCTTGCTTTCCTGCCTGCTGGAAAACTGCTTCTGTAAAGCCAGTTTTCAGGAATTCTGGCGAAAGAACTGACCCAATAAATTATTGCCCCATTAGCCTCCTCCCACTTTTTGCCAAAATATTTGAGACCATAATTAACCAAGCTCTAGTTCATCACCTTACAGATGCTAAACTTCTGACTGACCAACAATATTGATTTAGGCAAGCCACAGCAGACATCCTAACTGTAATCTCAGAATGTATATACCAGTCACTGGACAAAGCGGATGTGGGTAGAGTGGTAGCTCTAGATATATCTAAGGCTTTTGACAGGATATGGCATGAGGGTCTTATCAAGAAAATCAGATCATACGGCATCACTGGAAGAATACTTAACATAATTAGATCCTTTTTAGATAAGAGAAAAATCCAGGTTGTCCTTGATTGTCGTACATCTAAACAATATGATATAAATCCGGAAGTGCCTCAGGGGTCTATCTGTTATTCCTAATATTCATAAATGACCTCTCTGACAAAATTGTCTGTGAGATGGATATGTATGTTGACGACACCACGCTCTATAACAGACACGACAGGAAAACAAATGAACACATATCTAAAGAAATGGCATAAACACTAGAGGAAGACCTCTGATCCGTAGGGGAATGGAGACAAAAATGGATGGCTATCTTCAATGCTGCCAAAACTAAACTTGTTTCCTTCAATCATTACAAGAAACCTTCCCTACCGTCAATAGCAATGGCCAAAGACTCTTTATCTGAAAGTACATCTTTTAAACTCCTCGGCCTAACGTTCACAGGAAACATGAGTTGGAACAATTACATTGAGAACATTGCCAGGACCGCTGTGAAGAAGGTGGGTTCTCTCTACCATGCTAGAAAGCTATTAACGCCCGAAAGTATCCTATACCTCTATAAAGCCACCATTCACCCATGTATGGAGTATTGTTGTCATATTTGGGCTGGTGCATCTGCCACTAGTCTCTCGCTGCTAGACAAGGTTCAAAAGAGAGTCGCCAATCTGATAGGTCCTGAACTGTCAGCTAAACTTCAGCCTCTGTCACATTGATGAAATGTTGCATCCCTCTGCCTGTTCTACAAGTACTTTAACGGTGAATGCTCTGACGAACTGCAAGCACTTTTACTACCTCTACGTAAATACCCCTGACAAACCCGACAAGCAGCTAAGTCCCACCCCTTCACAGTAGAGATCCCTAGATGTAAGAGAGCCTTCTACTCCAGTAGTTTCTTCCCCAGAACAGCTAGACTTTGGAATTCCCTTCTGAGTCCCTGCTTCCCCAACTGTACTGACATGCAGAAGTTCAAGTGTAACGTGAACTGACATCTTGCTGCCCAACTCCCTACATAGTACCCCTGATACTTATGTACCTGATAGTAGCCCCCTACAACAAACTGCAATGTGCCTTGTTTGGGATGAAAATGCAATAAAAAATGTTTTTTTAAAAAGTCACATTATGGTTGGAGGATCAACCTGGGGTGTTCTACAAAAACAGTCTCCAGAGCTGCATCAAACGATGGGAGAAATGCATAACTCTGGGTGGTTCCTATGTAGAGAAAGACTAATAACTGTGCCAAGTTTCGTGGCTCTACTGCTATGGGAAGTGGGTCAGAGGCATTACTTATTGCACGCCCCTCATATATAAGAGCCAGGTACATCCAAGGATGGAGTACTGTTGCCACATCTGGACAGGAGCTGCTACAAAGGACTTATCCTGCCTTGATAGAGTTCAAAATAGACTTCGTAGCCTCATAGGAGATGTCCTTTTCTCTTCCCTGCAACCTCTTTCTCACAGAAGAGATGTTGCAAGTCTGGCTCTGCTTGATCGTTATTTTCATTCTGAGATCTAATCTATGCCCCCCCCCCTTACCAAACTTTCATGAGAAACACTCGTCTAATTGAAAACACTATCAATAATTTCCTTCAGTCTTTATCGGTGCCTAAACCTAAACATAGATTCCATGAACAAAGTTTCTTTCTAAGAACTGCATGCCTGTGGAACTGTCTTCCGTTTGCCTGCTTTCCAGCTAACTACAATATGGTTGTCTTCAAGTCCAACGTAAACAAGTTCTTGATGAGCCGTTCCACTTAAGTTAACAAATTTACAGAATTTCCATTACTAATGATTACTATATTGTCCAATTGACTACTGTACACTCGTTAAACCCTATCCTCGAGTGGCCTCGGGGCCTTGATAAGTGGTGATGCCTATTTAAAAAAAATGGGAGTTATTACACCAGCTTAATTATCCATGAGTGTAAAATAACTTTAATGATTCTAAATAATCTTTATTCCTTGACAGCTTGCAAATGGATTCTTCCACAAACCTGAATTACACACGTTTTGGATTTTTAATTTTGATCTATTTGTCAACAGTATAAATCCGATTTCTTCTCATTCTTGTGATCATTTCGTCTTGAAAATACTTAACTACTCCATATTCTTTTATCTCGATTTTTAATTTATCGTTTTATTTTTCATTCTTTTCCCCATTTTCATGAACTCTTTGCACTAAAAATTATTTTTTTGCATTCACGACTAGTTTTCATATAACGCTGTTTCAATTCATGCAAGTACCATCAAATTCATAGGTTCGCTATAATATTCATTTCCTCTGATGAGAACAACGCATTTCTTGGAAACTCTTAAAATTTCAATATATCTTATTTGAGTATCCTGCAAAACAATAAATTCATGTAAAATATAATTTACAGCATTAAATTTGTGTTTATATATATATATATATATATATATATATATATATATATATATATATATATATATATATATATATATATATATAGGGGAGCTAAAAGAATAAGATTGATTCTTTAAAACAAGACTTATTAGGATAATGCAAAGCTCAGCAAATTGTTTTTGAGCTTATACAGAATATAAAGAAAATAAAACGGCAATATAAAAATATATACTAATGTATATAAACTTATTCGTTTATTCAGTAAGGATGATACATTAATTAAGGGTGTAGGATAAGTAAAACTCTTTATGCTATGGTATTTCAAAGCCTAATGCTTCTCATCAGAAGAGGAGAGATGATGCTAGGTAGCATATTAGGAATGTGACGTCTAACAATAGCTACATTAGAAACGAAATAATTGTGCATGAGAATGGTAACATATTGAAACTGTTGGGGGGGGGAGAACTACATTTATGTGATAAAGGAGGAATATAAGTTTTATCAAAAAAATTATTATCTATATATATATATATATATAGAGAGAGAGAGAGAGAGACAGATAAATAGATAGATAGATAGATAGATAGATATGGCACTGGAAGCAATAAATGTACATTATAGTATTACATTTAATTCTATTTGGGTTCTTTTCAAATATAGAGAAGTAGATAAAGAGGTGGGGTAAAGAGAGGTAGAGAGAAATGTTAAAGGAAAGATATTACACATACATAGCGATTTTATTGAGATTGTCGGACTGAATTCCTCATCTTGGTTGTTATAGTCACAACGTTTCGGCCGTTTTGCCCTTCGGCCTTCATCAGGTGTTTTGTATTGAACTGGGGAACCATAACAACCAAGATGAGGAAGTCAGTCCGACAATCTTAATAAATGAAAACACCTCATCTCAAAAATACAATTACTATACATAGCGATGTTAACTTTAGATAAACCATTTTACCTGGAGAGCAACATCATCCACAAGCGCGAAACGCTTCTTCCGGAGAGGCTGGTATGTTCCATTGAGGATGTGTTCCCCTCTGTGATATGCTTCGACATAGGCTTGGGCAAGGTTACGTTCCATTTCCTTACGGAACGCCACAGTACTTACGTTGATATTCAGGCGCACTTTGATTACTGTTTACAGAATCAGAAAGATAAAAAAAAAATGAAATTCATAAAAAAGCAAATAATGTATAATAAATTGGTGGGAAGAGGTCAGAAGATGAGGTGACTCTTGAAAATTCAAGATGTTATTGCTATATATCTTAAAAGATGACTGACCAATTTTTATGATTTCTGGTTAAAAGCAATAGCTACGATAGGAATTGGAATACACCCTACTAAAACTTGATCGTCACAACTGGTGAATTTAAAAATTGCAATCTGGGCATGAGGACATTTTAGAAGAACGATATGCAATAAAATTCTGTTTTAAACTTGGAAGACGTATGGAATGCTTCGGACTGCTTTTGGACCACCTTGCATGAATCGAGCATCAGTTTTTGAGTGGCATAAGAGATTCAAGGAAGGTTGGGAATCTAAGGGATGATGAAAGGTGTGGGACGAGTAAGGAAGTCAGAATACCAGAGTTGCTTGGTGAAATAAAGAATTTCTTGGATAAGGATCGTTGTGTGCCTATAGACAATAAGTACACAGTTTTATGTCAGTGTGGAAACGGTACACACAATTATTTGCAAAGAACTGAAGATACAAAAGATTTCCACGAATGCAACAACTCCATCTTTGTCACAGATTATTTGACCAAGATGGGCATCAAAACAGTTCCTCACCTTCCCTATAGTCCATACCTTGCTCCCCATGTCTTTTGATTATTCCCTAAGCTCAAGGAAAACCTTAGAGGCTGTCGTTATGAGACAACTAAGGAGATGAAAGTAGCTGTGACAAGGATCATTGACAAACTCACACAAGAGAACTTCCATGTAGCCTTCCAGAAGTTGTTGGAATAGTACAAGTGCATTGCAGCTGGAGGAGATTACTTCGAAAGGGACTGTGTGTACTATCAATAAAAGTGCCCATACAAAAGAGGTCTGGAAACTTATTGAAGGCACCTCGTATATAGTAAATAGTTTGAAGTATGTGATGATTAAAAAGAGATAAAGTTAGATGATTTATCCAAGGCAGAAGTGAAAACTGACAACTCTGAAGCAACTCATCCCTGTGAAGAAGCCTCGCTTTTGTGATGTAGTACCCAACAAAAAACGTGAGATTAGGGAGAGTGTGGGGACAGTGCTGAGAGATTGAGGGATAAGCAGCCACGATTAGCATGCACCTGCTGCAAGGAAACAATGGCTACATGCACACACGAACCTAGAATTATGTAATTATGCAAAATAGGCGCTGTTGGAAATCCAAAATGGCTGAAAAAAGGAGACAGATTTTTGCTGTTGTGAGAATAACACTCAGTAGTTCGAATATGACAAATAACACAAACTAACCGTTCAGTTCATATAAAGGAAGGATAAGCTTTTCTGCCTACATGGTTTCTAAGCGTTGTCATGAAGTATTTTAATCTCTCTCTCTCTCTCTCTCCCTCTCTCTCTCTCTCTCTCTCTCTCTCTCTCTCTACACACATACACATCTTCAGTCAATATATCTTTTGTTAACATATCTCTCAGATATTCATACAGAAATATTTGCAACTTGTTCAACATATGCAAATTATCTGCATATTATTCTTCGGTTACCTTTTTTGATAAAATTTGGCATCTTCTCTTTAAGAATTCTTTCTCTTGTGTCATTAATAATTTTGTTGGTGTTGTTTTACATTATACTTCAATTTTTAAAAATTTTACGTAAAGACACTGTTACATACTTACATGTCACGTTGAAACTTGTGAAAAATGATTAACTAGATCTGCTAGAACTATTTTTTATAAAATAAACAAAAAAAAAACCCAAAAAATAAAAGTAAACATAGACATTTTCTATTTTGAAATGGTGGATTCTAATAGTTTGTTAAAATCATAGACTGCAGTTACCTCCCCTGGATTTTAAAAACTCTATATTAACAATTATGATAAAACTGTATAATTCAACAGTTTTTATTTTTACTTATCATTTTTTTTTTTCTACTCGATTATTTTCCATAATTTTTTTGTAAAGCCGATGGGAACTCTTGTAATATCTGGTCAAGAAAATCCGCTTTTCTTAAAATTCTCAAGCCACTGCATCTGGAACATTCCCTTCATGTCTTTGTCTGGAGGAGGCGAAAAGAACACAATAATTCATCTCACAATAATTTCTGTGTGCGTCTGGCTTTCAGCTATAGTGTATTTAGCTTAAAGGTCCAATGTTGGCATTCAAGTCGTTTAGCCCACACTTCAGGTGGGCGTCCAATTGTGAGAGCCTAGTTTATGAAACAATCCTGAACACCTGTTCAAGTCAATAGAATCTCTTGTAAAAAGGAATAAATTATACCTTTTTATAATAGTTTCCATTCATTCTAGTCATTTTTTATGAAAAGAATGGTAATTTCTGAAATGGTTAAGAAAAAAGCCGCACATTGTAAAAGAAGAACAGGTATTCATAAGGTGTGTTTAAACAAGTTATATGTTTATTCACTGAAAATTCTATTGAAAAATTTAGCAAGACAAACCAAGTAGAATTCTAATTCAAAATTTACCATAAAACAAACCAAAGAAAAATACTAATTCAAACTTAATTATGACAGACCAAAGAAAAATACTAATTCAAACTAAAATATGACAGACGAAAGAAAAATACAAATTCAAACTTAAATATGACAGACGAAAGAAAAATACAAATTCAAACTTAAATATGACAGACGAAAGAAAAATACAAATTCAAACTTAAATATGACAGACGAAAGAAAAATACTAATTCAAACTAAAATATGACAGATCAAAGAAAAATACTAATTCAAACTAAAATATGACAGACCAAAGAAAAATACTAATTCAAACTAAAATATCACAGACCAAAGAAAAATACTAATTCAAACTAAAATATCACAGACCAAAGAAAAATACTAATTCAAACTTAATTATGACAGACCAAAGAAAAATACTAATTCAAACTTACATATGACAGACCAAAGAAAAATACAAATTCAAACTTAATTATGACAGACCAAAGAAAAATACTAATTCAAACTTACATATGAAAGACCAAAGAAAAATACAAATTCAAACTTAATTATGACAGACCAAAGAAAAATACTAATTCAAACTAAAATATGACAGATCAAAGAAAAATACTAATTCAAACTTACATATGACAGACCAAAGAAAAATACAAATTCAAACTTAATTATGACAGACCAAAGAAAAATACTAATTCAAACTTACATATGACAGACCAAAGAAAAATACAAATTCAAACTTAATCATGACGGACCAAAGAAAAATACTAATTCAAACTAAAATATGACAGATCAAAGAAAAATACTAATTCAAACTTAATTATGACAGACCAAAGAAAAATACTAATTCAAACTAAAATATGACAGATCAAAGAAAAATACTAATTCAAACTTACATATGATAGACCAAAGAAAAATACAAATTCAAACTTAATTATGACAGACCAAAGAAAAATACTAATTCAAACTTACATATGACAGACCAAATCCAGCCAAATAGCGATAAAAAAAATATGAAGTTAAAGCTTTTGTAGAAATCAACTTTCTATGATTAAAGCAAAAAGTAAATTTTAATCAAAAATTCGTAGTGGAATGGGGCCCAAAATGGATGGTAATGTTCAATGCTGCCAAGACTAAACTTGTTTCCTTCAATAATTACAAGAAACCTTCTCTACCACCAATAGCAATGGCGATTGACTCTTTATTTGAAAGTATATCTTTTAAACTCCTCGACCTAACGTTCACAGGAAACATGAGTTGGAACATTGAGAACATTGCCAGGACTGCTGCAAAGAAGGTGAGTTCTCTCTTCTGTGCTAGAAAGCTATTAACGCCCGAAAGTATCCTATACCTCTATAAGGCCACCATTCGCCCATCTATGGAGTATTGTTGTCATATTTGGGCTGGTGCATCTGCCACTAGTCTCTCGCTCCTAGACAAGGTTCAAAAGAGAGTCGCCAATCTGATAGATCCTGAACTGTCAGCTAAACTGCAGCCTCTGTCACATTGATGAAATGTTGCATCCCTCTGCCTGTTCTACAAGTACTTTAATGGTGAATGCTCTGACGAACTGCAATCACTTGTACCCCCTCGATGTAAATACCCCTAACAAACCCGACAAGCAGCTAAGTCCCACCCCTACACAGTAAAGATCCCTAGATGTAAGAGAGCCTTCTACTCCAGTAGTTTCTTCCCTAGAACAGCTAGACTTTGGAATTCCCTTCTGGATCTCTGCTTCCCCAACTGTGCTGACATGCAGAAATTCCAGTGTAACGTGAACTGACATCTTGCTGCCCAACTCCCTACACAGTACCCCTGATACTTATGTACCTGATAGTAGCCTCCTACAACAAAGTGCAATGTTTCTTGTTTGAGGTGAAAATGCAATTAAAAAAAAAAAGAACTCACATCTAGTGATTTAAGCCGAAATCTAGATTAAAAAAAAAGTGAAATTCTGCCAAAGAGCAAAGAACTTACATAGATATTAATGAAAGTGCCATGCATAGAACACAAATCGACATCATTATAACAGACAAAATCAGTAAAATACTTCAGCGAAACAATCAACCCCAAATCACTGAAACCTTGAAACACCAGATACCAAAGTAATACACATGGTTCTATATAAACCCTCAGGGCACAATATTGTGTGTAGTATATATCAAGAATGTGAATTGTCATCCTTAATTCCAAATTTTTATCTTTGCTTACTTATAAATAAAGGTGAGACATTTACAGAACTACGTCTTAACAAAAACTAATGATGCTTAGTTTATGTTTTCATTTTAATCTAGGAAAAATAGCAAGTCTGGCGTTCAAATTTCAAGGGACTGAACCCATCTGTTTCAATTTTGTGAACTAGGTTACTGAAACCAAGGTTGATCCAGACATCGTAAATACATTTTATTATGCCAAATATATCGTAAATACATTTTATTATGCCAAATGAACTGATCAAATTAATGAAATTTGATCAGTTCATTTGGCATAATAAAATGTTTGCTACTGGACTTGGAAACCAAAGTTCAATCCTTATTCAAGTCAAATAAATACTGAAACATATAAAGTAGAAAATCAACATTAAAAACAGTAGTGTCATTCTCTGCTACATTTTGGTGTCGTAGCTAATAAAAAGCAAGCATTCGATTCACCTTTGACTATGATCACCCACTCTACATTTTCTTTTTTGAACTGTCCTCTTCAATAATATAATTCTGTCCGGATGCAACTATCATCTGCAATCCTCAAGGTTTTTGTCCTACCATCCACCTGACACAAACCAATTAACTCTTGTCCTGAAGTAACCTTGATGAGCAGTGAGTCAGCAAGAAAATTTTTTTAAATTAATTTCCAAATTTATAAAACAAATTTGAATGGGAAAACTGAAATTGAACAACTTACCTGTTATGACCCAGTAATTCTGAAAAGCTTGACTCAGATTCAACAAGGGCTCTGGAGTTGTTGGTAGAGTAATATCCAAGGGTGTGGTTGAGTGGGAGCTCTTGTCGATATCAGAGAAAGTTGTTGACTTTGTTGTTGAATGAAACAGAGAAGTTGAATTAAAAAGACCATTCAAAATTTTGGAAACAGAAAATGTTTGGATCAAATCTGAATGAAAATTTGACATGGAAATCATCTCAGTTTTAAGCGATTTTGACCGGAACAATGAAGAGTTGAGCTTTTTGGGAATAGAATGGAATGCAGAAGAGAAAGAGGAGAACAACTGCGTTTGAGTAGAAAATGATAACATTGATTGAGATGTTAGGTCAGAAGTTGGATAAGATGAAGAGAATTTTGTCGAATGAGTCATGCCAAGTTTAGATGAGAACAAAGGTATGGATCCTGATGACTTCAGTTGAATGGAGGAAGACGATGAGTGAGAGGAATCTGAGCCGAATGTAAACTGTGAAGTCTGGTCAAATAAACGTGATTTTTGCGATGGTGTAAACAAATGAATTTGAGATGAATTTGAAATTGATTGCATTGAGTTGAACTTTGATTTCAAAGTCGATGATTGTTGTAATTTTGATGATGAGAATGGTAATGTTTGGTGTGGAAATCGTGTTTGTGATGAAAGCCACGGGGATGTGAACTGTAATATTTCCGATTTGATAGATTTCAAATTGTCAAATTGTGACATAAACTTTGATGCATTTGATTCTTCTGTTGTGAAATGTGCTGGAATTTCGGATGACATTTGAAATGTACCTTGCGATAAAGAAGAAAATATTGGCTGTATTGTCACATGTGATGCGATCCAGGATGAAGAAGAAAGCATAAATGATGTTAACATATGGGATCTAATTTGTGAGTATGGAGAGGGTGTGACAAGTGTCGACGTGTGGGATGTAATTTCTGAGGATGTAGAGTGTGAAAGTAATGTTGACATATTGGTTGTAATTTCTGAGGATGGAGAGCATCTAAGTATGGTTGACATATCAGATGAAATTTGTGAAGGTTGAGAGGGTCTGGGTAATGTTGACATATCTGATGTAATTGTTGAAGATGGAGAGGATATAAGTAATGTTGACATATCTGATGAAATTGGTGAGGATGGAGCAGATCTAAATAAAGTTGACATAAATGAAATTTGTAAGGATGGAGAACGCCTAAATAATGTTAACATGTCAGATGGAATTTCAGAGGATGAAGAGGGTAATGTTGACATTATGGATGTAATTTTTGAAGACAGAGAATATGGAAGTAAGGTTGACATATCAGATAAAATTGGTGAGAATGAAGAGGGTATAATTAATGTTGGCATACTAGATGTAATTTTTGAAGATGGAGAGGGTTTCGGTAATGTTGATATATTGGATGTGATATCAGAAGAGGATGGAGAGGCTGCAAGTAATGTTGGCATGTAAGATGTGATTTTTAAAGATGGAGATGGTGCAAGTAATATTGACATAGTGGATATAATTTCTGAGGATGGAGGGGGTGCAAATAATGTTGACATAGTGGATGTTATTTCTGGGGACTGAAAGGTCACAAATAATGTTGACATATTGGATGTAATTTCTAAGGATGGAGAATGTGCAAGTAATGTTGACATATTGGATGTAATTTCTGAGGATGGAGAAGGTGCAAGTAATGTTGACATAGTGGATGTAATTTCTAAGGATGGAGAAGGTGCAAATAATGTTGACATAGTGGATGTTATTTCTGGGGACTGAAAGGTCACAAATAATGTTGACATATTGGATGTAATTTCTAAGGATGGAGAAGGTGCAAATAATGTTGACATATTGGATGTAATTTCTGAGGATGGAGAAGGTGCAAGTAATGTTGACATAGTGGATGTAATTTCTAAGGATGGAGAAGGTGCAAATAATGTTGACATAGTGGATGTTATTTCTGGGGACTGAAAGGTCACAAATAATGTTGACATATTGGATGTAATTTCTAAGGATGGAGAAGGTGCAAATAATGTTGACATATTGGATGTAATTTCTGAGGATGGAGAAGGTGCAAGTAATGTTGACATAGTGGATGTAATTTCTAAGGATGGAGAAGGTGCAAATAATGTTGACATATTGGATGTAATTTCTAAGGATGGAGAAGGTGCAAATAATGTTGACATATTGGATGTAATTTCTAAGGATGGAGAAGGTGCAAATAATGTTGACATATTGGATGTTATTTCTGAGGATGGAGAAGGTGCAAGTAATGTTGACATATTGGATGTAATTTCTGAGGAGGGAGAAGGTGCAAGTAATGTTGACATAGTGGATGTAATTTCTGAGGATGGAGAAGGTGCAAGTAATGTTGACATATTGGATGTAATTTCTAAGGATGGAGAAGGTGCAAGTAATGTTGACATATTGGATGTAATTTCTAAGGATGGAGAAGGTGCAAGTAATGTTGACATAGTGGATGTAATTTCTAAGGATGGAGAAGGTGCAAATAATGTTGACATATTGGATGTAATTTCTAAGGATGGAGAAGGTGCAAATAATGTTGACATATTGGATGTAATTTCTAAGGATGGAGAAGGTGCAAATAATGTTGACATATTGGATGTAATTTCTGAGGATGGAGAAGGGGCAAGTAATGTTGACATATTGGATGTAATTTCTGAGGATGGAGAAGGTGCAAGTAATGTTGAAATATTGGATGTAATTTCTAAGGATGGAGAAGGTGCAAATAATGTTGACATATTGGATGTAATTTCTAAGGATGGAGAAGGTGCAAATAATGTTGACATATTGGATGTAATTTCTGAGGATGGAGAAGGTGCAAATAATGTTGACATATTGGATGTAATTTCTAAGGATGGAGAAGGTGCAAATAATGTTGACATATTGGATGTAATTTCTAAGGATGGAGAAAGTGCAAATAATGTTGACATATTGGATGTAATTTCTGAGGATGGAGAAGGTGCAAGTAACGTTGAGATAAGTGATGTAATTTCTGAGGATGGAGAAGGTGCAAGTAACGTTGACATATTGGATGTAATTTCTGAGGATGGAGAAGGTGCAAATAATGTTGACATATTGGATGTAATTTCTAAGGATGGAGAAGGTGCAAATAATGTTGACATATTGGATGTAATTTCTGAGGATGGAGAAGGTGCAAGTAACGTTGAGATATTGGATGTAATTTCTGAGGATGGAGAAGGTGCAAGTAACGTTGACATATTGGATGTAATTTCTGAGGATGGAGAAGGTGCAAATAATGTTGACATATTGGATGTAATTTCTGAGGATGGAGATGATGCAAATAATGTTGACATATTGGATGTAATTTCTAAGGATGGAGATGGTACAAGTAATGTTGACATAGTGGATGTAATTTCTGAGGATGGAGAAGATGCAGATAATGTTGATATATTGGATGTAATTTCTGAGGATGGAGAAGGTGCAAATAATGTTGACATATTGGATGTAATTTCTAAGGATGGAGAAGGTTCAAATAATGTTGACATATTGGATGTAATTTCTGAGGATGGAGAAGATGCAGATAATGTTGATATAGTAGATGTAATATTTGGAGACAGAGAGGATGGAAGTAATGTTGACATATCAGATAAAATTGGTGTGGATGGGGGAGATATAAAAAAGTTTGACATAGTTGATATAATTTTTGAAGATGTAGAGGGTCTCGGTAATGTTGAGATATTGGATGTTATTTCAGAGGAATCAGAGGGTGCAAGTAGTGTTGATATAGTGGATGTAATTTCTGGAGATGGGGAGGGTATAAATACTTTTGACATATTGGATGCAATTTCTGAGGATGTGGAGGGTCTAAATAATTTTGACATACTGGATGTAATTTTTAAAAATGGAGAGGGTGCAAGTAATGTTGACATGGTGGATGTAATTTTTAAAGATGGGGAGGGTGCAAGTAATGTTGACATATCAGATAAAATTTGTGATGATGGAGAGGGTTCAAATAATGTTGACATAGTGGATGTAATTTCTGAAGATGGCGTGGATGCAGGTAATGTTGATATATTTGATTTAATTTCAGAGGATGGAGAGGATCTAAATAACGTAGACATATCCAGTGAAACTTTTGGATAAGGGGAAGACGTAAATAATACTGACATGTGGAATGGAATTTCTGAGGATGTAGCGGGCGCAAATAGTGTCAGCATAGGTGATGTAATTTGTGAGGATACATGTAATGCAGATATATGAGATGTAATATTTGATGATTGGGAAGAGCCAAGCTGTGTTGATATCTTGGATGTAATTAATTCTACCAAAGAGGAGGGTGGAAGCAGCGTTCCCACCTTGGATATAATTTGTGATGAAGAGAAGGACGTGGGGTTTGTTACTATTTGAGATTCAAACTTTGTTGAATTTGACGGTGCATGCATCAATGATGTAAACGATATAAATTGTGATGATGGAGAAGGTAAAGGATTTGCCATCATTTGGGATGAAGTCTGTGATGATGATGATGATGATGATGATGATGATGATGATGATGATGAGGAGGAGGAGGAGGAGGAGGAGGAGGAGGAGGAGGCAATATTTGCTATTATTTTGGATGTAGTTTGTGGTGATAATGATGGAGGTGGTAGTAGTTGTGGTGGTGGTGGTGGTGGTGGTGGTGATGATGATGATGATGATGATGATGATGATGATGATGATGAGGAGGAGGAGGATAAATTAGTTGTTATTTGAGATGCAGTCTGTGGTGATGATGAAGAGAGATGTATTCTCATCTGGGATGCAGTCTGTGGCGATGAAGATGAGAAGAAATTTGTCAGTAGGAATGTAGTATACGACGATCGAGTGGGCATAATTTGAGATGACAATTTTTTAGTCATAACTGAGACAGACAATGCTGAGGATAATTGTGATAACTTTTGTTGCAAGGTATGAACCAATGGTGACAGTTGCGAAACAAATTGACGTTGTGTCCCATTTGAATCCACCCAGTATAATAATGGTACTTGATAGAATGAGTGTGACGGCTGAGAGGACTCCTCCACCTGCGATGTCCACTCATGTTGGTCTACCTCAAGAGTGAAACCTGATGGTATGGAGACGGATGGTACTGCCATCATTAAGGATGGTAAATAGAAGTCTTCAGACGATGAAATAGATGCTTGATCTGACCAAGCAGATGGCTCTGATATCTGTTCAGAAGAATTAAGTGGGGAAGACAGAGAAGAGAGATGAGTTACCAATCGAGATGATTCGATATGCGATGACTCTTTGGATGAGACATAAAGCAACCTGGTCAACTGTGATGATGATGATGGTGATGACAAGAATGATGATGATGGCGAGGATGATATCTTCGAAGAATATGAAGATGAGGACTCAAACAGCAGCACTGACTGCTCAGACATCAATAGCAATGATTTCTCTGCTTGTAAAGCAGAGAATCTCCCACTGTTCAAATCTGATAATGGTTGAAAAACGGAACTAGAAATTCCTATCGATGAATAGGAAGGTTCAAGAAATTGCCCTGAGAGTGAAAAATCCCTATTCTTAGAGGCTCCATCTATCGATGAAGCATAATCAAATGGATTAGAACTGGCCTTATTCACAGCTTCCGTAGCCTTTATATTATCTCCAGGCTCTTTCAGAAATTCGGATGAAGACAGTGTCCAAATAGAAGGAGCAGATGAGCCTTCTAAGACAGAACCTAAGCTCCTAATATGTGGATTCAGTTGAAAAGTTGAACTATCAACTGATACTGACTCAACAGGAGAGATTAGACTAAATTTGAGATGAGATGTCACAAACAAATCATCTACCAAAGTGTTTGGATCAAATATCTTCCATGTTGAACCATCCGGTTCATCTTGGCTGTTCAAACGAGCAGAAGCAAATGATGAGGTGATTATTATCTTCTCTCTAGAAAGTTCCTGATACTCGATTAATTGAACTGGGGAAATTAAAAGTTTAGAATTTAACAAATCATCGCCGTCCTCATATTTTGAACTCGTAACATGCTCAGCAGTTATACTCACATCCCTGGTGACATACATGGTGGATTGGATGCCAGATTCCGTAATGAAGGTTTCTTCGGAATTCATGGATGTTGAATCTGTTGAAGCGTCCCATGAATCTGGTTTGGCATCTGCCGAATCAGAAAACAGAGTGATTGTGGAAAAGAATGCATCTGTAGTATTACCTGTGGAGGAAGCCAAATTTAAGCCTTCTACTGGTATCGAAACTGTACTTAAAGATTTAGAATGAGATTTTGAGGCAGAAAGCTGCAACTTATTTGCTGCAGAAGATGTAATTGAAAGCACTGGATAATCAAGAGGTATAGCAAGAGACGCCATGTTTGGTACAATTCGAAGCATGGATGTCCGAGATGAGGAATCAAAGGATGATATTTCAGGAAAAGAAGAAGAAATATCTATAGGATTATCACTTGTTTCTTGGTCAGGCATCATTGCTGAAGAAAGGGGAGATAATCCATCTGAAAATATATTTTCTTCTGAATCTGAAGGCATAAAAGTAAAAACTCTTTTCTTGTCTTGTTTTAAAAATAAAAGCATTGAATCTCTTGATGTTAAATCGTTAGTAGTTTTAGAAATTGTTACTTCGGTTGTTGAAGGGAATATATCTATGGAATCTTTCTGGCTTTGTTTTTTCTGAAGACTCGAAAACCCTGCATGTAAGGTAGTAGGAGTTGGGTTTATGTCAAAGGTTGTAGGGGGAGAAGAGGGTGTTAGGAGAGGATGGAAATCATTCAAAGAGGTTGTAGATTGAGTGGAATTTCCTGAGTTGTGAGAATCTACCAAAGATGACAATTTATCTTCTTTCGATTCTTTCGTTGGTGGAGTTTTCATTGAAGGCAGTGAACCCGAAAATATATTTGTCGAGAAACTCTGATAAACAGGTTGATCTGCAGAAGTTGGTTCCAAGACAATTTCTGGCGAATGTTCAAAATGATTATCTTTTAAAGAAATCTTTCTCAAAGGTAAAGGCTTCTCTTCATCAGCAGATTTCTTTGTTCTTTCATGCTGTGAATTGATTTGAGAATGGGACACAAAAGAAGATGTAGAAACGTATAAAGATTGAAGCGGTGTCGATGAAGATTCTGCGGCAGGCAACTCTGCATCTTCTGCTTTTAACTGAAGCACGGTGTCAATAAAAGTTAAAACATCCATCACATTGAGATTTTCAGACACATCGCTCACTGATAATGTTGTTAACATTGAAGAAACAGACTGAGTTTTAGTGATCAGGTGCTCCGAAACAGTAGTAAATAGATTCTGAGAGTGTTCTTTTATCATTGAATGTGAAATATAAATTTGTGGCAATCCAGGATTATTGACAGTCGAGCTGAATGTAGGTAAAAACGGTTTGGAAGTTTCAAATGAATTTTCAATAATTGGTGAATGTGTTCTCCGAAATGCACGGACGTTTCCTAAAGACTTGGTATAATTCACGGCACTAACTGAACTCATATAAGCAGTTTTATTATTAGTTCTAGTAAGAATTGATTTTTGCTGAGACGGAGTCGGATGTATTAAGATTTTCGTCTGAGATTGTGATTCTGCTGATTTTGTGTTAGAAGATTCCATGTTAATTGGATATAGTGAATCAAAAACACTGGCTTCATGTGGGATGTCTTGTAGTAGTGATGCAAATGTGTTTTCATGTTGAGTACTTGTCAACAACTGAGAAGAAGATTGAAATTCATCATGAAAATGAAACCTTGATGACAGAATATTTAACTCTTTGGAAAAAGATTCTAATTCTGAAGACTTTACCAGAAAATAAGGAATTGTTACAGAGCTGCGACTGTGTATAATATTTGGTGGATTTGAATCTATATTTGGAATTTGATTCTTGCTGGAGAGTGGATGAACACTATGTTCATTACCGTAATTTATTTGAACCATTGATGTCAGGTGTGATGTGGTCAAATGGTGCAACAACGATTTTCTGGTGGCAAAATTAAGAAATGTCATGGTTTCTCTGTCAGAAATCAAAGATGTCCTAATAACAGGTGTTAATTTTCTTGTATCCAGTGAATTTTCTTCCGAACTTTTTTCATTTATTGGTATTTGTCTCGCCTGAAAAGCAAGAATACTTTTCAGAGATATATATTTTGTAGAATTCACAGCATTTTTAGAAATTATACGAGCTGCTTCGTTTGAAGTTGGAGATTGCTCAGATATATTTGTGTGCGTTGAGATTTTCATCTGGGAATGAATTAATGATTGCGGCGATTCCATGTCAGAAGACTTGGTTGGTTGAATGGAGTTAATATTACTGCGAAAGTGTTGCCGTGAAGAGAATGTGTTTTCATGTTCGGAGCTTTGCACCAATAACAATGGAGAATCTAGTTTGGAAAAATCTGTTGTAAGAGAATTGAAATTAGAACTTGGTGATAAAGGGTTTAAATCTTTAGAAATTAATTTGGATTCTGAAGACTGTGTGAAATAATAAGGAGTTGTACTGTAACTGTGAGTATTTAATGGTATTTGAGTATTTGAAGGAAAGATTTGAGTAGAAATTTGACTCATACTCAAAGACACATGAACTTCCTTTAATTCATTATCATAATTAGTTGTAGCTGATGGAACCAAATTGACAATTAATTGGGGGGATGTTATTAAATGGTCATGCAATGATTTGGTTGGAACCAAATTAAGCACCATTAGGGTTTTTTTAACAGGAAAAGAAGCCTTAAAGATTGAAGTTGGTTTTATTGCATGGAACGGTTTTTCAGTCATTTTTGATTTTTTACCAATAATCAGAGGAAATACTGTATGAAATGCAAAGATGTTTCTTGAAGATGTATTTTTTGAAGAAATCGCAGAATTTTTTGACACTGTTTTGTTTAGAGTTTGTTCAGATGTATTTGCATGTGCTGAAATTTTAATCTGAGAAGCAATTAATGATTCTGGCAATTCTAGGTTAGAAGACAAGTTAGGCATATTGTTTTTGCGTCGGAGTTCTAGGGAAGAAAAAACTTTTTCAAGTTGGGTGTTTCGTAACAACGGAGTTGACTCCAACTGAAAAACCCCTGTTTTATAAGTAGAATGAAAACTAAAACTTGATGATAATATGTCAGAATCTTTAAAAATATTTGTTTCTGAAGATGATGTTGTTGTATAATGACATGTTGTACTGTGTTTGTGATTATTTACTGGTGTTAGAGTATTTGTATGAATAATTTCAGCAGAGATTTTATTGTTAATCAAAGATGGACTAATTTTATTTAGTTCATTGTGAGAATTAGCTTGAGCTGACGGAATGAAAGAAGAACTTCTTGAATGATGTGATGGGATCAAACGGTTTTGCAAAGATGTACTATGAATCAAATCAGTGAATGTCATGGTTTTTTTGGGAGAAGACAAATATTTGGTTGGTTCTATTGCATCGAATGATTTTCCTGTAATTTCTGAGGATTTCTTAATCATATTTTCCAAAGACATATATTTGCTAGAATGTTCAGCATTATTCAAACTCATATAAGCTTTTTCATTTGTTCTTACAAATAAACTTAGCTTGGATAGAGTTGGGTGTACTGAGATTTTTGTCTGAGATAAATATTGTAATTTTGATGGTTCCATGTTAGAAAACCTGGTTGCATGTACCGAGTTGGATTTACTATCTCCATCCTGAAAGTTTTTTTGTGAAGATTGTGAAGAATCCAATACCTGAGCAGAGAATTGCAATTCATCATAGCTTGATTTATGAATAGAATGAAACTTAAAACTTGATTGGAATGTCTTTGACTCTTTGAAAAGAGATTTTGATTCTGAAGATCTTGATATAAAATAAGGAATCGTCACAGAACTGTGCATATTTATAAACTTTTGCGGATTTGAATTTGAAATTGGAATCTGATTCTTAGTTAAAAAAGAATGGATTTTATTTTGTTCCTTGTTAGCTTTAGTTGAAATCAGCGGTTGAGCGAAGATTGTTTGTGTGAAATCAATGTTTGAGTTTGGGTTAAATGGAATCGGCTGCTCTCCCAATATTCTGTCAGAAATCAAATCCTGGAATGTTGCAGTTTCTTTAAGAGAAATCGAAGAACTCTTAAAGACTGGGGTTGATTTTATTGTCTGGAATGATTTTTTTGTAACTTTTGAAAAGGATATTGGCTGAGACGTCATTCTAGAGGAAAAGAGAGATGAAGATTCATGCCTTTGGTATGATGCCAAAAGTTTTTCTGATTTTAAACGGACAGAATTCGATATTGCTACAGGAGAAGGGATTCGTATATTTAGGTCTTGATCATGTTGGACAACCCATTTCGTTTGGTCATTCTTCTGGGTTTTAGACCTTGGAGTTGTCTTCCTTAGTTCTTCTACCTCCCACTCTACAGTCGTTCTCCTCCCCTTCCTCCTATTTTTCTTTTTCTTTCTCTTTTTCTTCTTCCTCCTTTTTTTCTTCCTCTTTTTATGCCTCTTCTTTTTGTGCCGAGGTTGTGGCAATGCCGTTGTTGCAGCAGTGGTGCTTTCCATTAAAACAGCACCAACAGAGAGGCTTTTCACGACAGAAGAGGGGCTTGAAAATTGAGACCCACTTATGATTTCTCTACTTAAAGAAGTAGGGGTAAGTTGACCGGAAGATGGTTTCACGTGAATTGGAACTGCACTTCCAAAACTGGGGTGACTAGAACTTGTATCCAAACTACAATGGATACCAAAGCAATCTGCATCACTATTCCGAGGGTGTAATCCGATTGAATTTTGTGTTTGAGTTGCAGACAGAATCTGTAATGAATCCTCAATCAAAGAATGTGTCCAGAAGGTCAACACTTTGGAAAGCTCATTAGGAGTGTGATCAAAACTGGATAATTCTTTGGAATTCCTTGTTACCATATAATTGCTTTTAACATCAAAACTTGGAGAGAGAATATCAGGAGAGTGACCTGAAAGAGAATAAAAAAAAACTAAAATAAGAGTAAATAATATTGATGTCAATAAAAACAGAAAGTAAATAGAATTGCATTTAGAAGAAAGTATATCTTCACCAAGTTCTTGATGGTTAATTTTTAGAGTTAAGAATCAAATAAAACATACCTAGTTTGTTTTAAGTACGCTTCACGCTGTGGAAGTCAAGCCGACGTTAACAAAAAGAAATGAACACACAGACAGGAAAAGATGTTTGTTTTATTTACATTCGAGATGAAGAGAAAGAAAAACATCAATTGACTCGTTTATATTCAGATCAAAGGGAAGTAACTCTTTTACTCAAACTACTTGTTCGGGACAAGATCAAAGTGTAGTATCCGTTCTTCAGATGCTGCACTTCAATTTCTTGTTCTCTGTCAGTGGAGGAGAAATCCTTCACGACTGAGACAATTTTTATTTTTGTTCCTTTTCTCCACGTTAAAAAACGACCCTGGTGTCTAACTCTGTCCCGTGGGGAGGCATTGTAAATAGGAACATCATCAAAGCATAAAGCAAGGGAACTAACTCTTCACACAGTCCAAGAGGAGCATCTCTTACAATTTTCACAGTTATTAAAACCTATATCTACATTGATAATTTCCAACAGTTCTCATGTCCTCTTTAATGCTGTCAACTCTTAACCAAAATTAAATGTATTATGGTATAATGCATATTCTCCATAATTTAAAAGCACAGAATTTTTAACAGCCAACAATGATCTCTCAAATCACATCCTAAGATCATTGCTAGACGTTTATACTGATGAATGACACTACCATCTATGGCAACACTTCAAAGGCCGTAAATGATCAAGTTCTCTCTGATTCTCTTTCCTCTGATCTTGATCACATGGTACAATGGGGAAAAGGAGTGGCTGGTTAATTTTAATGCATCTAAAACTAAGCTTCTATCTTTACATCAATACTCTGATTCCCGTCTGGTATCAATTGAAATGAATGGCTCTCGTCTTGAGGAGGCTCCATGTTTTGACAAGCTTCTGGGTCTGGCCTTTACTTCTGATCTGAAATGGAACATGTACATCAAATCCGTTGCCAAGGTCGCTGAAAAAATGGTGGGATTCTAACGTTCCAATAGATATCTCACTGCTGATGCAATTCTCTATCTGTATAAGAGCCAAGTACATCCAAGGATGAAGTACTGTTGCCACATCTGGGTAGGAGCTGCTAGAAGCACCTTATCCTGTCTTAACAGAGTTCAAAATAGACTTTGTAGCCTAGTGTAACTCTTCCCTGCAACCTCTTTCCTACAGAAGAGACATTGCGAGCCTGTCTCTGCTTTATCATTATTTTCATGGCAAGTGCTCGTCTGAGCTCCAATCTAGGGTCCCCCCTTTGCTAAACATTTATGAAAAACACTCATCTATCTGAAGCCACTATCAATAATTTCCCTAACTCTATCAGTGCTTAAACCTAAACATAGATTCCATGAACAAAGTTTCTTTCTTAGAACTGTCCACCTGTGGAACTCTCTTTCGTTTCCTTGCTTTCCAGCTGATTACAATATGGTTGTCTTCAAGTCCAACGTAAACAAGTTCTTGATGAGCCATCCACTTAAGTAATCCAATTTACCAAATTTCCACTACTAACGATTATTACGATATTGTCCCATTGACAACTGTAAATTCATTAATGCTTATCCTTGAGTGGCACCTGGCCCTTGACAAGTGGTGACTCTTTTGTAAAAAAAAAGAAAAAATTTACCAAATTTCCACTACTAATGATTATTATGATATTGTCCCATTGACAACTGTAAACTCATTAATGCTTATCCTCGAGTAGCCGTGGCCCTTAATAAGTGGTAACTCCTTTGTAAAAAAAAAACAATAATGCAGGCGAAATCGTATTCTTCTTTAGAAAGGAAGAAAAATGATTTAAACTTTTTAAAAATCTATTGCTATTTATATGAGGTTAGGTCATTATCTTCCTCCTATGGCAAGAAAATGTGACACAAGGGTCGGAAACTGGGATTGAAAAGCCAGCTTCCCAGAAGCACTCTGGTCTGTAAACATTTACCAATTGTACTTTATGGCATGTAGTTCACATATTGAACAACTTCATTGGCTGCTAAAAATAGAAACATTTCAAAATAATGCAATGAGATTCATGACTGACTGAAGACATTCTGATTAAAGAATTTCATCAGATCACAACTTTAACAATAGTCATTCCAATAATCATGAGCAAGGTATTAAAACTCTTTGAACATATCAAAAGGTCTGAAACTGGATTATCTAAAATATGTGCAGAAGGAAACTGCAAACGTTAGCATTACAACATATATGTATGATCATAGTTAAGTTTTAATTAATTTATGTAAGAAAAAAAAACGAAATCAATAGAAAGTACTTTCTTGTGTCAGTGCGCAATTTAGTCTAACTGAACATAGTGAAACATTTAAAAAAAAAAAATTGTGGTCTTAGGAAATTCTACAGACATTTTCCTCAGATCTCAGCCCTGATAAGAAAGACAAGAACCAAGTTTGCTGGTGATTGCTGAAGAGCTAAAAACGAAATTGTCAGTGATGTGCTTTTGTAGATTACTCAAAACCTATGTTATTCAACTTAGGACTCACAATACATCCTAAGATCATTTGTAGACATTTATACTGACGACACTACCATCTATGGCAACACTTCAAAGTTCGTAAACGACCAAGTTCTCTCTGATCCTCTCTCCTCTAATCTTAATCACGTGGTACAATAGGGAAGGAGGTACGTTGTGAGCCTGTCTCTGCTTTATTGTTATTTTCATGGCAAGTGTTCGTCTGAGCTCCAATCTATACTTTCATGAAAAACACTCATCTAGTTGAAACGTCTTGACTTTCATGAAAAACACTCATCTAGTTGAAACCACTATTAATAATTTCCCTCGCTCTTTATCTATGCTTAAACCTAAACATAGATTCCATGAACAAAGCTTCTTTCTTAGAACCGCACACCTGTAGAACTCTCTTCCGTTTTCCTGCTTTCAAACTGACTACAATTTGATTGTCTTCAAGTCTAACATGAACAAATTCTTGATGAGCCGTTCCCCTTAAGTAATCCAATTTACCAAATTTCCACTACTAATGATTATTATGATATTGTCCCATTGACAACCGTAAACTCATTAATGCTTATCCTCGAGTAGCCATGGCCCTTAATAAGTGGTAACTCCTTTGTAAAAATAAAAAAAAACAATAATGCAGGCGAAATCATATTCTTCTTTAGAAAGGAAGAAAAATGATTTAAACTTTTTAAAAATCTATTGCTATTTATATGAGGTTAGGTCATTATTTATCTTCCTTCCATGGCAAGAAAATGTGTCACAAGGGTCGGAAATTGGGATTGAAAAGCCAGCTTCCCATAGGAGGAGTACTCTGGCTTGGGAAAAATGCCTGAGCAGCCCTGTTGTCATTCCCGTTAAGTAATCTAATTCATCAAATTTCCACTACTAACGATTACTACGATATTGTCCCATTGACTACTGTACACTCATTAACCTTTATCCTCGAGTGGCTTTTTGGCCTTGATAAGTGGTTACTCCTATGCACAAAAAAATTCCCTAGTAAGGGCGACTCAGGCGATTAGCAATAAACTAAGCCCTTTCTCAAAGAGAGAATGGCAAAGTTTGAGAGGGGTGGACCTCCTAGAATTGTGCAGAACAAGCAACATACCACAGGCAAGAGGGAAAAGGTAATTCAAAAATGGTCTACTCTCTTTTAGATTTGACACCGAGGAAAAAAATGAAATTAAGTGTGTGTTTATTTTTTTTTAAATATTTCTATGTACAGGGTTCCTTAAATTACATAGAGTATAGGAAAGAATAAAATTAAAGTAAACGATCTACTTAATATATGATTCCAAATGACTAAGTTCAATATCAGCATAAAACGTAAACACGGTTCAGCTAAATCTCAAAGTTGACCCAAGGCAGCAATTGAATGTTTTCAATTCGTTTTTATACATCATTTTTTTCTTCTTTTTTTTCTTTTAACTCGAAAGTAGATCATAGACAAAGGAGAAAAGTTAATGGTTAAAAGTTGATTTATTTGTGTTTTCAGAACACTATGCTTACATGCACTAAGTACAAAGTGTATGAGGCGCCTTCAATAAGTTTCCAAACTTTTTTTTTGTAAGTTTGTCATAGACTCTTGAAAATTCAGTATGTTATTGCTATACATCTTAAGAGATGACTGACCAATTTTTATGATTGCACGTTTAAATGAACAGCTACAGTAGGAATTGGAATACACCCTACTAAAGGCTGATTGTCACAGCTGGTGAATTTCAAAAATGCAATCTGGATGTGAGGACACTTTAGAAGAACGATATGCAATAAGATACTGTTATAAATTTGAAAAAATTTCCACAGAAACATATGGAATGCTTCAGATTGCTTTTGGACCATCTTGCATGAATCGAGCATCAGTTTTTGAGTGGCAGAGAGTTTGTAAGGAATGATGAGAGATGGGGGACAAGTAAGGAAATTAGAACACCAGAGTTGATTGGCCAAATAAAGAATTTAATGTCATGTGTCTATAGAGACAATCAGTGCACGGTTTGATGTAAATGTGGAAACTGTACATAAAATTATTCATGAGGAACTGAAGATGTGGAAGATTTGTGCAAAGTTTGTCTCAAGAGTGCTCAGAGAAGATCAGAAAGAAATATCTTGTCATGGTCAAGATGGACATCAAGACAGTTCCTTACCCTCCCTATAGTCCAGATCTTGCTCTCTGTGACTTTTGGTTATTCCCTAAGCTCAAGGAAAACCTTAGAGGCTGTCGTTATGAGACAATTGAAAAGATGAAAGAGGCTGTGACAAGAGGACTTTCATGATGTCTTCCAGAAATTGTTGGAACGGTACAAGTGTATTGCAGCCGGAGGAGATTACTTCGATGGGGACTAGAGTTTCATGTGTGTACTATCAATAAAAGTTCCCATACGAAAAAAAGTCTGGAAACTTATTGAAGACACCTCGTATTTAGTGTATTCATTGTTGTAAGTAAGCATCATGTTTTTCTTAAGCGTTATTCAATGAACTACATGTATCACTTTATTTGTCAAAGCAAAAAGAACACCGAAAAATGTACGGAGGAACACTGGCGTAATAATAATAATAATAATAATAATAATAATAATAATAATAATAATAATAATAATAACATTGTTCTTATGTGTTGAACATGTATTTTTTTAATTAATTTAAGAATAAAACTATGAAAGATCTAGTATTTGCTTTAAGGTAAGTAATTTTTACTCCACATTGTGATGGATTATTACTATAATGCATAATCCATAAAGTTATGAACCGGTGAATCTAATATAAAGTACCTTACTAAATAAATAACCCTGGGATAACAAACGTTAAATCGTTAACAATGATAACGATGATGATGATGATATGAAATTATCGGTATTTGCTGTAATTTACGTAATTATTGAAAGAAATATTCTTAATCATACATCTGTATTTTTTTTTTTTGTTGCAAATGTTTTGTACCATCCCATCAGCATTCTTGAGTAAGGGCACGTCAGGCGCTTAGCAATAAACTAAACCCTTCTCAAATGGTGAGACAGAAAAACCTAGGAAGGTGAATCTTCTAAAACTGCACAGGCATATATCTCAGTCAACAGAGTGCAGTTCTAGGATATTCACCCTCCCAAGCTTTGCCTTCTCACATTTTGAGAAAGGGTTTATTGCTAATTGCTTGAGGTGCATTTATGAGGGAATGCCAATAGGCTCATACAGAACATCTACAACAACAACAACAAAAAATATATAGATGGATAATTTTACTATGGAGGCGCATCTAGTGATGTGCTATTAGAATTTATTTATATCTCCCCTTCCCCCTCACTGATAAGTTGTTGCCTTGTCTCTTTAAGGCCCGTGAATTGGCTAGGAGGAATTCCAATCCCTACTCCTTTAGAGGTCACGCGAGCCAGCCTATAAAAACCCTTGCACGTTGCATTGCGGTCTCTTTTTCAACCCCAGCAGGACACCGGCTGAACTTCAATGACAAAGCCTTCGACAGCAATCACAGAAAGCCAGTCACTTCTTCTTCACTGTTATCTAATTCTCAGTGGAGTCATTATTCATCCTCAAATTTAACTTTTTTTTTCAGGTTAAAATTAATCCCAACAGTACAGAAGTCTTGTGATGTTTTGTTGATACCTGGAGCCAACTCTTTCATTGTATACTTCAAAAACTGACGTATTTGTACTGAAAAAGCATTAGAAACAGAGATAGTTAAATATGATTGGGTTTTGTATCCCACTGATCGTATCATGCACAACAAAATATGGTAACTCCCATGACATACATGCATTGACCCTGTATAATTTGACTACATATAAAGAGGCTGATTAAAAAAGCCAACACTTTTAAGGGTCCTTAGCAATTGAAGACAATTATTATTTTTGTATAAAAGAGCCCCTCAATTCTTATGTTTGCCCTTAAGACAAAAATAGATTTTCTTAATTGGGAACAGGAATTTTGTTCAAGCAGTTTCTATTCAACGTCGTCAACCAGTGACCCAATAAGTGTCGCTTTTCTCAGTTTATAATTTATGCGCATCCAATATATATTTTTTTAACTGCCCAAAATCTCTCACTTCATCATTTCCTCAAATATACACTGGCTTTGGCAGGATGTCTTGTTTATATTGAGTACTTCAGACCGCAGGCGTGGTGGGTGGGATTGTGGATAGGGTGAGGCTGATGATGGACAACTCATATAACACCGTCACCCACGACGTTGATCAGATAACAATCACAAGAGAACAGTTACAAGAGCTGCCACTCAAGCCAATTTCATTCTTATAATAAAGAAAAACAGAGGAGCAGGTCTATGAAAAGGACAGTAGAGCTCTCCAACAATGAGGAAAATTAGTGAAGTTTTAGAAAGCTGAAAGCTATGCTATTTCGAATAGTAAAACTTTTTTTTATAAACTTTATAAAGAAGTACTCACAAGCGACAGAACTTATGATGGTTGAATAAATTTGAACAGTTGTGCACTTTAGATTGCTACTGATAATTATTTGTCTTCAGTTTTGGAAGAGTTCTACACAAGAAAGAGTGTTACATGATAAGGACTGTCCCCTTTTCATGTAAGTATAAAAATAGAGAGATTTAGTTAAAATGAAAATGAAATAGAATAGACGAAATTCGAACCTCGTAATTTAGGTTTAGAAATAGATTACGAGAGAGAATTAGCAAATGGAATGTAAAAAACAAACCATTGTTTAGCTTAGAGATAAAATAGTTTTAAGAAAAGAATGTGCGTTGTCAATTCTGTTATGAAATTCAATTGAAAGAATGCAACTACAAGATAATTTAATAAACATGTTTTTAACATATTAGAAATATAGGTTACTGAGAATATAGGTTAAAATTCCTTTTGTAAACAAAGGAAAAAGTTTTGGACACGCATTTCCAGAACACGTGAAAGAAGACACATGTTTTAACATGTGTATGACGTCATGGAAAATGGGAAGTTCTCGATATAGTTAGAAACTTTAGAGTTAAGCAGAGAGAAACTGAGGGAGAGTCTGAGGGAGAGTCGGAGAGAGAGTCTGAGGACGAGAGACGACAGTCCAGACATGGGATTCGAACGTCTAGAAGCGAGACGGTCACCTTTGAAACTTAGAATGTGAAACTTTGAATTCCTGAAAGCAAAGCCACCGGCCGGTCCATGGAAATAAACCCATAATGTGTTTTTATAAACGGCGTCTTTGTGTTGTAATTCTACCAAAAAGGTAAAGTGGAAATTGTCATTATATGTCTTCTATATCATGTGTTTTAAAATGTCTTTACATACACGTCTCGATATCTCATATCTACAATGTGAACACTAAGACTGTCTGAACAGTGAACACTGTTTCCTCACTCTAAGAGCTTCTATTACACTTCTAAGTACGAACATTTAATATATATGAATCTCTTCATAACACGAACACAGAACGCAACAACAATCTATCAACAACATCTCTCTCTTCTAAGACTCACTTTTAATAAGTCCTAACAACGAACAATAACAAACAACAATATAACAACAAAAAGAAACAGAGTAATAATAATAATAATAATAATAATAATAATAATAATTAGACTATTATATAACAAAAGGGAGACAATACAGAATTTTAATGGTTTTCAGCAACACTTTGTAAGTAAATCAAACCAAATATATTAAATTAACGAACTAACACAACAGAAAACATTCATTGAATTAAATTAATTTAAACTTATTGTTAAAAAAATTATATTTTAAAAAATTTACTAACTTAACTCTTATTTTTCATATATGAATCATTTTTTTTTTTTCAAGAAAATTATCGTTTAAAAAAAATTATACATTTAAAAGTTTTTAAATTTTCTAAATTAATTGTTACATTTGATTTAAAATTTTAAAAACTACCCCAAATTGACTGCTTTAATTTATTTAGAAATATTGGAGTTCTCTTATAGCAAAAAAAAAAGAAACAAAAACGTTTTCATGTTTAAAAATGTAAAAAAAAATTAATTAATTCAAAGTTTGTTCCGGTAATGTTTGCTTTTCCCTTGTGTTAGCTTGTTAATATAATGTAAAAAAGGTTTCGCTGAAAATCATTAAAATTCTGAGTTGTCTCCTCTTTTCCCATCTAGAACTCTTCCGAAACTGGAAACAAATGTAACATAATTGTATTATTTGAATTATTCAGATAACTGTTTTTATCCTGAGTGTTATATTCACAACGTTCCAGTCTCTGAGCATCCTCAGGTGTATCTTCTCTCTTCCTTCTCCTTCTTCCCATCCTCCTCTTTTTCCTCTGACCAGCTCATTTCTATGCGCGCACACACACACACACACACACACACACACACACACACACACACAACTGGAGAGGACTTGAACGCCTATTAAACATCAACCTCAGGCGTCTTCAATCTCTTTGCACAGGGTTTGAATGAGGATATTTCTAATTTAAAGTAAACCATGACCAAGTATTCAAGCTAAAATGAAACTGAAAAGAAATTCGAAATTTACAAATTGGTAGGACGTCACTCAAAATAAAAAGATCCTCTTAGCATGATTATGCACTGGGTTATATGAGGAAAATAACGGTACACCTTCTCCTAGTGATATTACGAGTAAAAACACTAGACTGTGCACTCCACCAAATCAGCCGTACTGGAATGCGGCAAAATTAAAAAAAAAGAATTTATTATCTAATGAAAGTTATATATGAGAAGGTTTCATTACAATGGCCCAAGTGTAGCAAATTTCCATTTGATGAGGAACAGATCCGGGCAAGACCAGGGTTTCCTCGCAAATTAATTTAATAAAATGGTTGGTCTACAGAAAATGTCCAGTACAGGTTCTGTTATTCAGCCATGAAAATTGCAAGTCACCTAATGTATGCATAGAGGACTATTATTAATTTTGTTGTAGTGCATGCGGTGTTGCTTGCTATGTGTGAATAACACGCTCTTGTATTTCTTCTGTTATTCAGATATCCAATAAATCCTTGGTCATTGCAACATGCCAAAAAGTAAACTGTACTTATCTTATCAAGAGCAGACAGAATGAAAGTTTGTTCAGGATATAACCACACATGCTTCCATTGAGGCATACTCTGCCACTTCGAAAAGGTTTTCCGATGCAGTAAAAAAAAAAAAACGCAGGCCCGCCACAAGTGATAGTGCCACAGCTGACTCCGAGGCCTTCTGCTTCATCAAAACACCTCCTCACTTAACACAGATTTAGAAACTGTTTCTGAGACACAGACTTGTTCTTGAACACCACATATACAATGACTTGTGCAGAGTATGGCAACGTCGTGCATCTGATCCACAACCGTTCATAAACGTCGATACACAGGTCACCCCTCAGACACTGCAGACATCGGCATACCCCCTCACATCCACAGCCCCACTGCTATTATGAAGCATCCAGCTATGGCAGATACAGGATTCCAATCATGCCTAGGTGGCATCACAGTGTTGCATAATATGAGCCTAAAAGTCTGTGACCTCATTCCATACACAACGAAAATGTCCACCGTGAATGACAAACCTATTTAAATCGTAGGTGCTCTTTCACTGCACATATTGGGTACATCTGACAATGGAACTATTTGCAACACATGGCAGCTATAATACTTCACCCCATCCTAAGAATGCATGTGTGACTCTCGGCATGATCCCTACACACTTCCCATCTGTTGGTACAGCCTCATAACTTTCTGCATATGATGCCACAGATCCTCCCATCAAAGGAAGCAAAAGACCATGTAAAGCCACCCATTCCCCCCCCCCCGGCTACAATTCTATTCCCACCAATAGAGGAGAATAGAGAGAAGCTAGAAAATTGGCTACTGGCTCACTACGCCTCCAGTACATTCAATATCAACTGTTACTCAGGATGTCAGGCCCACCCATATGACTCATGATTGATCCGAATGTTGAACCAGTTGCCTACCACACTCCTATTACTGTGTTGAGACATTGGCAAGAGGAAGTGAAAGCAGGCCTTGATCAAGACGTTCGACTGAGTTTTATAGAGTCAGTTTCTGTTGGCACACTGGTTACATGATGTCATCGGATGGTTGTCTGCCCCAAAAAATCTGGTCTCTGACGCATGGTGGTCTCAACTGAAAACACACCACATCCAATCCCCATTCCACCAGATCCGATGAAGACAGTTTCGATGCTTGGAATGGTTACCACAGCATTTCCCTCCATCAGGAGGATCGCCACTACATAATATTCATCACCCCATGGTGTAGATACAGATACCCGCAAGGGTATATAGCTTCAGGCGATGCCTATATCCAGCAGTTTGATGAAATAGTCATGGATGTTCTAGACAAAACAATAATCCTCTTGTGGACGCAAACAAATCAGAGTGACAATGGAATTCAGAGAAGCTTCTTCCAAACTGTCGAGTGGTTGAATCTGTGTGGTCACAATGGCATCACAGGCAACACTGTCAAGTTTGGATTTGCCAAGAAGGAAATAGAGTTTGCTAGCTTTCAAATCGGGGAAGTGATCGTGGAGCCATGTGAGTCCTTCATGGAGGCGATCAAAAGTGTTCCCACTCCCAGAAATATCACTAATATCCGCAGCTTCTTTGGACTTATGAATCACGTCTCATATACATTTGCGTTGACAGAAAAAAAATGAAACCATTCAGAGACTTCCTGAAACTCAGTGTGAAATTTGACTGGACTGAGAAAATGCAACAAACCTTTGAAGAAGAGAAAAGACTGATTACCCCCAAGTGTGGTGTGAAGATCTTTGACAAATGCAGGCCAACATGCTTGGCTACCGACTGGAGCAAAGATAGCATAGGATTTTGGCTATTCCAAAACACTGTTCCTGCCCAGCACTTCACAAACCCTTCTGCTGCAAAGATGGATGGAAGATTGTAGGAAGCAGGTTCATGTCATCTGTCGAGTCTTGCTATGCCCCATTGAAGGCAAGGCTTTGGAAGTAGTAGAGGCTTTGGACAAAGCTAGACATTTCATTATCAGGTGCCCAGATCTCATCGTAGCTGTAAACCATAAACCACTGCTTGAAGTCTTTAGTGACACCTGAACAATATACCCAAACCACGCCTTCACAACTTAAAAGAAAAAACCACGCGGTATCACTTCCAGGTCACTCACATCCCAGACACCTGACATTCTGTCAGTGACACTCTTCTCTATACACCACTCAGCTGCCTCAGTCTATCCTCGAGTTCAACTGCTATGCAGAGCAACCAACAAACCACATGGTCTGCTCTCATGACTTCAACGATGGTACCTTCCTTGAATCAATATCATGGGATGAAATCCGCACAGCTACTGCCAATGACTCATCCATAGTGCTGCTTCTCGATACAGTGAAGAATGGCTTCCCAGCTAAACAAGACCTCCCACCTCATGTCCGACAATTCTATCAGTACTGTGATCATTTGAGTAGCTTCGATAGTGTGGTATTATACCACGACTGCATAGTCATCCTCAAATCTCTCCAGACCAGAGTCTTGGAGTCCCTCTACCTGGCCCACCAAGGTGTTACCCAAATGTGTTTCAGGGCCAAATCATCCTTCTTCTGCTCAGGCATGAACCCTGCCACTTGCAACAAACGAGAGCTGTGCACTGAGTGCGATTGAATAGCCCCCCCCCTCACCATGCATGCTACCGATTCCACCAATCCAGCCAGTCTTCCACTTCCAAGCTATAGTTGCTGATTACTTCACATACTGCGGCCATCATTATCTCGTCATTGTGGACCACTACAGCAACTGGCCAATTGTGGAGGAAATGTCTGATGGGGCATGTTTTGAAATGAAATGAATCCTTTGAGTAATTTTGCAAGATAAACAAAGAAATGCATATATTAGAAAGCTTAATATTAACAGATACATTAGCAACATTATTCAGAAACAAAAAAAGATTTAGTGGTTTGGAATTTTTTCCTGACTTCCAGTCTCCAGCTATGTAAAGAAACCATATAAAGAAGATTTCATTCAAGAAAGGATCAAGAGGAAGACCACCAAGGAGATAGGCTGACCAAATAAGGATTGAGACTAATATGATAGCTGATAACTGAAAGGTAGGAGGAGGGGGAAGAGGAGGAGGAAGATCATCATCATCATCTAGTCATGGTAGTGTCATGGTAGTGTCATGGATCTTCCTGACTCTCCCACACCATCGCGCTCTATCCTCCATCATACCAAGTAGTTCTTTATAAATGGATTGTGAATCCTGAGTTGAATGACATTTTGAGTAATCTACACAAGAACATCACTGACAATTTCGTTTTTAGCTCTTCAGCAATCACCAGCAAACTTGGTTCTTGTCTTTCTTATCAGGGCTGAGATCTGAGGAAAATGTTTGTAGAATTTCCTAAGACCACAATTTTTTTTTTTAAATGTTTCACTATGTTCAGTTAGACTAAATCGCGCACTGACACAAGAAAGTACTTTCTACTGATTTCGTTTTTTTTTTCTTACATAGATTAATTAAAACTTAACTATGATCATACATATATGTTATAATGAAAACGTTTGCAGTTTCCTTCTATTATCCCTTCTGCACATATTTTAGATAATCCAGTTTCAGACCTTTTGATATGTTCAAAGAGTTTTAATACCTTGCTCATGATTATTGGAGTGACTGTTGTTAAAGTTGTGATCTGATGAAATTCTTTAATCAGAATGTCTTCAGTCAGTCATGAATCTCATTGCATTATTTTGAAACTAGCGGGGGTACCCGGCGTTGCCCGAGTGTTTGTTTCCTGGACGGGGGGGGGGGGAGTTTTAAAAAATGTTATGGTAGGTAAGTAGGAAGGATCAAACCCGGAGTCATGAGTAAAAGTAGGAAAATAAAGTGTGAAAAAAAACAAAAAAAAAAATCTGCAACGTTAACAGTTCGGCCACCAAGAAAAGTCCATTCCAGTTGTTTAGGAAAAAAAAAAAAAAAAAAAACCGACTACGGTAGGTCGGCGCGAACGTGAAAATATAATGTGAATTGTCCAGCACGCTAACCACTACGCCACAGAGCACTGCAGCTTAGTTTAGTGATTTTAAATAACTTCACATGAAAGAACTACGAAGCCAAACCGGTGTTCTCTTCTCAACTGTTCCTTGTGAACGATCCCCAAACGGTGTTAAGTGGTGGCAGGGGGAGGAGGAATTTATTAGAGAGAAAATATTTTACCACTTCCATTGATCTTAACCGATTTTGGCCGTGACTTCTCAGCAGAAAAAGTATAGAAATCTAAGATTATCGAGGAATTTGAGAAATAATAAGCCTATAACACACCTCAGATATTGTTCTGCCGTTTGTGCATATTATATTTGCATGAAATATCTTGATTTTTAATCCTATTAAGGTCAAAATCCGACGGGAAAAAATGAGTTCATTTTATTTATATAGAGATGTTTCTATTTTTAGCAGCCAATGAAGTTGTTCAATATGTGAACTAAATGCCATAAAGTACAACTGGGTGTATGTAAATGTTATAAATTCTAGCTTTCATGTGATACTCTTCTTGAAGTCAGTAATACTTTGTTTTCTCAAAGGCTGGCCATGGGAGATTATGATAGCTGGCATAATTTTGTTTTCAATCATGTGACGAAGTTCTCTGAAGCAAGTTCATAAGTCAAATCATGTCTATATTTTTTTACTGAGCTGTCTTAGATATGACGTACTTCATGGAATGTGCTCTGATGAACTCATAGCACTTGTGCCTCTTCAACGTACATACTTCAAACTAACCTGATAAACAGCAAAATCCCACCCTTTCACTGTTGAGGTCTCTAAATGCCAGAAAGCCTTCTACTCTAATAGTTTCTTTCCATTAGACTTTGGAATTCCCTCCCTGGTTCCTGTTTCCTTGAATGTACTCACCTGCATAAGTTTAAATGTAATGTGAACAACCATTTTGCTCCTCAACTCCCCAAAGTCTCCTGTTAGACATGATCCTAAATAGTAACCCTTATGTTTTAAGTGGCAATATGCCTTGTTTGGTGTGAAAAAGAGTTTTTAAAAAATATGTGAAATGTCTTAATTTTAGCTGCCTCTTGTCTCAAACATAATATTGGTTGCATTCTTTCTTTACTGGATGTAATATCAACTTTGTTAGAATTCTTTGCTGTATCTTTGGATCTCTAATCATCTGGGCTGGTGCATCTACTAGTCTCTCCCTCTTGGATAACTCCGATAAGAGTTTTCAATCTAACAGGTCCCACTTTGTCAACTAAGCTCCAGCCCCTGTCCCATCGCCACAATGTTGCATCTCTGTGCCTGTTTTACAAGTATTTTAATGGAATGTGCTCTGATGAACTCGTTGCACTTGTGCCCTTTTGACATACATATCCCTGACAAACCCGCTTAGTAACAAAATCACACCCCTTCACTATTGAGGTCCACAAATGTCAGAAAGCTTTCTACTCTAATAGCTTCTTCCCTCGAACAGCTAGACTTGGAATTCCCTTCCTGCCGTCTGCTTCCCTGACTGTACTGATATGCAGAAGTTTAAATGTAATGTAAACCAACATCATCGTTCCAAACAGTAACCCCTTTTATCCAAGTGGCGATTTGCCTTGTTGAGGAGTGAACGTGAGTAAAAAAAAAAAACTAGACATATTAGGCAGTTCAAACGATCAGCAAACAAATTTAAACATGCGTCGACATATGTAAAAAAAAAATATTCATCCATTTTCATCAAATTCATGCAGTTTTGGATAATTATTTTTTATTTTTTTATTTTTTGGAATCCTTTGAGATGAGGTTTCATTTGTATATTCATTTTTTTTTTGTAGTGGACTTTTATCCTTATCTTCATCGTTGTTTGTTGGGATAAGAATGTTGAGTCTTGTAACTCTATCCCCAGTAATTAAAGCAGGTCAGAAGTTTAGTTGTTTAACAACAACAACAACAACAACAACAACTATGAAGATGAGAATAACAGTCCACAAAACAAATGAATACAGATTTCTGGATGATGATGATGATGATGATGACGACGACGACAATAACAATGGATGGATGGATGAATCTCTTAACCCCCCCCCCCCGAGGTCATAGGAATGCTGCATTATTTCATGCAACATATCTTAAGCAAGAATCGTCTGGCAGCGTCCATCTCTCTCAAGGCTTTAAAGCACTTACAACACCTGGTATTACCAAATGGTCACCCATTTTATTACTGACAAGACTGAACGTTGCTTAACTTTGGTGATCTAACACGAACTGGTGTAGCAACAGAATTATGCCATATATATATATATATATATATATATATATATATATATATATATATATATATATATATATATATATATATATATATATATATATATATATATATATATATATATATATATATATATATATATATATATATATATATATAAGTATTACATACTCGCTACACTGAACATGCTAATGTTTCGGAGCAAATTGGTTTATTAAAAAAAACAACTGTTCCTCGTTAGGCGAGAAAAATAAAGTTTATATATTCTATTCAGAGCATCTTGTCCTTAAATGAAGATGTGAAATATATTTTTTTTATTTTTGACATTTTAGACCTAAACATAGAGGGCAGTGTGGGGGAAAGGGGATGTCAAAACTTAATAAGAAGAAGAAAAAGGAGATAGAACAAAGAAAGAAGAAAAGGAAAAGAATAAAGGGGAAAGAGAAGAAGCCGGAAGAGGTAAGGGATACGTAAGAGTCAATATAATTACATTACATTTCAGTAAGAAAGAGGAAGGGGTTGACACAATATGTCAAATTTATAAGCAGTTAAATTAAGATGTCAACAAAAGCAAACGAGTTAAGGGATGGGGGAATAGTAAGTTATATATATATATATATATATATATATATATATATATATATATATATATTGGCGATATGTGTACTTATAGTCTCTACCAAACTACTCTCTGAATTTTTTTCTCTATTAATTCTTTTGAATCTAGCTTACTTTTAAAGCTAAATGGTAATGCTTATAAATGTTATTATTTACCAAAAGATAATAGTGTACTCACGTTACTCACCCGGTTGCCTAGAATATATATTTCTTAATTCATAGTGGTTTAGTATTTCACTAAGCACACAGATATTAATGACGCTATTCTTAACATTTCTGAGTGTAATCATTTCATTTGCATACGTGTGTCCGTACGCACCACAAACATGTATGTAAATTAGCTGGCAAAATAATTAGCCTCTTCAGTTTGATGATGTGTTGTCACTCAGATGCCAGGGGAACACCACTGACTATTGTCAGTGGAACATTATTGATAAAAACCTATGTAAGAACTCCTAGTGAGTAAAAAACAAAACAAACAATAATAATGATGATATATGTGATCTACCCTATTTCCTCGCTAAATAGACTCTTCCCTGACTTTATGAACAGAGTGGGCTTGAACAATCAGCAAAAAGGCAAAATGAGAAAGCAACTTCTGCCAACCAATTACTTTTGTACTTTCTGTTCATGTAATTTCTTTTGTACTTTCTGTTCATGTAATTTCTTTATATTAATATCGGCATTCTGTGAATGTTCAGTGTAAATTTAAATGCCTTGAAATTATTGTAGCTCTTTAACAAAAAACTGCAAAAGTATTTATCTAAGCTAACATAGCCCAGTCATAAAATATGCTTAAATATATTTTAATTTATGCAGATTTCGTAATAATTATTATAGAGTCAATTTTCTATCGATTCTTATATATTATAAAATTGTGATTTCAAAAAAAAAAAAAAATATCCATATGACTTGGGCACATCAGCTTTAATCGAAACTGAAACCAAAACTGATGAAAAAAAAAATATATATGAATATATATATATATATATATATATATATATATATATATATATATATATATATATATATATATATATATATAACTTGAGTTCCTTCAGCTATAATTGAAACCTAAGCCAAAACTTATGAAGAATTCTTGGTAAAATTATTTAATACAAGAAATGGAAGGTCATAACAATTAAACGACAGTCACTCGAAAGAAAAAAGATGTAAGCATGACACACAACATAATACATGCGCGATTGTATTTAATATATAGATTATTATTTTAGTGATAGAATGTCTTAAAAGATATCAGAGTTTATATTTTTAATAAAAACAAAGTAGAAGAAATAGTGGTTCTGACCCAACGGGTTACGAGTACGTTTAATAAGGTTATAATTCTAGAATATAGAAACCAAAATGATTTGAACTTGAAGCTCAAAAGAATGTGAAAAAAAATCAAAATGATGAAAAACAAAATCATTGCTCAAGTTTGATGTATAATGAAACTTTCTATGATAAAAGAAAGCATTATAAGTGGAACTAAATATTTGATCTTTGTTGGTTCAAAGTTAAGCTAGGATTAAAAGAAATGAACCTAGATCAATATAAACAAGATCAACATCTTATTTTATTTTCTGTTGTTGACATTTGGTCAGTGTTTTCTTCATTTTGTTTAATGTTCAAGTTTTAAGTACTTGATCCTATAAAAAGCAGTCACCCTAAATCTTCAACAACAACAACAACAAAAATGTAAATTAATCATCTAATATTGACAAAACCTGACATGTTTGATGATTAGCTATTGTGACACTAACAGCTCCCGCGTTTTATTTTTCTGATACAAACAATTCATTTATTTAACTGTTGGCACACAACATCCTCGAAATGATGGAGGGGAAGCTGTCATAGAAGAGTAAAAATGTTAGTACTACTATTACTATTCCTTAAAAGAAACACTTATAGACTACAAAGATGTTGCACAGAATCAGATGAAATTTAACATGAAGCACCCCTGAAAAATTGGCTGTCATGTGAGGTAGGGGTAAAATTTCTTATAGTATTATTGCTATAACGATAACATATTTACAGTTTGGAATTTTAATTCTATAAACAATAGTAACTTACATAAACAAAGTGTGACCTGATTAGTGACGTCAGGGAATGAAACACAAAGTTTTTTATATATACACGTAAGCAGACAGTTATTCAGTCAATTTTTATCTCTGTTTCTCTCTTTTTCTCTTTCTCCATATATATATTGTTTTTTTCTTAAAGATATCACATTAAGAGAAATCGACACACAAGTATTTACTCATTTTCAAAATGTTTGTCTTTTATTGGTAACACGTTGCCTACAATTGTTTCAGTCCCCGGTGTTGGCATATAAGTATATAACAGTTCATCAATTATAATTTTCACAATTTGAGCTTCATTAGCACATAGAAAAAAACAACTTTTAAAAAGTTTCACCACACATGAAAAGGACCTTTCTTGTTAACACATCGGTTATTCATTTTTTTTTTCATCAACAACGTACATATATATATATCGACAACACACACACACACACACACACATACACACACACACACACACACACACACACACACACACACACACACACACACACACATATATATATATATATATATATATATATATATATATATATATATATATATATATATGGATATATGGTGTTAATCGTGACACCCTACACTGAAGATTCCCGAAAGGATGAAACACTAGTGTCTGTAGGTATTTAATCATTATAGTAAATTATAGTAAAAAAATAATTATGACAGCCCCTTTAAGAAACTCGTTTCTTATCGTTGAGCACTTTCAGTTGAAATAAAGTCGGTCAATTTAGCTCTCATGCATAGGTTATCGTATAACGATTAGATCACTGTGATTGGCCTAAAGAACATTTAATATTAAAATGTTTAAATTCAACGTTATTTCTCGCTGTAGCTGATTGGATATGGTCTTTGCTAATCGAGCTAGAGATGGCTCATGTTGCCGGGTTCGAATCTGTTGACTGGTGTTAATTGTGACACCTTGCAATGAAGATTCTCAAAAGGATGAAACACTAGTGTCTGTAGGTATTTAATTATTATAGTAAAAAATAATTTTATATATATATATATATATATATATATATATATATATATATATATATATATATATATATTATATATATAAAGTATCAAGAGGTCTTTATCTGCATTTTTTAAAAAATTAAAAATACTTGCTTTGCAATGCAATAATCTCGAATTCTGTAGTAGTTAGCATTTATTTTCCTTCTATTGCATGTGCACTAGGACACCTAAACAGAGAAACTGAATCACTATTAACAACTGCACAAAATAATGTGATTAGAGCCAACTATATCAAAGCTAAGCTTTTGGCCTTGATAAGTGGTGACTCATTAGTAAGAAAAAGTTTTAATTCAAACATCAAAAATAAAAGATACCCATTTGTCACATTTGGTTTGGTTGTTTTGTCTTTCAGGTTATTTAATGCCAAATCTGGTGATTTTGGAAAATGGTTTTGTGATTCAATTTTCTTAAGTCTTCAAATATTCATGGTGTTTAGTTCATTTGTTTCACAGGGGACAATTGTTGTTTTTGTTTTTGACTTTGCAGAACATGATTGAGTTTTACAAAGGGAAAGGAAAAAACAATAAAATCAATGTTTGGTGCATTTAAGTCAGAAAGCTGATACCTTCAGACAGCCTGACCTACTAACATCAGGGTGTCACATCTGAGCTGATGCACCAATCACTGGTCTGTCTCTCTTACACAGGATCCACAAAAGAACTTCTAATCTAATAGGTCCCACATTATCTAGCAAGCTTCAGCCTCTGTCTCATCACTATAGTGATAAGTTGATCACTCCAACTGGTAAGTTGGAGTTATCTGTTCTGCTTTATATTATAAAACTGGAGTTAAGCGTCATTCCTCTGAATCTTTGTATGAAAATAGTTTAACTTTTTACTTTTCTCTATTGAATGTGCTCTCGTGAGGAGGCAAGTAAATAGGAACTTATCAAGCTAAATAAAATATATATCTTTGACTATAAGACTATAGCGATTTGTACATAGATACTTATGGCTATCGTCACATTGACACACTGGTTCCTGTTAAATCGATCCCCAACCACATGTCATGGGAAGATGACATACAAAACCTAGAATTTTCATATGGTTACCCATCTGGTACTGGCCAGTATCCATGTTGCTTAAATAAAAAGTTATCCATTACATAATGTTTGTTTTCCTTAATGGCTACGGCTGTAAAGCAGACATAATATGAGAGTATGTGTTAATTCATGACCTCAGATTGACAATTTTAAAAGAATATAAGATGTTGCCAGATTTAATTTCATAGATTCCGCTCATGAGATTAAAACAAAAGGGAAAACAGAACAAGATGAATTGATATACGCGTGTTCTCATTTCACACCAGATTAGCTTTCCTCTGACATTTTTACTTCCGGTATCTTTCATTAGGCATGTCCGATAATCTGTTAACTCCCAATATGCAAAGGGAGGCAAATCTTGGCGAGACACTAAACCATCTTTATTAGAGAACTTTCTTCTCATCCTCATCAAAGAAAATTTTCATGGACATAGTTTCTTTCCAATTTTCCATTTAGAGAATACATTAACATGGGACTGATTCCCTGCAGATCAAAATACACAAAAGACAATATCTTCTGTTACTGATTGCAGAAAGACGGCGCTGTTTTACAATTTGTCATTGTGGAAAGGGAGACAACTCTCGTTTACTAAGAGATTCGTTCATAGATAGATACATAGATAAATAAATATATATATATATATATATATATATATATATATATATATATATATATATATAGAGAGAGAGAGAGAGAGAGAGAGAGAGAGACGTTTTAGCTCATTAAAAACATGCAAAAGTTATAGCTTGTTGCATGAGCATGAGTGGCATGAGTATGAGTAGCATGAGCATGAGTAGTATGAGTGTTTTATGCCAAATTGACGATTGAATATAATTTCTGCTCACTTTTGCATTACATACTAATCTCTAATAATCACTAACAGTGCATCGAATGGATACCATATTACTTAGTTTGCTGCACCTAATCATAACAAAGATCCATACAAAATTTTGGCCAAAGCGACCCAGCGGTTTCTGAGAAAAAGTAGAACGGGCACAGACAAACTAAGAGAAATACAGTATAGACGTTTTATCCCATTAATTTAATGGCTCAAAAAAAAGTCTTGTCTATATTTCTTTTAGTTGACTTAGAACGAGCACTTTATACCAAATTGATGTTTGGATTTTGTTAAATTTGTGCTCATTTTTGCATGAAATACTAATTTAGTTTCCAAGAAAACTCCTAGAATAAATATGGTAATGTGATTATTAATCCATATTAATCCCTTACTGAACATCGAACGGATACCTTAATACTTAATTCTCTCCACCTTATCATAACAAAAGCCCATATATAATTCCAGCCAGATCAGTTCAATAGTTTCCATCAAAAAAGTGTAATGGACAGACAAACGGACTAAGAGAAATATAATATAAACGTTTTCTGTTGTACGTACCTATTATAATTTAACTATCTCAAAGACTTTTCCGCAAAATTGTATGGAGTAATTTGTTACACGATCTATATATATATCCGTCACTTTAAACCCATTCCTTTTTTTTTTCTTTTTTTTTTTTTACAAATATTAAATCCACTCCTGGATTTTACTTTGAGGTTCACCACACCCTTTTTGGGTGGGTGGCAAATGCTTCCACTGACAATTAGTTCTTTGGACGTTGTAACATACTTGCTGAGCCAAATGATATAAGCTCCAATTGTTAGGATTCGAAAAAATTCTGACTTTTAGAATTCAAAAATATCTGACTATTACTCATTTGAAAGTCATCCAGCCTGATCTGATAGCAGCAGAGAAAAAGCTGGAAGAACAACCAAAACAATGATGGCTGGATAACCTACGCTAAAATCTGAAGATGATTAGTCTTGGTTCTGATCGAACCTTTGACCATGTATTGAGAAGGAAATCCAATGTGGAAGTGAATGAAAATGTTATTTCTTAAAATTTATTATACAAGTTTTAAAATGAAAATGTAAATTTTATTATTCTTTTGTTAGGCCTTTTTTTTTTTCTTTACAACCAAACGATTTATTTTTAGAAACTTTTTTATGTTGTTTTTTTTTATGGGAGTGGAAGAAACAAAATGTATTTTAATTAGAAGAATTTGCAATAAAAATCCCAGGAAGAGGATTCAGAATTCATTGAGGATGTGTTTAAAATTACTAATGACACAGGAAGCATCAAAATATGTACTGTGTTGGGGAAGATGTGTGTGCACAATATTTATAGATATTACAAAAGTCAGAGGAATTACATAAGCACCAATTAAATCATATGTTTTCTAACTGTAAAAGAAATATTTGTTGGCAGTTTTAGAAGAAATCATTTCTTAAAATAAAATTTCCTCATTTTTTTTTTTAAATATATTTTTACTCAAATTTTCTAATCTGATTAGGTTCTTGTCTTGAAATTTTCTGATTTGATTTGTTCCATAAACATGTAATTTTAAAAATCAGATGTTTTAGTTAAGGATGGATCAAATATCTATCATCTTTCCTGGACACTAGACCAAGAAAAAATACTAAACCAACACTGACAATAAATTTGAATAAATAGAATAGAAATGCATTTAAAAAAATGGAAAGAAATGGTGTTGAAAAGAGAAATCAGTAGATAAACAGTGTAGAAAAGAACAATTTTCGTTTGGATTCCGACTAATGTTCTCATCTTGGATGCTAATCTCACAATGTTTCGGATGATGTAAAACTCAACAACCTTTTTCAGGTATTACACATTCACAGTGGCCGGTTGTTCAAAATACATTTGTCCAGTTGACATAAATGCTAACATCTACTTTTGTCGCTGTTACAAGATATATACACACTGACAACAGGTAAAACCACAACACAGTTGATTTATAAAAAAATATATTGCTTTTATTTCACATTGACAAATCAGCTTTTGATTATAAATTATTACTGGCGTTTTGCCGTTTCTGAAAGCTGCATGGGGTTGGTGCGGATTTAGGCAGTTGTCGGGTGGTGAATAAATGGTGATGAACCTTGCTCTCTCTCTCTCTCTCTCTCTCTCTCTCTCTCTCTCTCTCTCTCTCTCTCACTGACTGACTGACTTTCTCTTTATGACGATTTATTTATAAAACATTCTTTTCCTATTAGAATGTGTAATATTTTCTTTGTCTATTGTTTGAATCCTTTGACCGATATCCTCTCACATATTTCTGGGTAAGATTATGCATTCCATTAGACAATGGTGGAAAGTTGTGTTCTTCACATTGAATCCATTTAACTGTGTGCAACCCAGCGAATGTTTTTCTTCCCTGGGTTGCCTGTCAATATCTAACACAGATACATCTTGTTAAACTCAGGAATTTCTCTCTGTCTCTGTCTCTATCTTTCCCTCCTAGTGATTTGGAATAAAGATCAAGTTGAATAAATCTCCTCTGTTTTCCCTCAGTTTTCATAGGAAGAAATAAGAAGCTTTGATCTCAAGAAAGTAATGCCTAAGTCTGGAAGGATCATGCAAATGAACATGCAAGGATAACATACATCTACTAAGATATGAATACAATTTATGAACTTTAATGTTTCTGTAAAAATGACTGCACATTGTTTTGTTTATTTATTTATTGACCCCAAAACAGGTTCAATTGACATTGAAACGTAAGGATCTACTGTGAATTAGGGGCCAGATTTATAGAGACGTCTTAAGTGGAGAGTTGTGCAGCAAGATGTTTGTTCACATTACATTTAAATTTTAGCATGTTGGTACACTAAATGAAATAGCAAGGAAATTCCAAATGCAAATAGTTCAAGGAAGGAAACTATTACAGTAGAACACTTTCCAACATCTTTGGACATTTACAGCGAAGGAGTGGGATTCTGTTGCTTCTCAGGTTAGTTGGCGGTATTTCCATTGAGGGAATACAAGTGCAGCAAGTTTGTCAGAGCACATTCCATGGAAGTATTTATAAAACAAATACATAGATGCAACAGTATGGTGATTGGACAGGGGCTGGAGCTTGATAGACAGTGTGAGGCTAATTAACTCTAAAACAAAATATTCTATCTGATGAGGCTGAAAGTTTACATGGTGCTTACTGACAATAAGGAAAAGTTAAGGGGAAAATTAAGGAAAAACATCTTTAGGCCTTGGCATTTCGAAGCTAAATGCTTCTCATCAGAAGAGGAGAAGGGCCAGAATTATACAAACTGCAAATATACAGAAAAAAGTTGGCTAAATGACATTTAGAAATAGAATGAGAATGAAGGAATAGGATGAAATGGTAAAAAGTAATTAAATGTAGATACAACATATAAGAGTAATTTATATGTAGGTAATATTAAAAAAAATATTCTTTAGCTCAATTAAAAAATGTCCCCTTTTGAAATATATTAAAAATTCTATTGTTTTAGTCGATGGGGCGACAAATTTATTTGGAATAATTTATTTTAAGATGGGGTATAGTCGGTAATTTAACAGTGCGGACGCACGTATGCAAATGCGAAATGACGTCACAGTGTTTTTGCTCTCTTGATAGTGTTGAGCTTTTCTTATCTTGATAAGTTTTGCTTTGTTAAAGATTTACTCTTCGATAACATAATTATTTTATATATATATATAAACAATTTTGTTTTCATGACGCTCACCTAAATTTGACCAATGGCCAGTTATACTATACATCCTTTTCTTTTGTTTTTCCTGCCTGATAATTGCAGTGCATTTCCTCTCCTTCTTATTGCCCTCTTCATCAAAACGAAAGGCAGACTGGATGTGAACTCTAACCTGCTTTCGTCTATTTGCGACCAACCAATGCAGCCATCTGCTTATTAAGTTGTCCCCCTTCTCGACTTTCTTCAAATTTCTGGTTCCTGTTCTGATTCTATAAACCACTTCAGAACAAGAAAGAAAAAAAAAATAAAGAAAAAAAATGTCTACACTTTTCATTCTTCTTATTTTTATCTACTTCTCTTTTCATTTCTGTCTCAAGATTGTTTGTTTTCTTGAAAATTCTTTGAAGTCATTCAACCATGTTTCTTTGCTTTTGATGCAAGTTGAACAGTCATTTTAAAGTCGAGATTCAAGGTCAGAAATTTGTGGCACTAAGAAAGACTTGAACCCACTACTACATGATTTGCAGTTGAGTCAGAGATCAGTGAAATGTTGTTTTTCCCTAGAGAACTCTTCATTACAAAAAGTTAAAAAAAATCATTGAATAAACCTAAATATAGATCATACATTGTATTTAATATATTGTATTTCTTTCGTTGAATGATAGGCTTTGTTATGAAGCTTGGAAGTGGGATAGAAAATACAAAATCAATATTTTTAGAATAAATATAGGGATAAAACGTCGTTGAATAGTCTTTGACTGTTTACTATTAACTTATTTTCTTTTTCTTTTTACACAGGCATAACCACATTATAAAGGCCAAGAGGCCACTCAAGGATAAGGGTTAAAGAGTGTACAGTAGAAATTGGAAAATATAGTAATCATTAGTAATGAAAATTCGGTAAATTTGTTAACTCATATGGAACGGCTCATCAAGAACTTATTTACGTTAGACTTGAAGACAACCATATTGTACTCAGCCGGAAAGCAGGAAAACAGAAGACAATTCCACAAGCGTGCAGTTCTAAGAAAGAAACTTTGTTCATGGAATCTACGTTTAGGTTTCGGCACAGATAAAGAATGGGGGGAATTATTGATAGTGTTTTCAGCTAGACGAGTGTTTCTTATGAAAGTTTGGTCAGGGGGACCATAGACTGAAGCTCAGTCGAACACTTTCCATGAAAATAACGATACATCAGAGACAAGATCTTACTTAATTTCTATCAGTCCTTGGGTTAATTTCTAGTGGACTGAGGGTAAAATATCAACCTATGGAATTACAGGTGATTTTGTAACTCAGTTTGAATCTTTTGACTGGCAGGAATTATTACTTCCTACATTGATGATTGCATAATCATAAAACATTAATGTCTGCAGCTATAAAAATAATTGCTATATTAAAATATTAAAAAATTGAAAAATATTATCAGTATATATATATATATATACAATTAACAATGTCGTCTCAGGAGAGGTGTGGTTGGAGATTGCACACCGCCTGCCACAAAAATTTCATACACAAGCAACCCTTCGTGGATATCCATAGTTTGTCCAAGACTGAAGGAGCCTGCTATATATATATATATATATATATATATATATATATATATATATATATATATATATATATATATATATATATATATCTTTATTCGATTGGCAAAATTTTAGAATAATTATAAAAAAGTGAACCATATCGTAAATTCAATCAACTAAAAAAAATGGAAACCGGGGTGAGGAAAAGAAAAAATATATATATATATAATGGGGCAAGTTATATGTACAATTAAATAAAATAAATAAGTCGATTAAAAAACGATCGTTAAAATATACCCAAAGCGCTTTTCGTTCAGACAAACATTTTCAAGGGTCATAAGTCTGAAAATTATTATTTTTTTAGAATATTTGGTAGTGATATGGAATACGAGCGGAGAGGAGGTTAAGAAGAAGAAAAAAAAAAAACCCTGACTACCCAAATAATTCTAACTGAAGCCGGAGGTTTCTCTGCTTGCACAAAGTAGGGGGGGTAGCAATGATGGCAAGTGCTTCGAGGACAGACAGGTGGAACTTTGTGCGTCCTCGGTACAAAACAGAAAAACACTCCGGAGAGAAAACAAGACCGCACTCCTTTTTATCGACCAAGTGTTGGCCGATGGACGATTCTATCAGTTGAGATTTTCTGGTAGTAGGTTGATGATCCCGGATGAAACGGGGAACATGTTGGGTGATTCTGACCTGAAGACGCTGGGTCGTCTTGCCTATATAGACGGCACCACACCGACATTGAAATTTATAAATAATATTACTTGTTTGGGAGATAGGCAAGACATCCTTACGAAATGAGGGAAAGGCGGTTTTTGTGGAAAAGGCAATACGGAGCGATAGAGCACCAAAATTAGAAGACACCAGAGAGGAAATCTTATCGCAAATAAGTTGGCCTTCAAGTCCAATCCAGGGTAACCTAAGGTATACCGGAAATCTACATGGACCGTATTTTGGTAGCTCAGAAAAGGATTGAATTTTTTTATTAATAACTAAGTTAACTAATGGAGGTGGATATCCATTAGTAATAAAAATCCTTTTAATGTTTTCAATTTCCACATCAATAAAAGGTGGGGAACAAATAGAAAGTACCCGATGGGTTAAGTTTCTAATAAGATTTAGTTTCCTGGTTGTGGGTGCAAAAGAATCCCAACTAAGATAAAGACCAGTGAAAGTGGGTTTTCTATAAATAGATGTCATAAAGGAAAGCCCACGTTTAGAAACTAACACATCAAGGAAAGGAAGGGAGTTATCTTTTTCCACCTCCATCGTAAATTTGAGAGAAGGGTGTAAATTATTTAATAAGTGGAAAAAGGACATAGCTTCATCATGCGTTGCGAAACAAGAAAAAGTGTCGTCAACATAACGCATGTAAAATGCTGGTCTAGGGCACTTGTCAAACAACGTCTGTTCTAAAAAACCCACAAAAATATTGGCCAAAGTTGGGCCAAGGGGTGATCCCATCGATATACCGTCGAACTGGCGATGAAAATGTTTGTCTGAACGAAAAGCGCTTTGGGTATATTTTAACGATCGTTTTTTAATCGACTTATTTATTTTATTTAATTGTACATATAACTTGCCCCATTATATATATATATATATATATATATATATATATATATATATATATATATATATATATATATATATATATATATATATATATATATATATTTTCTTTTCCTCACCCCGGTTTCCATTTTTTTTAGTTGATTGAATTTACGATATGGTTCACTTTATATATATATATATATATATATATATATATATATATATATATATATATATATATATATATATATATATATCATTTCATAAGCTGAAAAGCTATAGCAAGCATCTATATGAGTACTTTAACCATAGTTCCTGATTTCAAAAGGCGAAAAATTAAAAGGTAAATATTTGTACGTATGTTTATATGTATATGTGTGTATATCTATGTATATGTATATATGTGTGTACTTTTTCATATATATGCATGTATGTATTTGTGTATATATGTATGTATAATATTGTACTTAAACCAAATTTATATTTATAATTTTACTCTATTTTATTTCTATCTCTAACCCATATTAATTTTCTTATCAAGTTTAAATCCATACCTTTATTTTAATTTTTTCCAGATACATCTGCCTTACTTTTAATGCTAGGTTTATTTATGGTGTCTTTTACATTTAATAAAAACCCTTCCCAATATTTGCTGATGAGGAAACCGTGTTTGTTAAAAAACTATATGTAATAATTATTGTCCGTAACTTGATGTCTACCACAATAAAAACACTGTTTTCCGAAACGATCGTACAAATAATTGATTTTGTTGTTGTTCCTTCTATTGAAACGGATTTTTAATTTAATCATAATTTGATTTTTAAATTATCAATCACATTACTAAATATTAAATTAGCTCTAGGATATTTACCTATCGAGCTTATTATATATCTAAATTACAACGAGCACTTTTCTTTCCCTGTATTTTAATTAAACTAGTAATTTTACTATTACATTAAAATACCCTCTGCTCTTTAGACTATTGTTCTAATCTCCTTTAATATATATATATATATATATATATATATATATATATATATATATATATAGTTTAGTAGAAATGGTAATTAATAAAAACTGAAGAAAGTGCTCAATACTGTTGTAGAGCAAATATGCGTTTTATTTTTTATTACCGTATCTTTCTGTTAAGTTACATTATTGTTTCAGCTACTCGGCCAGACAGCCAAAACAACGGCCGAGTAGCTGAAACAATAATGTAACTTAACAGAAAGATACGGTAATAAAAAATAAAACACACACACACACACACACATATATATATATATATATATATATATATATATATAATTTGTAAAAAAATTATATATATATATATATATATATATATATATATATATAATTTTTTTTACAAATTTCATCATAAAACATGTGAAATCATATGTGATAACCTGCCCTCATCAGCTGCCAACCAGAGTGATAATACAGTTTCGGCGGCTCAAGGCGGTACTGCCACTCTTGATGCTACCAAGTAGCTTTTGCCACCGAGCGGGGTATAAAAAAATCAAATTAACAAAAAACGATCAACAAGGAGAAATCATAACATCTGTTCATGCTGAAGTCTTTTTGCTCTCGACCAAATCTAGCTGGATACATATTGAGCTTTTCTTAAGATGATCAGAGGCAACTTTCAAGTTGCGGCCTGTGATTCCTATTTTTGTAAAAAACGAAATGATCGAGTGTCCTAGAAATCCATGACAACCCTCAATGGCATCTCCAATCTATATATTATTATTATTATTATTATTATTATTATTATTATTATTATTATTATTATTATTATTAATAATAATAATAATAATAATAATAATAATAATAATAATAATAATAATAATTTCGAGACTTCCTCTGGATGAAATAAAGACGAAACGTTGATGAACACATAACTCGGTTTGTTCCTTTTTATTTCTCTATTTTGTCGGAATACTATTTCCATTAATTTCATTATATATATAAATACTAGCATGGATACCCGGCGATGCCCAGGCCGACATGAAGTTTCGTTTGCAACAAACCTGCTATAATAAGGATATTAATCATGTATATTGTGGGCAACGTCGATATATCCCACAACAATTTCAAAAATAAAAGAACAAATAAACACATGTAAATGTAATCGCCCCCAAAACGAAGTACATGATACCCTCTACACCAGATATTTCGGCAGAATGGATACAAAGAGAATGAGCTATTCTCCAGATATTGAGCACTTTTTGTTGCTCGTGCGCTGGACCCCACCACCACCAAAAAAATAAATGAATAAAATAAAAAATAAATGAATCAAAACAACTTTTGTTTCAATAAAAATAGCAGCGAGTGCCAAAGCGATCGAAAAAAAATAAGTAGCCGTGTAGGCAGACTCCAACCTGAAAAGCGAATAAAGGGAAAAGTTAATTTGCTCACTGTAGAAATAATAACGTTATAAACATTAACGCGTTTGAAAAGTTTAAGAACAAAATGGATTTTTTTTTATTATTGTTTTTTTTTACCGGCTTTTTTTTTTTCGTAAATAAAAGAAATTTTTGACTTGTTTCTGTTTCTCTTTTTTTTGGGGGGGGGGAGGGGGAGTTCAATTCCCGGAACTCTCAAAGATTCTGTATAGTCATTTCAAGAATAATAAAAACAAACAAATGAGATCTTTTCGTTTATTCGTAAGTGTTTTATTTATTAATTAATATATTTTTTAATATTTAAAAATCAAACAAAACATCTTTCTGTCTACACGAAATTATTTTTTCACGCTAGAAACTTATTGAGCTTAGCAAATTATTTTATGTGAGGAAGAGTTTCTTTTTTATCTTTCAAACTTCGGAACATATAAAAACTCGTCGGGGCAAATAACTCTACCCGTTTTTAAAAAATCGATGTCGGAAATAATGATTCCAAATAAATTAAAGTAAGTATATTATCAATATAATTATTATTTAAAGTTGATGAAATAACAATATTAAATAGAAAACTTAAAATAACTCTCTCGATAGAAACTTAAACTAACATAAAGCTATTTAATAAATTCGATTTTCCTTAATATATATGCAAATGAGGTAATCTCTTAATCACATATTTTGAAAGAATTATACTATATATAGAAATAAATGAAATATTGAAGTAATGCACCTTTTGTATATATTAATCAAATTATGAACAAACAAGCAAAGAGAGAGGAATACGAATTTATATATATTTATGATTGATAATTTATAATTAATTAAAAATCTGTTTCATAAGAAGGAACAACAAAGCCAATAAATTGTACGATCGTTTCAGAAACGATGTTCTTCTTGTGATAGACATTAAGTCATGGACAATAATTTTAACATATAATTTTTTGAAACAAAGTCTCCTCATCAGCAAAAATATTGGGTGGGGTTTTGAATGTTACTATTTTATTAAGTTCCATCAATAATTCAAATATTATTATTACTTTTATTTGATTACAACTAATAAGATTCTTTTACCTTATGTAAGGCAGCATAATAGCTGATTATCTCCCTTTGATCATTTTCCTAGCCAAATACAATTATCTCCCTTTATTTTTTTGAATATATTATTTAACTTTTAAATTAGGCGTTACTAACGAATTCTAGCCGATAAAACTATCTTTGTTAAATTTTCTTAAAAACATCTATTATAACCTTATATTAAAACCCAATTCAGCTTTATAATTTTATTCTAATTTTTATTCTCAACTTATCTTACTTTGTTTATCAACATCAATCAGTAACTATTTTCCTTTATATTTGAATATTTTCCAGATACATCTGCCTTACTTAAAAAATGCTAGGTTTATTTTGGTGTCTTTAAAAAAAAACCCACTCAATATTTTTGCTGATGAGGAGACTTTGTTTCAAAAAACTATATGGTAAAATTATTGTCTATGACTTAATGTCTATCTCAATAAAAACATTGTTTTCGAAACGATCGTACAGTTTATTGGCTTTGTTGTTCCTTCTTATGAAACAGATTTTTAATTTTTAATTTTGATTATAAATTATCAATCATCTTACTAAATATTAAAATAGCTCCAGGATATATATGCCTATTGAGCTTATTATATATCTGCATTACAACGAGCACTGTTTTTCTTGTATTTTAATTACATTAGTGATTTAACTATCACATTAAAATACACTCTGCTCTTTAGACTGCTGTTCTAATTCCCTTAAGATATATATATATATATATATATATATATATATATATATATATTGTTGCCCATTTTTTATTTGGACGTAAACAAATATTTTATTTTATTTTATTTATTATTTTTTAAAAACAGTAATCTACGTACATGCATGTTTTGGGGCCATACTCCTCTTCAGTGTAGCTTGACTGTTATTAGGAATCGAACCCAGGACCTTGCGTATTTCAGTCCAGCGTGTTAATCCATTACGTTATAATGCCATAGATTTACTGTTTAGTTTTTATCGTTTATATATACGTAGATTCTGTCGTTGATTTTTAAACAATACTAAGCTTAGCGTCTCAAACTTGGAAATCGAGTTTTTTTTTTTTTAGAAAATTGCCCATTTTTTATTTGGACGTAACCAAATAATATTTTATTTTATTCATTCATTATTTTTTAAAAATATATTATACACACACACACACACACACACACACACACACACACACACACACACACAGATATATATATATATATACATATATATATATATATATATATATATAATGGTTAAAAGATCAGACAAGTGCAGAATTTTGTTTTTAAAGAAATATATTTATTTTTTAAAATTTCGAATTTTTGCCTCGTAAACGAGTCTTCATCAGGAAAATTTCGGACAATTTTTTTTTTCTCCTTACTTGCCATGATGGTGTTTGGCACAGACCTCATTAGTTGTCAAAGATCGAGATTTTTTCAATATCACAGTGCTGAAGACAATGACAAACACTATCATGGCAAGTAAGAATAAAAAAAAAATAGTCTGAATTTTTCTGAGGAAGGCTCTTTTATGAGTAAAAACATTAGAATTTTTAAATAAATAAATAAATAATATGCATATATATATATATATATATATATATATATATATATAAAATATATATATATTATTTATTTATTAAAAAATTCTAAATTTTCTAAATTCTAAATTTTTATTTATATATATATATATATATATATATATATATATATATATATATATATATATATATATATATATATATATATATATATGTGTTCTTCAGCAAAGCATTGAGTTTCCTGGAGACACCCATGATCCAAACTCTAGCATACCTTTGACCTGATCCCTCCTAACCTTCTTTTTTATTTTTAGTAGGACATCACCACTTATGAAGCAGTAAAGGTCACTTGAGTATAAGTATCAATAAGTGTAAATGGCCGGTGAGACAACACTGTGACAATCAGTAATTGTGGAAACCGGGTAAAATTTGATTATTTAAGACGACGGCTCAACAGGAACTTGTATGCAAAGTCAAATTAAAATTTACTTGTTGAGAATTGCTCTAACTCAAAACCGTTTTTAAATTGACACAAATTCTGGATATTCATATCAATGTTATATTTCTTTTAGGCATAGAGCTCTTTTCTTTTTTTTTTTTTTTTTTTGTATTTATGCTTATTTATTTGTTTTTCCCGCTTGAACTTTGCAAGCAGAATTTTGCTCTCTACCCCTAAATTAAGTTAAGTTCTCTCTCTAGACTCCTGTTTTTTTTTTTTGTTTTTTTTTTTGTGTGTGTGTGTGTGTGTGTTTTTTCGTACTAATATCTAAAAAATATGATTTTTTTTCTTTTGTATTTCTTGTCAAAAACTACGTTTCCCCTCTTTAGCCAAGTAAAAATGTACTTTTTGTTAGATGTGAGCATCATTCAAACTGAAAACCGCTTTTAAATCGATAGAATTTCTTGACATGTAAGGGAAGGGAACCCATCGCCAAATTTCCCCTAAAAGAAGTTAAGAAAACTTTCTTTCTCGAACCCAAACTCTTTTCAATATAAAAATAACTCGTATGAGAATGTTGATTGTGGCATGACCATGCTTTGTTATGCAGTAACATGAAACTCTGCATGAAGAGACGGGGAAAGAGTGCTGATCTTGCATCCACACGAGCTAAACAAGTGCAGGTGTTTGCGTGTGTGTTTGAGGATTCTTCCCCTGGCCCACACATCGCAAATGTCCAAGACCGATAAGAACACTTAAAAAAATTCAGTCTACAATCCATCCATTTATAGCCCTTGAGCCCCTGGAGGGGCATAGGCCATCTACAACTTTTGTAGATGCCTTTTGTAGCGAGGAGTTCTTTTTACAGGGTGAGGGTGCTGGCCCCACTCCCAACCTTCCCAGAAGGTACCATAGTTCTGGCCAGGCTCAACGTTGCTTAACTTCGGTGATCTGTCGAGAACTGGTGTGATTGTGCTGTACGCTGTCGACAATGCCTTTGGTCAAAAGATATAGTCAGCTGATTATTTTGAAGCCTTTTTTATGTTAATGGTTAACCCCTTATCAAGGTCAAAAGCCACTCGAGGTTAAGGGTTACTGAGATTTATAGTTGGACGATGGAAAAGTATGCATTATTTACAGCCGAATCCAGAAATCTTTATAAAAGTTTTTATACTTCAAGATCTTTATATCTTTAAATATTTATTCATGGTATTTGGTTTGGTTGTTTTGTAGAGGGAAATTGTCGGTTTTGTTGTTGACTTTGGAGAACATGATTGAGTTTTGCAAAAGAAATGAAAGAAACAAATAACATCAATGTTTAGTGCATTTTAGGCTGGGAGCCAGTATCTTCAGACAGCCTGATCTGGCAAGTCCGACGTTGTTGCGAGACTTACTTTCTCATAGAGAAAGACTGGCAGCTTTCTCTATTCGAAGCGCTGAAGGACCATCGAAGAATTCATCGCTTATTCAACTGAACAACACTCCTCATCAAAGCGAAAATGTGACGTAAAGTACGTTTCACTCTTCGTAATTGAGGCTTCCTTTTTGGTTTTACTTTTGACGTATTTCATAATTAACAAATGGTCAGCTATTTCCTTTCCACTTTCGTGAAAGGGAAGACAATCCGCTTGTTTAAAAATAAACTCAAACTGTACACAAATCATTGACATATTTAGAGGGAAAAAGTAAGTATCGCCATAGATAAAAAAATTTTTTAGTTGCGTCTTGATAGAAAGTTTTTTTTTTTTTTTTTTTTTTTTTTTACACAGGAGTCACCACTTACCAAGGCCCGGAAGCCACTCAAGGATAAGGGTTAAGGAATGTACAGTAGTCAATGGGACAATATCGTAGTAATTTTTAGTAGTGGAAATTTGGTAAATTGGATTACTTAAGGGAGAGCCCTCATCAAGAACTTATTTACATTAGGTTTGAAGACAACCATATTGTAGTCAATTGGAAAGCAGGCAAATGGAACAGAGTTCCACAAGCGTGCAGTTCTAATAAAGAAGATTTGTTTAAGTTTAAGCACAGATAAAGAGTGGAGGAAATTATTGACAGTAGTTTCAGGTAGACGAGTGTTTTTTGTGAAAGTTTGGCAAGGGGTTACCATAGAGTGGAGCTCAGATGAGCACTTACCATGAAAGTAACGATAAAATAGAGACAGGGTCGCAATGTCTCTTCTGTGAGAAAGACGTTGAAGGGACGAGAAAAAGACATTTCACACTAGGCTACAAAGTCTATTTTGTAACTCTGTCAAGGCAGGGTAAACTGCTTCTAGCAGTCTCTGCCCAGATGTGGCAACAATACTCCATCCTTGAACGTATAGAATGATCCTACCATTTTTCCAGCGACCATGGCAACGGATTTGATGTACGTGTTCCATTTTAGGAAGTAAAGTTCAGACCCAGAATCTTGTCAAAACATGGAACCTCCCCAAGATGAAGAGTCATTCATTTGAATTGATGCCAGAAAGGAATCAGAGTATTGATGATGTAAAGATAGAAGTTTGGTTTTAAATGCATTAAAATTAACCAACCACCTCTTTCCCCACTGCACCATATACTGAAGATCAAAAGTTATAGGTCCTGGATATGACCTTAAACTATATCCAGTGGTGAGGCCCCAGCTGCGGCCTTTGGGAAGTGTGGAGCCACCCTTTAATTGCCATTGTTCACAGGTCCACTCTGACCCGGAGTGGTAGTACCTGTTAGGGTCCCAACTATGGGTTAAATAGAAACCGACTTGAAAACAACAAATATATTCTATTAAAAAATTAATCTTCAAAATCTTTGGATTCGGCATTAAATAACCTGAAAAGGATTGATATGCCATAAAACAAAAAACAACCAACCAACCAACCAACCAACCAACCAACCAAAAGAGTTATAATCAGCATTGATTATGTAGGTAAAAGGAGTTGACAAGTTCCATCTGTCTTCAAAACTAGCTATAGTTTTATAAAAAAAAATTTCAACTAATAATTTAAAGACCAAAATGTTAAAAAATATATGGTACTTTTTTTTATTTTTGTTATTTTGGATGATATTTTTTCTTTCCTTAGTGGAAAGCTGTTTCAATCTGCCAATAGTAAATGCCGCTGGCATATACAGGGTGTCCACAAAATCTGGCTGAATTATGTAGCCAAACTTTGTGGACACTCTGTAGATTATGCAGCCAGATTTGTGGACACCCTGTAGATTATGCAGCCAGATTTTGTGGACACCTGTAGATTATGTAGCCAGACTTTGTGGGTACCCTGTAGATTATGCAGCCAGATTTGTGGACACCCTGTAGATTATACAGCCAGATTTTGTGGACACCTGTAGATTATGTAGCCAGACTTTGTGGGTACCCTGTAGATTATGCAGCCAGATTTGTGGACACCCTGTAGATTATACAGCCAGATTTTGTGGACACCCTGTAGATTATGTAGCCAGACTTTGTGGATACCCTGTGGATACTGCAGCTAGACTTTGTGGACACCCTGTATATATAATGGTAGGAATCAGGGTCAATTTTTAAAATCCAACTCCGATTATTACTGAATATTAGAAGAATTTAAAATAAGAAGTTGGAGTCTGATTCACAAGGATAAGATGCAGAAATGTATCTGTAATTTGATTGGCCTCACCCCCTTTTTTTTTTACAATCTTTCTCTCACAGACGAGATGTTGCTAGTCTCAGACTTTTATATAAATACTTGCAAGCCGCCCAGCCTTGCCCGGTAGTAAAGTGTGCCTAAATATTATATTATAATTCATAGAGTGTTTTCTAAACAGTTCATTTCTTGTAGGGAAAAAAAGAAATACTCGAGCTGAGATCGAAACCAAAACCTAAAGACAGTGAGTCAAATACGATAGCTATTAGGCCAGCTTGACATGCTCACGAAAAAGTGTTTTCAAACCTACTTATTCTTAACATAAGTAATTTGTCATGTGGAACAAGTAACGCATGCGTATTCGTGAAACAGTTGACAAACATATACAAATCCGATGGCCCCCACCCCAAGTAGCAATTTTTCTAGCAGCCTTTTTTTGGGGGGGATGGAAACCGATTAAAAAGTTTTCTACATGTCTGAATACCCTATATACCAATTTTCAAGTCTGTAGATCAAAAATTCGTTGAGTATATAGGTTGAGAATGTCCTCATGCACACATTCTCACTTTTGTATATGTATAGATCGATTATTGTAAAATGTGTTCTTCAGAATTTTCTGATCGATTCCTGTCTCCTTTAATTAAATTGTAAGTTATAAAAGTAAAACGTTCTTGTTTTCAATTTTTTCGTTGATTCTTCAATACGTTTCGTAATCTGGGGGACCAGCAAAAGAGAAGGAGGGGTTGGTGGAGGGGTGAGGACAACGTTATACGGAAGCAAGAGGTTTATATATATGTTTTGAGTTGGGCATTGTCTATTGTATAATTGTTAGTGTAAAGAATACCTCATGTTGATTTGTGGCTTCACGAAAACATAAACAAATCGCCGGTTGCTATAGCAACGCTGACAATCGTTGCGACTGAATAACAATAACAAAATAAATACAAATAAGCGAATCCATTTTCGACAAGCTTCGTTGCATGTAATAAAACACGCAAACAGAAACTAGTGCGCAAAGTGTTATTTTTATTATTTGTTATGTATTACACAGATTTTTTTTTTCATTATACATACATATTCTTACACACACGCGTGTGTGTGTAAGTATATATATATATATATATATATATATATATATATATATATATATATATATATATATATATATAGTAAGTTATAAAATATATATGGCGATTAAGCTACACTGAATATTCCGAGTTTCATCCACTCTAAGATTCTTCAGGCTTATGCGCATAGGCCTGAAGAATCCTAGAGTGGATGAAACGCGGAATATTCAGTGTAGCTTAATCGCCATATACATTTTATAACTTACTAACTAGCTCTACCTACGTATTGAGCACTTTTTAAGTAAATACTTAAAGTTTACGCATAAATCTATACTTTCGTATATTAATTTTATGTGAGTAAATTAAGTAGTTATATATATATATATATATATATATATATATATATATATATATATATATATATATATATACAGAGTAAAACGATAAAATTGTCACCTTAGCAACGACGACAGGATTCCATTTCCGTTTGATTAAAACGGTTTTCTCTTTTTTTTTTCTTTTTTTGCTGACCATCTACTAGTTGGCCAATTGTGTACAAATACCAAGAGCGACAGGAGCCTTCTATCATGCCTGAAAGTGATACAATATTCAACAAGCGAGATTGGAGATGCGCCGCTGTACAACTCATGCTCTCTACCGATCCAAGTTATGACAACAGGACCATTGTCAGCACCCTCAAAATGCTTCGCTGGATTGCCACAAATAACAACGGTTTCCAACAACGGTTAAGGTCTTTGGAGTGCTTTCAAGTGAGGGCCACATCATGCCACCTCACATCTTCGAAGTTGGCTTGAAAGTCAACACCAAAGTGTAACTGGATGTGCTGAAGAGGTGATTCCCTGGTGCAATCAGCTGACCGCTGGCAGACCCTGGCTGTGGCAGCAGGACTCGGCACCTGCCCTCAAGTCAAAAGAGACCCAGAAAAAATGCTACATCTTTGTACCCTTCTCTCACTGCCCCCCCCTCCTCCCCTGACCTGAACCTGCTGGACTACTTTGTTTGGTCATACGTTGAGAACATCACCAACATGACCTCTCGCAACACCAAAGCAAGGCTGATCACCACCCTCTGCTGAGTATATGCCCAGCTGCAGCTGGCACTTGTGGAAAAGGCATCTCATCCATTACAGCTTTTTGAATGCAGGCGAAACCATTATGGTAGAGAAGTACTCTCAACAAATGGATGAAATGCATCGGAAACTTTAACAACAACATCTAGCATTAGTCAACAGAAAAGGTGTAAGTCTTCTCCACGACAATGCCTAAATGCACGGTTCAAAACCGAACCTACAGAAGTTGAACAAATTGGGCTACGAAACTCTGCCTCGTCAGTTACTAAACTTTCCGCCACCGGGCTTTCGGGCTAGGTTAAGGTGTTTTCATACTAACTTTCGTTAGCAAGGACCGACCCCCTCCTTTGGGGAGTCAGGACCTAAAGGACCGACTCCACATTTGTGGGAGCTTGGACCCGGAAACCGATCCCCTTTTTTGGGAGACTGGAATCTCGGGACCAGCACCACTAGCTGGTAGTTGAGACCTGCTTTTGTTGTTTTTTTTTTGCATGCGTTTTTTTTTTTTTTTTTTTTTTTTTTTTTTCTTCGTTCCGGTCTCTTCCCTCTAGAGACAGGGGATGGTCTAATTCCTCCACACTTAATTGCCTGAGCAGCACTCTGACCTGCCAGGCCCAAACTTTGTCTATCTTCGCTGCTCTCCCAGTGGATCGAGCAGACAGGGTTCTCTTTCTCGCTTCCGTTGGGGTAAGTTAGTGGATAGGGTGACGTGGGGTAGGGCGGGTGCTTCGTTTCTGCTCCCCTCTGTGGGCAGGGATGCCTATCCCCTCTCTCTCTTAATTGCGACGCGGCACTCTGACCCGCTAGCACCCACTGCGTCTTTCTTCTCTGCTCTCCCCCCTCACGGGGGGATCTGAGCTGCTAACCCGACATCCCCGTGAGGGGAAGTCAAAAACTCTAATTTCTTCAAAGTCCGCTCCTCCCCCTCCTCCCCCTCCATTCCCCTGGGTTTTCTTTTCCCCCACTACACTTTGGTCCGCGCCAGCGGCCAGTGCAACCGCCACGATGCCAGGCAGGAGGGGTACGTCACCCCAAATGCGCAGCATCTCAACTGCGAACGACTCCCTATGTGAGGGAGCTGATGCATCTCCCGGCGAGACGGCGCCAGGAAACAAGGTAGGGCCCCGGCGCGCGGCGACCTTGGAAGAAAGCGGGAGGGTAGGGCCGCAGCCCGCGGCGACCCCCCAAAAAGCACCTGCAACCGCTCCCCACGAGGGCAACCCAGCGGAAAAAGCTGCCGTTAACTCACTAGCTGGGGAAAGTGCAGAACCCAGCCAACCAGCTGCACCCCAGGACGGCAGAACCAAGGGAGGAAGACCGGGGAACCCATCCCCCGCTCTCCCAAAGGGCGACTCCCCAACAGAAAAGGAGGAAAACAGCACCGCGGACCAAACCGAGGCGCTGGACGAAGATGTAATAGCCTCCATCTGCTCACTATTCGGCGGGGAAGACAGTGATTGGCCCCCCAACACTCCCCAAGAGGACCAAATACGGAAAAGGGGTGACTCTCCGGCCAGTGGTAACAAAAGCAAGCTGGAAGGAGAGACACCCTTGACAGTACCCACCAAGGCTCCAGCTGGGAACACGGCACCAGAAGGGGAGACACCTCCATCCCCCAAGGGGACAGCCACCCAGCAAAGGAAGAAAATAAGAAAGGGGAGCGGCCCGGAGAGCAAACCAAGCCAGGACGAAACAACGCCAAGGACACAATGGCCTACTTTGCCTGGTAACGGCCCAGTTCCGAAGCCAAAAATGCCCATAACAAGAGAGAGCCCCACAACACCAGCTACGCCCCCCAACCCGAGTCCAGCTGACACCCACCAGGATGGAGGACCGGCATGGGGCCCCAAAGAGCAGCAAGGGAAGTTGACGCCCGAAGACTACAGAGCACTCTTCGACTCCACTTACAAGGAGTATACCCAGGGGAACAACATCCAACCCCTCCCGGGTCAAGTGGAAGTTCTGGAGAAAAGAGTGCTCTCGCTGATAACTTCAGACACCAAGACAAGGGGTCTGACGGGCGTCAACAAGGACACCATGATGAACGTGTTGCTGGAACAGAACATTCCCGCCAACTACATCTGTAGAAGGAGTTACGCACAGTGGGATGTTCTGCTCCCCACCTCCGAAGACGCAGTCAGGCTGTCCAGGACCTGCCATCAGAGCAGGAACATAAAGCTCCAACCCATCTATATGAACAAGAGGAGAGCAAATGTTTCTGCTCTAAACGTCCCCTGCTATATGGAGGCCAAACAACTGGGGGCTATCCTAAGCCAGTATGGGGACGTAGAGGAAGTCACCCCGGTCCGCGGATTAAGAAACATCATGACCGGGGACTACAAAGTACAGATGGTCCTGGACAAGGCTGGATTCTACGCCATCCCAGCCACACTCAAGTTCGGAGAGTGGACACTCTCCCTTATAGTGGAAGGGAGGAGGCCTCATTGCTGGCTGTGCACACAACAAGGGCATATGGCGAAGGACTGTCCGAAGAGGAATGGAGGGAAGAAGCCCACAAAAGCGGCGGGAACAAGCGTGACAACAAATCAAGCCGCTGCTCCCGCGCCGGCCGCAAATCCTCCAGAGGCACCGACAGGCTGGGTGACGGTCGTAAAGAAAGGCAAGACCAACAAACAGCCATCCTTGCAGACAGTCACCCAAGACCAAGAACAACCGAAGAGCGAGACGGAGAAAATGGACACACAGACACCCTCCTCCTCAAACAAGAGGAAACTACCAGAATCTGAGGAGGAGGCCGCGTCAGAGGCAGAGGAAGAGACAACAACAGTCTCTATGGCCCTGAGCGCAACAGAGATCAGGAGGGCCAGGAGGAGGAAAAGCCGCAAGACACGCGCAAACCCTCCTACCCCCACTGAGACTGAGAAGGACTCCCTCGCAACAACAACACAGGATGAGCCCCCTGTGATCCCAACACCCCAGCAACCCGAACAACCTTCCCCCTCTCCTATAAAGGCCCCAAGAAACTCTTCCCGCCCCTCATCCCGTGACAGGAGCCAAAAAGAAGAAAACGAGCAGGCTACCCCCTCCCCAAGCGCTCAGCCTCCCCATCAACCAAAAGAGGTCCCCTTCCCCACTCCCAAAGTCCGCACTGAACGGACCAAAAAGCTCCCCTTCCTGCCAGGAAGCAGGATTTGTGAAACAGACCCTCTCCAACCGGCTCCGGACCTTAAAGGACAACAGAAGGTCCGGTACAATAAACTTAAAAACTTTGAAAAAGTCGGTGGAGACCTAGTAACAGACCCCACTAAATTCAAGGACGCTCCCTTGTTGACCACTTTCGTTAGGGTCGACAAGGACGCTAGGACTGGAGGAATGTGGGCAATGATTAAGGCAGCGAAGAATGCGATCCCAGGCCAGCAGCTGGTGGATAGGGACCATCCTTCACTGACCAACATTTTCTTTAAATGTGAGGGTAGAATCCCCATGTATGTACACCCATCGCTATACAGGGCACTCAAACTAACCTTCCCCCTGGACGTGGGGGGCGTGGCCAAGGATGGATCACCTTCATCAGATTTACTTACCGGCAGCCTTGGCCAGGCCTGCCATGTCCTCACTGCCCAGGATTTCAGACCCGTCTGTGACAGTGCTTGAGGTAAGTGATCATGTCTTTGAACTTGGCTACATTGAATGTGAGGGGCATCAGGTGTCGAAGCAAGGCCTCGCGCGTTGTGAGAGACTTGGTGTCCCTCAAGGTAGATATTGTCGCTATCCAGGAGACCCACTTTGTTTGTGACGGGGATTGTCAGGTGCTGGTAAACGATTACGATGTCTACTCAGCATATGGCAATACCTATAGTCGTGGAATCTCCTTGCTAGTGAGTCGCACCCTGTCAGCGTCGGTGAATGTTGTTCACGCAGGCGAGGACGGGCGGGCGCTTGTTGTTGATGTTGCTGTTAATTGTAGTGTTTTTCGGATTGTTGCTGTTTATGCTCCCAATGCTGCTGTAGAGAGGGCAACCTTTTTTCGACAGTTGGAGGGCTTCTTAGTGGATCCGGAACGGTTAGTTTTAATGGGGGATTGGAATGCAATCCTTGATCCCAAAATAGATAAGGTCGGGGGGACTAGCGGGTCGGCGTGGTGTGACAGCAGTCTGTCTGACCTGATGGCCTCGTGCGATCTCGTCGACAGATTTCGTCTGGATCATCCGGGGCGGGAGATGTGGACGTGGCATCCTGTAGTGCCTTCCCATCCAAGCACTTACTTGGATCGGATGTTAGTTAGAAGAGGTGATGTAGACTTCCTATCTTGCCCCACGTTCCACTTGCTAGGACACTCGGACCATAAACTTGTTATGGCCCGTTTGAGCTTAAGTGCTAGGCCTAAACTGGCCGGATACTGGAAGTTCAACAGCACCTTGTTGGAGCTGGAGGACTACCGGTTGAAGGTCACTGAGCTAATTCAGCGGGCTTTAGTGGGGGCGGTTACAGGGAGTAAGTGGTGGGTTAGTCTTAAGGCCAAAATTAGGCGCTTCTCTGTCCAGTATAGCCAACGCCTCGCGATAGATAAGGCTAAGGCAAAGAAGCGTTTAGAGGATAAGCTGACCCGGGCGGTGGAGGGGGGGGACCCCCTAGAGTTAGCACTAGCTAAACAAGATCTCAACCGCTTGGCTAGCGAGCGGTATGAAGGTCAAGTAGTTAGGGCTAGGTTAAACAAAGTTTCTAACGAGGCTGTGAATGTTGACGCTGTTGAGCGTAAGGCTGCTTTAAGGCGCGGTTCGGATGGGTACATTCGTAAAGTACATAACCTGGAAGGACACCCCTTAGTATCGACTCGGGAGATCTGCGAGGGGTTTCGGGAGCATCTATCGGTGCGCTTCACCCAACTACCCGGACTCAGGGTTGATGAGTTTGGCAGCTATTTGGCTGACTCGCCCCGCCTCACGGCGGCTCGGGCGGCTAGCTGTGATGGTCTTATTACTGAACATGAGGTCATTACTGCATTGAAGCAGGTCGGCTATAACAAATCCCCGGGGCTTGATGGTTTACCCTACGAGTTTTACTTGAGGCTGTCGCCCATGTTGGTCCCTATTCTGAAGGATCTGTTCAACCATTGGTTTGCCCAGGGTTCCATCCCTGGACAGGTGACCAAGGGTGTGATCACATTGCTGAGGAAAGGTCAACGGCATGGTGGGAGGGAAAACTTTGATGATTTTAGGCCCTTGACTCTGCTAAACACAGAGTTAAAGATTTTGGCAAAGATTCTTGCGAATCGCTTGCAGGTTGTCATCACTGACTTGATCGAACCGGACCAGACTTATGCTGTGAAGGGGAGATCGATTCAAGACAATTTGCACTTGATACGCTCGATCATAGAGGGGACAGAAGACGACGCCGAAGCCGCGCTGATCAGTTTGGATCAGTCCAAGGCATTCGATAGGGTCGACCATCGGTTCCTAGGATCTGTGCTAGAGGCCGCCGGATTTAATCCGGACTTCCGCAAGTGGATCTTTGTTCTGTATGACAGGCCGGCGGTAGCGGTGCAGATCAACGGTAAGCTGTCGGAGTCATTCGCTGTCTCTCGGTCGGTGCGACAGGGTTGTCCGCTGTCGCCTCTGTTGTATGTCCTGGCGTTTGAACCCCTCCTTCGCAAGTTAAGGGACGAGGCGGCTACACCAGTCCTGCGCGGAATAGCTCTCCCTGGAGGCACACGAGCCAGGGTTTCCGCGTTCGCCGATGACGTCACCGTGTTCGTGTCTTGCCTCACGGACGTTCAAGCGGTGATCGAGGCGCTCGCTCGATACGAAGAAGTAACAGGGGCCATCTTCAACCGTAGCAAGTCTGTTGGCCTGCGGTTGGGGGCCTGGACCGGGGTAAACTCGCTTCCAGGTATTTTCAGCTGGACCGATGGACCGGTCCGCATTCTCGGTGTCTGGTTTGGACCGGGACTTCAGCTGGAAAAGAATTGGTCGGAAGTACAGTCTAAGGTCAAATCGTCAGTAAAGACTTGGATTGGAAGGAAATTGTCCTTGAAGGGTCGGGCGGAGGCGTGTGCTACATACGTCTTTCCGCTCATCCTTTACCGTTTGTCTGTACTTCCTCTCCCTGCAGAACGACTAACCCGCTTACAAGGGCGCCTCGATTCACTTTTGTGGAACGAGGGTAAGCATTATGTCTGCAGAGAGGTCTGTGTTCAAAATCCGAGCGAGGGAGGCCTGGGTCAGCCCAGTCTCTTGTGTCATAGAAACGCAGAGAGATTGGCTTTCCTGGGTCGTTCGCTTGAAGGAGACGCTCCTTGGGTCCCTGTGGTTGAGAACTCGTTTCCCAACCTCAAACCCAACCCTTCGGTAGAAGGTCGTCGTAGACCGAAGGAGGAGTCCAAGTTCTTCTCCGAATGCCGAACCGCTCTTAGAGCTTTGCCGGGGACCAATGTCCTCGATCAGCCAAGGAAGAAACTGTATCGGGATTTAGTGGAGGGGACCGCGAAGGATCCACTTTGTAGGCGGATGGGATGGTCGATGGAGGTTGTCCGTTCTCAATGGCGTTGGGCGCCGGGACGGGAGATTCTGAATAACTCGGAATTCTCCCTGACTTGGCGACTGGTCCGAAATGCGCTGCCCCTCTTCGACGTACTTTTCCGGTATAAAGAACATACCAGCCGCTTCTGTCCGTGCTGTGACGAACGCGAGCCCGAAACAATCGAGCACGCGTTTTTTAGTTGCAGCCGGATACAGCCCCTATTAAGGTACGTCGAGGGGGTAACAGCTCGCATCGATGCCGAGTGTCTGCTCGATCTCGACGTAGGAACTTTTGTGTACAACATGGAGCCGCCGTTCCCCAGGGAGGAAAGTTTGGTTTTCCTGGCGATCCTAGCAGTAGCGCGCATGACCATTTGGATTGCGCGCCTCAAGTTGGTCCACGAAGGGACATCTGTTCCTGATCGGGATCTGATCGTTTACTTTAAACATTTGCTTAAAGTAAAGATCAGATGCGATTGGAAGGGGTTGCCTAGAGTGGAATTTGACAAGAGGTGGGTGCACAGCACTAGTTTGTGCATCCGTCGAGGAGCCAAGTTTCAATACGTGTTCCCTCCTTAGGCATGGCATGGGCGGTGCTGGGTCCTACGGAACCCATCCCGCCTAGGTTAGCATTATAAGTTCAGTAAAGTAACTCTTGACTGGTGGTACAAATGAGATCCTGTTCCTGATTCTATTTTTTGGTATTAGAGAACCTCTGAGTCTGCCCAACCCCCCTGCTCCTCATCTTTATTTTCTGATGCCCCCGATCATCCCCCTACTCAGAGGTCACCTTTCTACCCCCTCCATCCGTTTCTTTATTTTCTCCCACCTCCATTAAGGCGACTTCCCCAAACCCCATTAGGGATGCTCTGCTTGTTTTCGGTTCCCCGGAAAACAGTGGGGGATCTAGCCACATAGAATAGTACAGGGGGGGTCTTACTAACAACACATTAGTAGATTTTCCTTATTTTTTAAATGAACATTTTCATTAGTTTTTTCCCACTCCACGAACATTTTATGCCAATTAATTCAAGAACTCTTTCTAATGAAATCGAACTTTATTTTCTCACACATACACACACACACAAAAAAAAAAAAAAAAAAAAAAAAAAAAATGCACACACAACATACAGAAATGAATATACAAATTGTACATAGTTAAATTTTACATTGAACGCTGGGGTTATTAGTTAGATTAGGATCCACAGAGTGATTGAGGTATTTTGGTAAATGTTGCCAGTCAAGAGTAAGACTTCAAAGTCTCATCTGTTACGTAGTCAAAAAGACCCTGTACCCTCCCCCTCCCAATTTCTTGTAGGGCCTTGTGCCTAATTTTGTTGAATTGAATTTTTTGTACGTTTTTTATGTTCAATTTTTTCTTTCTCAATAAAATATATAAACAAGATCAAAGTGTAGCATCTGTTCCGGCAGATGCTGCAAGCTATGACTAGCTATGACTAGCAAAGACCAGATGTGGGGGCAACCCCACATTCCTGACCATTAACCAGCTCCCATTTCCCACCTCTCGGGAGCTGGTCCCCTTTTTCCCTTCCCCCGCCCTTTACTCCTCACATTAAAAATCGGCCTTGTGCCTAATTTGCTCGGTGGGGGAGCAAATAAATACCATCTGTTCTTCAGATGCTGCACGTCCATTTCTTGTTCTCTTTCGGTGGAGGAGAAAGCCTTCACGATTGAGACAATTTTTATTTTTGTACCTTTTCTCCACGTTAAAAAACGACCCTGGTGTCTAACTCTGTCCTGTGGTGAGGCATAGTAAATAGGTACAATACTCTCCAGACTTCTCATCTACTGACTTTCACTTTTTTCAAGCATCTCAATAACTTACTGCATGGGAAATGCTTAAAAAGAAGAAGAAGAGCCGTGTGCTGTTTTGAATAATCGATCTGAACGAAGTTGGGAGTAGTTCAAATGTGCTCATATTAAGTCTGCAAGTTGTCGTGATGAAAAAGGTTTGTAGTCTTAGAAAAGTTTAATTTTGTACTTGTTATTTATTAATTAATTTATTTTTCTAGCATTATATTGTATTTTAAACCTGTTTCTCTAAAACCTTATTAACCAGACATATCTCTTAGCATGGGAAAAATGCATGCTGGTACTTACCCACCCCTCCATGAACATGGTAAAAACTCGTTTCCATAGACCAGCCATGTGCGGTCTTGAATAAGCGATCTGAACGAAGTTTGTAGTATATCAAATTTGCTCGTGTTAAGTCTGCAAATTGTCGAGATGAAAAAGAAGGTCTGGTCTTAAAGATTAGAAAGAATACATGTTGGGGACGTATTTTCCAACACTAAAAGTATTCATGAGGACTTATACTAAGTAGATATACGCAGGAACATTTTCATTTATTTATTTGTGTGTGTGTGTGTGTGTGTGTGTGTGTGTGTGTGTGTGTGTGTGTGTGTGTGTGTGTGTGTGTGTGTGTGTGCGCGTGTGTGTGTGTGTGTGTGTGTGTGCGTGTGTGTGTGTGTGTTAATCATTTTCGTCTGTTGTCTTTCATGTATGTGTGATAATGCACCTTGTCTCCCTCCTGGTGGGAGGTAAACTCTATCTTGTGGCAGAACCACAGGTAAAACAATTATGTGCTTGGTGTTGCCACAAACACCACAATATGAAAAATGCAACCTATAATAATGAGCAACGTGGGACCCAGAAGAAAGATCTAGGTTTTATGATTGACAGGTGTCCCTCGGTGGTCAGCATGAGGGACCCGGTCGTCATCCTGCGAATGTTGGCTCCCCTTCTAATTTCAGCTACAAGAATATCACAGACACTAAGCAGGTAAGTATCTCATCTAATTTCAGGTGCCAAAATATCATCAACGTAATAAAGATTAGTCAAATTAAGCATCAAAATCCAAAAAGCCAAAGAGATAAGCAATGAAAGAGAATCAACTGGTAATGGAATGCTGTTATAGAAGCCACCCCAAAGAACACGGTTATAGGAAACAGATTTTATTTTATCGCTATTTCCATGGCAGGTGCTCGTCTGAGCTCCAATCCCTCGTCCCCCCTCGCCAATCTTTCACGAGAAACACCCGTCTGGTTGAAACTACTGTCAACAATTTTCCCCACTGTGCCTAAATCCAAACGTAGATTCCATGAGCAAAGCTTCTTTCTTAGAACTGCACGCCAGTGGAACTCTCTGCCGCTTGCCTGTTTCCCACCTGACTACAACTTGGACGTCTTCAAGTCCAACATAAACAAACTCCTGACAAACCTCCCCCTTAAGTAAGACACTCTATCAAAACCCCCAATACTAATGAGTACTACAATACTATCTCATTGATTACTGTACACGCCATAACCCTTCTCCCTGAGTGGCCTTCGGGCCTTGATAAGTGGTGACCTCCATGTGAAAAAAAAAAAAAAAGATGGAAGCGTTGTGGGACATGTCCAGTGAATACCATACAACTGAGCAAAATATTGCAGACCAAGCATGACTCTTTCTCAGAAGAGGGTGGATTTAGAATTTAGAATTACTCGAAATACAACAAAGGATTAATGATGGAAAAGACACGGATACTATCCTCACTGGAATCTCGCACGTGGAAAATTCATATATAGATGACCAGCAAAATTCATATATAGATGACCAGCAAAATTCATATATAGATGACCAGCAAAATATAAACGCAGTAAACAGTAAGACTGAGATCTATGAACGAACAGAACTAAACAAGAATGAAGCAGCTGAAGTAGAAAACATCAAACAACTTATGAACGAAGAAAAAATAAAGTTTTCATTTTTAAGAAACCAAGAGTGGAAGAAATTAAGAGCGCAAACTGAGAAGGTGAACAAGCTCTTACCATACATCCCAACATATACGATTACAGACTTAAACAATTTAATTTACGCAGGTGCCAAAACAGTAAGTATAGAGTTCAAAGGAGACAAAAAGGCAGGGAAAGAAAATGGACCAACAAAACCTGGATAGGAATTGAGGCTAGAAATTCAGATCAACAAACTTAAGAAAGAAGTCAAAGCAGTAAATAAAAACGAAAACGATTAAAAGAGGATGGAATAGTAGAAATGTGAATAGCAGGGAGAGACTTAACAAAAAATAGGAAGAATTAAAACAAAAAATAGAAGCAAAAGAAGGGAAGTTAAAACGATACAAATACAAAACTGAACAGTCCAAACATTAAGATTAAGGAGACGAAGAAGTGGAGAAAATACATTGAACTGGCCAGAGACTCGACGGTAATATATCTAAACAATATGATATAAATGCTGGAGTACCTAATATTCATAAATGACCTCCCTGATAAAATTGTCTCTGAGATGGGTATATTTGCTGATGACACCACTCTCTATAGCAGGCATGAAGGAAAAACAAATGAACACATATCTAAGGAAATGGCAGAAACACTAGAGGATGACCTCCAATCTGTAGTGGAATGGGGACAAAAATGGAGGGTCACGTTCAATGCTGCCAAGACTTGCTTGTTTCCTTCAATAATTACAAGAAACTTTCTCAACCACCAATAGCAATGGCCCAGAACACATTACCTGAAAGTACTTTCTTTAAACTGCTCAGCCTAATGTTTACAGGGAACATGAACTGAAATAGATACATTGAGAGCATTGCCAAGGCTGCTGCGAAGAAGGTGGGCTCTCTCTACCGTGCTAGAAACCTACTTATGCCTGAAAGTATCCTGTACCTCTATAAGGCCACCATTCACCCATGTATGGAGTATTGTTGTCACATTTGGGCTGGTGCATCTGCTACTTGTCTCTCACTTCTTGACAAGGTTCAAAAGAGAGTCGCCAACCTGATAGGTCCTGAACTGTCATCTAGGCTTCAGCCTCTGTCTCATCGACGAAATGTTGTATCCCTCTGTCTGTTCTACAAGTACTTTAATGGTGAATGCTCTGATGAACTACAAGCATTTGTAACCCCTCGACGTGAACACCCCTGACAAACCCAACAAGCAGCTACATCTCACCCCTTCACAGTAGAGCTCTCTAAGTGTAAGAAATAGTTTATTCCTCAGAACTGCTAAACTTTGGAACTTGCTTCTGGGATTCTGCTTTCACAACTGTACTGACATGCAGAAGTTCAAGTGTAATGTGAACAGACATTTTGCTGCTCATCTCCCTTCATAATACCCCTGCAACTTATGTCCCCGATAGTAGCTCCCTACTTCAAAGTGATACTGTGCCTTGTTTATGGTGAAAATTGAATTAAAAAAAAAATATGGAAGATGAAAAAAGTCAGGATAATACGAATAATAGTAGCAGTACTAGGAACAATACCGAAAAACTTTGAAAAAAGAATGAGAGAAATTGGAATCAGTGGGATGGCTGGTAAGTTACAACTGATAACAGAAATTAAAACTGCTGAAATATTAAGGAAAACCCTTGAATGTGGAGAATAATACACATCACTTACAGGCATAAACTGGACATGCAGAAAATGCTATGGATGTAAAACAAAGAAGTATCACATTAAACCATGAAACTGTATATTTGTAAGTTAACCTCATACCTTCTCCTCATTTTGTTTCTTTTTTTTTTTTTTGTATGTGTGGCACCAAAAACTGAAGTCACACCAAATAAGTGAGGAGGGTCAAGGAAGATGGAAAAACCGAGGAGAGAAAGCACTAGCCAGACCTCTGCTAGATGAGTGCAAAGAGGACTGGGACCTTGAGGAGGTTTATTGCCAACCAAATCCCAGGGAAGACCAATGGTCGCCATCAACAAGAAATCAATGGTAAGTAGCTGTTGTGATAACGCAAAATCGAAAGAGGTGGGGAGTACTGGAAATCTGGGGAAACTTGTTGTCACTCAGCCTCCAGAGAACACCACAAGTTGTTCTCGAAGAGAAATCTTTGATGATAGCTTGTGTGACTACTCTTAGTGAATAATAATGATAAAGAGAGGCAGAGGATAAGAAAAGAAAAAGAAAAATGGGGGAAAAAAAACAGCTAAATGGACAATTCAAAAGAATAAAAAAAAGGTGAGACTCACGAAAACACTTTGAAATGGCTACAAAAATGACACCTAAACAGAAAAACTGAATCGCTTATAACAGCCACACAAGATAATGCGATTAGAACTAACTATATCAAAGCTAAGATCAACAAGACACAAGAAAACAGCAAATGCAGACTCTGTGGACAAAGGGACAAAACAGTAAACCATATAAGTGAATACAACAAACTAGTCCTCAAAAAAATAAGAAGAGACATAATCAGGTGAGGAAAGTGGTACACTAGAAACTATCTTGAACACCCAGACAAATGGTACAAATATATACTGCCAGCAGCACTTGAAAGCAAAAGCAATAAAAATCCTATGGGACATGAAAGTGCAAACAGATAAACCCATCCAAGCAAGAAGACTAGATGTCATAATAGTTAACAAGTTGGAAAAGTGTTGCCAGATTGTTGATTTTGCCATTCCAATAGACCACAGGGTAAATATCAAGGAGACGGCGAAGAAAAGCAAATATACTGAATTGGCCAGAGAACTGAAAAGAATAAGGAAGATAACACCAATAGTAGGATCACTACGAAAAATCTTGAAAAGCTTTGAAAAAAGAATGAGAGAAATTGGAATCAGGGAGATGACTAAGAAGATACTACGGATTGCAATAATGAAATGCAAAGACTAATACCCATGAGCTGCAGGCACTAGTCAGCAATATGGAAACTGCAATGGAGGGGAAATGGAAAAATGTAGGAACACCACCTGAAAACTAAAAAAAGTGAAACTATATTATTGTAAATTAAACCCGCCCCCCCTAAAAAAAAATGTGAGTGCCGGTATGAACTGGCACCACACCAAATAGTAGAAAAGGGTTAAAGAGGATGGAAAGACAGAAAAAAAGAAAGCACTAACCAGACCTCCATTGGATCAGTGCAAAGTGGACTGGGACCTTGAGAAGGCTTATTGCCACCCAAATTCCAGTAATAACCAAGGGTCATTGCCAACGAGAAGTCAATGGCAAACGACTGTTGCGATGATGCAAATTCATTTGCAAAGGTTATCGAAATAGGTGGAGAATACTGTAAATCTGAGGAAACTTGTTTTCATCCAAGACTCCATGGAACACTACTGGTTGTTGACAGTGAGTAATCTTTGATGATATGAGAACTCCTAGTGAGTGAAGAAGAAGAAGAAGAAGAAGAAGAAGAAGAAGAATAACCGTGGGTGTTTTTCTATGCTGACTCTGATGATAATTTCAAAATGATGATGATAATTTCAAAATGACTCTATTTGTTTACATTGACATTTTTAAAAAATTATTTTACTCCAAACAAGTCATATTGCCACTTGGAATGTAAGGGGCTACTATTTGGGATCGTCTCTAACAAGGGACTGAGGAAGTTGAGCAGCAAGATATTTGTTCACATTACATTTAAACTTTTGCATGTTAGTACAATCAGGGAAGCAGGAAACAGAAAAGGAATTCTAAAGTCTATCATTCCGAGGGAAGAAGCTATTAAAGTAGAAGGTTTTCCGGAATCCAGGAACTTTAACAGTAAAAGGTGTGATTTACTGCTTGTTGATTTATTTATTTTTTTATTACATTTTTACCCCAAATAAGGCACAGTGCCACTTTGATGTAGGGGGCTGCTATCAGGGACATAAATTGCAGGGGTACTATATAGGGAGTTGAGCAGCAATACGTCTGTTCATATTATACTTGTACTTCTGCATGTCAGTACAGTTAGGGGAAGCAGGAACTCAGAAGGGAATTCTAAAGTCTAGCAGTTCTGGGGAAGAAACTATTGCAGGGGGATGCAACATTTTGTCGATGGTACAGAGGTTGAAGCTTAGATAACGGTTCAGGACCTATTAGGTTGGCGACTTACTTTTGAACCCTGTCCAAGAGTGAGAGACCAGCAGCAGATGCACCAGCCTTTATGTGAAAACAATACTCCATACATGGACGAATGGTGGCCTTGTAGAGGTACAGGATACTTTCGGGCGTTAGTAGCTTTCTAGCATGGTAGAGAGAAATGAGAATATATACATCAAGGGGACACAAATTCTGTCAGTTCATCGGAGCACATTCTATTAAAATACTTGTGAAACAGATACAGGTATGTGACATTGCGGCAATGAGACAATGGTTGGAGTCTGGCCGATAGTTCAGAAACTATCAGATTTGATTCTTTTCTAGACCATGTCTAAGAGTGAGAAGCTAGTGGTACATATTGTTAAGAGAAACATTTTCACACCCTTCATATATATCAATTAAGCAGACACCCCTTCCCACACCCAATCCTTAGCAGACGGAGTCAAAATGAGGCTGGCCGAGCGACCTAGATTTCTACACCCACGCAATGACCTTCAACTGTCGCCAACAAGAAAAACGCGGGAGAATCAAGGCAGTTCGACGAAGGCGGTGGACACGGAAACATGTGTGGGGGCATTCTGCTCAAAAAATGGAAACACCGCGGTTGATTCGCATGGTGAAAAAAAAAAAAAAAGGAAAACATCTCGTCGACTCGTATCGTGCCACAAAGGAACAATATATACCCACCTTGGCACTAATCGATTGGAATTCACGCCGTGCTGATAAGGAATAACATATATCCACTTTAGCATAAATGGATTGGAATTTACGAGAATCGATCCTTCAAACCAGCACCTCATAAAAGGGAAAGAAGCTTCGGGTGAATTGAACGTCGACTCAACAAAAGAAGTTAAGTAACTCTTTCTAAATTGTTTTTGCTCGATCAATTATGTGAACTGTTGAATGCCCCATGAAAAAAAGGAAAAAGAAAAAGAAAAAAAATGGGGAAAAGAAAAGCAACCCTCGAACTAAGGTTTTTTTCCTAAATGCTGAATCCCCCCCCCTGTTGATCGGCCCATAAGTAACATATCATTGACTATAAAAAAAAAAGAAAAAAAGGAAGAAGAAAAAAAAGGGGGGAAAGAAAAGAAAATAAAAAAAAGAGAGGAAAGAGGGAAAAACTATTTCTATATCTTGAGACTTTCAGTGTGACCCCCCCCTCTCTGAGTATCACTCATATCTCGTTGATTCTCATCGAAGAGAACAAAAAGAACCTTCCTAAGACAATCGAAATATCACTCACCCCCCCTCTCCTTGTCTCAAATCATTGTCTGCATGTATATATTCTTTTATTCTTTTTTTTTTTCATGTTATTTCAGTTATGATTTCAGTTGCATGTTCTGTTTTCGTAGTTACATTTTACCCGGTTCAATTTGTTTAAATAAATTGTTGATTTAATAACTCTCATACCCGTGTCGACTTGTGTCTCTTTTGTTTGCCTTACATTGCCGCCCGTGAATGCCTCGAGTATATTCCACGACGATTCTGGTCTGAACCTGGACACTGTACCATAGAGACCGCATAATTTGCAGTCGGTACCCGTCAAACTTTTCTTTTTCTTAAAACGCGTGCCCGGCCTTGGGATTTTCTCTGAGAACTCCAACCTTGGTACCGTACTGGGAGGTTCTCGTCAAGAAACAGGCTCGTGGTACCGTCACATGGGGGCTCTCCGGAGATCAGTTATACACCAAGCAAGTGTAATTTCCTTGCTTGAATAAAAAAAAAAAAAAAAAAATCCTCGTGAACGTACTTGTGCATTATACACGGACGGTAAGGCAAAATGACGGACACCGACGAATTCCTTAAAAATCCATCCCCAGATAAATTATATAGATTAAAAAAAGATGATCTAATAGTAATAGGAAAGAAATTAGACCTAGAGGTTAGGGGAGCTATGAGGAAAAGCCAGTTAATGAGAATAATAGCTGAGCACATGGTAGACAATGACCGCTTCGATGAAGAAGTGCTGGAAGATTTACCGGCGGAGAAAACGACCATGACTCCTGATCAGGTCGAACTAGAGAAAGCCAGAATAATGGCGAAAGCCAAGGTAGAAAAAGCTCGAATCGAGCAAGAGATTAGGATGAGCGAATTAAGTATGGCTCACCAGCCACAGCAAGTCAGACAAAACAGATTTGACATAACTAAACAAGTGCGATTGGTCCCAAAATTTGTAGAAAAGGAGGCGGACGATTACTTTGCGCACTTCGAGAGAACCGCCCTAAATATGGGCTGGCCACAAGAGTGTTGGGCAATGCTGTTACAAACGGCATTAAGCGGTAAGGCCCAAAAGACATATGCGGCACTTCCAGCGGAAGACTGTGCCGATTACGAGGTAGTAAAAGAAGCAATTCTTAAAAGTTATGAACTCGTCCCACAAGCTTATCAACAGAAGTTCAGAAACTCAAAGAAAAGCGAGGGACAAACCTACGTAGAGTTCGTTAAACTCAAAGAGAATTATTTTGATCGGTGGTGCAATGCCAAAAACATAGAGGGTAACTTCAACAAATTGAAACAACTCATGTTAATTGAGGAATTTCAAAACTGCATACCCGATGACATGAGGATACACCTGACCGACAAAAAGGCTGAAACAGCAATCGATATAGCCACGGCAGCCGACGAATACATATTGACTCACAAGAGAAGCAGGGCAAAACTACAGGGACCCATGCAGTCACAGGTCAGGGAACATTGTGCAGTAAAGACACTGTACGAAAATCCACGAGTACCCATCAGAAATCCCCTCAACACAACCAACCGACCAGTACTGGGACGGGAAGCGAGACCTATAGTATGCTTCAACTGTGGGAAGCCAGGTCATGTAGCTGCGAAGTGTCAGGCGAAACGATTCACGGAGATGAATCGGAATACCCCAGCCAAACCACAAGGGGCGATATCTCAGGGAATAGATGAAACGTACGAACCCTTCATATCGAAAGGATATATCGCGCGAGATAAGGAAGGTCAAGGGGAACCCATTAACATTCTCAGGGACACGGGAGCATCCCAATCCCTAGTGAAAAGAGGATGCATGCCTAAAGAAGCGACAAGAGCCGCAGGTAGAGCGACCATGATAAGGGGCATAGGAAACAGACCCATAACGATTCCACTATTTAAAGTCCACTTAGTGTCGGATTGGGGCTCAGGAGAAATAACTGTAGGCGTAATTGACGAATTACCAATGACAGGGGTAGCCATGATACTAGGAAATGACATCGCGAAATATCAAGACGGGAAACCCATAGGGGTGACCACAAGAAGTAGAGTGATAGAGAGGGGAAATGTAGAAGACAAGCCGTCAGGGGAAAAGCAACCGAGACCGATGGTAACACCCCAACCTTGTTTACCCGTGCCACAACAAGTGCTGATCAAGGAGCAACAGAATGACGGCGGCCTAAAACCCTTATTCTGTCGGGTTGGAGAAGAATATCCTATCCTAACAAATCAAAAAGTCAATATTTCCTCAATAGGGGTGTACTAATGAGGAAATGGAATGCCCCCAAGACAAAGGGAGAGTCGGGAGATACTGTGCGGGAACAAGTAATGGTACCCGACATGTATCGAGAGGATATCATGAAAGTGGCACATGAGATACCACTGGCGGGCCACCTAGGTGTCAACAAGACCCTAGAAAAGTTGACCAGACATTTCTACTGGCCAGGAATCGTGGGAGATGTCAAAACGTTCTGTAGAACTTGTGGGACGTGCCAAAAGACTGGAAAACCCAACCAGAATATTCCCCCGGCCCCACTCCAACCTATACCGGCAGTGGAAGAACCGTTTAGTAGGGTAATAGTGGACTGTGTAGGACCGCTACCCAAAACCAAAACAGGACACAAATTTATATTAACTATAATGTGCGCGTCCACAAGGTTTCCAGAGGCAATCCCACTGCGCAACATATCAACGAAAAAGGTGGTAGATGCCCTGATAAACTTTTTCACTAAAATGGGGCTACCCAGAACCATACAGACAGACCAAGGATCTAATTGTACGTCGAGGCTATTTGAGCAGGCTACGGAGCAACTGGGAATCACCCACATAAAATCCAGCGCTTATCACCCTCAATCGCAGGGGGCTCTGGAACGCTTCCACGCCACCCTGAAAACCATGTTCAGGGGCTATTGTATGGAACACGATGCCGAATGGGATCAGGGGATCCCATTTGTGCTTTTCGCAGCTCGAGAAGCCGTCCAAGACTCGTTGGGGTTCAGTCCCTTCGATCTAGTCTTCGGTCATCAGGTACGAGGACCATTAAAAATGATAAAAGAGAAATGGGTCAGCGATGAACCCTTGCCAAATAACATGACGGATTACGTCACTAAAATGCGACAAACCTTAGCCGAAACACGGAAGTTAGCTAAGACCCACCTAGAAAGTAGTCAGAGGGTCATGAAGACCACATACGATAAAAAGGCAGTAGATAGAAAGTTCGAAGAAGGAGAGGAAGTGTTAGTACTCATACCCCTGAATGGTCAACCATTCAAGTCGAAATATCAGGGACCGTACACAATTACTGAAAAGATAAGCCCACTAAAGTATAAGATATCTACCCCCAAGCGTAGAAACAAAACTCAAGTATGTCATGTGAACATGATGAAAAAATATTTCAGGAGGGCGGGAGAAAAATCAATATTGACAGCACAGTGTCACCATGAAGCTGTAAGTGATGAGTACCCCAAAAGAGATCTTCCTGTAGAAAAGGACCCACCCATTAAGTTAAAGAATTCGGAGATAATGAGTAACCTAGGGTGCAAACTTGCACACTTACCGCCGAAAGAAGGGCAAAAGTTACAAGGAATGGTAACAGGATATAGCGACCTATTTGCTGACGCACCTACGTGCACAAGAGCAATAGTGCACGACGTTGAGCTAAAGGAGAGCGAACCAATTAAACAACATCCGTATCGCATAAGTCCGAAGAAATTAGAGATAATGAAAACGGAGATAGACTACATGCTCGAACACGAGATAATAGAGCCCAGTCAAGGTGAATGGGCATCACCGTGCGTGCTGGTCGATAAACCGGACGGAACAGTGAGATTCTGTACAGATTATCGCAGAGTGAACGCGATAACCAAGGCAGACGCATACCCTATGCCACGAATAGACGACTGTATAGATAAGATAGGACATGCCAAATACATCACCAAATGCGACCTTCTTAAGGGATACTGGGCAGTGCCTCTAACCGAGAGAGCCAAGCAAATATCGGCGTTTGTAACCCCAGAAGGAGCATACCAATATTGCGTAATGCCATTTGGGATGAAGAATTCCCAAGCAACATTTGTAAGACTGATGAACACATGCCTTGCTGGGATTAAAAACGTAGATACATATGTCGATGACATAGTCATTTACAATGACACATGGGCAGAACATATCGAAACAATTGAAAAAGTATTTAAGAGGTTAAGAATGGCCAAATTAACCATAAACTTAGCCAAAACAGAGTTCTGCCAGGCCGAAGTCAAATATCTAGGGCATGTGGTTGGCCATGGGAAGATCACCCCAGCAAAGGCCAAAGTAGAAGAGATAAAGAATTATCCCATACCAAAAAATGTTAGGAGTTTAAGGAGATTCCTGGGCATGGCAGGGTATTACCGCCGGTTCTGCAGGAATTTTGCATGTCTCACTGCTCCACTGACAGAGCTGTTGAAAAAGCACAAGCGATTTCAATGGACACCCGAATGTCAAGAAGCAGCTGAGAAGATCAAGCTAATGTTAAGCAGCGAGCCAGTGTTAAAGGCTCCATCGTTTGACAAACCCTTCAGTGTGGCGGTAGATGCCAACAATAGCGGGATAGGAGCAGTACTGTTACAAATGGGGGAGGATGATCAACTACACCCAGTCAGTTACTACTCAAAGAAACTGAGCAAGTTTCAAAAATCCTACTCCACAATAGAGAAGGAAGCTTTGGCGTTAGTGATGAGTTTATCTCATTTTGAAGTCTATGTATCCTCGGTGCATGGCCCGACTATCCTATACACAGACCACAACCCATTGATATACGTCAATAGAATGAAAAATAAAAACCGGCGAGTACTCTCCTGGAGTCTCATATTGCAGGAATTCGACCTAGACATCAGACACGTAAGGGGTCGGGATAACGTAATAGCGGATGCCTTATCACGTAGATTTGAAACAGAAAGGGAAGAAAAGGGGCGGGGGGAAAATTCATAAAATAGCTGTAGGAAAAAGTGATGGAAACTCCACGAACATCATTTCTTTAGAGTGACACAAGTTGGTGTCCTTAATCTCAAATATTATTTTCTTGTCTCATACGAGTAATTGTATTTTAAATACATATAAATATAAAAAAAAAAAAAGGAACAATTCTCTTTTTTTTTTTTCTCTTATGGAGGAAGGTGTTAAGAGAAACATTTTCACACCCTTCATATATATCAATTAAGCAGACACCCCTTCCCACACCCAATCCTTAGCAGACGGAGTCAAAATGAGGCTGGCCGAGCGACCTAGATTTCTACACCCACGCAATGACCTTCAACTGTCGCCAACAAGAAAAACGCGGGAGAATCAAGGCAGTTCGACGAAGGCGGTGGACACGGAAACATGTGTGGGGGCATTCTGCTCAAAAAATGGAAACACCGCGGTTGATTCGCATGGTGAAAAAAAAAAAAAAAAGGAAAACATCTCGTCGACTCGTATCGTGCCACAAAGGAACAATATATACCCACCTTGGCACTAATCGATTGGAATTCACGCCGTGCTGATAAGGAATAACATATATCCACTTTAGCATAAATGGATTGGAATTTACGAGAATCGATCCTTCAAACCAGCACCTCATAAAAGGGAAAGAAGCTTCGGGTGAATTGAACGTCGACTCAACAAAAGAAGTTAAGTAACTCTTTCTAAATTGTTTTTGCTCGATCAATTATGTGAACTGTTGAATGCCCCATGAAAAAAAGGAAAAAGAAAAAGAAAAAAAATGGGGAAAAGAAAAGCAACCCTCGAACTAAGGTTTTTTTCCTAAATGCTGAATCCCCCCCCCCTGTTGATCGGCCCATAAGTAACATATCATTGACTATAAAAAAAAAAGAAAAAAAGGAAGAAGAAAAAAAAGGGGGGAAAGAAAAGAAAATAAAAAAAAGAGAGGAAAGAGGGAAAAACTATTTCTATATCTTGAGACTTTCAGTGTGACCCCCCCCCCTCTCTGAGTATCACTCATATCTCGTTGATTCTCATCGAAGAGAACAAAAAGAACCTTCCTAAGACAATCGAAATATCACTCACCCCCCCCTCTCCTTGTCTCAAATCATTGTCTGCATGTATATATTCTTTTATTCTTTTTTTTTTTCATGTTATTTCAGTTATGATTTCAGTTGCATGTTCTGTTTTCGTAGTTACATTTTACCCGGTTCAATTTGTTTAAATAAATTGTTGATTTAATAACTCTCATACCCGTGTCGACTTGTGTCTCTTTTGTTTGCCTTACATTGCCGCCCGTGAATGCCTCGAGTATATTCCACGACGATTCTGGTCTGAACCTGGACACTGTACCATAGAGACCGCATAATTTGCAGTCGGTACCCGTCAAACTTTTCTTTTTCTTAAAACGCGTGCCCGGCCTTGGGATTTTCTCTGAGAACTCCAACCTTGGTACCGTACTGGGAGGTTCTCGTCAAGAAACAGGCTCGTGGTACCGTCACATGGGGGCTCTCCGGAGATCAGTTATACACCAAGCAAGTGTAATTTCCTTGCTTGAATAAAAAAAAAAAAAAAAAAAATCCTCGTGAACGTACTTGTGCATTATACACGGACGGTAAGGCAAAATGACGGACACCGACGAATTCCTTAAAAATCCATCCCCAGATAAATTATATAGATTAAAAAAAGATGATCTAATAGTAATAGGAAAGAAATTAGACCTAGAGGTTAGGGGAGCTATGAGGAAAAGCCAGTTAATGAGAATAATAGCTGAGCACATGGTAGACAATGACCGCTTCGATGAAGAAGTGCTGGAAGATTTACCGGCGGAGAAAACGACCATGACTCCTGATCAGGTCGAACTAGAGAAAGCCAGAATAATGGCGAAAGCCAAGGTAGAAAAAGCTCGAATCGAGCAAGAGATTAGGATGAGCGAATTAAGTATGGCTCACCAGCCACAGCAAGTCAGACAAAACAGATTTGACATAACTAAACAAGTGCGATTGGTCCCAAAATTTGTAGAAAAGGAGGCGGACGATTACTTTGCGCACTTCGAGAGAACCGCCCTAAATATGGGCTGGCCACAAGAGTGTTGGGCAATGCTGTTACAAACGGCATTAAGCGGTAAGGCCCAAAAGACATATGCGGCACTTCCAGCGGAAGACTGTGCCGATTACGAGGTAGTAAAAGAAGCAATTCTTAAAAGTTATGAACTCGTCCCACAAGCTTATCAACAGAAGTTCAGAAACTCAAAGAAAAGCGAGGGACAAACCTACGTAGAGTTCGTTAAACTCAAAGAGAATTATTTTGATCGGTGGTGCAATGCCAAAAACATAGAGGGTAACTTCAACAAATTGAAACAACTCATGTTAATTGAGGAATTTCAAAACTGCATACCCGATGACATGAGGATACACCTGACCGACAAAAAGGCTGAAACAGCAATCGATATAGCCACGGCAGCCGACGAATACATATTGACTCACAAGAGAAGCAGGGCAAAACTACAGGGACCCATGCAGTCACAGGTCAGGGAACATTGTGCAGTAAAGACACTGTACGAAAATCCACGAGTACCCATCAGAAATCCCCTCAACACAACCAACCGACCAGTACTGGGACGGGAAGCGAGACCTATAGTATGCTTCAACTGTGGGAAGCCAGGTCATGTAGCTGCGAAGTGTCAGGCGAAACGATTCACGGAGATGAATCGGAATACCCCAGCCAAACCACAAGGGGCGATATCTCAGGGAATAGATGAAACGTACGAACCCTTCATATCGAAAGGATATATCGCGCGAGATAAGGAAGGTCAAGGGGAACCCATTAACATTCTCAGGGACACGGGAGCATCCCAATCCCTAGTGAAAAGAGGATGCATGCCTAAAGAAGCGACAAGAGCCGCAGGTAGAGCGACCACGATAAGGGGCATAGGAAACAGACCCATAACGATTCCACTATTTAAAGTCCACTTAGTGTCGGATTGGGGCTCAGGAGAAATAACTGTAGGCGTAATTGACGAATTACCAATGACAGGGGTAGCCATGATACTAGGAAATGACATCGCGAAATATCAAGACGGGAAACCCATAGGGGTGACCACAAGAAGTAGAGTGATAGAGAGGGGAAATGTAGAAGACAAGCCGTCAGGGGAAAAGCAACCGAGACCGATGGTAACACCCCAACCTTGTTTACCCGTGCCACAACAAGTGCTGATCAAGGAGCAACAGAATGACGGCGGCCTAAAACCCTTATTCTGTCGGGTTGGAGAAGAATATCCTATCCTAACAAATCAAAAAGTCAATATTTCCTCAATAGGGGTGTACTAATGAGGAAATGGAATGCCCCCAAGACAAAGGGAGAGTCGGGAGATACTGTGCGGGAACAAGTAATGGTACCCGACATGTATCGAGAGGATATCATGAAAGTGGCACATGAGATACCACTGGCGGGCCACCTAGGTGTCAACAAGACCCTAGAAAAGTTGACCAGACATTTCTACTGGCCAGGAATCGTGGGAGATGTCAAAACGTTCTGTAGAACTTGTGGGACGTGCCAAAAGACTGGAAAACCCAACCAGAATATTCCCCCGGCCCCACTCCAACCTATACCGGCAGTGGAAGAACCGTTTAGTAGGGTAATAGTGGACTGTGTAGGACCGCTACCCAAAACCAAAACAGGACACAAATTTATATTAACTATAATGTGCGCGTCCACAAGGTTTCCAGAGGCAATCCCACTGCGCAACATATCAACGAAAAAGGTGGTAGATGCCCTGATAAACTTTTTCACTAAAATGGGGCTACCCAGAACCATACAGACAGACCAAGGATCTAATTGTACGTCGAGGCTATTTGAGCAGGCTACGGAGCAACTGGGAATCACCCACATAAAATCCAGCGCTTATCACCCTCAATCGCAGGGGGCTCTGGAACGCTTCCACGCCACCCTGAAAACCATGTTCAGGGGCTATTGTATGGAACACGATGCCGAATGGGATCAGGGGATCCCATTTGTGCTTTTCGCAGCTCGAGAAGCCGTCCAAGACTCGTTGGGGTTCAGTCCCTTCGATCTAGTCTTCGGTCATCAGGTACGAGGACCATTAAAAATGATAAAAGAGAAATGGGTCAGCGATGAACCCTTGCCAAATAACATGACGGATTACGTCACTAAAATGCGACAAACCTTAGCCGAAACACGGAAGTTAGCTAAGACCCACCTAGAAAGTAGTCAGAGGGTCATGAAGACCACATACGATAAAAAGGCAGTAGATAGAAAGTTCGAAGAAGGAGAGGAAGTGTTAGTACTCATACCCCTGAATGGTCAACCATTCAAGTCGAAATATCAGGGACCGTACACAATTACTGAAAAGATAAGCCCACTAAAGTATAAGATATCTACCCCCAAGCGTAGAAACAAAACTCAAGTATGTCATGTGAACATGATGAAAAAATATTTCAGGAGGGCGGGAGAAAAATCAATATTGACAGCACAGTGTCACCATGAAGCTGTAAGTGATGAGTACCCCAAAAGAGATCTTCCTGTAGAAAAGGACCCACCCATTAAGTTAAAGAATTCGGAGATAATGAGTAACCTAGGGTGCAAACTTGCACACTTACCGCCGAAAGAAGGGCAAAAGTTACAAGGAATGGTAACAGGATATAGCGACCTATTTGCTGACGCACCTACGTGCACAAGAGCAATAGTGCACGACGTTGAGCTAAAGGAGAGCGAACCAATTAAACAACATCCGTATCGCATAAGTCCGAAGAAATTAGAGATAATGAAAACGGAGATAGACTACATGCTCGAACACGAGATAATAGAGCCCAGTCAAGGTGAATGGGCATCACCGTGCGTGCTGGTCGATAAACCGGACGGAACAGTGAGATTCTGTACAGATTATCGCAGAGTGAACGCGATAACCAAGGCAGACGCATACCCTATGCCACGAATAGACGACTGTATAGATAAGATAGGACATGCCAAATACATCACCAAATGCGACCTTCTTAAGGGATACTGGGCAGTGCCTCTAACCGAGAGAGCCAAGCAAATATCGGCGTTTGTAACCCCAGAAGGAGCATACCAATATTGCGTAATGCCATTTGGGATGAAGAATTCCCAAGCAACATTTGTAAGACTGATGAACACATGCCTTGCTGGGATTAAAAACGTAGATACATATGTCGATGACATAGTCATTTACAATGACACATGGGCAGAACATATCGAAACAATTGAAAAAGTATTTAAGAGGTTAAGAATGGCCAAATTAACCATAAACTTAGCCAAAACAGAGTTCTGCCAGGCCGAAGTCAAATATCTAGGGCATGTGGTTGGCCATGGGAAGATCACCCCAGCAAAGGCCAAAGTAGAAGAGATAAAGAATTATCCCATACCAAAAAATGTTAGGAGTTTAAGGAGATTCCTGGGCATGGCAGGGTATTACCGCCGGTTCTGCAGGAATTTTGCATGTCTCACTGCTCCACTGACAGAGCTGTTGAAAAAGCACAAGCGATTTCAATGGACACCCGAATGTCAAGAAGCAGCTGAGAAGATCAAGCTAATGTTAAGCAGCGAGCCAGTGTTAAAGGCTCCATCGTTTGACAAACCCTTCAGTGTGGCGGTAGATGCCAACAATAGCGGGATAGGAGCAGTACTGTTACAAATGGGGGAGGATGATCAACTACACCCAGTCAGTTACTACTCAAAGAAACTGAGCAAGTTTCAAAAATCCTACTCCACAATAGAGAAGGAAGCTTTGGCGTTAGTGATGAGTTTATCTCATTTTGAAGTCTATGTATCCTCGGTGCATGGCCCGACTATCCTATACACAGACCACAACCCATTGATATACGTCAATAGAATGAAAAATAAAAACCGGCGAGTACTCTCCTGGAGTCTCATATTGCAGGAATTCGACCTAGACATCAGACACGTAAGGGGTCGGGATAACGTAATAGCGGATGCCTTATCACGTAGATTTGAAACAGAAAGGGAAGAAAAGGGGCGGGGGGAAAATTCATAAAATAGCTGTAGGAAAAAGTGATGGAAACTCCACGAACATCATTTCTTTAGAGTGACACAAGTTGGTGTCCTTAATCTCAAATATTATTTTCTTGTCTCATACGAGTAATTTTATTTTAAATACATATAAATATAAAAAAAAAAAAGGAACAATTCTCTTTTTTTTTTTTCTCTTATGGAGGAAGGTGTTAAGAGAAACATTTTCACACCCTTCATATATATCAATTAAGCAGACACCCCTTCCCACACCCAATCCTTAGCAGACGGAGTCAAAATGAGGCTGGCCGAGCGACCTAGATTTCTACACCCACGCAATGACCTTCAACTGTCGCCAACAAGAAAAACGCGGGAGAATCAAGGCAGTTCGACGAAGGCGGTGGACACGGAAACATGTGTGGGGGCATTCTGCTCAAAAAATGGAAACACCGCGGTTGATTCGCATGGTGAAAAAAAAAAAAAAAAGGAAAACATCTCGTCGACTCGTATCGTGCCACAAAGGAACAATATATACCCACCTTGGCACTAATCGATTGGAATTCACGCCGTGCTGATAAGGAATAACATATATCCACTTTAGCATAAATGGATTGGAATTTACAAGAATCGATCCTTCAAACCAGCACCTCATAAAAGGGAAAGAAGCTTCGGGTGAATTGAACGTCGACTCAACAAAAGAAGTTAAGTAACTCTTTCTAAATTGTTTTTGCTCGATCAATTATGTGAACTGTTGAATGCCCCATGAAAAAAAGGAAAAAGAAAAAGAAAAAAAATGGGGAAAAGAAAAGCAACCCTCGAACTAAGGTTTTTTTCCTAAATGCTGAATCCCCCCCCCCTGTTGATCGGCCCATAAGTAACATATCATTGACTATAAAAAAAAAGAAAAAAAGGAAGAAGAAAAAAAAGGGGGGAAAGAAAAGAAAATAAAAAAAATAGAGGAAAGAGGGAAAAACTATTTCTATATCTTGAGACTTTCAGTGTGACCCCCCCCTCTCTGAGTATCACTCATATCTCGTTGATTCTCATCGAAGAAAACAAAAAGAACCTTCCTAAGACAATCGAAATATCACTCACCCCCCCTCTCCTTGTCCCAAATCATTGTCTGCATGTATATATTCTTTTATTCTTTTTTTTTTTCATGTTATTTCAGTTATGATTTCAGTTGCATGTTCTGTTTTCGTAGTTACATTTTACCCGGTTCAATTTGTTTAAATAAATTGTTGATTTAATAACTCTCATACCCGTGTCGACTTGTGTCTCTTTTGTTTGCCTTACATTGCCGCCCGTGAATGCCTCGAGTATATTCCACGACGATTCTGGTCTGAACCTGGACACTGTACCATAGAGACCGCATAATTTGCAGTCGGTACCCGTCAAACTTTTCTTTTTCTTAAAACGCGTGCCCGGCCTTGGGATTTTCTCTGAGAACTCCAACCTTGGTACCGTACAGGGAGGTTCTCGTCAAGAAACAGGCTCGTGGTACCGTCACAATATTCAAGTCCACATGTGGCAACAATATTCCAAATTCGAATTGTGGCATTATAGAGATATAGAATTGTGGCATTATAGAGATATAGAATGCTCTTGAATGTGAGTAATTTTCTAGTATGATAGAGGAAGCCATCTTTTTTTGCAGCACCTTTGGCAATATCCTCAATGTATTATGTTGACGGGAAAGTTCTAGCAGAATTTTTAATTTTGATTTCAAATGATTTTCAAATAACTTTTCGTTATAATCCCTTTACTTTATATATAATTTTAAAGGGCGATTTTCACTCTATCTAATCGTTTAAATTAGAATCGTTTTTAAAAAAAATCATGTCTTCTTTTCAGAACGTTGAATACAAGATGGGAAAAAAAGCAAATTCGCACAATTTTCTTATTTTAATTCAAGCTAGGCCGAAAAGCTACTGAAACAGCTCAAAATATCAATAAAACGTTTGGCCCAGGAACCACTACTGAACGCACAGTATAATGGTGGTTTAAGAAATTTTGTGGTAGTGATGAGAGTCTTGAAAATGATGAGCATAATGGCTAACCATAGGATGCTGACAATGATCAATTAGGAGCTTTAATCAAGGGCAATGCATGCACAACTGTCTGAATTAGAAATGACATCCACGACAATTTCTAACCACTTGAGAGAGATTGGAAAGACAAAAAAAGAACACTTGATGAATGGGTGCCTACCAGGTTGAACGACGACCAAAAGAAACGCCATTATAAATGTCATATTCCCTTCTTTTACACAACAAGAACAATCCCTTTCTCGACTGGGTAATGACTTGTGATAACTTTATGGTAACTTTACAACAACTGGTGATGTTCAACTCAGTAGTTATACACTGACGAAGATCCACAACACTTCCTGAAGCCAGAGATGCACTAAAAGAAAGTCATGCTGACTGTTTGGTGGCTTACGACTGGTCTCATTCATTACAGCTTTTTGAATGCAGGTGAAACCATTATAGTGAGGAAGTACTGTCGACAAATGGATGAAATTCATCAGAAACTTCGACAACAACATCCAGTATTAGTCAACAGAAAAGGCCCAATTCTCCTCCATGACAATGCTCGACCATATGTTTCTAAAGTTGAAGTTGAACGAATTGGGCCACTAAATTCTGCCTCAACCGTCATACTCTTCAGACCTCTCACCTATTGACTATTACTTTTTCAAGCATCTCGACAACTTTCTGCATGAGATATGCTTCCAAAACCTAAGTGATATCAAAAAGCGACTTCATTGCCACCAGAATGCAAGATTTTTACGTTACTGGCATAAACACACTTGTCTTGTATTAGCAAAAGTGTGTTGATTCTGATGGTGCTTATTTCGATCAATAAATTTTATTTCAAGATATGTTTATCTGAATTTAAAAGTTAAAAACCGCAAAGATTTTCTTGTCAACCTGATATTTGTTCCAATTCATATTGCCTGTAAATGTTCGGCTGAGTCATTTAAAAGATGGGCTTTTGGGTAGGGTGTTATTTGTCATCGGAATCAGTGGTTGAGAAGGTTCCTTTGTAGGTGTTAAAGTAAAGAAGCTGAGTCTTAGTAGAACTAAATGCTACCATCCACTTGCTGTTCCCTTCCACTACCAACTAAAGGTCATTCTCTCGGGTTTCTGCCATTACCTTGGATATGTCTACATTCGTTTTTTCCCCTCATATCTATTATGTCGTCAGCTAATGTACCCAATATGAATAGACTTAGACTTAGGAACTCCCGCATCCTGTTGTTGTATACTGGGGGAGGAGGTCTGTATAGCATGGAGTGATGTATATTATGTACGTGTGTCTAACTCCTGCATCGTCTAGATGTATAAAATTTACGACAACAGATACATTTTAACAATGGACATGTAACAAACAGGACAAATAACAGTGGTTCTCTGCAGTTGTAACATCGGGCCAATTTGAGAAACATACCTGGTCTGTTTCTGATATTGTTTGATAGATTCTCAAGAAAAGCTCCAAAGATTCATCCCAATGAATCAACAAATCTTGGATTGTTTTTTCAGCAACATTTATTACCGATGTTTCCCCATTGGAAAGTTACTGCGGGTCCTAGACTAATACATTCTGATGTCCTCTACTGAGAACCATCACCGTCTGACTCGATCCACCCTTGCTCTTACTCCTGATTCTTGATTGTCTAAATCATACGTGTCTTTTCCAAAAACTTTACCTAACGTCCATGTCATTTTAAAATGATCTCTGCATAAGACTACGTTAGGCTCTAACGGTCAACTTATTTTTTAACTTATTGTTTGGATTCTACCATTCTTTTCTATTAAAACATCTTAACATAAATAATTTTCTCTGTAAATATTTATTTTTGTGAGGATACTATTTTTACAAATATTACAACGATCGTAACAATCGTCGACTAGCAATACCTTCGGCGTTGCCCTATTAATATCTAACACTATGATGCCTGAGGCAGTCAAATTGTACCATCGTTTTCGACCTGAAGTCAGATTCACATCGTCAAAGTTTCTTCCTGTTGCAATAAAATCTCTCTCGATTATCTGCTTCCGGTTTATTTTTTTGGTCTTCCTCTTTTTCTTTTTTTTCCCCGTCTGGGTTCATATGAGCACTTTGAGCTAATGTTAGGGTATGTCTAAGCCAGCCTAGATGTCGTTTAGAGATTATCAGTGATACTACCTGCTGAGTGTCGTTTATGACTTCTTGGTTGATAGTTCGATCGCTCCATTTAAATCCTTAAAGTCTTTCTAAGATTTCTTGGAATAAAACGTATCTAATATCTTCTCTTGGCTGATTTTGAGATGCCAAGTTTCATTTCCATACAGTGTGGACATGACGTTGGTGCTATAACAGCTTAATTTAGACCTGAGAGTAGATTCTCCCCCCCCCCTCTTCCTCAAGATTTTGCAAAACTGATTAAATGCTGGTTGAAACCTTGTTTACACTGGTTGGACATATTTGAAGATGGCTGTCCTACACTTGGTGATGCATTCTGGTCATTAAATAAATTTTTTTCTACGAACTTTTAACTTTTAGATCATTTGTAATTTTATTTTGTTACTGCAGTGCATGGGTAAACTGTATGTAGTCATTTTTTTTTTTACTCACAACACAATAACAGAATAAAAACATGATAACCAGTTTCTTCCTATGTGCATACAGCATTTGTAGTCCACAATGTCTAGATTATCTACTTTCTTCTAATAATAATAAGACGCCACGCTATCTTGTCGTTCGGAGTTAGTTGATTAATAGATTAATTTCATTATTTTTCTTGAAATTTTTCTTGATAATTTTCCGTAATTTTTAGTGTACATCATTACATCAACACTTTTTTCACTGATAAATATATCCATCAGTTTTGCTATTATTTAATTTTGAATCGCCATATTTCGCATGTAAATAAATAAACACTACAAAATGATTCGGTTAAAAAACGGCATAGATCAAAAAAAAAAAAAAAAAAAAAAAAAGGAGGGGACAAAAACGAAGTGTACGGACCGTGCTGAAATAATAATGTTATTATTTAGAAACGTGTTCTAAACATAAGGAGGAGCTTTGTTAACTATTTTGTGCTTTCACCTAATAAACAAAAGACACCGTAAAAATTAAATTTAATTTGAAAATCCTATCTTAAAAAATAGCACGATCTATAATTGCAGAAGTACCAAATAATTAACTTAGACGAGAAACACACACACACACACACACACACACACACACACACACACACCACACACACACACACACACACAGAGGTCTTGTCTCCATTTACTTCGACAAAGGCATTGTCCATTTTTAATATGCTTCCTTTAAAACGGTAGGTATGTGAAAATGGCAAGGCTTTTGCGAGGGTTAAGTGGCATTGGTAACTTTAGTAAGCCGTAATTCTGTGCACTGAGGTATGTGTCATAAATTTGCCCCTACCACCTATATCCGGGGGGTTAACTACACTGCAAGGATACTGATGGGGTAGCACACATGTTTCGCTACATGCTGGTATTTGAACTATTTCCATACGTTCAGTAGAAGTGTAAAAAATTTTGAAGTGAAGTTTTGTGTCATTTAAATCATCATTATTAGACCTGAAGGTAAGTGGTAATAGTTTTGAAACTATATATATTCGTTAATATAGATATTAAACCTTATTTGTGCGAAATATGAAGCCTATATGACTTTACCTTCATTGGTTTTGAGTTTACCTAAAATGTGAAGCCGTTACGAAAATTTTCAAAATTTCACTAACGCCATATCGTTAACCTACGCACTTTGTTTACAAATATTTTCCAACAACGGCAATGACGCCAAACTACGGCTGGCTAAAAAAATTCTTTTAAATTATTAAAATTTATTTCAGCATAATGAACTTTTAGGATTTAAATTATTTTACTTTCTTTAAACCAAAACATTTCTCCCCGGCAAAATGTATTTTTTTCTATTTTATCGAGCTGCTTTTTTTTTTCTTCCATTTTGTTACTTTGCCTTTTTTTTTCTATGATGAACTAATAAACAAATTTACAATTAAAAAAAAATACTAGAGTTATTTTTAAAATTAAAAAAAAAAACTTTCATGAATATATTTTTTATTATGCACATTTTGCAAACTTTAAATTCTAAAAGTTTTAATAATTTAAGATAAATTTTGGGTTTGTATTACTGTACACATTCGAAAAAGTTGTCAAAATCAAATATATAACAAATAAATATTATCAAAGGCAAGATAAGTTACTTTTCTACCAAACTGGATACATTTTTTTGTTTTTATTCAATGTAACATGTTTATTCAGCTCGAAAAACATGCAGTGCTTACCGTTGTATTGGAAAATTCAAAATGGCGGCCACTCTCTCTTAAACACGGTAAGTTTGGGAAAAGGTGTTATAAATAATAAACTAGACAAAATACTATTAAAAAAACACCGAATATATGCCAACTTATGTCACAGTAACATATAATGAGCGAATTTCTAACAGTATTTTGTCTAGTTTATTATTTATAACATCTTTTCTTGAACTTACCGTGTTAAAGAGAGTGTCGGGCGCCATTTTGAATTTTCTAATACATCGATAAACACTGTATTCGAGCTGAATAAAAACACGAAAAATATATCCAGTTACGTAGAAAAGTAACTTATCTTGCCTTTGATAACATTTATTTGTTATATATTTGTTTTTTGACAACTTTTTCGAATCTATGTGTACAGTAATACAAACCCGAAATTTTAATTTATATGCTAAAAGAAATTTTAATAATTTATATGCTAAAAGTTCATGAGAAATGTAAAAAAAAAATATATTTATTGGTGTTTGTATGATGAGAAATAAAAAAAACGGTGCTTCTGCAGTTTATTTTGACATAAAACATCAGCATTAGCAGCAGACTTCATATGCGGGGATGTAATATTGCCTTAGTAATTGACTGCATCTTCCGCCCCAGCATCCCCTTTCACCTCTTAATCTTGTAAATAATTCATTAATAAACTTTCAAAATATATTTTTCTTGTTCTCCGTTCAATAAGCTCTCCAGTGATATTTGTCTTTTTGAAATCGGACAAGAAATAAGAAAGTTATGACAAAATAACTGTGAAAAATCTTGATATCGGTCACAACTTTGTTAAGGAAATCCATTGATTCTATTGTCAAAAATTAGCCTCAAATTTCAGCTTTAGAATTGTTGTAACTTTCTTATTATTTGTCCTACAGAGGTGGTTCAAGTATCATTAGAATGGTCTCTGCATACTCTTTCGGATGAGCTGTTCCATTTTGGGATATGTTAACTTTGAATTTTTCTTTCACGTACCTAAAAACGGGCCCTCTGAGTTGGGGCAAAAATTAAAATTGCCTCAGTCTTGAAAGATTTCTCCTTCATTAAACGAGGACAGAAAAGGCGAAGTAAGTACGGTACACTTTGCTCTTAATCAAAATGCGAATGAAAGTTGTATTAAAATTAACAAAAGAAAGAAAGAAAGAAAGAAAGAAAGAAGGAAAGAAAACTTACTTTGCAAAATATTTCTTTGTAATTGATCCCGGTAATCCGTTTTTGTTGCTGTCGATGATAATGATGCTGGTAATGATGATGATCTTGTTGGAAGTTCGGATAATAACGCCGATGCCGATTGTTGATGTAAAAATATAAGTAAAAGAAACAAGTGGCCCGGTCGGTTGAAGAAAAATATAAATCTGCGGGCAGGGATCACATTTCCTTGTAAACAACAAGAAGGTAAAAATGATGACAGGTGATAATTTGGAACCCTTCTCCAGCGCGGCCGCCGCCTCCTCCAAGGAGATGACATCGTCAAATTATTCATCAGAATGATTATTATAATTTCTTTTCTTTTCTTTTTCTTCTTGTTGTTTGGTGAGTTGAAAGAGGAGAGATGAGTATTGATAATGTCGCATCGCAATCAAAGGAAGTGAGTTTCATGTGTGAACCTGTTACAGCCATAGACGCGCGTATTTTAGACAACTAAACAAATGCGTTTTTTAATTGTCTTTTTAGTGTGTGTGTGTGTGTGTGTGTGTGTGTGTGTGTGTGTGTGTGTGTGTGTGTGTGGAGTGCAACCCTTTTTTGTATTTTATTTTATTTTTTCTGTTTATATGTCGGGCATGACTGGTTCCGTGTGGGTGGTGTGTGTCCAGAACATCCCGATCCTACCAAACAGCGCTCATTCTCATTTGCTTGTCTCCCCACGAGGTCAAATTAGATACAAGACCATTTTCTTAGTGGATACTTAGACAGTATCCAGTTACCCCAAGAGGGACAAAGAATGAAAAAAATTGCACCACTTGAGAAATATGTCTCCTCTTTTGTCCGAGAATTGAACCGAACCACACTTTGAATTAAACCCACACTTTGAATTAAAACCACACTTTGAATTAAAACAACAGTTTGAATTGGCACTTTTGCAGTTTAACATTCCCAAGCAAATATAGGAAACCATTCTTAGCATGTGGAGAGGTAGCTTTTTAACTTTTACGTTGCGCGGACGGAATTAAAAATGAAAGCAATTAATTTTATTGTGGATGTTAAACTGCACTAGTGTCTTTTATTTATTTATTTATTTATTTATTGTTTTATTTTACTAAGACACATCGGTTATGTACATGTTGTTGGCGAAGGAGAACCCAACCGAAGTTTTTTTTTTTTTTTTACCAACTCTGTAGGAGCTTAGACACAAGGCTAGGTGAGGTTTTAAAAAGTCAGCGCACTAAAAGTTCATTCCGGCTTACTAAAAATGCCTGAGCATCGTCATCGATGTTTACCGCTAGCGCACGCACGCACCACACACACCACTACACCAGGTTATTAGCAACGAACTAACCCCTTCCCAAAATCCAGCCGAAATAATCCACACTAATTTCCGTCTTTTTTCTTCCTTTTTTTCCTTTAAATCTTTCTAAAAAAAATAAATAAGTAAGTTTACAACTCGGAAAATAAAAATGTATAAGTTAACGTATTTTGGCTGTAAAAAGGCAGAGTGTCATTTTTGTGTTTGTTACGGTAACTGTGTTTTTTTTTCTTTCTTTTTTTATTGTTATTATTTTTTGAAGGTGTATGGAATGTGGCCGTAGTTAAAAACAAACTAATAACTTACAATGTGGCCCGTTTCTTGTCGTTCAGTTTCTCCCCCTTCAAAAAAAAGATGTCATCTTCATCACTCGCATTCGCATTACATTTAATGTTAGGTGACAACTTCAACTTCACTTGTTGCTAATCATCATCAAGTGCGCACTTGCCCCCCCCCTCTCTCTCTCTCTCTCTCTCTCTCTCTCTCTCCCATGTTTAGATGTGAACAAAAAACCGAAATATAAATATACAGAGAGAAAAAGACAGAGCCCCCTCCCCCACACACAAATTATTTTTTATTTTAGATATGAAAAGAGAAATATATATATATATATATATATATATATATATATATATATATATATATATATATATATATATATATATATATATATATATATATATAAAGAGAGATGTTTACTGGATAATCTCTCTCTCTCTCTCTTCCTCCTTTTGTTTTTTCCTCCTTTCATCCCCTCTCTCTCTCTCTCTCTCTCTCTCTCTCTCTCTCCTATATTTAGATGTACAAAGGGAAGATAAAAGAAAGAGAAGGGGGACTTATCAGTTATCAGTCAGTCAGGAGTTGCAATACAATTGCATTATTTTCAGTAAAACGATCGTCACAATGATACAGTGCTTGTTGAGTTTAAGAAGAAAAGATTTAAACACCACACACACACACACACACACACACACACACACACACACACACACACACACACACACACACACGAATTAAAAGATGGGGGGAGGGGGATTAGGGTCCCAAAAAAGTTGTATATCACCTTAGGTTATTATAAAGACTTGAAATGTAAAGACACGGATTTGTGTTATTTGTAAGACGCGTGAATGCCATTATCAGCACTGATGCAATCTGACACACGAGTGTACAGTTTATCAGCGAAGGGGTCACATGACCCTCCACCCCCACCCCCTTTAGGGGTCATGAGAACTTTTCAGTGCTGCATAGTAATAATGGTGCAGGTAAAAATGACACAAGTGAATAAGTTTCTGCTAGGAGTAAAGTGTAGTATCTGTTCTGATACTAATACTCCATCTTTTCTGTCATCAATTGGTGAGGGAGAAATCGTGATTCTAGAATTCTAGCATTTTTCCTGTATCAAAAATCAAAAATAAAGAAAAATCTTTATGGTGTACATACCAATTACAGAAGGAAAATATCATATTCCAAAAATAACGTACAGTGATAAAGTAGTTTTATTTTTATAAAGAAAATCATTTTTAAGTGATCTATAGGAATTCATAGGCATTACAACAAAAAATCTTGCAAGTTTGAATTGTTGAGTTATCTCCCTTGTTCCTTGAGTTTATTTTCAAAATGGCGATGCAAAACAGTAGCTTCCCCTCTTACTTATAAAAGTTGGTTTTCTGAGTTAAAAATAAAATTACAGGGTGGAACGATAGAATTGTCGTCCTACAAAAGACCACATTATTCCATTTCCATTTGATGAAAACCGGTTTTCTTTTTTTTTTGTTGTTGCAGACCATCTACTAATTGACCTGTTGTGTACAAATCCAAAGAGCGATAGGCGCCTTCTATCATGTCTGAAAGTGACACAATGTTCAACGAGTGAGATCGGAGATGCGCCGCTGTAGAACTCATGCTCTCTACTGATCTAAGTTATGACAACAGGACCATTGCCAGCACCCTCAAAATGCATCGTTGGATTGCCATGAATAACAGGGACATGCCCAGGGTAATGAAAACAAAGTTTCCAGCAACGGTTATGGTTTTGGTATGGTTTTACGTGAGGGCCACATCATGCCACCTCACATCTTCAAATTCAGCTTGAAAGTCAACACCAAAGTGTAATTGGATGTGGTAATCCCCTGGTACAATCAGGTGGTCGCTGGCAGACCCTGGTTGCGGTAGCAAGATTCAGTACTGGCCCACAAGATCAAAGGAATCCAGGCTTGGCTTTCAGAAGGAGTGCTATAACTTTGTACTCTTCTCTCACTGAACCCGCATGACTACTTCGAACTGAACCTGCTGGACTACTTTGCTTGGTCATATGTTGAGAACATCACCAACATGACCTCCCACAACACCAAAGCCACCCTGATCGCCGCTATCTGCTGAGTATTTGCCGTGCTCCCACCGGCGCTTGTGGAAAAGGCATGTCCCCAGTTCTGGACCCGTATCGAGGCAATGATTGAGGCTGAAGGTGGCTACATTGAATAGATGTCAGCTCTACTACATAATCAGGTTATCTGAATTGATTTTTGCAATAAAAGTTTTAAAATAAAGTTTGTTGTTTTCTTTAGGGCGACAACTTTTATCGTTTCACCCTGTATTTGATGAATAAACATGATTTTTGAAATGTGATATTTTCGTTCTGTCACAGATACGTACATCATACAGATATTTCTTTATTTTTTCTTCTTAATATACAAGGAAATTCTGGACAAGAACGAAATTCTTCTAGAATAAATCAGTTTTTATTTTTTTGTTTCGATTCGCAGTGCACCTTTCCTGGCGGATTAGATTTTCCTTACATTAAAAACCGATCTTGTTGTGTCTAACTCTGCTCTTCTAATGAAGTAAGTTAATATGAAGTAGGTAAATGTGAAGTTGGTAAATATGAAGTTGGTAAATATGAAGTTTGTAAATATGAAGTTGGTAAATATGAAGTTGGTAAATATGAAGTAGGTAAATGTGAAGTTGGTAAATATGAAGTAGGTAAATATGAAGTTGGTAAATATGAAGTTGGTAAATATGAAGTTGGTAAATATGAAGTAGGTAAATATGAAGTTGGTAAATATGAAGTTGGTAAATATGAAGTTGGTAAATATGAAGTAGGTAAATGTGAAGTTGGTAAATATGAAGTTGGTAAATATGAAGTTGGTAAATATGAAGTTGGTAAATATGAAGTAGGTAAATATGAAGTTGGTAAATATGAAGTTGGTAAATATGAAGTTGGTAAATATGAAGTAGGTAAATGTGAAGTTGGTAAATATGAAGTTGGTAAATATGAAGTTGGTAAATATGAAGTAGGTAAATATGAAGTTGGTAAATATGAAGTAGGTAAATATGAAGTTGGTAAATATGAAGTTGGTAAATATGAAGTTGGTAAATATGAAGTAGGTAAATATGAAGTTGGTAAATATGAAGTTGGTAAATATGAAGTAGGTAAATATGAAGTTGGTAAATATGAAGTTGGTAAATATGAAGTTGGTAAATATGAAGTAGGTAAATGTGAAGTTGGTAAATATGAAGTTGGTAAATATGAAGTTGGTAAATATGAAGTTGGTAAATGTGAAGTTGGTAAATATGAAGTTGGTAAATATGAAGTTGGTAAATATGAAGTTGGTAAATATGAAGTAGGTAAATATGAAGTAGGTAAATATGAAGTAGGTAAATATGAAGTTGGTAAATATGAAGTAGGTAAATATGAAGTTTGTAAATATGAAGTTGGTAAATATGAAGTTGGTAAATATGAAGTCGGTAAATATGAAGTTGGTAAATATGAAGTTGGTAAATATGAAGTTGGTAAATATGAAGTTGGTAAATATGAAGTTTGTAAATATGAAGTTGGTAAATATGAAGTAGGTAAATATGAAGTAGGTAAATATGAAGTTGGTAAATATGAAGTTGGTAAATATGAAGTTGGTAAATATGAAGTTGGTAAATATGTAGTTTGTAAATATGAAGTTGGTAAATATGAAGTTGGTAAATATGAAGTAGGTAAATGTGAAGTTGGTAAATATGAAGTTGGTAAATATGAAGTTGGTAAATATGAAGTAGGTAAATATGAAGTAGGTAAATATGAAGTTGGTAAATATGAAGTTGGTAAATGTGAAGTAGGTAAATGTGAAGTTGGTAAATATGAAGTAGGTAAATATGAAGTTGGTAAATGTGAAGTTGGTAAATATGAAGTAGGTAAATATGAAGTTGGTAAATATGAAGTAGGTAAATGTGAAGTTGGTAAATATGAAGTAGGTAAATATGAAGTAGGTAAATGTGAAGTAGGTAAATATGAAGTTGGTAAATATGAAGTTGGTAAATATGAAGTTGGTAAATATGAAGTAGGTAAATATGAAGTAGGTAAATGTGAAGTAGGTAAATATGAAGTTGGTAAATATGAAGTAGGTAAATATGAAGTTGGTAAATATGAAGTTGGTAAATATGAAGTAGGTAAATATGAAGAAGATAAATGTGAAGTTGGTAAATATGAAGTAGGTAAATATGAAGTAGGTAAATGTGAAGTAGGTAAATATGAAGTTGGTAAATATGAAGTAGGTAAATATGAAGTAGGTAAATGTGAAGTTGGTAAATATGAAGTTGGTAAATATGAAGTAGGTAAATATGAAGTAGGTAAATGTGAAGTAGGTAAATGTGAAGTTGGTAAATATGAAGTTGGTAAATATGAAGTTGGTAAATATGAAGTAGGTAAATGTGAAGTTGGTAAATATGAAGTAGGTAAATATGAAGTAGGTAAATGTGAAGTTGGTAAATATGAAGTAGGTAAATATGAAGTAGGTAAATATGAAGTAGGTAAATATGAAGTAGGTTAATATGAAGTTGATAGATATGAAGTAGGTAAATATGAAGTTGGTAAATATGAAGTTGGTAAATATGAAGTAGGTAAATATGAAGTAGGTAAATATGAAGTAGGTAAATGTGAAGTTGGTAAATATGAAGTAAGTAAATATGAAGTAGGTAAATATTAAGTCGGTAAATATGAAGTAGGTAAATATGAAGTAGGTAAATATGAAGTAGGTAAATATGAAGTAGGTAAATGTGAAGTAGGTAAATATGAAGTTGGTAAATATGAAGTAGGTAAATGTGAAGTAGGTAAATATGAAGTAGGTAAATATGAAGTAGGTAAATATGAAGTTGGTAAATATGAAGTAGGTAAATATGAAGTAGGTAAATGTGAAGTAGGTAAATATGAAGTAGGTAAATATTAAGTCGGTAAATATGAAGTAGGTAAATGTGAAGTAGGTAAATATGAAGTAGGTAAATGTGAAGTAGGTAAATATGAAGTTGGTAAATATGAAGTTGGTAAATATGAAGTAGTTAAATATGAAGTAGGTAAATGTGAAGTAGGTAAATATGAAGTAGGTAAATATGATGTAGGTAAATATTAAGTCGGTAAAAATGAAGTAGGTAAATGTGAAGTAGGTAAATATGAAGTAGGTAAATATGATGTAGGTAAATATTAAGTCGGTAAATATGAAGTAGGTAAATATGAAGTAGGTAAATATGAAGTAGGTAAATGTGAAGTAGGTAAATATGAAGTTGGTAAATATGAAGTTGGTAAATATGAAGTAGTTAAATATGAAGTAGGTAAATGTGAAGTAGGTAAATATGAAGTAGGTAAATATGATGTAGGTAAATATTAAGTCGGTAAAAATGAAGTAGGTAAATGTGAAGTAGGTAAATATGAAGTAGGTAAATATGATGTAGGTAAATATTAAGTCGGTAAATATGATGTAGGTAAATATTAAGTCGGTAAATATGAAGTAGGTAAATATGAACAAGGAACAAAAATGGCTCCTAACCTTTTGCTCGGGTGACCCTCAACAATCATGCACTTCAAGAGATGATTGCGACATTAATAGCTTTAAAGGAACAAGGATAATAAATAAAGTCAGGGGTGAATTTAGACAAATTTAGGGGTAGGGTTAGGTAAAAGACAAGCATAATAAATACTCTCCCACCCCCGGAACGAATTTAGAAAAATCTAGAGTTAGGATTAAGAAAGGGGCAAGTATAATCATTTTTTCTAGTGACAAATTTAGGGTTAAATTTTTTTTAACTTTTAACTATATATATATAATCTTCTTTTTAATTTGACAACTTTTGTTTGCCTTTATGTATTATATCCTAGATTTTAATAAACTCATTGTGTATATGCTGGCATGTGTTGGACGGCTTTTAGAAATTGAATGCCAAACTAGCCTCTGGCCAAAACAATCTATTCCACATTCTCATGACAATGTCGGCTGGTCCTTTGACCATTGTCTGAGAGCCAGTTGACTCTGTCCGAACGATAACTTAACAGACAAATCTGTTAGGATTTTTGATCGCCTAAAATTGATTAGGGTTTCAAGATAATCAAACATGTCTGACATTTAAAAAAATAATTCATTTAAAAAAATAATTCATTTAAAAAAAATAAAAATGTTTTTACAAATTTTCCTCTCTGACATTACTTCCTCCTTCCTTGTATGACAAATTGCCTGATGCGCTCCTATCGAAAAATGCTGACGAGGGGGTGGGGTCATTCTCAGTTAATTTTTCGTCCAACCGGAGTTCCCTCTCTCACAATGGGGACAAGTAAATCCCAATTGATTTTTTTTGCCCAATGTGTCCAGACTTTACAGAAACCGTCTATCTTTCACTCTCTGATAATTTGATTTGTATATAAATAAATAAAAATCCGTCCCGTCACATAAAAGTTAGCGAGTAAAAAATCGTGCCCTTTTCTAAGCCCATCCCCACCCCCCACCCGCAGCTTCGAACACTGTATAGAATTGAATAAAATTCACTCATTTCATGTGTTTTAAAAAATGTTTAAAAAACGATATAAATTGAAATAAGTTACTCGGGGGGGGGGGATTTTTTAAAATTAAATGTTTCATATTAATCATTTTACCATGACACATTCTGTTATGCATCATATTTTTTAAACATTTCAAAGTTTTCAGAAAATAATCATCATCATCATCAGCAGCAGCAGCAGCAGCAGCATAGTCATCACCACCAGCACCACCACCGCCACTACCATCATCATCAATTGTATTACAACCACCACCATCATTCATACAAAGTAGAAAGTGAACCTTAGGTTTACTTTCAGCAGCCTCATAACTCTCGCTTCCCTTATTTTGTCCTTTAGTCGTCACATTCCATGAGCAATGTTTCTGGCAAAGGGTGAAGAATTGCTGTTTTTGGAGTCAAAACCATCCAGCTAACACTTATTGGCTAATTTTTTACCTCTATGTAATATTTATTTATTTATTTATTTTGGCTCCTTACATCAAGTAGCTTTATGCCTTGTCTGGAGCGATTTTCATTAACAAATGTTCTTTTTTTCTTCTTCTTTGATTTAGCATCCGTTTTACATGCTGGCATCTGTTGCATGGCTTTTAGAAACTGATTTCTAAACTAATATATCTCTGGCCAGGTCTTTGTCCCTCTTTTACTCACGTTAATTCTTATGACTTCCACTCATGTTTTGCTTGAGCTTCCCCTGTCAACTGATCTTGTTAGCTCAACTATTCTACATCGACTAACTCAAGAATTATTATTCATTCTTTCAATGTGACCATACCAACGAAGTCTACTGTTCTGCACACATCTCCATCTACGGTTAAGATTTCATCTTCCTCTGAGGTCATCAAATCTAAGCCTGTCTTTAGAGTGACATGACACATCCACCGATTCATTCTGATATCATTTCTCTCCATGTAACGCATATCTTCAACACTCACTGGACAGATTTCACTAGCATACATAAAAATCTATATATCTATAAAAGTGAGAATGCATGTGTATGTGAGGACACTTCTCAACCTATATACTCAATGAATTTTTGATTTACAGACCTGAAATTTAGTATATAGGGTATACAGATATGTGGAAAACCTTTTAATCAGTTTTCATCTGGAAAAAGCACGGCTAAAGGGTCAAAATTTTAAAATTGATACTTAAGGGTCATTGGATTTATATCTGTTTGCCAACTGTTTCACGAATGCGCAAGTTTGAATGGTTCACATGACAGATTCCTTATGTTATGAATAAGTAGGTTTGAAAACACTTTTTAAAGATTGCGTATCAAGCTGGCCTAATGGTTATTGTACATGAATCATTGACTTTAGGTTTTGGTTTCGATCTCAGCTGGAATATTTTTTTTTTACTTACAAGAAGTGAACTGTTTAGAAAAACCATAATACTCGCATGCACCTGTCTCAGTTTCTTTCCGTGTTTTTACTTCATTTTTTTTTTTTAAGGAATTTAACATTATGTTTAATACCGGGTAACGTCGGGTACATCTTATAGTATATAAATAAAAATGCATCAGTCCTTTTATATAAGTACTAGCAGACAGCCCCGCATAGAATACAATACAGTTTGTTAAGTTTTATGTTTCAAGTTCTTTATCTCTCCAAATACCATATATTTCGGCGTATAAGGCGACCGTCAGATAAGACGAGGTACAAAATTTGAGCAAATTTAATAAATTTATCCAATATATTGGTTGTATAAGACGACTGCGAAACCATGTTTGTTTATTACATATGAGAGTGTGATTAAGAACTATTATATTTGATTCTTTGTATTTCGTATCTTTTATGATTCTTAGTTTCGTACATTTTGGGTTTGTATGAAACTCCCTTTAATTTGAAGAAAAGGGAAATTCTAGCTCCTTGATGACGTCACGAGCCCAGCGCGAATTCCGGCCTCTTTTAAAATTCTGGCGACGAGGATATTGGACGTTCGTTTCATTGCCCGGCGCTAAAAATGGAATTTTGACGAGCCCCCTTCAAAGAAGAGAATCCGGGAAGAATACCCCGGACATGCGACGAGGCATGCTTCTGAAAACTATCTACGTGGCTACGGTCTGCACGTATTTGGAAGGAGTGGAATTTTTTTTAATCTTTATTTTGTGTGGCTACGGTTTGCAGGTAAATGGAAGGAGATAAATTTCTAAAAGGACTTTAAACGAAAAAAAAAAAAAGAAAAAGGCACGTGCCTGACTGGCTTTTAATTTCTGAGTACGTTCCTAAAATTTATTACATATGAGAGTGTGATTAGGAACTATTATTTTGAATCTTATTATTGTATTCGTTCATGGATACGACATCTTCATTATAAGAACCAACGTTGTTTTTTTCATTATATGTTACCTTGGCGTTCTTTGAATTTAATGGCTGTAAAGGGAAAAATTTGCAACTAATTTTATTGTGAATAAAATCTCTTCTTCGTTTTGAAACAAGACCTTTATATTTTGTTCTTTACCCTCCCCCCCTTTTTTTATTTCATGCTTTTATTTTTTTTTTCAGGCTAGTTACTTTCGCATCGAATTTATTTGAAAGAGGATAAATTTCCGACATGATTTAGTAATACCAGTCGTATAGAGAGACTTTAGACACTCTAGGATAGTGTGTGTGTGTGTGTGTGTGTGTGTGTGTGTGTGTGTGTGTGTGTGTGTGTGTGTGTTAAGTAGTAATACGTTTAAGCTCTCCAAATTTATACTAGAATTGTCCACATGGACACGTGGCGCAACGGATAAAGTGCTAAGTGATAATCAGTAATATGTAATATCATCTCTGTAAAGTGTACATATAGACATGATGTATCCTGTTCTCAGTTTGATCGCTAACTTATCATTTCTTTTCAAGTTTCTACAAGCTGTGTTTTAAGCCGTTAGAAATGCGACCAATAAACACTGAAATAGAAAACGTTTTAAAGTTTTATCGACCACAAAAACGCCATTTTCCCCCCTTCTCTTTTATTTCTTCTGTGTCTTTTGCTGACTTCATAAAATTTGCTGTCACATAAAAAGAATTAACAAACAAAATGCATTTTTCGTTTCTGTTTTAATTGTAAATTCCGATGCAGTTGTTATGTCAACAGTGTTTTGTTTTGTTTTTTGCAATTTCTATTATCAACATAAATTACTTTAAAGCAAATACGGTCTGTAGTTAAATGTGGACATAAATGGATGGTAACGTTCAATGCTGCCAAGACTAAGCTTTAAAAATTACAAGAAACCTTCTCAGCCACTGATAACCATGGCTAATGCTGAAAGCTCTTTGTTCAAACTCCTCAATCACAGGGAACATGAATTGGAACAAATATATGGAGGGCATTGCCAAGGTTGCTGCAAAGAAGTTGGGCTCTCTCTACCATACTAGAAAGTTACTTGCACCTGATATTATCCTGTACAAGGTCACCATTCGCCCATGTATGGAGTATTGCTGCTACATTTGGGCTGATGCATCTGCTACTAGTCTCTCACTCCTAGGCAGGATCCAAAAAAGAGTGGCCAACCTAAGTCCCATGCTATCAACCAAAATCCAACCTCTTTTCCATCAACAAAATGTTATATCCTTGTGCCTATTCTATAAGTATTTTAATGGAATGTGCTCAAATGAACTCAAAGCCTTTGTGCTCTTTTTATGTAAATACTCTGACAAACCCTAACCCTAACCCTTACAAACCCGACAAGCAGCCAGATTCCACTTCTACATTGTAAAAATCAATAAAAATCAATAGAAAGTTTTCTCCTCAAATAGTTTCTTTCTTCAAACTGTTATACTTTGGAATTCCCTCCTGGGTCCCTGTTTCCCTGACTGTACCGATATGCAGAAGTTGAAGTGTAATGTAAACAGATATCTTGCTCCCCACATAGAATTCTTGCAAATTTTGTTGCAAGTAGTAGCCCCCTATATCGAAATGACACTGCCTTGTTTGGAGTGAAAAATCAGTTAAAAAAAAAAATAGTAAAATTATTCATTTATGACCTATTTGTGTCAAAAAAATATTTTGTATTTAATATTCTGTAACAGCCACAAAAGACCAAATATGGGACCTGCTTAAAAGATGTTTTCGTATTCGTATGTCTTAAAAGATGTTTTCATATAAAATTACTAGCTTTGCTTTAGTTGCTTTAGTTGCTTTAGTTGCTTTAGCTTTCTCTCTCTCTCTCCCCCCCTCTCTCTCTCTCTCTCTCTCTCTCTCTCTCTCTCTTTCCAACACTGGCTAGCTGGTAGTCAGTAAAAGGAAAGTTTTCCTGTTAAAAGCTGTTTGTGGATAAAATGTTTACAGTAAAATAAAGTTATTAAAAATGCCAATTTTGTTATTCTTGCTAATGTAGCAACGCTGATAACCGCATCCAGAGAAATATAATAATTTAAAATAAGTTTAAATCCATTTTATTTGTGTAAATAACGATTGTCAGTAAAAATAATCCCTGTGTAACCATTACATGAAATAAATGCATAACCGGATTAGTTTACTCACGGTCGCTATTTGCAGCAAATTAAATTGCTTTAAACTTAATAGCTCCCACATTATAAACCAAGCTCTAACTCCTGTCCCATCGTCATTTGCAAGTACTTTAATAGAATGTGCTCTGATGAATTCATATAGCACTTGTGCCCCACCGACTTGAATACTCCTGACTAATCCAACAAGCAGCAAAATCCCACCATTTCATTGTTAAGGTCCGTAAATGCCTGAAATCCTTCTACTCCAACAGCTTCTGGCCTCAATGGGGGTCCTGGATATGACCTTAAACTATATCCAATGGTGAGGGCCCCAGCTTGTGGGCTTTGGGGAGTGTGGAGCCACCCTTTAATTACCATTGCTCCCAGGTCCACTCTGACCCGGAGTGGTAGTACCTGTTAGGGTCCCAACTATGGGTTGAATAGAAACCGGCGTGAAAACAACAAATATATTCTATTAAAAAAAATTTTTCTTCAAAATCTTTGGATTCGGCATTAAATAACCCGAAAAGGGTTGATATGCCATAAAACAAAAACAACCAACCAACCAACAGCTTCTTCTCACAAACTCATAAACTTTGGAATTCCTTTCCTGTCTCCTATTTCCTTGAATGTACTAACATGCAGAAATTTGAATGAAATGTGAATAGACATTTCGCTGCTCAACTCCTTTCATAATGTCCCTGTAGACATGGTCCCAAATCGTAGCCCTTTATATTTAAGTGGTAATGACTTGTTTAGAATGAATTAAATTAAAATTGTGTAAAAAATTTTTAAATATCAATTTTTTATTGTAAATCAACGATGCCTCTGTTCAGTCTCGAAAGACAAAGGATACCCCCTGTAAGGGCAGTTGCACATGTAATTGTGTGGCAGGGGTTGAGCAATTCCCAACCACACCTCTCCTGAGTCAACACTATTTGAGTCCAGTGGCAAGGACAAGTTCAGGACAACTGGAAACAATGCCGAGATAAGCGGAGAGCACATACAGCACCTGGAAGACCCAAATGGCCACCCATTTGGTATTGACCAGGTTCAACGTTGCTTAACTTTGGTGATCCAGCGGGAACTGGTCTGTCAACGTGATTATGCTGTACATTTATACATAAATAGGTTACAAATGAATATTATTTTCCTTTAAAATATTTTATCTCCGCTGTATATATTTATTATTAATAGTTAGACTTTCAAAATTTAAGCTCAATAGATATTATTTTTTAACTCCAGAGCAATAGAAATATAAATTCAATTTTTATCCATTTTTTAAAAGATCTACTTTTTTAACGATTTATTAGTAAAAGAGAATAAAATTGCTAGAGGAACAGTAGCAGAAACTTGCTATGAAGCAAGCGGACAACAGAAGACATGGTGTTTTGAAAGAAACAACTTACCTTGTCGACTTGTATAAAATCATGTTTTTCAGCTTATGAGGTAATTCATTTTGGCTTCCAGTTAATGTCGGTTGTCAGAAGAGAAAGCAGGCCGTTTCAGGGCCTTCCTCTTCTTAGTTTATTCTCTCGTAGATAATGGTGTTTATCGTTTTTTTTTCTGTGGGGCATTTTATTTAATTTATCAAGTCGTCAGGAGAGAATATGCACCGTTTTGGGGCCTTCCTCTTGATGTCTTTTTTGCATATCGGTTCCCCTCACTGATGCAGGACCCAAATATTTAATTTAACGGTTCATTAATATAATATTTAATATGTGAAAGTATTTTCTATAAATTATGACTAAGTAAAAATAATCCACGTTTAGGAAATAGGTACATAACTGGATTGTAGTAAATTAGATTGCTTAATTAATTTATTTATTTATTGCGGACCATTATTCTCATCTTTATTAGTCGTTATTTCAAAATGTTTCGGCCAACTATTCCTCTGGCCTTTGTCAGGTGGTAACCGCGGCGGGTGGGAACTGCATTCGCAGCAATCACTGCCATCCATAGTTGTTGTCGTCTCACCACGTTTTGGCCAAGTAAGCCTCTGGCCGGCTTTGGGTAGGATTGAAACCGCTATCTTCAGACAATGCTCATCTGGAACCATAGAGATTCAACGTCTCTATCAACTGCGCCACTGGCACCGAAGGGCGATCAAGGTTGGATTTTTTTATCTTATAAATCCACGTTTATTTATTATCTGATCTTCCATGGTCGGGTCCGTACCGAATTGTATATATATTATTTTAATTTTAATCTTGGCCAAAGCGTGGTGAGACGACAACAACTATGGATGGCAGTGATTGCTGAGAATGCAGTTAGGAGATTCAAAGTTCCCATCCGTCGCGGTTACCACCTGATGAAGGCCAGAGGAATAGTTGGTTGAAACATCGTGAAACAACAACTAATAAAGATGAGGATAATAATCCGCATTAAATAAATTAATATAAATAATACTCATCTCAATAATGAATTCCAATTAAAATAATATAGATTGCTTAAATTTTCTTTTATATATGAACTAACTTAACAGAATTTTGTGAATGAAAGTGAGAAAACTCGACTGAACTCCAGTCTATGGTCCCGCCTTGCCAAAAATACTCGACTCTCTACAACCACTATATACGATTTTTCCTCTCTTTATCTGTGCCTACATCTAAACACAGATTCCATGAGCCGTCCCCATAAATAATCAAATACTACCCAATTTACACCATTAACAATTACTAGACTACCACCTTACATTCATAAACCCTTACCCTCGAGTGGCCTTTGTGGTGATTCTCAAATAAAAAAAGAAAGAAAACATGAATTAATGAATAAAATATACTCATACATCAACAATTTTATAGAGATGTAAAATATATTTAGAAAGATCAAAGTTTGTTGAGAAGTTTTACAATCAAGTTCTCTCTGATTCTCTCTCCTCTAATCTTGAGTACGTGGTGCAATGGGAAAGAGGTGCCTAGTTAATTTTAATGCATCTAAAACCAAGCTTCTATCTTTACATCATCAACGCTCTGATCTCCGTCTGGCATACATTGAAATGAATTGCTCTTGTCTTGGGGAGGCTCCATGTATTGACAAGCTTCTGGGCTTGACCTTTACTCTTGATCTGAATTGGGGCACGTACATCAACTCTGTTGTCAAGACTGCTGGAAAAATGGTGGGATCCTTTTACCGCTCCAGTAGATATCTCATTGCTCTACCTGTATAAAAGCTGAGTCTCATCTCTACCTGATGCAATTCTCTACCTGTATAAAAGCCAAGTATGCCCAAAGATGGAGTACTGTGCCACATCTGGGCACGAGCTGCTAGAAGCAGCTTATCCTGCCTTGACAAAGTTCAAAGTAGACTTTGTAGCATAGTGGGGGATGCCCTTTTCTCTTCCCTGCAAACTCTTTCTCACAAAAGAGACATTGCGAGTTTGCCTCTGCTTTATCGTTATTTTCATGGCAAGTGCTCGCTTGAGCTCCAATCTATGCCCCCCCCCGCCAAACTTTTATGAAAAACACTCGTTTAGTGGAAACCACTATCAAAAATTTCCCCCACTCTTTATCTGTGCCTAAACCTAAACGTAGATTCCATAAACAAAGTTTCTTTCTTAGAACTGTGTTGCGGACCAGGATTTAATAATCCTAACTCGCTACAAAAGAAAATAATGAAATGAATGGAAAGAAGGAAACAAAACTCAGTTGCTGAATAAAATAAACATGTCGTTTATTTTCTGTCGAAAATAAAGGGTTTAAGTGGAACACGTGTTCATTCAGTTGTTGACGACTAAGCACGTGGAAGAAAAGGAATGACGGAGAGGAACGAGAAATGGCAGTCCAGCATGTAGAAAAAGAAAGAGAGAGGAGGTTGCCCTCAGTAAAGCCGCGCGTACATGGTAGTACTCATCCACGTGGAAAAGTTTTCAAGCCAAGAGCTGTGGACGCGAACTTGTCTGGTTGACGAACCAAAGCAACTGCACGCCTGTTGAACTTTGCCTGCTTTCCAGCTGACTACAATATGTCCGTCTTCAAACCCAATGTAAACAAGCTCTTAATGAGCCGTTCCCCTTAAGTAATGCAATTTACCAAATTTCCACTACTAACGCTTCCTACGATATTGTCCCATTGATCAATGTACACTTATTAACCCTTATCCTCGAGTGGCCTCTGGGCCTTGATAAGTGGTGACTTCTTTGTAAAAAAATTTTTAAAAACGGGTCTGCATTTTTTCTTTTTTAACAAGATTTTTTATTACCGTTATAATTGTTTCAACACCATTTAAAAGTCTCTCTCCATCGTCCATCTCAGTCAGTTTTCCTCTCCGACCCCATGCCGGCCGCAACTAGCTATTTCTCATTCTCACTATTTACATTTCAATTTTCTTTTCTTCTGCCACGAGCACGTTTTTTCCCTCCTTCTTCTTGCACATACTTCCTTAATATACATATGCGCGTTTTTTGACTACTGCTGCTGCTAATTTCTTCACATGCCAGCCATCCTTTACTGCTGTTGATTGGACATAATTTGTAGGTGTACTATGTGGGAGAGCTGAGCAGCAAAATGTCTGTTCACATTACACTTCAACTTCTGCATGTTAGTACAGTCAGGAAAACAGGAACCCAAAAGGGAATTCCAAAGCCTAGCAGTTCTAGGGAAAAAACTATTAGAGTAGAAGGTTTTCTTACATCTAGGGATTTCTACTGTGTAGAGGTTGGATTTTGCTGTTTGTCAGGTTTGGCTGGAGTATTTACATAGAGAGGGTACAAGGGCTTGTAGTTCGTTCGCATATCTACCATTAAAGTACTTGTAAAACAGGCAGAGGGATGTAATATTTCGTTGATGAGACAGCAGTTGAAGCCTAGCTGATAGTGCGGGACCTATTAGGTTGGCAACTCTACTTTGAACCTTGTGTAAGAGGGAGAGACTAGTAGCAGATGCACCAGTCCAAATGTGGCAACAATACTCCATTCATGAACGAATGGTGACCTTATAAAGGTAAAGGATACTCTCAGGCATAAGTAACTTTCTAGCACGGTAGAGAAAGCCTACCTTCTTTGCAGCAGGCTTGGCAATGCACACAATGTGTCTGTTCCAACTCATGTTCCTCGTGAACGTTAAGACGAGGAGTGTGAACAAAGCACTTTCAGGTAATATATCTTTAGCCATGACTATTAGTGGTTGAGAAGGTTTCTTGTACTTATTAAAGGAAAGAAGCTTAGTCTTGGCAGCATTGAACATTACCATCCATTTTTGTCCCCATTCTATCACAGACCGGAGGTTTCCTCTAGAGTTTCCAGCATTGCCTTAGCATGTGTTCATTCATTTTCCCCTCGTGCCTGTTATAGGGCGTGGTGTCACCAGCAAATATACCCATCTCAGAAACAATTTTATCAGGGAGGTCATTGATGAATATCAGGAATAATAAAGGTCCAAGGATCGACCCCTGAGGTACACTCACATTTATATTGTGCTGATGTACAATCATCAAGGATAATTGGATTTTTCTCCTATTTAAGAAAGATTTAATTATGTTAAGTATTCATCCAGTAATACCATAGGATCTGATATTCCTGAGAAGATCATCGTGCAATACCCTGTCAAAGGCCTTAGATATATCTAGTAACCTAGCCTCCCCTGCCTTATCCAGTGCATTGTGTATATGTTCAGAGATTACAGTTAGGATATCTGCAGTAGAACGGGCTTCTCTAAACCTATACTGTTGGTCGGGCAGAAATTTAGCAGCTGTGAGATGGAGGCCTACAACTTGATTAATTATGGACTCAAATATTTTAGCGAAAAGAGGGAGGAGGCTAATGGAGGCAATGATTTAATTCTTCTTTCGCCAGAATTCTTGTAAACTGGTACCACAGAAGCGGTTTTCAAGCAGTCAGGAAAGCAAGATTCATTAAGGCATTTGTTGAAAAGTTTGGAGAGGACTGGAGTAACATCAGCGGAGCATTTTTTTTAATAGTACAGCCAGGATGAGATCAAGTCCACATGCTTTTGACGTGTCAAGGTTTGTTATATCATGCACTTGAGAAGAGGTGATTTTCAGGTCATCTAGTGTGGTTTCTGTCCGCAGAGGAAAATCTGGGAGGAAGTGGTTTGCTGGGTCCAAAGTAGAGTTGGAGGCAAACCAACGGGCAAGCAGATTATCCTTCTTGGTTGCTGTGCAAACAACTTCAAGATTGTTGGATAGTGGGAGAACTGTTGATTGCCCATTATTTACTACACTATTGTAGATTTTCCAGAAGTCACGAGTTCCTAATTTCTGCACTTCAATGCATTTTCTGGTGGTTTTGATATATTCTCTCTTTGAACAATGGCAGCTGTGCAAGTAGAAGTAAACTATTGGGGAGAATGGGATTTGCTATAGAACTTACATGTGGGAACATGCTTCAATTGCTGCTTTGAACCATTCAGATGTCTCATTTGTGCACTGTTCAGCAGGGAGAGAAAAGGAATTTCCTAATGGAGTATCTCTAATGTGATTCCTGATGGCATCGCAGTCAGTTTTATTGTAGTACCTTGTCATTATGAGCAGTGGCTCTTCAACTTGGGGTCAAAAGTTTAGGGTGATGTCTATCATTATCACAGCATGATCAAAATTCTGGAGAGGGCAATGGGCATGTGTCACGCAATCCTCGAGAACTGTAGTCAGAAATAGATCCAGAAGTGTGGCTTGCTGGTTCTGACGATCTTGGAGATGGGTCGGGAACATTACTGTCTGTGTCAAGGAATGGAATATAGAAAAGTTATGTGTGATGCTTCCAGCTGTGTCAGTGTAGTTAGAGAAGCCAAGCCAACTACTGTAGTGGACATCAATGTCATCAAATACATGTAACACAAGTAGATCATCAGCCGAATCCTTGTCCATACAAAGGTGGCCCCGGAGAATGCCAACCAGAGATGAGTGCAGGGTCCCTTTCCATGCATGACATGGCACTACAACAATCTAAATATTATACAACTGACGATAGAACAGCCACTCTAAGTGCTATTAATGAGTTAGGGGTCCTGTACTGTGTCAGAATACAGCAGCCAGACAAACTGGCAAACCGGTACCCTCAAACCTGTCAGACAAGAGTGGCCCAGTCCAATCATGTTAGCATACATGGTAAACAAGCATCCCCAAGATGCCCAATTTTAGGGAGAGGGACTGAGGCAGGTGTTGGGGACAGTGTTTATTGCTCTTGTAAGGAAATAAGATTAAGCACTGAGCGTCTCTAATGAGTCCCTGTGATCACACCGCTACTCCTGGCTAATAAGCAAAGAAGGAGTATGGAAGCAGGTGATAGGCAGAGCATACCTACTCCTTAAGCAGTTTAGCTTTGCAAACCAGTAATTTGAAAATATAAAAATAATGTTATTTCTATATTCATAAAAATTGTATGAACACTTTTTGTATGTGTATGTTTTCCCGCCTCTACGTGACTTAAACATATTCATTTTTATATTTTTCAATTATTTATTAAAATTAAAAATTCCAAATGTCATTATAAAAAATCCTATTAAAAAAATTAATCACACAATTTTTTTATTTAAACAAGTCAGCCGTTTTTATTTTTTATTATGAAGACCATTGGACACACCATTGAGATCTATAATTATTATTATTATTATTATTATTATTATTATTGTTGTTGTTGTTGTTGTTGTTGTTGTTGTTGTTATTTATTATTCTTATATAGAAGTATAAAGAAATGAGATTTATTATTTTGCAATCTAATTTGCATATGTGTCTGTCATGTATACACACGTTATATGCATTAGATGGTCACGCTGAAGAAAGAGTGTTATTTTTTCCAGTGAACATTTTTAGAAATATTAGAGAGTGAAAGCATGAAGGGCAAGAGAAATACGTAAATGAGTGAGAGATGGGTAGAATATTCAATTAATTACAAATTACAGTTAATTAGAACAATTAAAACAATTTTTTTAGCATAATCGAGAACTAAGGTATATTTTAGCATGTAGCTTGTGTTATTAAAATATATAAAATATACTAGCTGTACACCGCCACGCGTTGCTGTGGCTTAATTTCGTGTTATGGAAATTTCTAATAAAAAGAGGAAATGCATGTTTCTTATATTCTTAGTACAGCAATCCACTCCAAAAAGTAAAAAAAAAGGCGAAAATGAAAAAAAATATGGTACTCTTGCAGAATTGGATCCGGATCCTCGGGAGTTACCATCAATCATGGCTTGGGCTCGACCAACATTCAGTGGATTAAGCCGAAAGTTGCTAAACCATTGAAACGCTAAATAGTTTTCTTTTTTATTGTATTCAAAAATGTGAGTTTTTAATTAATATTTGGGTAAGGGAGGGTGTTACTATACACAGATTCGAAAAAGTTGTTCAAAAACGAATAAATGAAAGCAAAGGTAAGGTAAATTACGTTTCTATCTAACTGGATAATTTTTTAGTGTTTTTATTTAATGTAAAATGTTTAATCGGTTTATCTATGTATTTGAAAAAGACGAATGGTCGCAGACTCTGTTTGGGAAAATCAGTTAAAAACTATACAAAACAGTGTCAGACACCTACTGATTATATGTTATTGTGACATAGGCTGACATATTCGGTGGGTTTCTGATAGTATTTTGTATAGTTTTTTACTTTTAAATCATTTTCTCAAACTTAACATCATCAACAGTGTCTATGACCGTTTGTATTTTTCAAATACACTGATAAACACTGTTCTTCGAGCCGACTAAACGTTATAGTAAATAAAACGGGTTTGTATTACTAAACACAGAAAAAAAAAAAGTTGTTGAAAAATAAATATAACAAATAAATGTTATCAAAGGCAAGATAAGTTACTTTTCTACCTAACTGGATAAGATTTTAGTGTTTTTATTTAGTGTAAAATGTTTAATCGGTTTGAAAAAATGTAGTGTTTATCTGTATATTTGAAAAATACAAATGGCAGCAGACTGTTGAACAAGTTAAATTCGGGAAAAGGAGTTAAAACTAAAAAAACTATACAAAATACTGTCAGGAACTCACTCAATATATGTTACTGTGACATAGGAAGACATGTATTCAGTGGTTTTTAACAGTATTTTATATAGTTTCTTTTTATTTTTAACTCATTTTCCCAAACCTAATGTGTTAACAGAGTCTGCCGCCATTTGTAATTTTCAAATATAACAGTAAACGCTGTGTTTTTTGAGCCGAATAAAAATTTTGCATTAAAAAAACAAAAAAAATTATCCATTTTGGTAATAAAGTAACATATCTTGCCTTTGATGATATTTGTTATACATTTATTTTTTGACAACTTTTTCGAATCTATATGTACAGTAGTACAAACCCAATAAAAACACTAAAAATTATCCAATTAGGTAGAAAAGTAACTTATCTTGCCTTTGAAAATATTTACTTGTTATATATTTGTTTTTGTTGACAACTTTTTCAAGTCTTTGTGCAAGTACAAACCCAAAGGTGTATTTTTCTGTCTAATTTTATTTTTGTTAACCTGCTTAAATTTAAATTTCACGATATCTTTTTGGGGGAAGGGTATTTTTTTTTTACATTAGGTCCACCTCCACAATTTTCGACTATGCTGAATAAGAAAGTCTCATTTAAAATTTGCAGAGGCCATTAGTTTTCGAGATATAAAGACCTGTACTATGCACTATAATTCACTGACGGCCATGAATAAACACTCCCAACCTCCCCATATTAAGAACGGCTTTCGGAATAAACAACACCCATGCCTAACCACATGTTTTAACCTTTTACCTGTCTTTCGTCTTTTAAAAACGGCTTTTGGAATAAATACCACCATTCTCCCCATGTTAAGAACGGCTTTCAGAATAAACATTTCCAACCTACCCATGTTAAAAATTGTGGAGGTGGACCTAATGTGAAAATTTACCTTTTGTTTTTTAATTAATTGTTAGTTGAAAGCACAGAATAGTGACAAAACATCATCCCCTCCCCTTGGTAAGAATAGCAAAAAAAAAAAATAATGGTTTTCTTGGTAGAAACTTTTCTGTATTTCACCTAACAATTTCTGGTGATAATGAACTTACTAATCCGCGCTATTTTTTAAATCGAATTTCCAAGTTTAATTAAAGTTTTATGATATGTTTTTTTTTATTCAATTGTAAGGTTAAAGTACAGAATAGATACAAAATACCCTCCCCTCCCCATGTTAAGAATGGCTTTTTAAATAATAACGTTATTATTTCAGCACGGATCACTCTCTACATGAGTACCTAATATTTTTTTTTCAGCCATTCTTACCATAGAGAGGGGATGGTGTTTTGTAACTATTCTATGCTTTTTTAACTAACAATTTATTATTAAAAAAAGATATTGTGTAATTATAAAAAAGTAAAAAGATATTGTGAAAGTTGAATTTAACTTGAAAAAAAACAAAAAAACAATGTGAACGGCGTGTTCAACATTATAGCCGGACCTTATTTGGCAATAAGATCACGTGAGTCGATTAATGGGTGCTAATGCACTTACTGATCCGCACTATTTTTTAAAATCGTATTTCCAAGCTTAATTAAAGTTTTATGTTTTTTTGGTATTTTTTTTAGATTAGGTCCACCTCCACAATTTTCTTTTAAATGACGACTTTTATAGGTTTCCGACTATGCTGAATACAGAAATCGCATTGAAATTTTGCAGAAATAAGTAGTTATCGAGATATAGATAGTTGTTTTATGCATTGTATTCTTTGGCGCCCATCTTTGTTACACGCATAGATTTGATTATGACGCGCGCAAGCATGTAAAAAAGATGGCTGCCAGAGATTACAATGCATTATACAAATTTTTAATATCTCGATAACTACTTTTTCTGCAAAATTTCAATGCAATTTCCGTATTCAGCATAGTCGAAAACCTACAAAAGTCGTCATTTAAAAGAAAATTGTGGAGGTGCACCTAATCTAAAAATTTACCGTTTTTTTCATTCAATTGTAAGGTTAAAGTACAGAATAGGTACAAAACACCCTCTTCTCCCAATGTTAAGAATGGCTTTTTAAATAATAACGTTATTATTTCAGCACGGATCAATAAGTGCACGAGTTCCCAATTTCTTTAAAAGCATTCATATTTTCTTATATAAAAACAACTTCTGTAAAAAAAAGAAAAAACGTGCACTTTCAATCTTTGTTAAAAAAGGTTTTCTTGAAAAAAAAACAAAAAAATACGGTAAAAAAAGCAAAGAACAAAACTTTAATTCATGCAGAGAGTGATCCGTGCTGAAATAATAACGTTATTATTTAAAAAGCCATTCTTAACATGGGGAGGGGAGGGGGTTTGTACCTAATCTGTACTTTAACCTTACAATTGAATAAAAAGCATATCATAAAACTTTAATTAAACGCGGAAATGCGATTTAAAAAATAGCGCAGATCACTCTCTGCATTAGCACCGAAAGTACAGAATAGTTAGAAAAGATCCTCCGTCCCCATGGTAAGAATGGCTTTCTAAATAATGTTAATGATTCAGTACTGTTTCTTGTCTGCTTAAGTTTAACTTTTGTTTATTAAATTGTTAGGTGAAAGTCCAGAATAGCTACAAAACACCCCTATCCCCATGTTAAGAATGGCTTTCTAAATAATAACGTCAATATTTCAGCGGGGTAGCTTCTCTGCATAAGTACCATGTTTTGTTTTTAAATTGTTAGGTGAAAGGACAGAATTGTTACAAAATACCATCCCCATTTTAAGAATGTCTTTCTAAATAACATTATTTCAGCACGGTATTTTCTATGCATACGTACTATCTATTTTTGTTTATTAAATTGTTAGGTGAAAGTATAGAATAGATGCAAAACTCCCTCCCCATGTTAAGAATGGCTTTCTAAATAACGGTATTATTTCAGCACTGTACCTTCTCTGCATAAGTACTATCTTTTGTTTATTAAATTGTTAGGTGAAAATATAAAATAGTTACAGAACACTCTCCCTTTCCCATGTTAAGAATGGCTTTCTTAATAGTGTTATTTCAGCACGGTACCTTCTCTGCATAAGTACCATCTTTTGTTTATTAAATTGTTAGGTGAAAGTATAGAATAGTAACAAAACGTCCTCCCCATGTTAAGAATGGCTTTCTAAATAACGTTATTATTCTATTATTATATTATTATGGTACTTTCTCTGCATAAGTACCATGTTTTGTTTATTAAATTGTTAGGTGAAAGTACAGCACTCATGCAGAGAGTGATCCGTGTTGAAATAATAACGTTATTATTTAAAAAGCCATTCTTAACATGGGGAGGGGAGGGTGTTTTGTACCTAATCTGTATTTTAACCTTACAATTGAATAAAAAAAACATATAATAAAACTTTAATTAAATGTGGAAATACGATTTAAAAAATAGCGCGGACCACTCTTTGCATTAGCACCAAATATTATTTAAGCAAGTTACCAATCCGTAAAAAAAAAACTGTACTTTTACCAACCAATCTTATAGCGAAAAACCAAAAAAATTTTAAAAAACTCAAAAAGCAAGCAACAAACTTTTTTTTTTGCCTTATATAATAAAGAAAAAATGTTTAAATTAAAAAATTTGGAAGATAAACAAATGAATTATGTTTTTTTGTTTTATTTTTACTTATCGAGTAAACAGAAAATGAAATCTACTTAGTTTTGTCAATTCGTGGCTGTGAAATGAATCGAACCGGAAGTTCAGTTTTATCAACAGAACAGGTTCGCACTAACAGTTACGAAAATATATTTATTTTATTTAATATTTTGATAATTCGCGAGGTAAATTCATTTTAATAACATAAAAACATCCCTCGACTCTAGAGATAGGTTGTCTGAAAATTTCAAATAAATTGGTAATGTAGAAATATGGTTTTATTCGCTTATAATGAACCAAGAATTACATTTTTATATATATAGATTTTTAAAAAGCTTGAGAGAAATATGTATATATTCCCATTCAGTCACTAAAAAAGCGATTAAAAAACAAAACCTTTTTTTTACAAAGGAATCACCACTTATCAAGGCCCAGAGGCCACTCGAGGATAAGGGTTAAAGAGTGTACAGTGGTCAAAAGAACAATATCATAGTAATCGCTAGAAGTGTAAATTTGGTAAATTGGATTACTTAAGGGGAACAGCTCATCAAGAACTTGTTTACGTTAGACTTGAAGACAACCATATTGTAGTCAGCTGGAAAGCAGAAAAACAAGACAATTCCACAGGCGTGCAGTTCTAAGAAAGAAGCTTTGTTCATGGAATCTACGTTTAGGTTTAGGCAGAGATAAAGAGTGGGGGAAATTATTGATAGTGTTTTCAGTCAGACGAGTGTTTCTTGTGAAAGTTAGATGAACCTGCTAGAGGAAACCATTTTAAGAGTTCAAAAGAAACGAGAAAGCAAATAGAAAGTTAGATAATCCCTTCCATCTGAAGTGAATGCAGAAAGAAATCCTTCACTCTAAATAAAATTCAATGGTTGGTGTTTTGTTTTTCTTTAGGTCATTAGAAATGATAGTAATAATTTATATATGAAAAACTTAATCACTAAATACAGGGTTTTCCAAAACGCTTGGGCACATTTTGACATTGAATATCTCGAGAGAACTATTAAGGATGTAAAAACGCATCTGGTATATTTGGAAAGCTTGTAATCTCAAGCTTTCATGGAATGCTCAAAGATGTTGAATATGAGCATCATTATTCACATGACACACATCAAGCCGATAGTCCAATTCTTGTCCCAGCATTGCATTATCAATGGTTGCAATAGCTTTTGTTGAGAGGCGTCCTGTTCTCTTAGCTGGGCACAAGCACTCACCCACCATGAATTTACCATGCCATCTCACTATGGACTTCTTTTCTGGTGGCTGTTTTCCAAATTTTTTGCGAAATGCACGTTGGACAAGTGTCTATGATTCAGTTTTTGCAAATTCAAGCACACAAAATGATTTTTTTGGTTGAGTGAACGCCATTATTGGGTCTGAAAAGAAATGAAAAAATCAACAGCCTTACAAAAAAATATTAATACATTTAGCTTCAAAATGATTTTTTTTGTTGAGTGAACGCCATTATTGGGTCTGAAAAGAAATGAAAAAATCAACAGCCTTACAAAAAAAATATTAATACATTTAGCTTCAAAATGATTTTTTTGGTTGAGTGAACGCCATTATTGGGTCTGAAAAGAAATGAAAAAATCAACAGCCTTACAAAAAAAATATTAATACATTTAGCTTCAAAATGATTTTTTTGGTTGAGTGAACGCCATTATTGGGTCTGAAAAGAAATGAAAAAATCAACAGCCTTACAAAAAAAATATTAATACATTTAGCTTCAAAATGATTTTTTTGGTTGAGTGAACGCCATTATTGGGTCTGAAAAGAAATGAAAAAATCAACAGCCTTACAAAAAAATATTAATACATTTAGCTTCAAAATAATTTTTTTGGTTGAGTGAACGCCATTATTGGGTCTGAAAAGAAATTAAAAAATCAACAGCCTTACAAAAAAAATATTAATACATTTAGCTTCAAAATGATTTTTTTGGTTGAGTGAACGCCATTATTGGGTCTGAAAAGAAATGAAAAAATCAACAGCCTTACAAAAAAAATATTAATACATTTAGCTTCAAAATGATTTTTTTGGTTGAGTGAACGCCATTATTGGGTCTGAAAAGAAATGAAAAAATCAACAGCCTTACAAAAAAAATATTAATACATTTAGCTTCAAAATGATTTTTTTGGTTGAGTGAACGCCATTATTGGGTCTGAAAAGAAATGAAAAAATCAAAAGCCTTACAAAAAAAATATTAATACATTTAGCTTCAAAATAATTTTTTTGGTTGAGTGAACGCCATTTTGGGTCTGAAAAGAAATTAAAAAATCAACAGCCTTACAAAAAAAATATTAATACATTTAGCTTCAAAATGATTTTTTTGGTTGAGTGAACGCCATTATTGGGTCTGAAAAGAAATGAAAAAATCAAAAGCCTTACAAAAAAAATATTAATACATTTAGCTTCAAAATAATTTTTTTGGTTGAGTGAACGCCATTTTGGGTCTGAAAAGAAATTAAAAAATCAACAGCCTTACAAAAAAAATATTAATACATTTAGCTTCAAAATGATTTTTTTTGTTGAGTGAACGCCATTATTGGGTCTGAAAAGAAATGAAAAAATCAACAGCCTTACAAAAAAAATATTAATACATTTAGCTTCAAAATAATTTTTTTGGTTGAGTGAACGCCATTATTGGGTCTGAAAAGAAATGAAAAAATCAACAGCCTTACAAAAAAAATATTAATACATTTAGCTTCAAAATAATTTTTTTGGTTGAGTGAACGCCATTATTGGGTCTGAAAAGAAATGAAAAAATCAACAGCCTTACAAAAAAAATATTAATACATTTAGCTTCAAAATAATTTTTTTGGTTGAGTGAACACCATTATTGGGTCTGAAAAGAAATGAAAAAATCAACAGCCTTACAAAAAAAATATTAATACATTTAGCTTCAAAATGATTTTTTTTGTTGAGTGAACGCCATTATTGGGTCTGAAAAGAAATGAAAAAATCAACAGCCTTACAAAAAAAATATTAATACATTTAGCTTCAAAATAATTTTTTTGGTTGAGTGAACACCATTATTGGGTCTGAAAAGAAATGAAAAAATCAACAGCCTTACAAAAAAAATATTAATACATTTAGCTTCAAAATGATTTTTTTGGTTGAGTGAACGCCATTATTGGGTCTGAAAAGAAATGAAAAAATCAACAGCCTTACAAAAAAAATATTAATACATTTAGCTTCAAAATAATTTTTTTGGTTGAGTGAACGCCATTATTGGGTCTGAAAAGAAATGAAAAAATCAACAGCCTTACAAAAAAAAATATTAATACATTTAGCTTCAAAATAATTTTTTTGGTTGAGTGAACGCCATTTTGGGTCTGAAAAGAAATTAAAAAATCAACAGCCTTACAAAAAAAATATTAATACATTTAGCTTCAAAATTATTTTTTTTGTTGAGTGAACGCCATTATTGGGTCTGAAAAGAAATGAAAAAATCAACAGCCTTACAAAAAAAATATTAATACATTTAGCTTCAAAATGATTTTTTTTGTTGAGTGAACGCCATTATAGGGTCTTAAAAGAAATGAAAAAATCAACAGCCTTACAAAAAAAATATTAATACATTTAGCTTCAAAATGATTTTTTTGGTTGAGTGAACACCATTATTGGGTCTGAAAAGAAATGAAAAAATCAACAGCCTTACAAAAAAAATATTAATACATTTAGCTTCAAAATGATCTTTTTTGTTGAGTGAACGCCATTATTGGGTCTGAAAAGAAATTAAAAAATCAACAGCCTTACAAAAAAAATATTAATACATTTAGCTTCAAAATAATTTTTTTGGTTGAGTGAACGCCATTATTGGGTCTGAAAAGAAATGAAAAAATCAACAGCCTTACAAAAAAAATATTAATACATTTAGCTTCAAAATAATTTTTTTGGTTGAGTGAACGCCATTATTGGGTCTGAAAAGAAATGAAAAAATCAACAGCCTTACAAAAAAAATATTAATACATTTAGCTTCAAAATAATTTTTTTGGTTGAGTGAACGCCATTATTGGGTCTGAAAAGAAATGAAAAAATCAACAGCCTTACAAAAAAAATATTAATACATTTAGCTTCAAAATGATTTTTTTTGTTGAGTGAACGCCATTATTGGGTCTGAAAAGAAATGAAAAAATCAACAGCCTTACAAAAAAAATATTAATACATTTAGCTTCAAAATAATTTTTTTGGTTGAGTGAACGTCATTATTGGGTCTGAAAAGAAATGAAAAAATCAACAGCCTTACAAAAAAAATATTAATACATTTAGCTTCAAAATGATTTTTTTTGTTGAGTGAACGCGATTATTGGGTCTGAAAAGAAATGAAAAAATCAACAGCCTTACAAAAAAAATATTAATACATTTAGCTTCAAAATAATTTTTTTGGTTGAGTGAACGCCATTATTGGGTCTGAAAAGAAATGAAAAAATCAACAGCCTTAAAAAAAAAATATTAATACATTTAGCTTCAAAATAATTTTTTTGGTTGAGTGAACGCCATTTTGGGTCTGAAAAGAAATTAAAAAATCAACAGCCTTACAAAAAAAATATTAATACATTTAGCTTCAAAATGATTTTTTTTGTTGAGTGAACGCCATTATTGGGTCTGAAAAGAAATGAAAAAATCAACAGCCTTACAAAAAAAATATTAATACATTTAGCTTCAAAATGATTTTTTTTGTTGAGTGAACGCCATTATTGGGTCTGAAAAGAAATTAAAAAATCAACAGCCTTACAAAAAAAATATTAATACATTTAGCTTCAAAATAATTTTTTTGGTTGAGTGAACGCCATTTTGGGTCTGAAAAGAAATTAAAAAATCAACAGCCTTACAAAAAAAATATTAATACATTTAGCTTCAAAATGATTTTTTTGGTTGAGTGAACGCCATTATTGGGTCTGAAAAGAAATGAAAAAATCAAAAGCCTTACAAAAAAAATATTAATACATTTAGCTTCAAAATAATTTTTTTGGTTGAGTGAACGCCATTTTGGGTCTGAAAAGAAATTAAAAAATCAACAGCCTTACAAAAAAAATATTAATACATTTAGCTTCAAAATGATTTTTTTTGTTGAGTGAACGCCATTATTGGGTCTGAAAAGAAATGAAAAAATCAACAGCCTTACAAAAAAAATATTAATACATTTAGCTTCAAAATAATTTTTTTGGTTGAGTGAACGCCATTATTGGGTCTGAAAAGAAATGAAAAAATCAACAGCCTTACAAAAAAAATATTAATACATTTAGCTTCAAAATAATTTTTTTGGTTGAGTGAACGCCATTATTGGGTCTGAAAAGAAATGAAAAAATCAACAGCCTTACAAAAAAAATATTAATACATTTAGCTTCAAAATAATTTTTTTGGTTGAGTGAACACCATTATTGGGTCTGAAAAGAAATGAAAAAATCAACAGCCTTACAAAAAAAATATTAATACATTTAGCTTCAAAATGATTTTTTTTGTTGAGTGAACGCCATTATTGGGTCTGAAAAGAAATGAAAAAATCAACAGCCTTACAAAAAAAATATTAATACATTTAGCTTCAAAATAATTTTTTTGGTTGAGTGAACACCATTATTGGGTCTGAAAAGAAATGAAAAAATCAACAGCCTTACAAAAAAAATATTAATACATTTAGCTTCAAAATGATTTTTTTGGTTGAGTGAACGCCATTATTGGGTCTGAAAAGAAATGAAAAAATCAACAGCCTTACAAAAAAAATATTAATACATTTAGCTTCAAAATAATTTTTTTGGTTGAGTGAACGCCATTATTGGGTCTGAAAAGAAATGAAAAAATCAACAGCCTTACAAAAAAAAATATTAATACATTTAGCTTCAAAATAATTTTTTTGGTTGAGTGAACGCCATTTTGGGTCTGAAAAGAAATTAAAAAATCAACAGCCTTACAAAAAAAATATTAATACATTTAGCTTCAAAATTATTTTTTTTGTTGAGTGAACGCCATTATTGGGTCTGAAAAGAAATGAAAAAATCAACAGCCTTACAAAAAAAATATTAATACATTTAGCTTCAAAATGATTTTTTTTGTTGAGTGAACGCCATTATAGGGTCTTAAAAGAAATGAAAAAATCAACAGCCTTACAAAAAAAATATTAATACATTTAGCTTCAAAATGATTTTTTTGGTTGAGTGAACACCATTATTGGGTCTGAAAAGAAATGAAAAAATCAACAGCCTTACAAAAAAAATATTAATACATTTAGCTTCAAAATGATTTTTTTTGTTGAGTGAACGCCATTATTGGGTCTGAAAAGAAATTAAAAAATCAACAGCCTTACAAAAAAAATATTAATACATTTAGCTTCAAAATAATTTTTTTGGTTGAGTGAACGCCATTATTGGGTCTGAAAAGAAATGAAAAAATCAACAGCCTTACAAAAAAAATATTAATACATTTAGCTTCAAAATAATTTTTTTGGTTGAGTGAACGCCATTATTGGGTCTGAAAAGAAATGAAAAAATCAACAGCCTTACAAAAAAAATATTAATACATTTAGCTTCAAAATAATTTTTTTGGTTGAGTGAACGCCATTATTGGGTCTGAAAAGAAATGAAAAAATCAACAGCCTTACAAAAAAAATATTAATACATTTAGCTTCAAAATGATTTTTTTTGTTGAGTGAACGCCATTATTGGGTCTGAAAAGAAATGAAAAAATCAACAGCCTTACAAAAAAAATATTAATACATTTAGCTTCAAAATAATTTTTTTGGTTGAGTGAACGTCATTATTGGGTCTGAAAAGAAATGAAAAAATCAACAGCCTTACAAAAAAAATATTAATACATTTAGCTTCAAAATGATTTTTTTTGTTGAGTGAACGCGATTATTGGGTCTGAAAAGAAATGAAAAAATCAACAGCCTTACAAAAAAAATATTAATACATTTAGCTTCAAAATAATTTTTTTGGTTGAGTGAACGCCATTATTGGGTCTGAAAAGAAATGAAAAAATCAACAGCCTTAAAAAAAAAATATTAATACATTTAGCTTCAAAATAATTTTTTTGGTTGAGTGAACGCCATTTTGGGTCTGAAAAGAAATTAAAAAATCAACAGCCTTACAAAAAAAATATTAATACATTTAGCTTCAAAATGATTTTTTTTGTTGAGTGAACGCCATTATTGGGTCTGAAAAGAAATGAAAAAATCAACAGCCTTACAAAAAAAAATATTAATACATTTAGCTTCAAAATGATTTTTTTTGTTGAGTGAACGCCATTATTGGGTCTGAAAAGAAATTAAAAAATCAACAGCCTTACAAAAAAAATATTAATACATTTAGCTTCAAAATAATTTTTTTGGTTGAGTGAACGCCATTATTGGGTCTGAAAAGAAATGAAAAAATCAACAGCCTTACAAAAAAATATTAATACATTTAGCTTCAAAATAATTTTTTTGGTTGAGTGAACGCCATTATTGGGTCTGAAAAGAAATGAAAAAATCAACAGCCTTACAAAAAAAATATTAATACATTTAGCTTCAAAATGATTTTTTGGTTGAGTGAACGCCATTATTGGGTCTGAAAAGAAATGAAAAAATCAACAAAAAATTACAAAAAAAATATTAATACATTTAGCTTCAAAATGGCACGACTTTCATCTTAGTGCCGTTCATAGTTAAGCAAATAGGAGGAATTGAAATGTTCCTAAAACTTTTGATACCCACCCTCACCATTTTTTATGAAGGGTGTATACTAGTTTAGTACATGAATAGATTATTCCAAGAACAGAGTTTATTTCAGTAATGTTGAAACATGGCAGCCTAGAAAGAAAATAGTTGCTGAGTTCGATTTTTATATAAAATCTAGAACTGAAACGAAATTAAAAGAAAAATAAAAGTATTGCATAATTATATATTATTTTAATTGGAATTCATTGTTGAGATGAGTTTTATTTATTTATTTATTTATATTTATTGTGGACTATAATTCTCATTTTTATTAGTTGTTGTTTGACGACGTTTCGGTCAACTGTTCCTCTGGCCTTCGTCAGGTGGTAACCGTGAGAGGATAGGAAGGCAGTAATTGCTGGGGATGCAGTTAGGATATTTGGAGTTCCTATCCCATCGAGGTTAAAACTTGATGAAGGCCAGAAGAATAGTTGGCCGAAACGTCATGAAATAACAACAACAAAAAAAAAAAAGATAAGGATAATAGTTTGCACTAAATAAATTAATATTGCATAATTATTTTTTTTAAATATTTTATTCAAAAGAAAATTTTTTTTTATTTATTAATAAAAAAATCTATTTTGTAATTATCATCCAAAATTTAAGTTTGTAATAGAAGTATTAATGATATTTACTTCATATAGGAGAGTATATTAATTTGTTTATTTTTTTAAATTCTATTTTAACCCCAAACAAGGCACAGTGCCACTTTGATATAGGGGGCTACTATCGAGGATAGTAGTTGCAGGGAATACTATATAGGGAGTCGAACAGTAAGATGTCTATTCACATTACACTTGAACTTCTGCATGTCAGTACGGTTGGGAAACATGAATCCGGAAGGGAGATCCAGAGTCTAGCAGTTCTGGGGAACAAACAATTAGAGGAGTGTAATTTTCCAGTAGATATATTACCTTTAAAAACTAACCAATTAACATTAACTACCCATGCAAAGGTCGCAGAAATACCTGATTTAGGACCCAGGTGCAGGGCTAACACTCTCGGTGCTGATGAACCTGTAAATCTTCTAAGGTCATCCATCTAGAACAGGGTTCTCAACCGGGGTCCACATGGACCCTAGGGGTCCATGGAATATTTCTGGGGGTCCACAGGCAAAACATAACAGAATGGGGGTCCACAACGATATTTTGGTGGTCCATGAAGAAAACCAACTCAGAATAGTTTTTATTATTAAAAATTTAATTTCTACTGTCTGATCTCCATCGGCTTGACCATGGAAGAAACATTGTAATATTGTAATACAAGATATTGGTAAAGAATTTTTATCACTCTAATTTAGATTATTATTATTATTATTATTATTATTATTATTATTATTATTATTATTATTATTATTGTTGTTGTCGAATACTTTATTTGCATTGAATTAGTTTTCATTTAAAAAGAAAGCTTAATTTTATATTATTTCTTTGATTATTAAAACCTCAAAATTTAAATTAATGAAAAATAGAAGATTGTCTTATGACCAATAGTTATGAAGGGGTCCACCAAGATAAAAAGAAGGGAAAGGGGGTCCATGAGTAAAAAAAAGGTTGAGAACCACTGGTCTAACTGAAGATAAACCCATGGGTGGGAGGCCTCTTCAGTCCTGGTCGATGATTTCCTAGAGCAGGTAACTCGAAAACAAAAAACTGAATGCTGTGCAGCATAGCAGTAAAGTAAATTATAATTATACTTTAATTAAAGTATAAAAAATTTTGAAAAATAATTATACTTTAATTAAAACATGAAAAACTTTAGAAAAATAATTATACTTCAATTAAAGTACAAAAAAAAATTGCAAAAAAATTATATATAATTAAAGTATTAAAAAATTTTGAAAAATATATATACTTCAATAAAAGTAGAGAAAAAATTTTGAAAAATAATTGTATTTCAATTAAAGTATGAAAAAATTGTTTTTAATAATTATACTTTCATTAAAATATGAAAATTTTTTAAATAATAATTATACTTCAATTAACGTATGAAAAAATTTTGAAAAATAATTATACTTCAATTAAATAATTATACTTAAATTAAAGTATGAATAATTTTTTTTAAATAATTATACTTCAGTTAAAGTATGAATAAAATTTTTTAAATAATTACACTTCAATTAAAGTACCAAACTTTTTGAAAAATAATTATAGTTCAATTAAAGTACGAAAACTTTTTAAAAATAATTATATTTCAATTAAAGTATGAAAAAATTTTGAAAAATAATTATATTTCAATTAAAGTATAAAAAAATTTTGAAAAATAATTATACTTCAATGAAAGTATGAAAAGATTTTTTTAAATAATTATATTTCAATGACAGTATGAAGAAAATTTGAAAAATAATTATACTTCAATGAAAGTATGAAAAAATTTTGAAAAATAATTATATTTCTATTAAAGTATGAAAATATTTTGAAAAATAATTATATTTCAATTATAGTATGATAAAATTTTGAAAAATAATTATACTTCAATTAAAGTATGTAAAAATTTTGAAAAATAATTATACTTCAATTAAAGTACGAAAATATTTTGAAAAATAATTATATTTCACTAAAAGTATAAAAAAAATTTTTTTAATATAATTATACTTCAATTAAAGTATAAAAAATTTTGAAAAATAATTATATTTTAATTAAAGTATAAAAAATTTGAAAAATAATTATACTTCAATTTAAGTAAAAAAAAATTTTGAAAAATAATTATACTTCAATTAAAGTATGAAAAAATTTTGAAATTAATTAAAGTTTGAACATTTTTTTTTAAATAATTATACAAGTTAAAGTAGGAAATTTTTTGAAAAATAATTATACTTCAATTAAAGTATAGAAAAAATTTTGAAAAACAATTATGTTTCAATTAAAGTAGGAAAAAGTTTTGAAAAATACCTATATTTCAATTAAAGTATTAAAAAAATTTTGAAAAATAATTATACTTCAATTAAAGTATGAAAAATATTTGAAAAACAATTATACTTTAATTTAAGTAATGAAATTTTTTTAAAAATGATTATACTTCAATTAAAGCAAGAAAAACTTTTAGAAAAATAATTACATAAGAATTTTTTTATTAATGAAATTATCTTTTGAATAAAGTAATTTTTTACATAACAGTTTCATTTTTTATTTCGTTTCAGTTTTTTGTTTTAGTTTTTACATTTTTTCTAGGCTCCATATTACTCGTAAACAAACATTTGTTGAGTTTTGGTTTTGTACAATCAAGTCCTCTTAACTAATTGTAGTGACCAGTTAAATCAAATTACTCATCACGTAATCAGAGAAATTTATTTGGCTGGAATTTATTAATTTATTAATTTCAGGAACAATTTCATTTTGTCATCGTTCGCCCAGGCAATTCTATCAGCACATAGAGTCGTGGCTGTGATGTGAATTTTTTTAGACACAAATCCATGCTACTATATTTTGTTCTATTTGTGCATGTAGACAGTAAACAGGCCAGAACATTCTGGAAAATGTATATAAAAAGCCTGACACGCCAAAAACAAAGCAGTCCAGACGATGTTTCTGCAAGTTCCAGACAGCGTTTCTGCAAGTCACCATTGCCACTGCCTGCGATTATCACATGTGTTAGACTCTGACCGAAAGACATAAAACTGCACCGCTAAGAATACCAAGCTCAACCTGCAATACATAAATTTCTCAATCCTTACCAATGAAGCTCATTCACACAACAAAGATGAATATTTTTTTCACAGAACTCTTACCTTCCTAGTATATTTTTCATTTGCATCATAATTTATTTTCTTCATAAAATATGTTGACGATAGCAATTTCCTCGGTTGCAAAGGATTCCCTCAATCATGGAAGATTTCCAGCCAATACCCTTAAAATTACACAAATATTATTTTTTCACTTGGATTATAATTCTGGACTTTTATCGTATAAAAGTGCACATTCCCTAGCTTATTTCATGGACTTTAATCTTAATAATTTCATACTCATGGGAGATAATGAACATATAAGATTGAATACCAATTACACATCTCCTAATATATAATCAATAAACTACTTCTGGTTAAATAAAATTTATTATGATGACTTTTAAAAAAAATGCAATACTTCAAAACTTATTAACTTCTATAGCTTCACAGAGGGAGCAAGAAACTTTTGTCTACATAATCTTCTGCTTATTTCATCAGTTGTTTTCAATCCTCTCTTGATGGCGATCATCGTCTAAACCCTCGTCCTCCAGTAGCTCCCGGACCTTGATTAACAGTGACAGATCAGTTAAAAAATAAATAAATAAATAAGAACAGAAAAATAAAAAAAGAATCACTTGAATTGTATAATGAAGTCAGCTTATTCTGGTAATGCAAGGGAAGCAACTCTTTAAATTTTTATTTCTCTATTAATTAATACAACTTAGCCACTTCTCGTGTTATTTTTTTCTCTATCTGACTTACTGACTTACATTATTATTTTTATCTTATTTACTATTAATCGATTATTTATTAAAAAATAACTAAATTTAATAAATCCTATATAAAATAATTTAATTACGAAATTAAACTCATCATAATTTCTTTTTTTCCTTTTTAATAAGTCAGTTGTCAAAAAAGATGAAGGAATTACGTTGAAATCCTTAGAAAAGTGGCTACATATGCAAAATACCGATCTTGCTAAAATAGTTAGGTTATTATTTAGAAACATATGTTTAACATGCAGATGGGTAAAGCTTTTTAACTATTTTGTACTTTCACCTAACAATTTAATAAACAAAACATACAGTACAACCTCCGGATACAGCATTAAAAATTAGTAACAAAATACAGTACAGTATATAATACATATGTATATAATCAAATAACATTATAAATAACACCATAAGGCGGGGAAAACACCGTAACCAGGGACCAGAAAAACATTGCATTCCACATTGTAACCTGAAAAAAACGTATCCTAGGACCACTGTATCCTGGGGGTCTACTGTACAGTAAATTTTGAATTTAACTTAAAAATTCTATCTAAAAAATAACACGTTTTGCATGAGTACCAAAAATTGAAAGAAATGTAAATGCATTTAAACTGCTGAATAGAAAATGATTTTTTAGAATCCATTTCTTTTATTTTAGGGTGGCAAAATATCATATTAAGTGAAATTACTTATTTCAACTTATTTGTTGCATATTTTTATTGGCAAATAAAAGGTAAACAACTTTTCTATTGAGAGAAACATTAAGAGTTACCAGAATTTGTTTTTTTGTTTTGTTTTGTTTTTTTACTTGTTTGTAGAATTTAGAAATGGAGTTCTTTGCCTAATTAAAATTAAAACCATTAAAAATACAATTTCATGGAATAGACGGTTTTACAAGGGTTTTAGATTGAGAGTATTTGGATTTAGAGTTGGTAGCTCTCGATATATCTAAGGCTTTTGACAGGGTATGGCACAATGGTCTTCTAAAAAAATTAGATCATATACTATCACTGGAAGAATACATAATGTAATTAAATCCTTATAAGTAAGAGAAAAATCCAGGTTGTCCTCGACAGTCGTACATCTCATCAATATGATATAAATGCGGGAGTACCTCAAGGGTCTATCCTTGGACCTCTGTTATTCCTAATATTCATAAATGACCTCTCTGATAAAATTGTTTCTGAGATGGGTATATTTTCTGATGACATCACGCTCTATAATAGGCACGAGGGGAAACCAAATGAACACACATCTAAGGAAATGGCAAAAACATTAGAGGATGACCGCCAATCTGTAGTGGAATGGGGACAAAAATGGATGGTCACATTCAATGCCGCCAAGACTAAGCTTGTATCCTTCAATAACTACAAGAAACCTTCTCTACCACCAAAAGCAATGGCCAAGAATACATTATCTGAAAGTACATCTTTTAAACTCCTCGGCCTAACGTTTGCAGGTAACATGAACTGGAATAGATACATTGAGAACATTACCAAGGCTGTTGCAAAGAAGGTGGGCTCTCTCTACCATGCTAGAAACTTACTTACGCCTCAAAGTATCCTGTACCTCTATAAGCCTAACATTCGCTCATGTATGAAGTACTGTTGTCACATTTGGGCTGGTGCATCTGCTACTTGTCTCTCACTCCTGGACAGGGTCCAAAAGAGAGTCGCCAACCTGATAGGTCCTGAACTGTCATCTAGGCTTCAGCTTCTCTCCCATCAACGAAATGTTGCATCCCTCTGCCTGTTCTACAAGTACTTTAATGGTGAATGCTCTGACGAACTACATTGTACCCCCTCGACGTGAATACCCTCCACAAACCTGACAAGCAGCTAAATCCAACCCCTTCACAGTAGAGATCCCTAGATGTAAGAAAGCCCTCTACTCCAATAGTTTCTTCCCCAGAACTGCAAGACTTTGGAACTTCCTTCTGGGATTCTGCTTTCCCAACTGTACTGATATGCAGAAGTTCAAGTGTAATGTGAACAGACATCTTGCTACTCATCTCCCTTCATAATACCCCTGCAACTTATGTCCCGATAGTAGCTCTCTACTTCAAAGTGGCACTGTGCCTTGTTTGGGGTGAAAATTTGATTTAAAAAAGAAAAAAAAAAGCAGTCAAAATATTTAATTAACAGCCCTAAAAAGCTAGCAAAATAGGTGGATGTTAAATTTATATTCAAAACTGAGCCGCCATTCTAAATATTTGGCGATTTAGAAGCCTAAATTAAACATTTATCTTATTTTCTTCCGTACCTTCATTTTATTTTTTTATTATTTCATTGTTTTTTTAACAAGAACCAAAATCTTTGTTAAAATCAATTGTTTAAAAACAATTTTAGTTGATATAAGTTATCTCCCTTGATATGATACATTTCCGCTGTAAAGTGTAAAAATGGCCGATTTTGAAAAGTATTTATCGTAAATAATTTTATTAATAAAAATTAACATTACCTTAACAAAGTTATTTATAGTTTTGTAACAATTTGAGGTGCTTATTTAGATTGAGAAACAAGTGAAATATGGCAGGTCAAAATAAAATAACAAGAAAACTTATGAATACACATCAGCTTGAAAATATTAGTGTACATACATTTTATAAAAGATGTGCTTCTTCAGCATTATAATAGAATTTGAAAAAAAAAAACGCATTTGAGGTGAAAATACTATCACGTGCTTACGTGTCATGTCGAAATTAATATAAATAGCAAAAAATGAGGTAGATCTATTTTTTACAAAAAAATCATAGATACTACCAGTCCGACATTTTGTATTTTGAAATGGTAGATTTTAATTAAAAGCAAGTAAAATAAGGCAGATAAGCCAGTTTTTCCAACAGAATAGATCGCAAACAATTGTTCTACATAAAAACATGCGATAAAATTTTATAGTTCACTAAATTTTATTTTGACTTGTAATTATTTTGATACTGAATTTTTTTTTCATATATTTTAGAATTTTTACAAATTTCGACAAGACACGTAAGTACAGACTAGTGTGTTGCAGTGTGTGTTATCTGTTTACAAACATTGCAAAAGTCAAACACACTTTTCACAAAAATGCAGGCATCAATGACACGCCCCCTAACACCTGAAAGGAACATCATGGAAAATTATTGGGAAAGAAAAAATACAAATTTTACATCAAATTGCCATCCAATTTAGCATTGCATACTCTTTTTCTCATAGTCGACCAAAACAACTAACCTTAATGATCGACTGAGATTCATATATAAACAGTCAATCAAAATCCCAAATACTTTTCACCCCAGCAAATTCGATCATTGATTAATTATAATTAATTAATTATGACCTAGGCAAGTGGGCTATAATAACCTTTCTTCTCAATGAAAAAAACAAAGTCTAGCCTGAAAAATTCATTCAGATTGGGATTGGGAGTCACTCATCTCTGACTGCTTGGCCAGTCGCCAAGCCTAGGGAGTAGAGGAAAACACCAATAGTAGCAATAGTAGCAGCTGCAGAGAAGAAAGAGTGGCTCAGTGGTTAACGATACGGACTGACAACCTAAGTGCACCAAGTTTTAATCCAGTTTGTTCCACAGAAACATTTTGACTTAGGATGTTGGCAACCTTTATATGATTCCTCTTATAAGTACCAGATATTCTCATTCGAAAGATATCAGAGAAACGAATGCTAATAAACTCATGAATGATGCTGAACAACTCATCAGCAAATCAAATTCTCCACAAACTACAAAAATGTTACTTTTCTTTCACTCCTTGCTGCCTGCTTCATCCACCTAACTCCAGCTCTCTTCTCCAGTTCCTACTCTGACTCCAGCAGCTCTAGTTCCTGTTCTAACTCCTGCAGTTCCAGCTCTCGCAGCTCCACCTCACTCCTGCAGCTTATTGCAACTCCATCTCCACCTCACTCCTGCAGCTTCCAGTTTCTACAGCACCAGCACACTCCTACAACTTCATACAATTGTAACTCCAGCTTATTCCTGCAGAGTCTAGTGCCTCATGCTCCATTAACTTTCAGTGGCAGCTTTTAACTCTAACTCTTGAAGCTTCACCTCACTTCTGCAGCTTCTTAAAACTCCAGCCCAAGTTCACTCCTGTACCTTCCAATTCCTGCAGCTCCAGTTCACTCCTGGAGCTTCCAGCACCTCATGCTCCAGCAACTTTCAGCAACACCGGCTCCAGCAGCTCCATCTACTTCCTGTACCAGCCAATCCAATGATGACTGCCTATAGCCTCTAGCTCCCTGTTTCAGTGCTCTTAATGTCCTGTAGTGGACTGGTGGATATATTATATATATCCCCCAGTCGTACAAAATAGGAAAAATGAATTGAATTGAGAAAGAAACAAACAACGTATTAAATTGAAATAAACGAACTAGAATTTGTTTAATGAAGAAACAAATGAAAGAAAGAGGTACCGCATGTGTTTAGTTTGGCATGCGTCTCTCGCTGTTAGTTGGTGAGAGGGAAAGTCTATTGTTGTAGAGAGAGTAAGAAAGTCAATCCAAGCCATGGAGAGAGAAAGTGTGTAAGGTGTATGTACTGTCTGTTGGCTCTTGCCCCACACATAGTAACAGGGGACGTGAAGCACAGGTATGTGTCTCAAAAGGAGTGGTTGGTCCGTCGACCACTCAGCTTGGGAGCTGAATCGAAAAGGAGGAAAAAGCTTAGGTCTCTTGCTTTTGTAGTTGTTTCCGGTGTCCTTTGTGCATTTGTGGATTTCTTTTAAAGGGGAAGTGACGTTGCCCATGTATGCGTACGCGTGCGCGTACGTGTGCGTACGCGTACGCGTGCGCGTATGTGTGCCTACATGTGTGTGCATTAGCGTGTGTGTGTATGTACATGAATGTGAGTGTATGTATGTGAATATATGTACATGTGTGTACATGCGCGCGTATGTTTGTGTGCGCATATGTGTATGACAAGAAAAATGGCTTGAAATGTGACCGCGTGTTTTGTGTGAGACTAGAACAGGCTTGCACAGTCCAGCCCTCTTTTTCAGTAACCGTTAATGCCCGTCTCTAGGATCCTGCTCATTCCAGAAACCTCTGTTCCTGTTGATCCAGCCTTAGTCATGACCACATGGAATAGACCTACCTGATACATTTCATCACACCTTAGGGAATGTCTGCAATAATCTCTGTGATGCCATTCCATGCTTTTCAGGATCCAGTTCCATATCTCCAACCTTTCCAGTTATCTAGTGCCTTGCATTCCTATCCATCTAGTCTCTGCTGCTTCCTGGTTACAACATTTCCAGTTCTTCAACCTTTCTTCTTCCAGAATCTTTGTTGATCAACTTTCTCCAGTTTTTCTACTCTTGTTCCTCTTGTATTTATCGCACCACAAATACATTTTTTTTTTATAACTGTTCATCTGTGTTTGTCTTCTCTATTCTTTGGCATTTGTCGTATTTTGCCTATGTCTACTGTGTACAGTCGATCAGCACCTAAACTAAACAGCTATCCCTGAACAAGTGGTGACCCCAACATGTGCTTTGGACATGGGCAATGGCTGGCAAAGGAGATGACATATCGTCTAGACTTGACCAACTGCGATTGTGAAAATTTCAAAAACCTTACCCAAGAACCAACATCAAGCCCTTAAGTTATACTAGTTGTAAAAATTAAGCAAGCATCAATGACACCCTTCAAGGCCTACTAACTCTCTCCAGCAACAGATGTGACAATGAAACTGACGTTCACCAAGCGTCATAAAATTTCAGGACTAATAACGATTATGGAAAAAGTTGCACATGTTCAAGACAAGTTAAGCTGTTACACATCACTAAAAACTAAAAACTAAAAAAAAAAAAAAAGTGAATAGAAAAAAAAAATCACTTAAACTGGATAGAAATGCAAGGGAAGCAATTCTTTAAATTTTTATTTCTAGATTAATTGATACAATTTTGTGACCACTTTTTGTATGTGTTTTTTCGTCTCTCCGTGATTTACTCGTTATTTTTATCTTATTTACTGCTAATCGATTATTTGTTAAAATAAAAAATGTAAAAGTAATTTATGCTTGTTAATTCACTCATGGCACAGGGGACACAATAACTTCGAACGTGCTCCAACACCAGTACAGACCTACTTGTGTTACATGATAAAGGTCTGTCCCCTTTTCATGTAAGTAAAAAAATAGGGAATTAGTGAAATGTAAATATGAAATAGGATAGTCAAGGATTCGAACTTGCGAAGCTAGATTTGGAATTGAAAATTCCAATCATAAGTTAAGATAAATACAGGATGTTATTGAAATAAGGAATTGCAATTGTTTAGCTTACATATCTGTCTGGGAGAAGAGTTGGAGAGAAGCAGAGAGGTTCAGACCGATTCTCTGTTAGAATCAAGACACCCTCTAGAAGTGAGAGGGTTTTAGAAATAACCATGTAAAGAAACTTTGAATTCCTCGAGCGAAATCATGGACCGGTCATGAAATAAAGGACGTCATCATCTTTGCGTATCTGCGTCTTCTGTGTTCATCATTACAACGAGAAAGGTAACGTGTTCATATTATATGCACAACTGTCAAAACATAAATGTCAAATGCACTATCTCTCGGTCTATCTATCAAGATATTCATAAATCTCCTCACATTGTGTATTATATGTATCCTGTCGTTATATATAAGAACTGTCTGTTATTTCATATATACTCTGTGTATGTCTCCAATATGCTATCTCTCACAATATGAACACTCTTAGGACAACCTCTAAATATCATACTAAGGCTCTCACAAATATGAACAACAACAAATAACATCAGTCCTCTTCGAATAAGGATTACATAACATATACGAATATTTGGTGCCGTATTTGGTACTTCTAAAAATACAACCGAGTATATAACACTTGTACTTAGCCTTTCAGACTTATTTACAAACTTTACGGAACTGAGGTTTATTATCGCGAATCACCAATCTCAACTCTGCACGATGAATGAAGCAATCAACAAGTGCAGACTTACTTGCACTCATTCCTTTCAGTCTACAATCTGCATAGGCAGGCTAGGAACATAAAGAGTAGTCCAGACCCGCTGCACTCACCTATCAGTTTCAACCAACCGTAGAGATGCAAATACACCATGGATTTTCATCAAAATTGCAACACACTTACACTCATCATTCTGATAATCCTTGCAGATACATTTTTCATGCATCTGCACTTTTGATGCAACTGCTCAACACATTGTGTTTTTTTTAAATTGATTATGATCGTTTATCCAGGGAGAGGGCCTTGCTGCAATGTACGTTATTTGTTTAAAACATTACAAAATTCAAACATGCCTTTCACAGAAATGCAGCCGTTAAAGACATGCCCCTAAAAACTTGACAGATGGAAAATTACTGAAAAAAAAAAGATACAAATTTTACATCAAACCATCCACCCACTTTGGCATTGCATGTCCTTTTACTCCAACTGAACCAAAACAACTGACCTTAATGATCGACTGAGATTTATATACATACAGTCAAATGTAACAAATTCGGTCATTAATTATTATTAATTAAGTATAATTAATTAATTATAATTAATTAATTCATTGTGACCTAGGCAAGTTGGTTGTAGTAACCTTTTGTCTCAATGAAAAAAAAAAAAAAACCGGGTCTGAAAAATTGATTCAGCCCAGGAATTGGGAGTCCCTCATCTCTAACTGCTTGGCCACTCACCTAGGGAGTGGAGGAAAACACCAGCATTAGCAGCAGCAGCAAATCAAATACGCTTTTTCAGGGCAGCTCACAAACTATAATAATGCGATTTTTCTTCCACCCTTTGCTTCATCCAGTTCTTCTTTCCAGTTCCTGCTCTGACTCCTGCAGCTTCCAGTTCCTGTGCTTCCAGCTTACTTCTGCAGCTCCTAGTGCGTCCATCTACTTCCTGCGCTAATCCTTCCAGTGGTCCTGCCTACAGCTCCATGTTCCAGTGCCTGTTAATATCCAGCCCTTTGTTTCAGTGACCACCAATGCGAAGCTCCAGGAATCCGCTCATTCCAGAAACCTCTGGTCCTGTTGATTCAGCCCTCGGTCGCGACCACATGGCTGAACCTATCTGAAACATCTCATCACACCTTAGGGACGTTCACATCAATCTTCGTGTAACATCACTCCATGCTGTCACGGATCCAGTTCTACATATCTAACCTTTACAGTTATTCAGCAACTCGTATTCCTGTCCATTCAGTTCTGCTGCTGCCTGGGTGCAACATTTTCAGTTCTTTAAACTTTCTGCTTCCTGAATCTTCACCAATCGACTTTCTCTAGTTCTTCTGCTCTTTTTCCTCTTGTATTCATGGTGAAATAAATACACTTTTTATTTATGTTCATCTGTGTTTCTTATCTCTTCTTTGCTATTCGCATATTTTGCTTTTGTTCACTTGCTTAGTTGTACAATCGATCTAAACAAAACCAAACTAAACGACTATCTCTGCAACAAGTGTTTTTACCTGAAATGCATTTGTTTGAAATACTATTATACTGCAGAAACAATGCATTGTAATCTCTGGCAGCCATTTTTTTTACATGCTTGCGCGCATCATAAACAAATCTACATACATAACAAAGATGGCCGCCAAAGAATACAATGCATAAAACAACTATTTATATCTCGATAACGACTTATTTCTGCAAAATTTCAATGTGATTTCTGTATTCAGCATGGTCGGAAACCTTTAAATGTCGTCATTTAAAAGAAAATTGTGGAGATGGACCTTATCTAAAAAAATACCAAAAAAACATAAAACTTTAATTAAACTTGGAAATGCAATTTTAAAAAATAGTGCGGATCAGTAAGTGCATTAGCACCCATTAATCGACTAACATGACCTTATTGCCAAATAAGGTCCGGCTACAATGTTGAACGTGCCGTTAACATTGTTTTTTTTTTTTTTTCAAGTTAAATTCAACTTTCACAATATCTTTTTATTTTTTTTATAATTTCACAATATCTTTTTTTAATAATAAATTGTTAGTTAAAAAAGCACAGAATAGTTACAAAACACCATCCCCTCTCTATGGTAAGAATGGCCGAAAAAATATTAGGTACTCATGTAGAGAGTGATCCATGCTGAAATAATAACGTTATTATTTAAAAAGCCATTCTTAACATGGGGAGGGGAGGGTGTTTTGTATCTATTCTGTACTTTAACCTTACAATTGAATAAAAAAACATATCATAAAACTTTAATTAAACTTGGAAATACGATTTAAAAAATAGTGCGGATCAGTAAGTTCATTAGCACCAGAAATTGTTAGGTGAAATACAGAAAAGTTTCCACCAAGAAAACTATTATTTTTTTTGCTATTCTTACCAAGGGGAGGGGATGGTGTTTTGTCACTATTCTGTGCTTTCAACTAACAATTTATTAAAAAAACAAAAGGTAAATTTTCACATTAGGTCCACCTCCACAATTTTTAACATGGGTAGGTTGGGGGTGTTTATTCTGAAAGCCGTTCTTAACATGGGGAGAATGGTGGTATTTTTTCCAAAAGCCGTTTTTAAAAGACAAAACACAGGTAAAAGGTTAAAACGTGTGGTTAGGCATGGGTGTTGTTTATTCCGAAAGCCGTTCTTAATATGGGGAGGTTGGAAGTGTTTATTCATGGCCGTCAGTGAATTATAGTGCATAGTACAGAATTATAGTACATAGTACAGGTCTTTATATCTCGAAAACTAATTGCTTCTGCAAATTTTAAATGAGATTTTCTTATTCAGCATAGTCGAAAATTGTGGAGGTGGACCTAATGTAAAAAAAATATCCTCCCCCCAAAAAGATATTGTGAAATTTAAATTTAAGCGCGATACTAAAAATAAAATTAGACAGAAAAATACACCTTTGAGTTTGTACTTGCACAAAGACTTGAAAAAGTTGTCAACAAAAACAAATATATAACAAGTAAATATTTTCAAAGGCAAGATAAGTTACTTTTCTACTTAATTGGATAATTTTTAGCGTTTTTATTGGGTTTGTACTACTGTACATATAGATTCTAAAAAGTTGTCAAAAAATAAATGTATAACAAATATTATCAAAGGCAAGATATGTTACTTTATTACCAAAATGGATAATTTTTATGTTTTTTTAATGTAAAATCTTTATTCGGCTCAAAAAACACAGCGTTTACTGCTATATTTGAAAATTACAAATGGCGGCAGACTGTGTTAAACACATTAGGTTTCGGAAAATGAGTTAAAACTAAAAAACTATACAAAATACTGTTAAAAACCACCGAATACATGTCTGCCTATGTCACGGTAAAATATATTGAGTGAGTTCCTGACAGTATTTTGTATAGTTTTTTTAGTTTTAACTCATTTTCCCAAATTTAACATGTTCAACAGTCTGCCGCCATTTGTATTTTTCAAATATACAGATAAACACTACATGTTTTTGAACCGATTAAACATTTTACACTAAATAAAAACACTAAAATCTTATTCAGTTAGGTAGAAAAGTAACTTACCTTGCCTTTGATAACATTTATTTGTTATATTTATTTTTCAACAACTTTTTTGTTTCTGGGTTTAGTAATACAAACCCGTTTTATTTACTATAACGTTTAGTCGGCGCAAAGAACAGTGTTTATCAGTGTATTTGAAAAATACAAACGGTGATAGACACTGTTGATGATGTTAAGTTTGAGAAAATGATTTAAAACTAAAAAACTATACAAAATACTATCAGAAACCCACCGAATATTTCAGCCTATGTCACAATAACATATAATCAGTAGGTGTCTGACACTGTTTTGTATAGTTTTTAACTGATTTTCCCAAACTTAACGTATTCAACAGAGTCCGCGACCATTCGTCTTTTTAAAATACATAGATAAACACTGAGTTTTTTGAGCTGATTAAACATTTTACATTGAATAAAAACACTAAAAAATTATCCAGTTAGATAGAAACGTAATTTACCTTACCTTTGCTTTCATTTATTCGTTTTTGGACAACGTTTTCAAATCTGTGTATAGTAACCCCCCCCCCCCTCTTACCCAAATATCAATTAAAAACTCACATTTTTAAATACAATAAAAAAGAAAACTATTTAGCATTTCAACGTTTTAGCAACTTTCAGCTTAATCCACTGAATGTTGGTCGAGCCCAAGCCATGATTGATGGTAACTCCCGAGGATCCGGATCCAATTCTGTAATAGTACCATTTTTTTTTTTCATTTTCGCCTTTTTTTTTTTTTACGTTTTGGAGTGAATTGCTGTACTAAGAATATAAGAAACATGCATTTTCTCTTTTTATTAGAATTTTCCATTGCACGAAATTAAGCCACAGCAACGCATGGTAGGGTACAGCTAGTATATATATATATATATATATATATATATATATATGTTTTTTTTTGTAAGTAATGTTTTCCGCAATTGACTTTTCGTCCTGTTTTTTTTTTGTTTTTTTTTGTGTGATTGTTTAAAAAAACGTCAAAAACGGAGTGTGTTTATAAAAAAAAAGTATTTACTTACGCATGGAAAAGCGTTTACTTTTTTTTTAGGCTGACATTAGTTTGTTTAGTTTTATTTGTGCTGACATGTGCAACGAGTTGCTTGGACAGTGAAGTGAATTGTTCGTTTGGAAGGAAAATTTTTGTTTTGACGTGTTGTGTCCAGTTGAAGGTATCTTCGCAAATGAGTCTGCAATAGTGTGTGTATTGTTTGGACGGGCGCTAGTTGCGGATTCGTTCTTGTTGAATGATGAGTGTGATTGCCGGCTGTCAACGAAACTTCCAAGTTGTGAGTTTATCAGCGTGCGTGGTGCATCTCAACTCGTATTGTTGATTCAACTTTTTCCTATGTGTTGATAGGGATGTCCTGTAATTGTTTCTTTATTGTTGTGTCTGCTGTGCGGGAGAGAATGTGCATAGGCCTATGTGATTTTGCTCCTCACGTTTGTTGCAGGGTAATGTCAGGAAACCGTGAAAAATGTTTGTCGAGGTCAAATTTTTCTTTAAATTCGGTATGAAGTCGACAGCTCCGTGTTTATTTTTCTTCCGAGTCTGCCGAGGGGTTTCGTCATTGTTATTTGTGGTAGTTATTCCTTTCGGTAGTGGTTCACTTGTTTTTCTTTGTTGAAAAGTTCGTTTTTTTCTTTATCAAATAAAATGCGCGTCTCGCTCAAAACAATTAATTTAAAAAAGATAGGGTCACCATGTTTGTTCGTTTCACGTCTTGTCGTGGGCGCCGGTTTGTTGTGGAACTTGTGCCATAGGAGGAAATGCGTGTTCCTCTCGCATTCGGGTATCACCATTTTGTGGTGGTAGTGAAAAATAGGGAAAATAAATTGAATTGAGACAGAGACGAAGTACGTGTTAAATTAGGATTTATTTCGTGAAGAAACAAATGAAAGAAAAGGGTACTACACGTGTTTAGTTTGGCGTGCGTCTCTCGCTGTTAGCTGGTGAGAGGGAAAGTTTAATGTTGTAGAGAGAAAGAGTCTGTGTGTATATAAGTGTTTTGTTCAAACTCATCCATTTCATTTTAAAATAACGGGGTCACCATCGTTTGTTCGCGCGTGGGAAGAGAAGTGAGTAATATAGTAGAAATGAGAATGATAGTCCAGCGTGTAGACAAAGACAAAGGATAGAGTTAAACTGTGCGCCATGTTAGCCGTCAGCTACGCGAAGGTATTCTCAGGGACAAGTTGTATATATATAGAGAGAGAAAGAGTGAGAATGTCAATCCAGTTCATGGAGAGAGAAGGCGTATAAAGTGTACGTACTGTTTGTTAGCTTTTTGTCCCACATAGTAGAAAGTGGCATGAGACACGCGCATGCGCACGCGCATGCCGAAAAGGCACGCTGTCGGTCCGTAGATCGCACAGCTCGAAAGCTGGTCCGAAAAAGGAAGATGCTGCTTATTGCTCTTGCTTTTATACTTGTTTCCGGTGGTCTTTTGCGTATGTGTGGATTTCCTTTGAAAGGTGAAGTGACGTTGTCCATATATGCGTACGTTAGCGTGTGTGTGTATACACGTGAATGTGAGTGTATATACGCGAACGTGAATATATGTACGTGTGTGGACATGGACGCGTATGTTTGTGTGCGCGTATGTATATGACAAGTAATGTAGCTTGAAATGTAGACGCATGCTGTTGCGTGAGACTAGAAAAGGCTCGCGCACTCGCAAGAATTTGAAACTTTCAGCGTAACATATGTGTTATATAATATTGAACAATAATTTAAAAAAAAATTAATTTAAAAACAGGAACATAGAAAAATAATTAAATTAAAAATGGAAAAATTTATACAAACGTTCAGAATAGGAATGTACGGATGTACGTCTGGGAAAACATTATCACACCCCTTCATCTCTTGTAATTACATGACGTCATTTTCACAGTCTTTCAATTGGCTGAAATTTTGGGCCTCCGTATATTTCGTGTTTGGAAAATCTTTAGTTTGTTGCGTTTTGTGAACGCCAGAATCACTCGGTTTTGGGCTAATTAATTTATGTTTTGTACAAACAAGGTATTTTTTTATTATTTAATTCAATATCTTAGGACTTTACTTTATTAATTATCTTCGAAATAGACCCAGAAAACTAATATTAATCTTTTAAAGGATTTTACAATTAATTTATTTAACTTCAAAATTTATCTGAATTGAGTAGTTCGCCGTGAAAACATTTTTCATAACTTTTTTTTTAGACGTGTACAAATATTTTTTTCCTTTTGGAAATTAAGTTTAGTTCTTAATCTTTCAAATAAAATCACAAAGTAGTTGGGAACCTACAAAAAAATTATGATAAATCCGCTTTCAAAACTATGTCCCCCTATCGTTGTCTGCCCATTTTTGCCCGTACCTAGAATATGTCATTGGTCTTAATGACATTGTAAACTGAAGGGTCAGTCCTCACGAACGTAGCAGACAATCCTGGCTCGTCTGTGTTGTATATATAGTCATCTCCCACTACACCTCTTTTGAATGTACTGCAACCTCACACTTTTATGCTAATTCTACGAATAAGTCAGTCAATAAGAACTGTACATACGTATCCAGTTTTTTTTTTCGTACCATTATTAACATGTGTGAATATATATATATATATATATATATATATATATATATATATATATATATATATATATATATATATATATATATATATATGTATATATATATATATATATATATATATATATATATATTGGCAGCAAGTCATTATTCAAGCATGTCTGATTGAAAAGGGCACAGTTATTCTTTTTTCCGATTTTTCTGGATATTTTTTTTTTAAATTTTACACAGGCATCACCACATTATCAAGGTCAAGAGGCCACTCAAGGATAAGGGTTAAAGAGTGTACAGTAGAAATTTGACAATATAGTAATCATTAGTAATGAAAATTCGGTAAATTTGATAACTTATATGGAACGGCTCATCAAGAACTTATTTACGTTAGACTTGAACACAACCATATTGCAGTCAGCCGGAAAGCAGGAAAACGGAAGACAATTCCACAGGTGTGCAGTTCTAAGAAAGAAGCTTTGTTCATGGAATCTACATTTAGGTTTAGGCACAGATAAAGAGTGGGGGGAATTATTAATAGTATTTTCAGTTAGACGAGTGTTTTTGTGAAAGTTTGGCAAGGGGGGACCATAGACTGAAGCTCAGTCGAACACTTTCCATGAAAATAATGATACATCAGAGACAAACTCGCAACATCTCTTCTGTGAGATAGAGGTTGCAGGGAAGAGAAAAGGACATCTACGAGGCTACGAAGTCTATTTTGAACTCTATCAAGACAGGACAAGTCCTTTCCAGCAGCTCCTGCCCAGATGTGGCAACAGTATTCCATCCTTGGACGTATCTGGCTCTTATATAGATAGAGAATTGCATCAGCAGCAAGATATCTATCGGATCGATAGAAAGATCCCACCATTTTTCCAGCGGCCTTGGCAACAGATTTGATGTACATGTTCCATTTAAGATCAGGAATAATGGTCAAGCCCAGAAGCTTGTCAAAACTTGAGGCCTCCTGAAGACGAGAGCCATTCATTTCAATTGATGCCAGATGTGGATCAGAATGTTGATGATGTAAAGAGAGAAGCTTGGTTTTAGATGCATTAAAAGTAACCAGCCACTCCTTACCCCATTGTACTATGTGCTCAAGATCAGAGGAGAGAGAATTGGAGAGAACTTGGTCGTTTACTGTCTTAGACGTGCTACCATAGATGGTAGTGTCGTCAGCATAAATGTCTACAAATGATGTAAGGATGTGATTTGGAAGATCATTAATGTAGATCAGGAAAAGAGTTTGGCCCAGGATGGACCTCTGAGGGACACCAGCATTAATACTGTGAGCTTCTGATTTTTGCCCCTCAACTACTACTCTTATGAACCTGTCAGAAAGAAATGATTTAATAATTGAGAAAACATTTCCAGCTATACCATAGCTAGAGATCTTGTGAGGTAAACCTTTATGGCATACCCTATCAAAGGCCTTTGATACGTCAAGAGCAATTGCCCTAGAAAGGTTGCCTCCGTCGAGAGATTTGCTAATCCTATGAGATATAACTGTAAGGACATCTGCTGTAGATCTAGCAGAACGGAAACCATATTGAGTGTCACTAAGAAGGTTATTTTTGTTGAGATTGTTGATTACTTCTGTATTTAACACAGATTCTAGCAACTTACTCATGACACACAGGAGACTTATTGGCCTGTACTGAGAGGGGGATGAGCGATCACCTGAATTCTTAAATACAGAGCATACTGATGAGATTTTCCAGGGTGATGGGAAGCTATTCTCCTTAAGACAACGTTTAAACAGTTTTGTAAGTATGGGCGCTAGTTCAGGTTGAAGTTTTTTGAGTACTATAATTGGAATACCATCAGGGCCGGTTGCTTTACTGGAGTCAAGGTTTTTGATTAGCTTGGCAACATCATGTACAGATATTTGTATATCACATAGCGTGTTTTCTGATACAGGCGGAAATATTAGGGGTTGGCGGCCTTGCTGGCAAAGGGTAGAATTAGCTGCAAAGTTCTTGGCAAAGAGTTTGGCTTTGTCTGATGCTGACGAGATTAACTCAGGTCCATTGATGATAGTTGGGATGGAGCACACGCTTCTGCTCAGGATATTTTTTCTATTCGTCTTTTTTATATCAGCTGCCATTTTATAAAACATGGCAGCTGATATATAAAAAAAGACCGCTTCGCAAATGGAAAAGATATCCAGAAAAATCGGAGGTACTTGTACAGTTTAATCAAGACATTAAAAAATGAAAACATCGAAAAAAGTTATATTGTATGCATCCGTTTTGACATGAAGATCTCCAAAAAATATTTCACTTAATTTGATGGAGTAGTTTTTGTTTTTTTTTACAGCGAAAAAACACATTTTTATAAGAGCGCATTGAAGGCAGACATCTTGGATTTGTTTTAAATTTTTGTGTGAATTTTAGAAACAACACGGGAGATAACTCCATGTAAAGCGCCGACACTTCCTCCCCATCTTTAATACTAGCTTTTCTTCCTAAAAATCGGACCTTTTGCTCGGTATCATAACAAATTGTTTTTTTTTTCGCTGTAAAATAAAAACTACTTGATTAAATTAAGTGAAATTTTTTTTCAGAGAACTTCATTCCATAACAAATACGTACAATTTAAACTTTTTTCGATACGTTCATTTTTTAATGTCTTGACTAAACTGTACAAATACCAAATCGGAAAAAAAGTATAACTCTCTCGTGTGCAATCAGACGTGCTTGAATATATATATATATATATATATATATATATATATATATATATATATATATATGTATATATATATATATATATATATATAAATAAAAAATAAAAATAACTTTGGCCTTTCTCTAAAAACTTCAAATTTCTAGATGTTACACTTAATCTTAATGCCGAAACTCATAGCCCCTATCATAAACCCAACCTTACGCTTTTATACATCCATAAATCTTCTAACCACCCCAACTCAATTATAAAATCTATAGTACCATCTGTCTCTAGAAGAATTTCTGCTCTTTCTGCTGATAAAAACTTTTAATCAAAATCCTACTTTCTTCAATAATGCCTTAAGGAACTCAGGACACAATGAAAAGATTAAATACAACCTCCTGCTCGCCGCCTTAAATCTGTAATCACACACAATATGACTCGCAAGAAATCAGTTTAAATAAAAAGATCTGCCACTATCAATAACAATGAACCAGTCTACATATATAATCCAAACCAAAATACTAATCGTAATACCTCTAACCCACCCAGTCGCATCAGGAGAAAGAAAAATATTTGGTTTGATCCTCCATTTAGCGTAAATGTCAAAACTAATATACCTAAGGAATTCTTTAACATTGTACAAAACCCTTTAAAATACCCACACAGATATAGTTCTATTTTCAATAAAAACTCAATAAGGATTTCTTATTCAACAATGCCTTATTTAGCACAAAGAATCTTAACATCTAATAACAAAAAAATTAAATCAGCCCAAAAAATCCCTTTCGCAATTAAACCCAAAACTAACTGTAAGTGTAATAACAAACATCTTTGCCCACTCAATAATGATTGCACCCATAAAGATGTTATATATTCATGTGCAATTACTGAGCTCCCACGCAATCCTCCCATAACAAACAGACACTAATATTTTGTCTTCAAGTTATCCTTCTTCCCATCCTCCATCTGATATAGTTACTAATCCAATATACCACTCGAGCAGCCCCTCCATCTACAATCATACAAGTAGCAATAATAATAATAATAATCTATATATATATAAATGTAATTTTGGTTCGTTAAAAGTGAATGAAACCATATTTCTACGTTATCAATTTAATTGAAATTTTCAGAAAATCTATCTGTAAAGTCAATGAATGTTTGCATGTTATTAAAATAATTTTACATGGCGAATTATAAAAATATTAATTAAAATATAAATATTTTTCGAAGTCGTTTCTGCGAGACTGCCCAATAATATTTCTGGTAACTTCCGTTTCAACTACTCTCGAATTACAAGATAAGTAAAAAAAAAAAGTTACTCATGCAGACAGTGATCCGTGCTGAAATAATAACATTTTTAATAATAAAAAAGACATTCTTAACATGGGGAAAGGGGGGTGTTTTGTACCTATTCTGTACTTTAACCTTAAAATTGAATAAAAACATAGAAAACTTTAATTAAACGCGGAAATACGATTTAAAAAATAGCGCGGATCACTCTCTGCATTAGCACGAAAAAAAATCCCATATTTTAAAAATTTAAATTAATTTATGTACTTACCAATTTTTAAATTTTAAATACCTTTTCACTCATGAAACATTACGTTTTAATTCTTTAGTTTCTTTTCTTTTTTTTTTAATTTTACATTCCTTTAAGGCTTTTCACTCATGAAACATTACGTTTTAATTGTTGTTTCTTTTCACGGCATTGTTTACATAAAAAAGTTTATTTTAACTTTTTCTAAACTGTTTCATTTTTACGACATGCCTCAACGTATTATAAACACACTAACCTCCCCATGTTAAAAAAAAAAACACGCCCTTCCATAAACCTCGAAAGCCGTTCTTAATATGGGGAGATTGGGGGGTGTTCATTCCGAAAGCCGTTTTAACATATGGAAGTTAGGGCGTTTATAATATGCTTGGGCGAGTCGTAAAATTAACGAAGTTGCTATCTATTATTTATTGTAAAAATTGCTTGAAATTTATTTATTTGACAAAAAAAAATTACAATTTGGTACTCCTTGGGCGTTGAGTTCCATGGCGACCAGCAGAAAAAAGTAATAGTCGCTCCCTTAATCCCCTCCCCACCCCACCCCGCACGTAACATCTTTTATTTACTGACGTTGCCGTAACTAAACGATTATTTGTCACATTTACAAACATTTATTTATTTATTTATTTTGAAAAAAAGTTTTACTTTTTATGAATATTAAAAGAAAAATGGGTACTCATACAGAGAGTGATCCGTGTTGAAATAATAACGTTATTATTTAAAAAGCCATTCTTAACATGGGGAGGGGAGGGTGTTTTGTACCTATTCTGTACTTTAACCTTGCAATTGAATAAAAAAAACATAAAACTTTAATTAAACGTGGAAATATGATTTAAAAAATAGCGAGAATCACTCTCTGTATTAGCACCGAAAAATGTTACTAAACATTTATTAATAATTTCTCACTTTTACAAACATTTGATTTTAAATTTCTTTTTAAATGACGACTTTTTTTTTTTTAATAGTATTTGCGGATGGGTATGTTGACCCCCCCCCCTGGTGTTTATTCCGAAATCCGTTGTTAACATAGAGAGGTTGAGGGTGTTTATTCTGAAAGCCGTTCTTAACATTTGTGGACGTTGACCTAATGTAAAAAAAAATAAATAAATAAATAACAAAACTAAATCATTTACTGATAACTTCTCACTTTTACAAATATTTTTTAATTTACATGCGCGGATGAACAAATTGTTGAATAGTGCGAAAACAAAACGTTTTTGTAATAAACTTCGGGATAGTTTTTTGGGTAAATATTTACATTTAGGTCCACCTCCACAATTTTCTTTTTTAAATGACGACTTTTATTGATAAATAGATTTACTTCTTCGCAACTTTTATTGATAAATAAATCTACTTCTCTGCAACGGGCACTGACCCCCTCCCCTTTTTTTAATAGTATTTTCGGGTGGGTATGCTGACAACAAATATCAGTTAAATTTTGCAAATAGCCCCTCCCCCTCCAAAAGTGGTGTTTATTCCGGAAGCTGTTCTTAAGATGAGGATGTTGGGGTGATTATAAGGTGGACCTAATCTAAAAATAAAACAAAAAATAAGTTTTTTAAATAATTAAAATAATTTCTCACTTTTACAAACATTTTTACATGCGCACATAAGCAACTATTTTTTTATTAACTTTTTTTTACTTTTTTTATCTAAAAATTATTAAATTTCAATGAATAGAATGATAAATCATTTATCATTAATATGTGTTTTTGGTTTTGTGTTGAATGAAACTTTGTTTTTTTTTCATTACAACAATAATGAACAAATTTAAATCTTCCGGCATGCATTTAAGGGTTACGAAATTACCAATAAATTGTTTAGTTACTAAGCCAACCTCAATAAATAAAAAAATGTTACGTGCGCATGCATTAGCCTTGACTGGGTGGGGGGGTCTAAGGGAGCGACCATTAAATAATTATGCTGGTCACCATGGAACTCAACTCCCAAGGAGTACATAAAGTGGCACTTGTGCACTTATGTTATCGTGCTATTTTTTAAAATAGTATTTTCATGTTAAATTCAAATTTTACAAAATCTTTTTCTTTTATTAATTTGTTAGGTGAAAGTACAGATAACCCGGTCGGTTTCTAATGCGTGGAAAATCTAGCCCCCCCCCCTCCAAAAAAAAAGGGTTACTCTGGATAGTAACAAAAAATTAAAATTGCTTCAGTCTCGAAAGATTTCTTCTCTACTGAACGAGGAAAAAAACGGTGAAGTGTAGTTCCCCTGTTTCTCTCCCCCTCTCTCTTCCCCTCTTAATATCTCTCTCTATCCATCTCTCCGTTTCCCTCTCTCAATCTATCTTTCTCTCTATATCCCCGTCTCCATCTCTCTTTGAGCCCCTTTCTCTCTCTAACTCCCTCTATCTCTCTCCTTTCCTCTGTCTCATCCCTCTCTGTTTCTAACTCTCCCCCTCTCTCTTTATCTATCAATCCTTTTATCTCTCTCTCTCCTTCTCTTTCTCTATTTTCATCTAACTTTCTCTTTTCTATCTATATATCTTCCTCTCTATCTGTCCATCTCTAATCCCTTATCATATTTTAGTCTCCTAAATTAATTACAGTAAATAAGGCATTGTCAAAACATGGATAAATCCTATTTTAGTCACCTAATTTACTGACTGTGAGAATAGAAGTTATTTGGAAATTACTGCTACCTTAAACAGCACCAGAAGTAACTGGTAAAACCTTTCTTATTAAATTGATTTTGGCAGCCATTTGGTAACAAAATGACATAGCCTTAGCCCTTGCTGCATGAGGAATACCTGCGACCTTGCTGCCAAGTAGAAGAATAATTTATTCTACTTTAAAACATTCAATTTTTCAAAAATCTCATGTTCGACATCTCCAAAATATCCAATATGGGGAAAAATATTGCAAAAATGCAAACTTATTGTTTAGGATGAATGCACAATGGTACGCAAAAAATCACTTGAGGCTCTTGGTCGATCCTTGCAAGATTTGCGTGGCAATGTCAGACCATTTGGGAATGCAGTAATATTGCTTGCAAAAGATTTCAGACAAATGTTACCTGTTATTCTTCAATCAACATCAGCAGATGAAATAAATGCTTGCCTCAAATAATCTACTTTTTTGTTCCATGTGAAGACATTAAACTTAACTCAAAATATGCATATCCAGTTACAGACTGTTCGATCCGCACAAAAATTTTTGCATCACTTGTGGGAAATTGGGTACGAAAAAGTGCCAGCTGATCAGAGTTAAGGCCAAAATTCTTTGACTTTTACCTTCTGTAATTTCTGTAATTTTATTTCATCAAAAGAACAGTTAGTTTAAAAGGTTTTTGCTGATATTCAAATTATAAGAATTCCACTTGACTGAGTGAATGAGCTATTCTTGCAGGTCAATACAAAGACGCCCATGAACTTAACGCTATTATTCAATGTAAAATTCAAAGTGAGGTAGTCAAATACAAATCCATCGACACTTTTGTGAAAGCAGATAAAGTGGTTAATTATCCAACAGCTATATTTGCCAGGGATGCCACCGCATGTATTGCAACTGAAATTTGGTGTACTAATTATCATCTTGTGAAATATAAACCAATCTAAGCTTTGTTTTTTCACATGGGCAATTTATGTTACGTATTCAAGAGTTAGCAAACCAGAAATTCTCTATATCAGCTAAGAAAATGGAACAACAAAAACTGTGTACCCATGCAAAATGGAAAATTAAACCTATAAGAAACATGCTTTTTCTCATTTTGGAACTTTTTCCATTGCGCCAATTTGAGCCACAGCAACACGTGGCAGGGTACAGCTAATAATAATAATAATAATAATAATAATAATAATAATAATAATAATAATAATAATGATGATGATGATAATAATGATGATGATGATGATGATGATGATGATGATGATGAGAATAATAATATTTCTCCTAACAGCCATCCTAACACTAACAACACTCATTATCCCCTCCAAAACAGTCGTCGTACAATCATTGCCCCACCCTTGGTTGAACACAATGAAATAAAGTCAAACTAATTCCCTAATAAAAATCAACAAATTAATATTAATTTCAGACCTCGAGCTTTTAATAAAGTACATACATATGTCGGCGCTACTTCAACGTTAATTAAGAAAAGAATATCAAACCACAACAACCATGATTCTAATAATAACAAAGGAACTTCTCTAACTATCTTAATTAAAAAACTTAATTCTAATAATACCCCCTTCTCAGTCAAATGGACTATAATAAAAAAATAACAAAAAGTTAAGTCTTATACTCCAGGCTCTAAGTTATGTCGCCTCTGCACAACCGAAGCTATAACTATAATTACTTCCCCTCAAAGTAACAATATAATAAATTCTAAAAACGAATTGATCTCTTTCTGTAAACATAAGTCCAAATTTAATTATGGTAATTTTGAAATTACACAGCTATTACTTTAACTTTTCAGATATATAATTTTTCTTTAACGTTGTCGTTTTTTCTACATACTTTCTTAATACTTTATAACTTAATAATCCTTTATTTTAATTATTTTGTTTTGCCGTTTTTTTTATCTGCAATTTCCGTTTTAGTGTTTAAATATTCCTATATATCAAATATATCAATCTACCTACACATTCATATCCTTTATGTATATTTACTTATATTTTACTATATGCATTTACTCACATACTTACTTGCTCTATCAGGAATTTGCAGATACCGGCCATCCTTACCCCTTAAAATATTTATTTATTTATTTATTTTTCATTTAGTGTCTTTTAATAACTCCTGCTGACATTTTCTTAAGTAATAACCTGTACGTTTCAGTTGACCTCTTTTTTTTGCCCTATATTCTTGGCGCCTTTTAACGCCATCTTGTCTTGGTCATTTTGACATTTGCTTTTCTATTTTCTATTTAATTCAATCCCCATTCAACAATTTTTTTCTTCTTCTTCACTCACTTTTCTTAATTACACTGTCTCAGCAGCCGAGTTTAACGCATATCTTATTTTTCTTTTAATAATATTATTGGAATTCTTTCCCATTTTTCCTTATACTTATTTGTGAATTATTCTACGGATTTCGGCCTTTTGGATTATTTTGGACCATCTTCCAATCACGCGATTTCCTTGGATTTTACTTGTGCGAATGGAAATTTAACTAACTTTCTTGGATTTACATTTTTGGATTTTACCGTCATTGGATACTTTACCCTTCACCAGACTATCCATTCACGTGAAATCACCTTTTTCTTTACCCTATTCCCTCTGCTTCACTTTTTGTTATCAAGTAAGATTTTTGACTTACTTGTTGTTTCATCAAATACAAAATCCGATCCCGCATTTTACTAATTCCTACCCTCTGATGAGAAGGAAAGTATTTCTTGGAAACTCCGCGGATTAAGGACTAACCACTTATCTTAGTGTTTCCTTTTCAAATGAAATGTTTTTAACTCTTTTTCAAAGTGTTTTTTAACATGTTTTATTAACTATTTGCTCTTATATATATATATATATATATATATATATATATATATATATATATATATATATATATATATATATATATATATATAGAGAGAGAGAGAGAGAGAGAGAGAGAGAGAGAGAGAAAGAGAGAACTATTAATAGTTCATGAAATGTATATCATTCATAAATGAATATTAGGTACGGGCAAAAATAGGCGGACAAAAATGGGGAGCCTAGTTTTGAAAGCCGATTTATCATAATTTTTTTGTAAGTTTCCGACTACTTTTTTTATTGTATTTGAAATATTAAGAACTAAACTTAATTTCCAAAAGGAAAAAGTATTTGTGCACGTCTAAAAAAAACGTTATGAAAATTTTTTCACGGCGAGTACCTAATTCAGCTAAATTTTGAAGTTAAATAAATTGATTGTAAAAAAATCCTTTAAAAGATAAATATTAGTTTTCTGGGTCTATTTCAAATATAATTAGTAAAGTAAAGTCCTAAAATATTGAATTAAATAAAGAAAAACACCTTGTTTGTACAAAACATAAATTAATTAACCCAAAATCGAGTGATTCTGACGTTCACAAAACGCGACAAACTAAAATTTTGTAAACACGAAAATTACGAAGGCCCAAAATTTCAGGCAGTCGAAAGATTGTGAAAATGAAAAAAAAGGGAGGAAGTTCTTCTTTTTTTTTTTTTTCGAGTCGCGCATCCGTACATTCCTTTTTTGAACGCTTGTATTAATTTTTGCATTTTTTAATTTAATTATTTTTCTATGTTCCTATTTTTAAATTAATTTTTTTCTTAATTATTGTTCAATATTATATTAAAAAATTATGTTACGCCGAAAGTTTCACATTCTTGCGAGCAAGGAAATTATTAAAATCTTGCATATGAAAATTATGCGAAATCTGTAATTTAAAAAGAAAAGTAGAAATATTTTTTGCAATTATAATTTTTTTGTGTAAAAATATTAAATAAACAATGCTTAATTCAATGGTAATATCGGTAGTTCGAGAAATTCATATTCCTTCGAGTTATATAGCATTCATTAATACGGATTTAGGTGGGGGTTGTAATGTTCCGATAAAAATTATTTTATTTTATTTTTATTGTTACAAATTACGATGCTTTATTTATATAAAAAAAGCAAAAATAAAGTCTTGCGTTTTTTTTTGTTTGTTGTTTTACTACTTGAAAACTATACATTTGTAAAGGTATTTTTTGTTTGAACTAAATAATACAGTTCCACTCGGATTTAAATAAAAATAATTTGTTCATTATATTCCGCGAGCATCAAAAAATATGATAAATACTGAAAATTTCATTAAAATTGGTTAATTTCCTGATTTTTGGTGATTTTTTAAGTAAAGGGGGGGAGTCAAACTGTTTATACATTTTGATATGCATCGGCATTCATACTATGAAGAATACAAAAGTCCATCATGATCTGCATCGACCACACCACACCAGACACTTGCTGGCGATAATGGATCGAATTGAGACTTCAGAACGTAACTTCTATATTGAAAGCATCATTTTCATCACGTAACCTTGATAGAAAGGGAAATGAGTGCGAATGCCACCTGACCGCATTCACCAAATGGTGAAGTACAACAACCTGTGGGGTTGGCGGAGAGGGTAGGCTGATGGTAGAGGTTTCTGTTGAAAATAAATTTTATGTTCAGACCCAAGCCCATAAATTGCCAGGTTTTTAATACTTAAAAAAAAAATAAATAAAAGGTTGAGTTTGTTTTCTCGAACAAACATTCATATGAAAAGTTTACTTTTTCTTGTTATAAATTATTAAAACGAACTCATTAATATATTCAATCATGGATATGCAAGCGAAATCATAAAGGTTAATTAATTTCCATAGTCATTTGAAAAAATTCATAATTATTTATTTTTTATGATTTCTTATTGGATTGGTTTCATTTAACTATTACTCTGTCTGTCTGTCTGTCTGTCTACCCCCTCTCTCTCTCTCCCTATATATATATATGTGTGTGTGTGTGTGTGTGTGTGTGTGTGTGTGTGTGTGTGTGTGTGTGTGTGTGTGTGTGTGTGTGTGGTGTGTGTGTGTGTGTGTGTGTGTGTGGTCACGAATAGGCTCCTATATGGTTGACTATTATAGAAAACTGATCACATATAATGATAGAAGATGTATCGAGACACAGGAATGGGTATGTTTGATCTGGCAGAACAGTGGTTCATTAAAATTGTGGGGTCTGCGTTCGCACCTGGTCTACAAAGTATGGAAATAGAAAATTTAAAAATTAAAAAAAACGTTTACAAGTGTTTTTTTTTTATATATAGATGTACATAAGAATACTTTGATAAGTATGTTTTAACTTAAATAGGGATGGTATAATAAAATTGTGGGGTCTGCGTTCGCGCCTGGCCTCCATAGAATGGAAATAGGCACAAGCTTTAATAAAGACTTTTCATATCTATCTGTGTAAGTATACTTTGATAATTATGTTTCAGTTTGAAGAAAAATGATATAATAAAATTATGGGGTGTTCGTTCGCGCCTGATCTCCATAGAATGGATTATATGTCACAAAGTTTAACAAGGTTTTTTTTTAATATAGATCCACAGAATATTGTGATAAGTGTTCCAGTGTGAACAGGTATGGTATAATAAATTATGGGTTTTATCTATTTTATTTTTACTTTCATCATATTTTGCTTTGGTTTTGATACCACCAAATTCGAAGCTATCTCTTTACAACCCTTCCTTTTCATAACCTATCATACTTTCATAAATCAGAGTCCATTTTCTGTAGGCTATTTTTGAACCCAGTCAACGACGGGTACTTTTATTAGTATATATATATATATATATATATATATATATATATATATATATATATATATATATATAATGTTGCGGACCAGGATATAAATACCCTAAACTCGCTACAAGAAAAAATAATGAAACGAATTGAATGAAGGAAACAAAGAACTCAATATATATATATATATAAATGTTTAGAGGTACAAAATTTATATGATGATTTAAATAAAATGTAGGGAAATTTCTCAAGAGCTCTTTCTTTAGGAAAAAATCGATAGCATGCAAAACAATATTACTGGCGAAATTAAAGAGCACTACAGGGCAATTTGGATCTGCCAGAAATAAGAAAAAAAAAAAACGATTAAAAGAAAGATTTAATCTGATATTACTGCGTTAAAAAGCGACTAAAACTCAAACTTGGTATAACGAGGGGGCAGGGGGAGAAACGGGTCAAAGTTCCCCAAAAGAGAAAATGTTTTCGTTGTCTCCTTTTTCCGGCATATATATATATATATATATATATATATATATATATATATATATATATATATATATATATATGCCGGAAAAAAATATATAATGGGTTAAGAAATTCCAACGAAAGAAAGATGTATATGTAAATAATTAAAACACACGCGCTCGCATACAACTACACACAGACATAACACCCCTATCTCTAATACAACACACTGAACAATACCAATCCTTCTTAACCTCGAAACAAGCAACACTAGGAAACACCTAGAACCATAATATAATATCTGTTCCAACACCTCGCTCCCCCTTCAGTCAGTAGAGGAGAAATCTCTCATGACTGAGAAAACTATCATCCCTTCTATCATCCCCCTCCCATACCTATACCCCATCCAATTGGCCCCTTTCCTCTGGGGAACGAGATCTTCCCCACACTAGGAACCGGTCCTGGGTCTGGTCATACCCACATGGGGAGACAAATAAATAGAAACATTAAAAAAAACCCTACACATATTTTTAAATACACCCCTCTATCTAAACAAACATAATATAAAGAATACCCGAACAGTCTAAGACTAAAACGAAAAATCACAATACTAAAATCTAAGAATCCAAAAAATAAATATCAAAATAGAATGAAAGCACCCCTACCCTTATTTTAGCAGAGCTCCTCACACATACACATTAGTAACGACCTTGGATCACAGTTACCTTCCTAGGGAAGCAAATAACCTCATAATACAATAAAACAGTACACACATTCTTCAAACCAATAAAAGAAAACACACACACACACATCCTACCCTAAAGGAAAAGAAAAAACACAAGCAGAAAGAAAGAGTGAGAGAGAGAAACACAACACAGGAGTGACCACAGACCAATAAAATAGTAATAAAAAGTGAACATCCCAATGAATAGTAGACACTTAAACGTTTCCACCTCTTCGAAACATTTCAAATGAACTACGAAAATGCTATTTTTACATCTTCAACACATTTTGAAAATAATTTCTGAAGATGACGCTTCACAGAACGTCCGTCTGAAACACGTTAAAAACGATTTTAATGATTTAAAAACATTATTACAATGATCTAAACATAATTCTCAATGAAAAACCAAGACACGGAATAATAAAATAATGTTAAAAAATACATACACATTGTTGGTGACTACCCCCTTATATATATATATATATATATATATATATATATATATATATATATATATATATATATATATATATATATATTAGACATTAAGAGGAGATTATAGATAGATAGATATAAATACCCGTTCACATACACTTTTTTCATGATAAAGCTAGAACCCAGAATTAGATGGAATCGAGCAATTGCATCGACAACGGACAACGCCATCTCATCAGTGACGTGCTCTAACACTGATGAGATGCAGTACATCGAACCCCACTTTGGGTCTGGTGTTGTCCGTTGTCCGTTGTCGAGGCAATTGCTCGATTCCATCTAATTCTGGGTTCTAGCTTTATCATGAAAAATGTGTATGTGAACGGGTATTTATATCTATCTATCTATCTATCTATACATATATATATATACACACACATTTATTTTTGTGTCTATATATATATATATATACATATATATATATACATATATATATATATATATATATATATATATATATATATATATATATATATATCGACACACTAAAAAGTGAGCATATATATATATATATATATATATATTTTGTGTACAGAAAGTTGTTAGTTGAGACAGGTCATTGGTACCGTCGGTTTCAAGCCCGATAATAAGGCCCGTTTAAGGTATCCTTATCGAGCTCTCTTCAGCCAATATTCGTCTATCTTATAACCGGAAGTGTGAAGTATATATACCTCGCGAGTCCACGTTCAAATCTCGTTTTGTTTAATCCCCCCCCCTTTTTTTTTTTTTTTTTTTTTATCTATCTATATCTATATATATATATATATATATATATATATATATATATATATCGGGTAATGTAATACCTAATTTTCAACTTTGAATTATTTAAATTTAAGATCTAATTTCGAAAAAATGTTTTTTTTAATATATGAATCGATTTTAATTTGAACCCCATTTAATTTTAAAATCTCTTTCCTTATGTATAAAAACTTTAAAATCTGTATTGGTATCGGTTAAAAACTTAAAAATTCGTTTAATTATATCGAACATTTAAAAATTTCCAAAAATACGTTTAAAGTTTTAAAAAATATATTTTTAATTATATCGAATCACGTTTAAAAATTTCGAAATACGTTTAAAAATTATTTTTTAAAAACCCAAATCTTTCAAGGTTTGGGGAAGTGAGTATTTATCTATCCTAAGTGATTTCCCTAGTTTATTAACATTATTATATTTTTCTATAGTTTTAAATTCGAAATAGATTATAAATTACATTTATAAAATATTATATATATATATATATGACATTAATTAAAAATCTATAATATAATTGCGATTAAAATCCAAGTTTACCGAC
>NC_136495.1:17172283-17252283 GCF_053919585.1 Euprymna scolopes
GAAATAGAAAGAAATACTGGTAAAAGAAGACGTTGTCTTCTTATAAAAATGAGGACGTGTAACGCGACTTTGTTATGAATTCATGAGGTTTTATATATCCAATATATATGTGTGTTTTCCCGAAACTCGGGTTGCAAAGAAAGACAGTGCATTTTGTAAAGTCTGTATTAATGTTCAATGCTCCTCTTGGCTACCTAACGGGAGCTGAGGAGTGAGGCGTGTGTTCTGTCTCTAGTCGCCGTGGAAGTAAGTACGTTTCCTTCACTCGAATGTCCCACGTAAACCGTTCTCGCTTTTCATTGGCTGGAACCTCTGATGACGTATAAGAAGAAAGGAAGGAAAAGAAAAAAGAGTAGGGAGAAAGAGAGGACTAAGGTGAGAATACAGCCTAGTCTCGTAGTAGTAGCAGCTCGCTACAACTGCTCATAAAAAGAAAATAAACAAAATGCCATAAAATGTTATTATTTTCTTACGGTTTTTAAACGACAATACACCAAAAAATTATACAAATCCATTAAACAAAGTCAAGAAAAAAACGCACTTTATTAAGTAAAGTAATTTTTACAAGTAAAGTCCGATTTCATTTTCTGTGTATATTGAGGTCAAAGGCAAAGTGGAGTGGCACAATTCAAACTTTAATGCAAGCAAGTTTTATTCGTAATCGTGGTTAGAAATCGTTTATTGATCAAATTTGGTTTGCAAGGGCCATGGTGCAGTGATTAGAATACTTGGAAAAATTTAGTTGTAAAAGTGATAAAAGTTGCATTCTTCTGAAGGTTGAAGGTTCAATTCTCAGTGTGGGCGACCGAAAAATACAATTGCGAATTACTTAGGACCTCTATCCAGTTATGGCTGACGAATCAAGAGCACGCTATCCCATGAATTAAATAAAAGATTTCGTTCAAAATTCTATGCGGATTCTGAGTTCGATAGAAATGTTCCCAAGTTCAACAAGATGCACCTGAAGAAATTCGGAGGTAACATCGACCGAAATGTTATGAAAATGACACTCAAGATGAGAACAGAAATCCAAAGAATCCAAAAAAATATGAAATTTGATTTTATTTAATGAAAACAAAAATACTGGATAAATCGACGTAAATTTTGGTATGCAACCTTTTTTTTTTAAACATACAAAATTTTAATACATAATAAATATTATAATACATAATAAAATAAATTTTAATGCATAAAAAAATATTATAATACATAATAAAATAGATTTTAATACATAATAAATATCATAATACATAATAAAATAAATTTTAATACATAACAAATATTATAATACATAATAAACTAAATTTTAATACATAATAAATAATTTTAATACATAATAAAATAAATTTTAATACATAATAAATAATTTAATACGTAATAAATATTATGATACATAATAAACTAAATTTTAATACATAATAAATATCATAATACATAATAAACTAAATTTTAATACATAATAAATAATTTTAATATATAATAAAATAAATTTTAATACATAATAAATAATTTTAATATATATTAAACTAAATTTTAATACATAATAAATATTATGATACATAATAAACTAAATTTTAATACATAATACATATTATAATACATAATAAACTAAATTTTAATGCATAATATATAATTTCAATACATAATAAAGTTGTTTGTGCAATTATAATTTTTGAATATTGGTGTTAAACTGGATAAGCACCTCTCACCCTAATGGTAAAGTCAAAACGTTTTATTTCAAGTTCATTCAACTTTACTTGATTTACTTCCGAGGAAGTGTGGCATATGGTTAAGTATGGGTGTGAAAATCCAGCACACTAGGATTATCACATTTTAGCCTACAAAAAATCCCTGAGCATTCCTGTTAGTATTCCCCAGTAGGGACGTCTCAGGCGATTAGCAATACACTAACCTCTCCTCAAAGAGAGGGCAACACCTAGAAGAGTGAACCTCCTGAGTTTGAATAGAACAATACCTCTGTCCAACGGAAGAGAGCCATAAAGTTGCTGCAACACCCTACACTCTCTATCACACTGATTGTTGAAGACGTATCCCTGACTGATAAATGAAAGTTAAACCTTTACATGATAGATCTACCACCATCTTTTTTTCATAAACTGCTTATGTAAGTGCGATATTACTCGCAAAATTAACTTATTTACATATTAGTTTTAAAAGGGCTATGTTATTAATTAACTGTTATTTATTGTTATTATTTTTTTTAATTTAATGATTTTTTTTTCACTGCTTTTTCACCCCAAACAAGGTACAGCGCCATTTGGACATAAGGGGGTTCTATTTGGGACCAAATCTACAGGGATACTCTATAGGGAGTTGAGAAGCAAGATGTCTGTTCATATTACACTTCTGCATGTCAGTACAGTCAGGGAAACAGGGACCCGGGAGAGAATTCCAAAGTCTAACAGTTTGAGGGGAAAAAACTCTGAGAGTTGAAGGCTTTCCGGCATCTAAAGATTTTTACGGTGCAAAGATGGGATTTTGTCGCTTTTCAGGTTAGTCGGGGGTTTTTACATTGAGGAGGTACCAGTGCTTTGAGTTCATCGGAGCACATTCCATGAAAATACTTGCAAAGCAGGCACAGAGATGCAACATTGCATCGATGGGACAGAAGTCAGAGTTTGGTTAATAGTGCAGGACTTACTTGGTTGAAAATTCTTTTTTGGCCCATGTCTAAGAACAAGAGACTACTGACAGATGCAGCAGCCCAGATGTAGCAACAATACTCCATGTATGGGTGAATGATGACTTTCTAAAGATATGATACTCTCAGGTGTGACTAATTTTCTAGCATGGTAAAGAGAGCCCACTTTCTTCACAACAATTTTGGCAATGTCCTCAATGTATTTGTTCCCATTCATATTGCCTATGAATGTTAAGTTGAGAAGTTTGAACAAAGAACTTTCAGGTAATGTATCATCATGGTTATCAGTGGTTGAGGTTTCTTGCAATTATTAAAGGAAGGAAGCTTAGTTTTGGCAGCATTAAATGTTACCATCCATTTATGTCCCCATTCCACAAGAGATTAGAAGTCTTCCTCAAGGTTTCAGCCATTGCTTTAGATATGTGTTCATTCGTTTTCTCTTTGTGTTCCGTGGTGTCATCAGCAAATATACCCATCTCAGAGACGATTTTATCATGGAGGTCATTTATGAATATTAGGAATGATAAAGGCCTAAAGATTGACCCTTGTGGCACACGTGCATTTATATCGTATTATTTTGACATATGACTATAGAAGACAACCTTAATTTTTCTCTTGTCTAAGGAGAGCTTGATTATATTTAGTAAGGTGACATGTCCTTTAAGCTTCTGGTCATGGGGTTACTGCATTATTAGTCTTGGGCAAGTGTAGCTTGACAGTGCCCATTCCTCTCCAGGCTTCTATATTAAGTATTCACCCAGTAATACCATATGATGACCTTCATTCCAGATCCTGCCAAATGTCTTAGATATATCTAGAGCGTTGATTCTATGTGCTTTCAACCTCTGCTCATTAACAATGACTCATGAGAATGATTCAGTGGTTGTAAAAACATTACCAGATATTCCAGTTCAGATCGATTCGAATAGGAATCAATATTTTTTTTTCTGATGATAGTACATATGGCAGGTAGGCTGCCATAAAGCTGCTGCTTCATGGGATGATCTTGCCAAGAATAATGTTAAATATATCTTGGCAAGATCATCCCATGAAGCAGCAACTTTATGGCAACCTACCTGCCATATCTACTAGCATCAGAGAGCGACGTCTATGATTTACCAGTCACTGCCAGAGAAGCAAACAAGAGCTGGTGAGAAATGTATTGCTGTGGACTCCATGCGCACGAGCATAGGATGGCCTAAATCCATGTGCATCTAGCAACTTGCACATGATGCCAACTGTGATCTTGAAGATTTGAGGCAGCTGATGGAAGACAGGAAAATCTAAAGAGAGAGTCACATTGGCCTGGACAAGGAGTCCGACCAAATGATGAAGAATAAATTTCCAAAATCAAAAATGAGATATTTAATATTCAACTTAGTTTTGACAATATAATGTCTTCATCAGTTTTTTTTTTAATTTTATTTTCCTTCCTGGCATGGTGTCACTTGAAAAACAAAGTCTGTGTGGTCTTAAACGGTGATTTTTTTTTTTTTCGTGTGTGGCTTGCGGAAAATAATTTAGAATTTTTTTTCTCAATGTAAGAGCTGTGTAAATTTGATTAGAAATTTGTAAATAAGAATCCAATAAAATGCATTTTTTTTAATAAACGTTTATTTATTTATTTATCTTTCAATCAACTTAGTTTCGTCGATATATGTTTTCATGGGCCATGGGACCCAGTTTCTGTTTTTTTTTTTATTTCCTTTTCCTTTCTTTATAAATTTCAGAGTTCAAAAATCAGATAAATGAAAAGGGTCGAAATATCAGACAATCGACCCGATCAAAATAAAAGAATAAAAAAAAATTAAAGAATTCCCATTCAATGTCGATAAATCAAATTGGCAAATAAGAAGATTCATTATTTTTCCTTACTTTTATTCAAACCCCAAACAAGACGCATTGCCACTGAAACATAAAGGGCTACTGATAATTAGGAGTCAGATTTATAGGGAGGCACGCTAAGCGAGGAGCTGTGCAAGAAGATTTTTGTTTACATTACATTTAAATTTCTGCATGTTGGTACAGTCAGGAAAACAAGGAACAGAGAGGACATTCCAAAGGCTCAAAAAAAGATAACTGTGTAAGGGAGATAACTTGCTCTGTCATAAATAATATCCAAGATAAATGGAAATATTCTTTTATTTAAGTAGTCAAATTATAAACAAATATTACAAAATAAATATATTAGATATTATAATTATTTGATTGCATTAATAATTGTACTATTAAGTTACTAAATAGAGGGGTTTTATAAGAGTAGAAACGTTTAACATAAATAAATAAACGAGATACAGACAGAGATAGACTGTATATGAAGGTTGTTCCAAAAGTAAGGCTTCCTATGTTTTTTTTTTATTCAAAAAGTTGAAAAGCTACGAAGACAAGAGAAGTACCATTAAAACGAGCGATCTTTTGTACTCCCGAATTTATTTTTCTGCGTAGTCACCACCATTCTCGATATACTTTTGCAATGATGCATCCCTGCTTCTGACACACGCCCATGACAGGGATTGCTTTCTTAGAGTCTCACACCATCAATATCTGCAACAGAGAGATGAAACTTTCAGTCAGGTCATGAATGCATAAATAATCATAACAATGCTACCTGCAATCCCTTCTGATTTATTCGGGCGGAATAAAATAGGAGGCAATTCGTATATATATATATATATATATATATTCTTTGCAGCAGCCTTGGCAATGATATGGATGTATCTATACCAACTCATGTTTCCTGTGAATGTTAAGCCAAGGAGCTTGAACGAAGTGCTTTCAAGTAAAGTATCTCTAGCCATAGCTATTGGTGGTTGGTAAGGTTTCATGTAATTATTATTAGGAAACGAGTTTTGTCTTGGCAGCGTTGAACGTTTTAAAAATTGACTTCCAAAATAACCTATCTCCGGCCAGGTTTTTATTTATCTCTCTTTCTCTCAAGCACATTTTTATCGCTTTCTTCCCTGTTTTGCTTGCTCTTCCCCTATGAACTGGACCTCTTACTTCAACTGCTCTGCATTTACTAACCAAGGAATTCATTCATTCTTTCAACGTGGCCACATTATCAAAGTCTCATGTTCTGCACACATCCTCCTATACTGTTCAGATTTAATCTTTCTCTAAGGTCATCAGATCTAAGCCTGTCTTTAAGACTTACATTACACATCCATTGTATCATTCTTATATAATTTCTCTTCATGCAACACATGTCCTCAACCCTCACTGATCAGGTTCCACTTTTATACATCATCATATTGCATACATATGCTTGATAGACTTTTTTGGATTGACAGTGCTAACACACTGCTGGTTGGTAATGGGAACAGTTCCTTGCACTTCATGATACCAAAAGAGACAAATAAATTGATGATGATTTAATATGATAACAATAAACATAAGAAAAAAGTAAAGACATAATTTTTATGCAAGATGCTTATTCACCTTACATTTAATTTTTTGTATATTGGTACAGTTGGGAAAACAGGGAGCATGGATAGAATTCCAAAAGCATACAGGCTGAGGAAAGAAGCTATTTTAATAGAAAGTTATTCAGCATAATTGGTAGTTTTTTTTTTTATTGGTTGGCGGGGGTATTTACGTTGGTGAAATACAAGTTCATTGGAGCACATTCCATGAAAGTAGTTGTAAAACAAGTGCAAGGATGTAATATTGTGTCAATCAGACAGATGTTGGAGCTTGGTAAGCAGTTTTTGATCTATTAAGTTAGAAACTTGCTGTTCTTCCTTGTTCTAGGGCAATTGCTCTTGACATATCAAAGGCCTTTGATAGGGTATGGCATAAAGGTTTACTTCACAAGATCTCCAGCTATGGTATAGCTGGAAATGTCTTCTCAATTATTAAATCATTTCTCTCTGATAGGTTCATAAGAGTAGTAGTTGATGGGCAAAAATCAGAAGCTCACAGTATAAATGCTGGAGTCCCTCAGGGGTCCATCCTGGGCCAAACTCTTTTCCTGATCTACATTAATGATCTTCCAAATCACATCCTTACATCATTCGTAGACATTTTTGCTGATGACACTACCATCTATGGTAGCACATCTAAGACCGTAAACGACCAACTTCTCTCCGATTCTCTCTCCTCTGATCTTGATCACGTTGTACAATGGGGAAAGGAGTGGCTGGTTACTTTTAATGCATCTAAAACCAAGCTTCTCTCTTTACATCATCAACGTTCTGATCCCCATCTGGCATCAATTAAAATGAATGGCTCTCGTCTTGTGGAGGCCTCAAGTTTTGACAGGCTTCTGGGCTTGACCTTTACTCCTGATCTTAAATGGAATACGTACATCAAATCTGTTGCCAAGGCTGCTGGAAAAATAGTTGGATCCTTCTATCGATCCAGTAGATATCTCACTGCTGATGCAATTCTCTATCTATATAAGAGCCAGATACGTCCAAGGATGGAATACTGTTGCAACATATGGGCAGGAGCTGCTAGAAAAGACTTGTCCTGCCTTGATAGGGTTCAAAATAGACATCATGGCCTGGTGGGTGATGTCCTTTTCTCTTCGCTGCAACCTCTATCTCACAGAAGAGATGTTGCGAGTTTATCTCTGCTTTATCGTTATTTTCATGGAAAGTGTTCAACTGAGCTTCAATCTATGGTCCCCCCTCGCCAAACTTTCACAAGAAACACTAGACTAGCAGAAAACATTATCAATAATTTTCCACACTCTTTATCTGTACCTAAACCTAAACATAGATTCCATGATCAAAGCTTCTTTCTTAGAACTGCACGCCTGTAGAATTGTCTTCCGTTTTCCTGCTTTCCAGCTGTCTATAATATGGTTGTCTTTAAGTCCAACGTGAAAAAGTTTCTGATGAGCCGTTCCACTTAAGTTAACCAATTTACCGAACTTTCATTACTATCGATTACTATATTGTCCTTTTGACTACTCTACACTCTTTAACCCTTATCCTTGAGTGGCTTATCGGCCTTAATAAGTGGTGACGCCTATGTAAAAAAAAAAAAAAAAAAAAAAAAAAGACTAGTATCAAACCATTAGTCTCTCCCTTTGGAATTCTAGCCCTGCCCCAACCGAGATGTTAGGTTCTCAATAAATGCATCCACACATTCGAGGCAATTATTGTTAAAGCTAGACGGAATTTGGTGCCACCAGTACTTTCTTGATGAAAGACAAAGATAAACAACGTTAGACTTTCAACTCTCCTTTTGCCTGTCTATTTAACTCACAAAAAGCAAAGGTTCAAGACATTTGCTTTTTGTGGAAATTGTACGCAACAAAACGTAGCATAAACTGAACTGCATTGTTTTCTGAAACTAACAGATGCTAACAAGATTACGAAATAAAAGATTGCTTCTCACCAATAATGCGTCTTTTTTTTAAATAGGTTTAGAGCACAGAGACCAGAGGTGATTCAAAATCCACCAACATTGGAACAATAATGAAATATGTATGCCTTACTGAATCAGACCTTCTCACAGACAAAATATTTACGTATCTTCCACACTGTCATCCTTGGTCTGATTCAGTAAGGCATACACATTTCATTATTGTTCCGATGTTGGTGGATTTAGAATCTCATCTGGTCTCTGTGCTCTACCACAAAACACAGACGCAAAACTCACCATTTTACATCCTTGCGATGAGCTTTTATTTCAATCACATCTGCTAATTTTCAGAGGACAATACCATAGCTTCAAATGATACCGAGTAAAGAAAGGGATCACCTGCTGTTTGCTACATGAACCACAAGTCATCATATCGTATGAATCCAAAGATCTTATTGGTGGAATTCGTTTCCCCGATATTTTTTCTTGTCAAAATTCTTTCTAAAAAGACACCAGATACTAATGGCAGGGACCACAAGAAGGTTGGCAACATTCTAAGTGAAAGTGATTTTTTTTGGAATGAACTAGATTCGAACTTGAATCACCCAGGTCGTTAGTCCGTTAGCTACTAAACTTTTACCTTCCAAACCACAAGTTATAATTGATGAGTTAAACACAAACAAACAAAAAATAGCAACCTAAGAAATACCTTCAACAGAATATCATCGTTCAAATATAATGTAGCGTTTCAAGGTGAAATATTGGCTTAAGTAAATTTAGTTTTGGTTCATACATTTTGTCTATTGTTTATTTCCTCTTTTCTCTCTTTTCAATTCTTTTCTTTCTTTCCTTCTTTCCTTTTTTCTCTTCCTTTCAGCCCTTCTTCTCTTTGTTTCACTTCGTTATTTCTTTCGTTTTTGTTTCCTTTTCCCTTTCTTCTTTCCCCTTCTTTCTCACTTCCTTCTATTCTTTCGTCCTTTTTTTCTCTTCTTTTCTTCATCCTTTCTTTCTCTTCCATCCACTTCCTTCTTTCTTTTCTCTTAGCTTCCTATCACTTCCTTCTTCTCTCCCTCCCACTCCTTTCTCTTCCGTTCTCTTCTTTTTTTCATCTTCCCTTCTTTCCCATTCCTTAATTATTCTCTTCTCTTCCTTCTATTCCCTTTCTTTCTCTTTTCTTTCTTCTTTCCTCTGCCATTCCCTATTTTTCTATTCCTTCTTATCTTTCTTCTATTTTTATCTTTTTTCATTTTTTCCTCATCTATCCTCCCCCTTCTTCCTTCACTTTCTTTTCCATCTCTTCCTTCCTATTCCTTCCTTTCTTGTCATTCTCCTCTATTCTTCTTCTTTTTTTCTTTCTTTCATACCTATTTTCCTTCCTCCTTTCCTCTTTACTTCCTTCTCTTTTTTTCTATCCCCCTCTCTCTCTTGCCATAACCTCTCTTCCTTCCTCTTATCTTTCTCTCTTTTATTTTCTTTCCTTTTCTTTCTTCTCGTTCCTCTCTTCCCTTTTTCCTTCAATATATTTAAACCGTAAATTTTTCTCTATCGATGAGTAAAAAATAATAAGATAAAATGAAATAAAATAAAAATACCGAATAAGAATTTGTCCTCATTTTCTTTCCCTACCGTAAAAAAAAAAAAAAATTCAATGAAAAGGAAAACAAACGTAATAAAAAAATAATATAAAAACTTACAATTGTTTATTAGCGAATATAGAAGGAAAAAATGAAAACAGAAAAATCTTAAATAAATTCATATTCGTTTTCTCAGATAAGACATTCTTTGTCGCCATTTTTGTTTTTTCTCTTTACCTTTCTCTGGAAAGCAAAACTAATTTTGCAGTAGGAATCTTTTTTTTTTTTTCTTTTTTTTCACAATGAAATCTGGATTCTTTTTTTTTTTTCCAGGAAGAAATATGGGTAGATGATGGGGAAGAAGATTTATTTGTGTTTTTATGACAAACCAACACTTTTTTGTGTTAGTTAATGCAAAGCATGATACGTATTGAAAACAACTTATTATATGCGATTGATTGAACAAAAGTTGCTATTTTAGACATAGCGGAATGGAAATTGCAGGTTCATACCTTTCCCAACCTAAAAGATCCAAAATTATTTGAATTTAACTTAAAGCAGGATTGGCAAAGAAAAGACTGAGACAATGCAGTGGATGGCAAGAATGAAAACAGCTGAAATCTCAAGGAAAATCCTTGAATGCAGAAACTAACCCATATAAATTACAAACATTAACCAGCCACATGAAATCTTATAAACTGCCCCCACCACTGCAAAAAAAAAAAATTAATTAAAAATTAAAAAAGGGGTATCAACAAAACAAAAAAAAAGACCCAATGAAATGCTATTTCAAACGTAATTCAACATTGTCTGAGAATCAACACGTTGTGGGCTCAGTCGCAAAATAGACAAAAATAGAAAAAAACTTTAACTCGCTTTTTTTGTTGTACAACAACATTTATTTTCTCATTTTTTCATTACCACTGTGATGTCTCTAAAATGATCGTCTTCTCTAACGTGATCTCGAAGTCATCCACGCCTCTAACGTGAACGTTCCTTTAACGAGATCTAGAATGTTCTTTCCACAGTCTTTGTTTTTCCCTACAAGTGACGTCATTTTGCATGCATTTGCATATGTGCGTCCATACTATGTTACAGTAAATGTGACAGACCAATAAAAATTCTATTTTAAACATAAATGTGACAGACTAATGAAAATTCTATTTCAAAAACAAACATGACAGACTAATGCAAACTCTACTTCAAACATAAACGTGACAGACCAAAAAGTATTCTATTTCGAACATAAACATGACCAACTAATAAAAATTCTATTTCAAACGTGACAAACTAATGAAAATTATCTTCCAAACGTGACAGACCAAAAAAATTATACTTCGAACATAAACGTGACAGACTAATGAAAATTCTATTTCAAACATAAACGTGACAGACTAATAAAAATTATATTTCAAACATAAACGTGACAGACCAAAAAATTCTATTTTGGACATAAACGTGACAGACTAAATCAAATTCTATTTCAAACATAAATGTGACATACTAATGAAAATGCTATTTCAAACATAAGCGTGACCGACAAATGTAAATTCTTTTCAAACATAAACGTAACAGACCAACAAAAATAATATATCAAGCATAAACGTGACAGACCAATGAAAATTTTATTTTTAACATAAACGTGACAGACTAATGAAAATTGTATTTCAAACATTAAATATGACAAACGAATGAAAATGCTATAATGTAATAAGCCTTCAGACATACCTCTCCACCGTACTGTATGTCGATACTCTATGGCGAGTGAGATAGCTTCCGTACATTCATATCTGATCTACCTCTGCATTCCATGTTTAAAAAGGATGTGTCCTCTATAGTATCAGACCTGACCGAACGGTTAATTGTAGGCATAGACCGATTCATACCATCCAAAAAATTCCAACAAAAGCCTAACAGCCAGCGATTGTTCTCCCCAGAATGTGCTGCTGCCATCACGCACAGAAATCACTTTTTCCATAGCTACCAACGTAATAGATGTACTGAGACTAAAGCTACTTCAGGACTGCCAGCAACCACTGTAAAAGAGTAATAAAAAATGCAAGAGAGCTATATGCTCAGTCCATTAAATCCAAAGTAGCTGAGCAGCGGCTTGGCTCCCACCAGTTTTGGCAAATAGCAAACAGGATCCTGAACAGAAGCGTGCATTCTAGCCCAACCATCATTAATGGACCTGAGGTCATCTCGTCAGCATCAGACAAGGCCAGACTATTTGCCAAGAACTTTGCAGCTAATTCTACCCTAAGTGATGAAGGCCATCAACTCCCCGTATTTCCTCCTATAACAGACAACACGCTATGTAACATACAAATATCTGTGCGTGAGGTCGCCAAGCTAATCAAGAACCTTCATTTCAGTAAAGCAACTGGCCCTGACGGCATTCTAGTTATAGTGCTGAAAAAGCTCCAACCAGAACTTGCCCCCATACTTACAAAACTGTTTAAGCGTTGCCTTAAGGAAAAGTGCTTTCAACACCCTGAAAACCTCATCAGTATGCCCTATATTTAAGAATTCAGGCGAAAAGTCATCTCCCTCTCAGTACAGACCAATAAGTCTCCTGTGTGGCATAAGTAAGTTGTTGGAATCCATATTAAATAAAGAAGTAGTCAACCACCTCAGCAGAAACAACCTTCTTAGTGACATGCAATATGGTTTCCGCTCCGCAAGATCTACAGCAGATGTGCTAACAGTTATATCTCATAGGATTAGTAAATCTCTTGACAAAGGCTTCCTTTCCAGGGAAATTGCTCTTGACATATCAAAGGCCTTCAATAAGGTATGGCATAAGGGCCTACTTGACAAGATTTCCAGTTACGGTATAACTGGAAATGTTTTCTCAATTATTAAATCATTTCTCTCTGATAGGTTCATAAGAGTAGTGGTTGATGGGCAGAAATCAGAGGCCCACAGTATTAATGCTGGAGTCCCTCAGGGATCCATCCTGGGCCCAACTCTCTTCCTGATCTACATCAATGATCTCCCAAGACATATACTTAAATCATTCGTTGACATCTATGCTGATGACACGACCATCTATGGCAACACATCAAAGGTTGTAAATGACAAAGTTCTCTCTGATTCTCTCTCCTCTGATCTTGAGCACGTGATACAGTGGGGGAAGAGGTGGCTGGTTACTTTTAATGCATTCAAAATCAAGCTTCTATCTTTACATCATCAATGCTCTGATCCCCATCTGGCATCAATTGAAATGGATGGCTCTTGTCTTGGGGAAGCTCCATGTTTTAACAAGCTATCGGGTTTGACCTTTACTCCTGATCTGAAATGGAACATGTACATCAGGTCTGTTGCCAAGGACGCTGGGAAAATGGTGGGATCCTTCTACCGTTCCAGAAGATATCTCACTACTGACACAATTCTCTATCTGTATAAAAGCCAAGTACGACCAAGGATGGAGTACTGCTGCCACATTTGGGCAGGAGCTGCTAAAAACAGCCAATCCTGCCTTGACAGAGTACAAAATAGACTTCGTGGCTTAGTGGGGGATGCCCTTTTCTCTTCCCTGTAGCCTCTCTCCCACAGAAGAGACGTTGTGAGCATGTCTTTGTTTTATCTTTATTTCCATTGCAAGTGCTCGTCTAAGCTCCAATCTCTGCCCTCGCCAATCTTTCACGAAAATTTTCCCCACTATTTATCTGTGCCTAAATCCAAACATAGATTCCATAAGCAGAGCTTTTTCTTAAAAGTGCATGACTGTGGAACTCTCTTCCGTTTGCCTGTTTCCCACCTGACTACAACTTGGATGTCTTCAAGTCCAACATAAACAAATTCCTGACAAACCGCCCCCTTAAGTAAAACACTCTATCAAATCTCCAATACTAATGATTACTACGATGATATCCCATTGATTACTGTACACACAATAACCCTTATCCCCGAGTGGCTTCCGGGCCTTGATAAGTGGTGACCTCCATGTTAAAAAAAAAAACCCTGACAGACTAATGAAAATGCTATTTCGAACATAAACGTGACAAACTAATAAAAATGCTATTGGCAGAAAATGTTAATAGGTTAGAATTTTTTATACATACAGAATGTGTCATTTTATACTTTTCATTGTTGGATTAATTTTTCTTTTAAAAAGCTATTCGTGTGACCCAGGTTTATTGTCACCCCCCACCGCCGTCTCTCTAGTGTACAACAACAGAAGCTTATGAAGAATTTCTCTCTATTGCTAATGAACCAAGAAGCTTTACTGATTTGGTTCAAAAACCACTGCATGCACATAAGTGTGTCTTCTTTATTATGGATTAATAACTGAAGGTGTTGCAGATAGATGGCACCACTGTGTTGATCCATGGAAATGTGATAAAGTTTTGAGAATTAAAAACCAAGCTATGCTCCCTTTCCCTCTGTCTCTGCCTCTGTCTGTCTGTCTGTCTGTCTGTCTCTCTCTCTCTCTCTCTTTCTCTTTCTCTTTCTCTCTCTCTCTCACTCACTCCCTCCCTTGATTTCTCTCTCCACCTTTCACTCTATTGCTTGCTCTTTTATTCATTTTTTCGTTTTATGATTTTGTAAAAAAAAAAAAAATTGAAACAATATTTTAAACATGTAGCCATGAATCTCTTTTATACAGAACATCCTGTTTAAACCTTAAGCGTGACATCCTTGCAAAAATGCTTGAGCACAACACCCTAGTTAAAATTGTTATTTCAAACTTGTATTTGACAGATCAGAAAATATGTTATTTCAAACTTAAACGTTACTGACCGATAAAGATGTACTTAAAACTTAAGCATGACGAACCAATAAAAATGCTATTTCAAAAAAAGTGACAAACTGAGAAAATGTTATTTCAAACTTGAGCATGGCAAATAAGTTGATGGACAGTCTCATAAAGATGTGTGGACATATAAAGAAATGCTATTTCAACTTAAGCATGACAGATCAACGAAAATGCTATTTCCAACTCAAACAGAACAGACTGGCTGACAGATAGAGAGTGCTGCTTATTTATGTGTGGATGTCTAAAAAAATCCTATTTCACACTTGAGCATGACAGACCAATAAAATGCTACTTCAAATGTAAACATGACAGACCGACGGACACACGGACTATCCTATCTCTCTTATATAGATACTTGGATATATAAATATTATTTCAAATTTAAATGCGATAGACAGACAAAAATGTTATTTTAAGCTTGAGTATTGCAGATTGGTTGATTGACAGAGTTTCTTATAAGGATGCATGGAAAACTTACACATAACAAACCATCAAAAATCCTCTAAGAAGACACCTAGTACAAAATAAAGCCACCAAAGGAGGAGAACCAGACCAAAAACTGCATATATTCCATCCCATGTAGCTGCAGCAAGGTTTACAAGGGCGAAACATGCCACCCTCTTAAAGTAAGAGTGGAGGAACATCAAAAAGCAGTGACTAGAGGGGAGACGGAAAAGTTGGGTATAGCCTACCATGTATGGAAGGAAATGGATGACCATCGCCCCCTCTGGGATGAAGTTCAAATAATAAACAGTGAGCCCCACTGGAAAGTGCGAAAACTCAAAGAAACAGCACACATGCTAGGACATAACAACCTCCTGAGCAAACCGAGTATAGAACTGAACACAATTTGGGAACCTCTAATCATAAGAAAGAACCTAGAATAACAACTTAGGTTTAACAGTCCCAAAAATTGATACATCATCGTCCTAGTGACAGATAGGCGAGGCAACTAAGACGTTGGACATTGCATGTCTCCAAGGTGCTGATTTCAATCCTGATCGAAAGCAGTGGCAACAATAAAGGGTTGGGTTCAAAATTCAAAAAAAAAAAAAAACAGTTCCCGAGTTTGAGATACACCTGAAGAAGGCCGAAGGATGATACGGCCGAAACGTAGTGGAAAAAACACTGAAGATGAGGAAGTAAGTCCGAAAAACGAAATCCATAACATAATCAAAAATCCTATTTCAAACATACATGATAACTCAGTTAAAACGGTATTTCAAACTTGACTGTGACGGATCAACCAATGAATAATGCCTTTTATTTAAAAGACGTCGACGCATCTTAAAAAGAATTCAGTTGTATCTATTCAATCTGTATGGCTAGTGAGGAGTTTCAAAAGTGAAACGTGACGTATGTACTGACAAATTGATGGACAGAGTTCCTTAAACATATGTTAACATGCACAAAACTAATAATCATACTAATAATATCATTGCAATAAAATAAAAATGATGAAATTGATTTATTTAAAAAAAAAAGAAAGAAAATTTCCTTTTTTTTTTTAAATGGAGATTACTCTAGATAAGGTATGAAGCCACTTTATGTAAGGAGTTTAAAAAAAAATACTACTCCTAGGTAAAAAATCAGATAATGATAAATGTGAGTTGGATAGATTCTTATCCAGAAAATAGTAATTCTTTCCTCTTTGTCAGAAACATCACTCATGGAATATGAGGACTAATGGAAAAAATAAAGGAATTGAGGGTCATGAGGCTGCTGAAAGTAAACGCGGGGTCCATTTTATAATCTCCTTAAAATGCTGAGAATTCAGCTTTTTTTTTTAAGTACAAAAGACAGTTGATGTTATCAGCGTGTTAGAATATATGTTATTTCAATTCCACACTCATGTATTAAACATATATTCCAAACATATCCATCATTTGAATAAAAGACTAAAATCAAAAGTGCTGCTAACACTTTTATTACAGTTTACAATTATGGAAGACAAGCAACGTATATTATACAATTAAATAAAAGTAAATTGCTGGAATCTGTGACAAATATAGAAGCAAAAATAATCTACTCAGTGACATGCAATATGGTTTCCGTTCTGTTAGATCTACAGTTGATTTACTAACTGTAATATTACACAGGATTAATGAATCTCTCGACAAGGGCTTCGTTTCTAGAGCAATAGCTCTTGAAATATCCAAAGCTTTTGATAGGGTGTGGCATAAAGTCTACTTCACAAGATTGCCAGCTATGGAACAGCTGGAAATGTTCTCTCAGTTATTAAATCCTTTCTCTCTGATAGGCTTATAAGAGTAGCTGTTGATAGGCAGAAATTAGAAGCTCATAATATCAACATTGGCGTCCCTCAGAGTTCCATTCTGAGCCAAACTCTCTACTTGATCTTCATCAATGATCTCCCAAATCACATCCTTAGATCATTCATAGACATTTATCCAGACAACACCACAATCTATGGCAACACTTCAAAGGCCGACAATGACTAAGATCTTTCTGATTCTCTCTCCTTTGATCTTAAGCGACGTGGTGCAATGAGGAAAAAGGTGACTGGTTAATTTTAATGCATCTAAAATCAAGCTGCTCTCTTTTCATCATAATTGTTCTGACCCCTATCTGTTCCCAATTAAAATGAATAGCTCTCGTCTTGGGGAGGCTCCATGTTTTGACAAGCATCTGGGACTGCCCTTCACTCCTAATCTGAAATGGAACACATACATCAAATCTGTTGCCAAGGTCGCTGGAAAAATTGTTGGATCATTGTACCCCTCTAGTAGGTATCTCACTGCTGATGCAATCCTCTATCTGTATAAGAGCCAAGAACATCCTAGTGTAGAGTACCATTGCCACATCTGGACAGAAGCTACTTGACACACCCTATCTTGCCTTGATAAGGTTCAAAACAGGCTTCAAAACCTAGTAGGTCTTACCTGCAATCGTTTTCCCACAGAAGAAATATTGCGAGCTTGTCTCTGCTCTATCGTTATTTTCATAGCAAGTGCTTGCCTGAGCCCCAATCTATCGTCCCTCTTGCCAAACTCCCACAAAAAAACACTCAATTAGCTACAACTCTGTTGTATCAGTTAAGATAAAAATGAAATGTAATAAGTCCTCAGATGTACCTCTCCATCGTACAGTATATCGATTCTCTATGGCTGACTGGGATAGCTTCCACACATTTATATCAGATCTACCTCTGTGTTCCATGTTTAAAAAGGATGTGTCCTCTATAGTATCTGACCTGATGGAATGGTTAATTGTAGGTATAGACCGTTTCATACCCTTGAAAAAGTTCCAGCAAAAACCTAATAGCGAGCCGTGGTTCTCTCCAGAATGTCCTGCTGCCATTGCGCACAGAAATCACCTTTGCCATTACTTCCAACATAACAGATGTACTGAGACTGAAGCCGCTTTCAGGACTGCCAGCAACTACTGTAAAAAAAAATAATAGAGAACGCAAGAGAGCTGTATGCTCAGTCCGTTAAGTTAGGCGAGAAGAAAAAACGTTTCTCCAACATTTTATGTAAACAGCTATAAAGGACTGCACTTAAATGACCTGAGTAGATTTGCAGGTTTTTATCCTGACACCGAGAGCAGCAAGGTTCAGCAGTTGTATTCAAAATCGCAGAAGTTTTGTTGCAGCACACACAAAGGAATTGTGCAGAAGCAATATTATCAGTCTCACTTCATTGATTTGTGATTTCGTACCTGATGCATCTTCGCTCAATACATGCAGAGGATGATGACTCCTGATGCTGACTACTCCTGGATTTTCATCAGCTGACTTATGAACCTAATACCACTTGGTGCCAAACCTGTCCATCAGGATCATCCCTGCCAGAGTCCAGAGTTTTTCAAACATAACTCAATCTCAGAACGAAGCTATATTTTAATATGTATGTGATGCGATTAAAATATATAGAAAAGAAGCTGATCAACTCATATTTTCTGTACTAATATGTGTAAGCTGTCATTTACTACGAGAAAAAATGTCAGTAGTGATAGATATATGAAGTTTTCTTATTGTTGAGAATATTTGTTTTGTGCATAAAATTATACGTTTGACTTTAAAAAAATGTTATAAGATATATTGAGGAGTTTGGTGGAAGACTACCATTCTATGATGGGTTAAACAAAAGTCTTTGGAAAAGAGAGATGAAGAAAGAGCCAGGGAAACAACATCAATAAGGTGGATTTCTTCTTGGAATTTTGTCTTAACATCAGCATTACTCGGAACTGACTGTAATCCTTACAAGTATAAAAAATTATTGTGAACAAAAACAAATGGCATAGTTTAATAAAAATAATAAATAAATTGAAAGTAAAACACGGTTGGGCATGATGATAATGATTATGACAATGACAATGATGATGATGATGATGATGATGATGATGATGATGATGACGATGATAATGATTATGACAATGATGATGATGATGATGAGGAGGAGGAGGAGGATAGCAATAATGATGAAGACAATGATGATGACGATGGTGATGACAATGACTATGATGATGATTATGATAATTTAATGATGATGACTATAATGATGACGATAATGATGACAATAATAATGACGATGATAATGATGACAATCATGATGATGACGATCATGATGATGACGACGACGACGATGATGACGACGACGATGATGATGATAATGATGACTATAATGATGGTGATGATGGTGATGACGATGACGATGATGACGAAAAAGACTGATTCAAATTTGATTGATGCCACAGAAAAGACCCCGAATTTGACCCAAAATGTGTAATAAGAAATAAAAATAACCCAAGCTAAGCGAGAGACAAGAATACAATTTGTCTGCCAATATGAACTTCAGCCGAACAGCAAATTGGAAGAATTCATATTTTCCTAAGCGAACAAGACTGATATTAAAGCTGGAGAAAAAAATCACCAATAAGCAACACGCCGAATAAAATTGATGCTGGATAGATTTGAAATTTAAAAATATATCTAGAACTGAAAAAAAAAATGAAATAAAATCAATAACTGTCATCTGTGATCTCCATGGCAACAGTTCCAAATTGTCTTCAGTCGGCCATATTGAAAACTGAGTTTTTGAATTTACCAGCAATGAAAAAAGTGTTATCATGGTTTGAATAAATTATTACATTTGGAAATTGTTCATGTTGTTCATATTAACATATTTGGTTGGCTATTTTAACACCTTTTTTAACACATGCATACATGATGTATTCATATGAAAAATATAATGATAAATTCTTGCTGAAAGATCAGAGCTTATATGGAATGTTACAGAAATTTTATTTCACACACATATATTTATATGTTTTAAAACTTGATTATATAATTAGTTTTTGAAAGTTTAGCAAGTTATATGTACGATTTGCAATTGTATTCTAAATATTGCCCACAAGGATCCATGGCATAACGGGTATAGTACTAGGTTGGATTTATTTGCTTCCCCACTGAGCAAATTAGGCACAAGGCCGTTATAATGTGGAGAGTGAAGGGAAATGGGGACCAACTCCCCGGGGAGTAGGGGAGCTGGATAGTGACAATCGGTATGAAGGGTTTCTCCTACATTGACCAATAGCTGATTGCCATAAGGGCAATGGTCTTATATGTGGGGTTGCCCCCACATATGGTCTTTGAAATTCATGCCCGGCCCCTGCAGGGCCGGGCGAAACTGACGGGTATAGTACTAGATAAAATTGAGTTATAAGTGACATTTTCTGGAAATTGAAGGTTCAATCTTCAGTGCCGGCAATACTTAAAATATAATTACAAATTGTTTAAGACTTGGTCATCTCTGAGGAAATAAGAGAATGCTACCTCCGTGGGTTAAATAAAGGGTTCTGTTCGAAATTCTATGAGATACCCGAGTTTGACAAGAGATACCTGAAGAAGACCGGAGATTACATCGGCCAAAATGTTGTGGAAATAACACTCAGGATGAGAACATCTTGTCCGAATAATACAGAATAATTTGTAATTTGTAAATGTTGTTAAATCCTGTAATAAATTTCTGCGTTGTCAAGTTTTTATTTCATATGTATACTGCACACACGCACATATTTATATGTTTTAAAAGTCGATTACATAATCTGTTTTCGCAAATTTTACAAGTTATGTGAAACTATGTTTGACAATTATGATTTTAAAGTGTTTCCCATGTTCTTTATTCTATTTTTTTATAAATTTAAAAATCCAACTATCTTTACATGTTATAACATTACTTCAATACATCTGCATAGATGATGGGAATAATTTTGAGAGGGGTTTGTATTACTGTACGCATAGATTCGAAAAAGTCAAAAAACAAATATATAACAAATAAATGTTATCAAAGGCAAGATAAGTTACTTTTCTACCTAACTGGATATGTTTTTAGTGTTTTTATTTAATTCAACATGTTTATTCAGCTCGAAAAACATATAGTGTTTACTGATGTATTGGAAAGTTATAAATGGCGGCCGATTCTCTTTGACACGGTAAGTTTGGAAAAAGGAGTTAAAAATAAGAAAATATACAAGATACTGTTAAAAACCCACCGAATACATGTCAGCCTATGTCACGGTAACATATTGAGCGAGTTTCTAACAGTATTTTGTCTAGTTTAACTCCTTTTTCCAAACTTACCGTGTCAAAGAGAAAGTCGGTCGCCATTTTTAATTTTCCAATACATCGGTAAACACTGTATGTTTTTCGAGCTGAATAAACATGTTACATTAAATAAAAAATACGTAAAAGTTATCCAGTTAGGTAGAAAAGTAAGTTATCTTGTCTTTGATAACATTTATTTGTTATATATTTGTTTGTTTGTTTTTTTTGACAACTTTTTCGAATCTATGTGTACAGTAATACAAACCCGATGAGAGTAATGATTGAAGACGGCCGCTTTTAGCAGATAAGTTGTGAATTTGCGATATTTATTTATTTATTTTTATTAGACGCATTAATTATATTGATTTCAGTTTTTGATTTATATTTTTTTATTTGATCGTTTTATTAAATGTATAATAGTTTTTTCTGGTCCAAGAATGTACTCATTTTATCTGGAAAGTTGATTTTAAGTATAACATAAATAGATCCGACATATCTATTCTCTGCTCCCCACTCCTGCACCTTCCCTTAAAACGACACACTAGTCCAACTGCCGAACGATGGCATGTTACGATGTTTTTTTTTTTTTTTTTTTTTTTTTTGTTTTTTAATTTTGTTGAACACAGAGCTGTATTCAAGCTAAGACGATCCTTAATAGTTTTTCACTGGAGACAGACGCTTTTAGCAGATAAGTTGCGAATTTGCAATATTTGTTTTCTTTTTTTTTTTTTATTAGATGCAAATCAATTAAATTAATTTCAGTTTTTAATTTATATTTTTTATTTGATTGTTTTTTTTATTAAGTGTATAATAATTACTGTTAAAGTGTATTATTGGAATTTACTTTTGTCGATTTGCAGTTTGCGATTCGGCGAATAATCACAAACTGCAGGAAAGTAGTAAACGAATCAGTACTATTTTCCTCAAAATAAATGCATTCACCAATTTTGAATCGAATATCTGTCCACGCATTCTTTTGCAAAACAAAAACTGTCGACGCTATTCTTTAGTAGATTTTTCAAATAGTCATACTAATAAAGCGCCGCCCAGTATCGAATATGTGTGCAGAAGAGGTAAACAAATGACTCGAGGAAAACAGCCGAGTGCCGCAAGAATTACATACAAAACTTTGCTAACTGATTTCTTTATTTATTTTAGTAAGTATCCCAAACCAAAATTTTATTTTCATTATATCTAAAAAAAAAAAAATAATAATAATTAATGTGGTCATATATATTTTTGTAAACCATAAATAAAAGAACCAAATTTATTTTGGTAGCTCAAATAGCCATCAAATTATGATCGTTCAAAGTTTGTCAGAAAGTTGAAAATTAGCTATCATGGTCTAAAAACCAAATTTCATAGTATATAACTAAAAATGTAAGCTATTAACAAGTGAAAAATCATCATAAATGTAATGTCATCTTGTGATAAATGAAAATTAATACTAATCAAAGCAATAATTATTAGATGAAACCAACCTAAACACAAGGCAAAATCCCACTACCAATGGAAAAAAAAGAGCAAATATGACACGCCAATGCAACTTTGTTCATATCAATTTCATTTCAATAGCTAATGTATTGAATCTTCTTAGTATGATTCATAACACATTAGAGATCAAAATAATTTTTCTTTAATTATAAATTGATAAAACCACTTAATTGTGGACCATGTAAAAGCAGTCGAACAGACAATTTGGTAAAAAGGGCAAAAAAGAGTTTAAAAAATAATGCCAGACTACAAAGTGGAAGTCTAAGACGAGTTTCGCCCTCATTTTGGGCTCATCAGTTAGACACATCTAAACTCGGGGTTTGAAACCCGAGCCCCTTGCATGCAAAGCGAGCACTCTATCAAGTGAGGAAACATACACACCAGAAAGCCTATTAATTGATACATATATTCCCTCACATTCTTAAGATTCAGTTGCTGATTGTTTGCTAGGTTGTCATGATGGCATCGTTCTTACAAGTATAAAATTCCTACTTGTGAGACGTCGGCTTGGGTTATAACTAGTTGCGATGACTAGGTCCCTTGTTCGGTACAAGGTAGGTTCAATCCACTGCTAGATTTCGCCACTGTTTGCTTGATCTGTGTCAGTTAATAGACTTCCTTGTATGTGTGGTGTGTTTGCTCAGTTGATAGAGTGCTCGCTTCGCATGCAAGAGGTTCAGGTTTCAAATATCGAGTTCAGATGTGTCTAACTGATGAGCCCAAAATGAGGGCAAAACTCAAGTTTAGACTTCCGGTTTGTTGGCTGTCATGGCTCTTGTGAGCTGCAACGTTGTCTGACTGTGGAAATAATTATATATATATATATATATATATATATAAACAGGACTGTATGTTGATGACTACATATATATTTGGGTAGAGCACTGTCGTAAATAATTCTCACTCGCTACTTAATTGGCTGAAAAATGCGAAGCTCACGGTTTGCTTACAAACAGGCAGTTTGAGCACTGTACAAGTAGCGGACGGATGTTTGTTTAAATAGACATTCGGACGAGTTATTTGCGGGCCTTACTTCCGTGTCGATGACTACAAATATATATATATATATATATATATATATATATATTTCCCAAAACCTCTGGCCTTGATGGATGTGAGACTAAAACTTGCTGGTATGGTTTTAAATGATTTGAAATAACAGCAAGGGGAGACTTGATTCCAAATATTTCTCATATATTATACTCCCCCTCTTTTGAAAATAGGGTACGATTATGAATATCTCCAGTATCAAATAATCCTGATACACTGTGAAATTTACTTTTTGTATGAAAACTACAGAGAGGAAATATAACATATGAGAATATTTGGAATCAAGTCTCTCCTTGCTGTTATTTCAGATCATTTGAAACCATAGCAGTAAGTTTTAGTATTCCCTCCATCAAAACCAGAGGTTTGAGGGAAATATCAGATATTTTGTAATTCATATGCAAAACTAGGAAAAAAAATGACTATGATTGAACTATTTTATTTTAAAAAAAGTGCCAAAAATAGGCTCTGGATGATGGATGATCCCCTTAATGTGCAACCTTAAGGCAAATGCTACATAGCCCACTACACAATTCAGGTTATTACCTTTTCAACGAGCTTTCATTTGTTTAATTCTGATCAATAGTCGCTGAGATTTGGAACTTATAAAATTGCCAAAAAAAAGAGTAGAAATGTTTTGCAAAGTTTTTTGTAGTGCAAAGCAGTATCGAAATGCTTTTTAAAAAACATCTATATATATAAAAGGCAAAAGTGGCTTCTTTCTGGGAGAGGGGTGTCTTGAGAGGGTCACTATGTTTTACAACTTTTTATATACTCCCTAGATTATAATATCTACAATTTGTGAACGGACGTTTTGTCTACATTTATTTTGATTGACTTTTATAAAATTCATGCTATTCTGTCCTTTCGCGTGTTTGTTGGTCTTTTTTGTATAAATAAAACAAAACTTTTTCGTATAAATAAACTGATGCAAAGCCGTCAGTGGCCTTTTGTGCTAGGACGTCTTGAAAACAACTAGCTTTGATCAATGTGAGGAAAACCCTTCATATCAGACAATTGCTATTCATTTGAGAGTTCCCCTTTTTCGGGGGAGCTTGGTTTTCCCAACATCATGGGGAAACAAATAAATGAAAGGGCGGAAAGCTGAACTGGCCGCCAGCCAGCTTTCATTTCTGCACCTGCGTATTCACTTAGCAAGTCAACTTTTTGATTGACATCGCTAAATTTGAACACTTTTCACTTCCTATAGTTTCGTAGCGTAGCGGTAACATGTCACGTTTTCTTTCACTTTTTTGTCCGCCTTCATATCACCACGTCACGGGTTCGAGCCCACCTGCCTACTAACACTTTTTTTTTTTTCTGCTCAACACACACCTCCTAACATCCGGGCAACGCCGGGTACCCCCGCTAGTTATTAAATAAATAGAAGTTTCTCTGTGAGAAATGCATTCTCCATCCATGGTGATTCAAGCCAACGTGTTGCAGTTGCTGATGGAAATTTTGCAATTTTTTTTTAGAATATTAAAGCTAGGATGAGAATATAATGGATGGACATTACCTCACTTTTGGGTAGAAAAAAGTTGGAAATGGCAATTAATTTCAGGATGTAGTTTTTGATTCCATGTGTCTCATGTCTGGTGATGATTCTATTTTGTTGTTAAAAAATAAATTGTGTGATGGAGAGAGTGAATGGGAGAGAATCCCTATATCTGTCTAGCGAGATAATAGGCAAAGTAGAGGCTGTATAGATAAGTAGGAGTACATTTTTTCTCGTTTCAGTAGATAAGTTATGTATTTGGTTGCCGAGTGATTTTTGTAAGCCATTTTCATCGAGCACTTTCGATCCTTGAGTGTCGTCAGGAGCAATTTTGTTGTTTTTAAATAGGCTTTTTCTGTCGCCTTCTATATATGTAATTAATTTTATTTTGGTTTGGTTTTATTGGTTGAATTTTATTTAGTAATTTTATATATATATATATATATATATATATATATATATATATATATATATATATATATATATATATATATATATATAGTAATTTTATATATATATATATAGTAATTTTATATATATATATATATAGTAATTTTATATATATATATATATATAGTAATTTTATATATATATATATAGTAATTTTATATATATATATATATATATATATATATAGTAATTTTATATATATATATATATATATATAGTAATTTTATATATATATATATATATATATAGTAATTTTATATATATATATATATATATAGTAATTTTATATATATATATATATATATAGTAATTTTATATATATATATATATATATATAGTAATTTTATATATATATATATATATATATATATATATAGTAATTTTATATATATATATATATATATATATATATATATATATATATATATATATATATATATATATATGTGAACAAATTCCAGTGACCAAGTTTTTATTCACCTTTTTCTTACAGAAATCCAAGACAATTCAGTACCAATTTAGGATTGTTTTGTGTGAGAATAGACTGTAATTTTCAGAATCTTTTATCTATACAGCTCATCAGAAGACCAAAGATAGGTTCCGGGAGAAAGCAAAAGTATATACAAAACATCAGACTTGCATCTTTTGTAGCACCTGTTCCTTTAAGGAACCAAAGATGTTTTTCTATAGTCAGTCGACCCTATTGTATTTATATTGTATTGAATCATAAAAATTCCTTAAATCATAGTTTCATTTACAAACAATTGTTTCTGCTCATCTTAAGAACATATATTTCAATAATATATCAAATATTATCGATCATGATGTAGAGACTTCATCAGTGCATAAAATCTTCCATAGTTCGGCTAAAATGTGCATCAAATATTCAGTTAACTTAGACATATTTTCTTTTCACTTACAATTTTTTCTAAAGAAAATACTTATTTTATCCGATTTTTTGCATATAAGGGAAAGAGATTGTAAATATTTTTTTTCCTGAATAACTAATTGTTTACATAATGTTAAATTAAGAGCTCTAGGTATACACTATTGAGCTACAATGTAAATCTTTGTGTTAATTAAAAGAAACATATATATCTTCTCTACAATTATATAAATGCAATTGTGTGTGTGTGTGTGTGCGTGTGTGTGTGTGTGTGTGAGTTCGTTCCTTATAGACTCCGAAACGGCTGAACAGATTTTCTTGAAAATTTACAGAAATTTAGTGTATAAGTCTGGGAGTGATCGTAGTAAAGTTTTATCTCAGAATACCCCTGATAATTACCGATAATCGAAATCGTTATTTTAATTTATTTATCATCGGTAAAGCCATTTTTTCCATGTTGTCACTTAGCAACAATGATAGAACAATGGGCTGTGAAAATTCTACTGTGGCTAAGTTGATAAGGTGTTTTTTTGTTTTTTTTTACATGACGTGGTCTGTAGGTCCAAACTCCGCTCGTAAACTTCTTTATTTTTATTCATTAACCACAAAGAATTTTATAAGGCTTGAAAATTTTCATGCTTTTTTTTTTGCATGATGTGGTCTATAGGTTCAAACCCGCACATACATCTTTTAATGTTTTTTTTTTTTTCGTTAACTGGAAAGAAGTTTATGTAAAATAATTTTATAAAAGAAACAGTAGGTTCTCTATAGTGCAATGTAGGATAACATATATTTTGGACTAAGTTACTGCAGACGATTTCACGGATTTCGATAACAATAAAAATATAGGAGTGTGAAATATTCGTTGATTATCATTCAATGACCGGCAACGTCGGGTTTCTCTGCAGTATACATATATTGTTCAAGATTGAAAATATCCACATGTAAAAACCATTAAATTTCACGAAATTGGTGATAATTACCATTAGTCGTGACAATAAATCCACTGTTTCAATCAAAAAAAGTCAAGGTTAAAAATAATGCCTCGACTAAGACCAGACACTGTTATTTGTTTTGTTTTTTGTTTTTTTTTCCTGATGAAGTTTTTAAACTGAAACAATAGATTTGTTGGATTTGAATAAAAGTTTGGGAAATAATTAACCTTGAAACAGTCATTTGATGATACAATTTTCATTGTTTTTTTATTTAGTGAAATATTGATATTTTACTAATCTGCAATAAAGCGATTGACGCAGTTTAGATTTGTTCATTTGATGTATCTTAAATAGTATGCGACTAAACCCTCTTTTTAACAATAGCAACAAAGCCATCTCTCTCTCTCTCTCTCATTCTCTCTCTCTCTCTCCATATATATATATATATGTGTATATATATATATATATATGTATATATATATATATATATATATATATATATATATATATAGAGAGAGAGAGAGAGAGAGAGAGAGAGAGAGAGAGACAGAGATGGCTTTATATATATATATATATATATATATATATATATATATATATATATATGAGGGGCGTGCAATAAGTAATGCCCTTGATCCACTTCCAGTTGTCTGATCTAGCTGAAATTTTGTGTGTGCAATGATTTATAATTCTACGGGTTATGAGGCAAATTACAGCTCTGAACTTATTGTGGTTTCTGTTTCACAGTTGCTTGACCTGAGTCAGGTGTGAAATGGAGCCTGTTGAATGTCGAGCAGTGATCCGGTTTTTGTATTTGAAAGGACGCACACCACAGGCGACCTTTGATGAAATGAAAGAAACTTATGGTAATAATGCCCCATCATATGACCTTGTAAAACGCTGGCATCGTGAATTCAAACATGGCCAGAAGTCTATGGAAACAGCTCCCAGACCTGGTCGCTCCCCTACTGCCATTGATGAGGCATCTGTCCATCAAGTTGAGGCTGCCATTTTGGAAGATCGGCGCATTATTATTCGCCAAATAGCCCAAGATGTCAAGATTAGTACAGGGTCTGTGGAAACTATCATTCATGACAATTTGCATATGCATAAGGTGTCTACCAGATGGATTCCCAGGTTGCTCACACCATTCCAGAAGCGAGAACGCGTCGAGTGCTCGAGGATGAATTTGGAGATGTGCCAAGAAGATGAGTCAAAGTTTTCAAAAGACTGATTACACAGAATGAAACCTATGTCCATCACTATGATCCAGAGACCAAAGCCCAGTCAATGTAGTGAATGCACTTGGACTCACCACCTCCAAAGAAGGCAAGGGTGCAGCCCTGCACTGGCAAGGTCATGCTCACAGTCTTCTGGGACCAGGACGGAGTAGTGATAACAGATTTCCTGGCAAAGGGTACCACAATTACACGAGCCTATTATGCTTCACTTTTGAGGAAATCAAGGGAAGCTATCAAAATCAAGAGGCGGGGCAAGATCAGCAAAGGTACCCTCCTCCTGCAGGACAACGCTCCGGTCCACAACTCGCATGTCGCCAGATCAGAAGCACGGGTGTGTGGTTATGAAATCCTTCCCCATCCTCCCTACTCTCTTGACCTTGCACCCTCTGACTTTCACTTCTTCTCAGCTATGAAGTTGTTTTTGAAAGGAAAGCGTTTCCCAGATGATGCAGCCTTGATTTCTGAAGTCACATCGTGGTTGGAGGACCAACCTTGGGTGTTCTACAAAAACGGTCTCCAGAGCTGCATCAAACGATGGGAGAAATGCATAACTCTGGGTGGTTCCTATGTAGAGAAAGACTAATAACTATGCCAAGTTTCGTTGCTCTACTTCTATGGGAAGTGGGTCAGGGGCATTACTTATTGCACGCCCCATGTATATATATATATATATATATTATATATATATATATATATATATATATATATATATATATATATATATATATATATATATATATATAGCTGAATGTGTGTGTGTGTGTGTGTGTGTGTGTGTGTGGTCACGAATAGGCTCCTATATGGTTGACTATTTTAAAAAACTAATTACATATAATGATAGAAGATGTATCGAGACACAGGAATGGGTATGTTTGATCTGGCAGAACGGTGGTTCATTAAAATTGTGGGGTCTGCGTTTGCGCCTGGTTCACAAAGTATGGAAATAAAAAATTTAAAAATTAAAGAAAACGTTTACAAGTGTTTTTGATATAGATGTACATAAAAATACTTTGATAAGTATGTTTTAACTTAAATAGGAATGGTATAATAAAATTGTGGGGTCTGCGTTCGCGCCTGGCCTCCATAGAATGGAAATAGGCACAAACTTTAATAAAGATTTTCATATCTATCTGCGTAAATATACTTTGATAATTATGTTTCAGTTTGAAGAAATATGGTATAATAAAATTATGGGATGTTCGTTCGCACCTGACCTCCATAGAATGAAAATATGTCACAAAGTTTAACAAGGTTTTTTAATATAGATCCACAGAATACTGTGATAAGTGTTTCAGTGTGAACAGGTATGGTATAATAAATTATGGGGTTTATCTATTTTATTTTTACTTTCATCATATTTTGCTTTGGTTTTGATACCCCCAAATTTACAACCCTTCCTTTTCATAACCTATCATACTTTCATAAATCAGAGTCCATTTTCTGTAGGCTGTTTTTGAACCAAGTCAACGACGGGTACTTTTGCTAGTATATATATATATATATATATATATATATATATATATATATATATATATATATATATATATATATATAGTGAAAATCTTTGAAAACCAAGAAATATTAAGAAAAATATTTATAAAATGATAAAACATTTTTTTTTTATATATAATATCCAAATTTTCGGTATAGAAACATAGCTTTATCAAGGGTAGAAGACTGTCCATGTTAAAATGTTGATTTCTTTTTCTCTTCATATTCGGTGATATTCTCTCTCCACAAGGGCTTCGGCCCTCTTGGGGTTAATACCACTAGAATATGAAGAGAAAAAAACAAAACATTTTAACATGGACAGTCTTTTACACTTTATAAAGGTATGTTTCTATACTGAAAATTTGGCCGTTATATAAAAAAAAGAATGGTTTTATCATTTAATAAATATTTTCTTAACATTTCTTGGTTTTCAAAGATTTAAACTGAAATGTTTTCTAAGATGCGAAATACACTACTAATATATATATATATACATATATATATATATATATATATATATATAGAGAGAGAGAGAGAGAGAGACAGACAGACAGACAGACAGACACAGAGAGAGAGAGAGAGGGAGAGAGAGAGAGAGAGGGAGAAAGAGATAGTAGAAACCCGGGATACAACATTTAAAATTAGTAACAAAATACAGTACAGTATATAATACACATGTATATAATCAAATAACATTATGAATAACACCGTAAGGCGGGGCAAATACCATAGCAGGGACCAGAAAAACAACATATTTCACATCGTAACCTGAAAAACCGTATCCTAGAGTCACCGTATCCCAGGATTCTAATATATATATATATATATATATATTTTTTTTTGGGGGGGGGGTAAACAGTTACATATGGTCGCTACAAATAGCCATCTGTTTCAGTCAAAGAGACTTCATCAGGCGACCTGGAACCTCTCAACGCCAAAAAGAAAAATGAAAAAATCATATATCTATATATATATATATTTTTTTTTTTTTACACAGTGATCACCACTTACCAAGGCCCGGAAGCCACTCAGGGATAAGGGTTATTGCAAGTACATTACGTTAGTGTGGAGATTTGATGAAGTGTTTACTTAAGGGGGCGGTTCATTAGGAATTTGTTAACATTGGACTTGAAGACATCCAAGTTGTAGTCCGGTGGGAAGCAGGCAGACGGAACAGAGTTCCACAGGTGTGCAGTTCTAAGAAAGAAGCTTTGTTCATGGAATCCGCGTTTTGATTTAAGCACAGATATAGAGTGGGGGAAATTTTTCACAGTGGATTCAGCTAGACGGGTGTTTTTCGTGAAAGATTGGCGAGGGGGAACCAGAGATTGGAGTTCAGACGGGCACCTGCCATGGAAATAACGATAAAACAATATATATATATCTTATACTTGTATTAATTAGTATGATGCATGCAAAATTCTTTTTTCAGTCATTGTATACACGTCTGTTCTTATCTAACCGTTATGCAGGATATGTGACTGTATTTTCATCCATGTTCTATTGATCGATGTTCCAGTACAAAACTGCAATGAAAACCAATAAAACTTAGAATATTCTATCGATTTTATCTTTGAATTCACTTCAGGGTTCTTTGCTGGCTGGCTGCTTGCCAATAATAATATAAAAACACCAAAAAAAAAAAAAAACACCATGAAAAAAAAAATAGTTGTGATAAAATAAACCAAAAAGAAAAATATCCAAAATAAAAAGTTTAATAATATCTTTCATTCGAGAACATTTCAACAATGCACAAGTTGAGGTTTTTCTTTTTTTTCCAAGACACGCAACCGCCATTTTGTGTGTTGTAGTCTCCTGAGATTTATTTATATATTAGGGTCTCTACATTAATAAGTGATTAAGTTAACTAGTGCGGATTTTGGCAAGGTTCACATTGAATGTGCATGATAATAAGCCAAATCTACAAAATGGAATCAATCCCAAGGTTGGATCAAGGATGGCTGACATGTAACGCTAAAGCTAAACAGCATAGACAAAATAATAGTATGAGTCGAGATGACGAATGACGTCACGTTTTTTGAGTTGAGGGAAAACAAAGGCTTTCAAATAAGTCGGTCTATAGAAGGCGTACAACAAAGACGACCAATAATATGAGTCTGCCATGTTTACACAATGCAGTTGGCCAATAATATAGAAAACTTTGATAATCGATAAGTGCGAAATATTACCTCGATGTCTCTGTCTTTGTGTTACTCCTTTTAATTAAGTTAACAAAATAATTACATAATTAGCTAAGAGAACGTTAGTCTCTCTCTCTCATGAATCATTCTCTCCAAAATAAAACCTTTGATAAAACTCTCAGCAAACGTCTCCTTGTGTCTTTCCTGCATAAAAAGAAGCTAATTTGTATAGCAACCATTAGACATAACTGTGGCAATGAAGAGAAACAATCACGCATAAACTGCCGCATGTGTATAAAGAACTATGTTTTTTGTTATTGAAAATATAACGTGCGTATACAAACGAAAAAAGAACAATGTTAAAGAATTTTATTTTTTTATTGGAATTCTTTTGAGAAGAGTAATTTATTTATTTATTTGCAGACCAGAGGATTAGTTGACCAAAACATGGTGAGACGACAACAACCATGCAAGGCAGTAATTACTGAAGATACAGTTAAGAGACTCAGCATTCCTGTCCCTTCGCAGTTTACCACCTGAAGAAGGTCAAAGGAATAGTTGGCCGAAACGTTGTGAAACAACAACTATAAAGATGAGGATAAAAAGGATCCGAGTAAGTAAGAAAGCAAAACTAGATAAGTTTAAAAATGATATTAGGAAAAGGCTAGAATCGAACCCAGTAGGCAAGTGTTGAAAGATAATAGATATTGAAATCCTAGGAATGCATAACAATTCGTATTGTTCTCGCAAATAACTAAATATTATTTATGTCAGAGAAAGATATTTAATTTAGGAATTCAGTCAATTCTTCATTCTTTTAGAAATAACTGGATATTAAATATGTCAGTTAAAAAAATGGACAATACAAAGGTGAAAATGTTATGTAACAAATAGGTTAAATGATACAATTTAATTTACAGATTTCTTTTGTTTATCAGAGGTGTGTATATACACGTGCAAAGGGTGCGGGTAAATTGAAACGTGATAAAGTCACATTGGTTGACCACACCTCTGACGTCATAAAGAAAAGAGATTCTCAATATATTGACACAGGGTTCGAAGTTAGAGACAATTACAGTCAAAGAGATAGAGTCAGTCAGAGACGAGAGTCAGATAGCAACAGCGAAGCTGATGCCTTTAGAGGTGAAGGGGGAGGAGATGATATAGCCATACAAGCTTGAATTCCTGAGTCATCAATCAGCCGGCTGATGAATAAAGAATCACCATCTATATTTTGTAACTGTTTGTCTTCATATCGTCATTACAACTGAAAGGTAAATGTGTTTTGTCTATCATCCTCTCTTGAACGAACTTTGTATAACCCCAATTCCAAGTAATGTGCCTCCTCCATCATAAGTGAATTATCTCCCCTCTCATGTAAAAGAACTGTATTACACATTCCTTCAATAATGAATTCGCATCTCTCTCAGCTCTGTTAGAAATGTCTCTTTCACAATATAAATGCCATTATCATCTTTGTTCTGAATCCTTGCTCTGAGTTATATGTGTCTCCAATATGTACTCCTGCTACACAACAATAGTCCGCAGATAAATAAGTAAATAAATATATAAATTACTTATCTCAAAATGATTCCAATAATAAAAATAATATACAATTTGGTATGGACCCGATGATGAAAGACCAGATAAGAACGAAAAAACTTGGATATATAAAACCAAAAAATACAACCTTGATCACCCTTCAGGGCCCGTGGTGCAGTGGATAGAGACGTTGAATCTCTGTGGTTCCAGGTGAGCATTGTCTGAAGATAGCAGTTTCAATCTTTCCCAAAGTCCACTAGAGGCTTAGTTAGCCAAAATGTGGGGAGACAACAACAACTATGGAAGGCAGTAATTACTGAGGATACAGTTAAAAGACTCAGCATTCCTATCCCGTCGCGGTTTACTACCTGACGGAGGCCGGAGGGATACAACAACTAAAAGATGAGGATAATAGTCCACAAATAAATAAACAAATAAATAAATAAATAAGCAAATAAATAAATAAATAAACAAATAAACAAATAAATAAACAAATAAATAAACAAATAAATAAATAAACAAATAAATAAATAAACAAATAAATAAATAAACAAATAAACAAATAAATAAACAAATAAACAAATAAATAAATAAATAAACAAATAAATAAATAAATAAACAAATAAACAAATAAATAAACAAATAAATAAACAAATAAACTAATAAATAAACAAATAAATAAATGTTCAATAAATAGTTGAATTTACATGAACTAAAAACAAAAAAACTAATTGCATATTTTCTCTGGAGAGCTTCACTACATGATAGAATACAGAAGTACCACTGCTTTAATCGATGCCCCCCCCTTGCCAAAATTTCACAAAAAAATCACTCATCTAGCTACAACCACTATCAACAATTTACCTCACTTTCTATCCATGCCTAAATCTAAATGCAAATTCCGTGAACAGAATTTATTTCATAGAAACTGCTCACTTGTGGAACTCTGTTCTGCTGACTTATTTTCCAGCTAACTACAATATGGTCATCTTCCAGTCCAATATAAGCAAGTTCTTATTCACTTAAATAATCAAATTAAACCCATTTTAACCACTAGTGATTACTACACTGTTGTTTCGATAACCACCGTGCACTCATTAACTCTTATCCTCGAATGACTCTTTTGTAAAAAGAAAAAATGCATATATGGATTAGCAAGTTATACTATTTATTTTTCATTCTCTGCATAATTTTAATCTCCTGTAAAAAAAATTTCCATATTTTTTACAGAACTTCAGCTAAAAATTGCTACACGAATGCTCTGCATTTAACCAAGTTTGGTAAAAGGTCATTAGAGTGTCATTTAAGTCTTAATACAGAATCAATTTTTTTTTATAAAGAATTAAAATTTATTTATTACATGAAAAGAAATAAACCAAACAATGGTTTATAGCAATATCCATTGTATGCTTCACACAACTGCTTATCTCGTGTTATGTATGACTTCTTTAATTATGAAAATTCCTTCAAACAAGACAGGAAGCCATTTGATGTAAGGAGTTAAAAAATAAAATAAGATAAAATATGGCAAATATGCAACATCAAAAGCTAGCCAACAAGTGTTAATTGGATAGATTTGGACTAAAAAAAACAGCAATTCTTCACCCTTTGTCAAAAATAACCTTGGATTAACCACTAAGGAGGCTGTCCTATCATAGGATTAGTGAATCTCTCGACAAAGGCTTCCTTTCTAGAGCAATTGCTCTTGACATATCAAAGGTCTTCGATAAGGTTTGGCATAAGGGCCTGCTCTACAAGATTTCCAGCTACGGTATAATTGGAAATATTTTCTCTGTCATGAAATCATTTCTCACTGATAGGCTCATAAGAGTAGTGGCTGATGGGCAGAAATCAGAGGCCCACAGTATTAATGCCGAAGTCCCTCAGGGGCCCAACTCTCTTCCTGATCTACATCAATGATCTCCCAAAACACATACTTAAATCATTCGTTGACATCTATGCTGATGATACAACCATCTATGGCAACACATCTAAGGCCGTAAATGACAAAGTTTTCTCTGATTCTCTCTCCTTTGATCTTGAGTGCACGGTACAGTGGGGGAAGAGGTGGTTGATTACTTTTAATGCATCTAAACCAAGCTCCTATCTTTACATCATCAACGCTCTGACCCCCATCTGGCATCAATTGAAATAGATGGCTCTCGTCTAGGGGAGGCTCCATGTTTTGATAAGCTTCTGGGCTTGACCTTTACTCCTGACCTGAAATGGCACATGTACATCAAGTCAGTTGCCAAGGTCGCTGATAAAATGGTAGGATCCACATCTGGGCAGGAGCTACTAAAAACAGCCTATCCTGCCTTGACAGAGTACAAAATAGACTTTGTAGCTTAGTGGGGGATGCCCTTTTCTCTCTCCTGCAGCCTTTCTCCCACAGAAGAGACGTTGCAAGCCTGTCTTTGTTTTATCATTACTTCCAGGGCAAGTGCTCGTCTGAGCTTCAATCTCTCGTCCCCCCTTGCCAATCTTTCACGATAAACACCCGTCTAGCTGAAACCACTGTGAAAAATTTTCCCCACTTTTTATCTGTGCCAAAACCAAAACGTAAATTCCATGAACAAAGCCTCTTTCTTAGAAGTGGAACTCTCTTCCGTTTGCCTGGTTCCCACCTGACTACAACTTGGATGTCTTCAAGTCCAACATAAACAAATATCTGATGAACCGCCCCCTTTAGTAAGACACTTTATCAAATCTCCAATACTAACAATTACTACGAAACTATCCCATTGATTACTGTACACACAATAACCCTTATCCCCGAGTGGCTTCCGGGCCTTGATAAGTGGTGACTACCATGTTAAAAAAAAAAAGAAAGAAATATCACTCATGGAATATGAGGACTAAAGGATCAATAATTGAAAAATATGAATGTCTAAAGAGCTACTTCATCTCATTTAACTGAACTAACTAAAGCATGCTCTTTCTTCAAAAAAGTTTCACCACATGATAGAGAACAGAATTTTTGGTTAGGGTAGGTTGTTCCATTGTGTCAACATGTGTGGATTCGCAAGTTATACTAAAGTACTTGCTTCAGTGCTGTGTCTTTTTCCTTTTCTTTTTTTTATTGCAAGGAGGTTTTACTGACCTCCCATATACAGTGCATAGTATTCTCAAATGGTCACCCATCTGGTACTGGGATTTATGATCTTTGTGACGCGTTGATTCGAAATAATCTCTCATTATACCCCAAATGATGCATACGGATGGCAAGAACTACAAAGTGCATGGTTAAACGCAGATTTATATGTAAGATAATTTTATTATGGTAAGGGATTCAATCTTCATGTAATTTACATAAAACAACACCGGGGTGTGGGTGGGGGTGAACAAAAGAAACATCATTACGATATTATAAGAAGTGAACAAAGGACTCAAAAAAAAAAAAAAAGAAAGAAACATGATATGCATGAATGCTATTACAAAGTTTGATTGACTGTTTGACGAAGAGGAGTGTAAAGTACTTAATTGCAATCAACAATAAAAAAATATATATATATCAAACAAAAAAAAAATGCATCCAGTCCTGAAGATTTTTAAATGTTCGGAATGTGGCGTTATGGTCCAAGTATTGTTCAATCTTTTCTACCCTTTATTTTCCCATTCTCTCCTCTTTTCTTTTCCTTTTTTTATATTGGTATTTTCTCTCTCACTTAATTGCTCGTCTTAGTTTTTTTCCTCAGTTTTTAGGCAGCGTGTTAATGATTTATTAACAAATTTTTTACAAATCCTTCATTCACTTGTTGATTTTTATCTTATTTTTATGATGTAAACTGATGCATCAAATTCTATTATGATGATTTCATAATTCTTTGCCATATTCTAGACTGAAACAAAACTTTTCAAGATGTCCATTTTGGCAGCACAAGAAAACTTTGGAATCATAGTCGCTCCTTTTGGGCCATCTCTGTATGAATTGACTTCTATGCATGCATGTGAATTGATATGCCGCAGATTCACACTGTAGCCTAACTAACAAGACACGGTGTTTCAGGTGTCTATTACAAGCGTCAGCTATGCACAGGATGAATTTTTGAAAAACTTTTGACTATTTGTGACTTTTGCTTCCGCCCACTCCCCACCACCACCACCAATAAAACTATTTCATTTCCGCCTCTTTTAAATTAACCACTTAGTGGTCTTTGCCCTCTTTATTGCCGTATTTGACTTTGCTTGTTGCGAGATGACTTTTTCCCTCCTTTTACTTTTGGGGGGAGCGTATAGAGGGAGAGAGAGATGCGTAGGGGTTTCTTTGTCTAACCAATTTCCGGTAGCATGGACATGTTAGCGGCCAAATACATTGCTCGTTGACATAGGAGAGGTGGGAAATGGACCGCTTGTTTCGTAGCTCGTATTGATGCATTATGATTCCACATCACACTATATTTGTATCTGTTTATTTATTGATGTGTCATCATTAGCTAGCTACCAACTGCTCTTTGAGATAGTGTTTCATATCAAAATCAGTGGCAGAGTTTGGAGCATTCTGATGTGTCTCGCTCTCTGTTGGTGTGAAGTATGGCCCTGTGCAGTTCTAGGAAGTTTACCTTCCCAAGTTTTTTGAGAAGGAGTTAGTTTGTTGCTAATTGCCTTAGGCGCTTCTACCAGAAAATGCTGATGGGGCTGCCAGGGCAATTTTGGTTTGACGAGTGCTCCTCCTCTAGAATGCTGGTTTCAAATCCCACTTTCTGACCTTTTAATCACATCTCCGCCCATGGGAAGAATATAAATACTTACCTACCTACCTATCCATATCTCATTATTATCTATTTCCTCTCAAAAAATTTGTGGAACTCTCTGACATTCACATTACCATAGCTTTATGATTCATTCAAGTGATGTCCTGCCTGGTGCAGGTATTCACAGCCATGACTCTCCATCTATCTCTCTCCCTCGAGGCATTCATCAATTCATTCTTGCTCATCATTCACACTGTTTCTCGAAAATGTTTGATGTATTGCTACAGCTTTCTTTGCAATTTTACAGTTGCAGTTTCTTTCTGTCCGAGCAGTGCCCATACTGGACTATTGTCCTAACCATTGTACCCAAATGAAACCATGAACAGAATTATTCCTGACTACTTCCATATTATATCAGTTACCTGTTTTCCATGACCTTATGTTACCCTGATTTGGGAGGGGGCTGAAATGAGTTCTCAGCCTTGCCCAAGAGTCTCCCGAAGACTAGCAGAGGTGCCTTACTTTTTCTTTGACAGTAGTGCTGTCCTGACACCCTATACAACACCTAGTATTCTCAAATGATTACCCATCTGGTACTGGCCATGCTCATTGTTGCTTAACTCTGGCGATCTGATGAGAACCCTCGGTGTCAAGGTGATTATGCCATATTGTCATCATAATACAGTTTCTTAACCAAAAATCTGGCTAGCGTTACCAGTCGGCATTTCAGCATCCATGCATACTATCGCCGCCTCCAAAGCTGACTCTAACTTGCTAGATGCAATTAAGTCATTTTGACAATGTTATGTAGATCAATTAATGTTCTTATGAAGAGAATCGAGAGGCAGGGGACAAGCAAGGAAAGAAGTGCTTTGAGCTGCATCACTTTGGTAAATGGATTTTAGGACATCGCAAAACATAGACATATATTTTTCTTAGTCTGTTTGTCTGTTCCACTTTTTCTGGGAAATTACTGGGCTGATTTAGCTGAAATGCTGCATGGACTTTTGTTATGATAAGGTACAGCAAACTAAGTATTATGGTATCCATTCAGTTAGAGATTAATAGAGATTAATAGGAATTAGTCGCCACAATCGCAAATTTACTCTTGAAGTTTGGCATAAATCAATGGTCTATAATTTTTGCCTGTTTTAAATAGAAGTGTTTTTGCATATTTTTTCTATTAGGTTGAGAAGAAAGTTCTTGTGGAATTTTAAATTTGGATTTAAAATGATGTATTTTCAAATAAGTTTTCGTTTTAATACCTTCATTTTGTATATCTTCATCGCCACCAGAACACAAGATTTTTATATTATTGGCATAAATACAATTTGTTTTGCATAGGTAAAAGTGTGTTGATTCTGATAATGCTTATTTCGATCAATAAATCTTTGTTTGAGATGAAATATGTTTATCTGAATTTAAAAGTTAAAAACCGAAATATCTGTTGATGTCTTGCTGAAAAAAATATGGAGTACACTTCGTCACACACATCTGTCGCTACTTTGAAATCAGTGAACCCATCTCCTGTTTGTGTTGACATCAACTGCATTGGTTTTGTAAACGTTTAACAAGTGCCAGTGAATGTTGACCGTTTCAATTTTTTCTGCACAAAGGAATTCAATGATGCATCTCTGCTTCTGACACACGTCCATAACAGGGGTTGCTTTCTTAGAGTCTCACGCCCTCAATATCTGCAACAGAGTGAGGAAACTTTTAGGTCATGAATGTATAAGTTCAGTCATCATAATAATGCAATTTTCCATACTATCTGATCCATTGGGTAGAATAAAAAAAATATGAGGCACTAGCGAGATGGGGGGGGGGGAGGTCCGACTTTGCCCGGGCGTAAAATACACTTAAATATGTTTTAATTATTCCAGATTTGATATATATTATTATAGAGTCGTGATTTTAAAAGTAAAAGAAAAAAGTATTTTGGTGTTATCAGCTAGAATCGAAATCCAAACTGTAACATTTAAAGCTGGTGACGTTACCACTGTACCAACATGACACGCATATGAACTGATTAAAAATTAAAAAATAAACTAAGATGAATGTAAAAAATCTATAACGATTTTTTACAATTTTGACCCATTTTAACCCCTTAAAAACTATTTTAACCAGCTAAAGACCCATAAAAGAACGGTCCGTAAAAAATCCAATTATTTTAGGCCCCTAGCGATTTTGAAAATATGGAAACAGACAGGCAGACATATAGCCTTTTATATATTAGATTATTACTTTTGGAATGTCCTTCATAACGCAAAGTTCTTTGTTTGTTAATAAACAAACAAATCGAACACTGTAAAAGCAGTGGTCAAATGTTTATATAAATAAACATTTGATGATATTGTTTGTGGGCACCGATCTCATGGGGCAGACGATAAAACTGATGACTATCAACTAGATGGCTGTAAGTTTGATCCCTGGCTCAGGATGGGTCCTAGTCTAGCTGCACTGTTTGTACTGTGATACAGCAAAACTTTCTGTGATTAACTATTAACTTCATCCTGTTAACTATGTTTAGCGGAGAAACATGAGTTTATCAGTTTTAAGGGCCATGAAAAATTTTTAAATGTAAATGTAGAATCGGCTGCAAACACTTTGGAGGCTATGCTTTAAATAAAATGTAAAAAAAGCGAACAGTGATCTCATCATACCAGTAATACTACAAATCATAACCCCTTACTCCCAATTAATTAATTAATAACTGAACCAAGAGTAGAGTTGAAAGGATACAAAGTATTCCTGATACACCGCATATATATATATATATATATATATATATATACATATATATATATATATATATATATATATATATATATATTTATATATATATATATATATATATATATATATATATGTACTAGAAGATGTACCCAGTGTAACGTTAAATTTCTTTTTAAAAAAACGAAGTAAAAAAAAAAGAAAGAAAGAAACTGAGACACGTGCATGCGAGTATTATGTTTTTTTTATATTTTTTTCATGACGATATATATCGGCGGCGGCGGCGGCGGCGGCGGCAGCTCTCACTTGTATCCGAGTATTGGGTCCTGTCACTTGTCACCAGTCTCCTATCTTTGGGATGGATGTCTGTGTGTGACATGGCTGTTGAGTCCGAGTCTGTGGTGGAAAAGTCGTGGACAGTGTTCACAGAGTAGGGTAGGGGAACATCGCTTTTTTTTCTTCTCCTTCATTTTCTTTCCTTCTCTCCTCAAATTTCATGGTGCCATCGTATGTTGCACCTCTCCACATCTTTCTGTCCCTGGCAAATTCTTACCCACGAGGATGGGTTGATATTTGTTGGAGCCAGGGTGCACTTGAATTGATCTTTGTAGTGCATTTTGGGGCTCTCCATGGCCTCATACCCTGGGTCAATTTCTCGTACAGCATTTTCTTGGGGAGCCTTAAATTATCCATTCTGTAGACATGTCCCACCTAGCAGAGGCGGTGGTGAATTATGGTAGCCTCTACACTGGTCACTAAGGTCCATTCCAGGACTTCAACATTGATAGTGCGGCTCTTCCAGGGAATTTTTAAAATCTCCCTCAGATTGGTTTGCCGAAAGCATTCCAGATTTTTTATATCACTTTCATACAGCATCCATATCTCACGTGCGTACAGGAATGTGGAGAGGACTACTACCCGAAACACCATCCTTAGTGAGTGATTGTTGAAAATATGGCAGGTTGAGTCAACCAAAGGCGGAGTGCTCCCTAAGTAGGGGAACTGGTCCACTTTTTCTAGCAGTTAGTCGTTTATTGTAAAGTTTGGGAGTATCAGTCCTGGTGGATGTTGGATGAGGGTCTTGGTCTTGTTCCTGTTGACTTGCATCCCAAAGCATTCATAGGCAGAGTTATATGCATCAGCTAATGACTGCAGGTCCTCTGCCATCTGACTTGAGGTGGCATTGTCGTCAGCATACTGCAGTTCTCGCACTGCAAACAAGTTTGTCTTCGTTCTGGCGCAGAGTCGAGCGGGTTGAGAACGCCTTAATCCATATGGAATCATAGGTCAATCAACGGTGTTTCTAGGGGGATCTCATTGAGCATTGTTACCATGGAGAGCGAGAAACACATGGGAGCCAGAACTCAACCCTGCTTTAGGCTGCTGTTGATGGCGAATGGGCCTCAGAGCGAGTTCTGATGGCAAACTCTCACGATCATTCCGTCATGTTGGGCACGCACCAGTTTGACGAAGTCTGGTGGACAACCATACCTTGCGAGGACAGCCTATATAGCATGTCGTAGCACTTTGTCAAAGACCTTTTTCAGATCCCAGAAAATGAACATGATGGGCTGTTGTTGTTCAAGGCTCTTCTCTTGTAGTTGTCGCACACAGAAGATCGTATCTATGGTCCCGCAGGAGGGTCGAAAGCCACACTGGGACTCTGTTAAGATGTTTTCTGCGAAGATGAGGAGGCGGTCAAAGGGAATCCGAGTGAAAATCTTATTAACGATGCATAGTAATGATATTCCCCAATAGTTGTCACAGTTCTCCCTCTTCTTAAAGACTAGCGGGGGTACCCTGCATTGCCCAGTTGTTTAGAGGTGTGTGTGTTGGGGCGGCAGGGGGGGGTTAATCAAAACAAAAAAATAAGTGAAGTAATAACCTTGTTTAAATTTTTAAAAAAAGACACATTTAAGCTAGTTTAAAATAGGTCAGAACGCTAGATATCTATGCTCCCCGCTAAAATAGTACACACAAAGGAAGGGGTGAACCGGAGATCAACTGGGCTTTTGTCCTGTAAGTGTTTGCTCATTGACTGATTAGGAAAGGTACGGTGGAAACTAGAAAGCTGATTGGCTAACTAAAAACTCAATAGAATTTGCGTATATAAAAACGTGAGACAAGCACAACTCCTCGCATAAGCCTGATGAATCCTAGTGTGGATGAAACGCGGAATATTCTGTGTAGCTTAATTGGCATATACATTTTATAACTTATTATATATATATATATATATATATATATATATATATATATATATATATACCTTAATTTCTCCATCTATCTATGTCTCCCTATTACGCTTAGTCTTTTCATCTCTTCATTATCTCTATTTACATATCTATCTATTTACATAACTAGTTTACCAGCTATTCGCCACAGGTTCTTCATCAACCATCTTTCTACTTTCATCTGTTTTAATTTGTTATTTAAAAGACGTACAGGATGTGAAATTATTTAATTTAAATTTTAAAAAAAAAGTCTCGAAAAATTATTAATTAAGATTTGTGTGCTTGCTTAAAGCAAACAGTTTTTAATATTAAATTTCAACAATTTAATCATTATATAATTTGTGTTTATTAAGAAAAAATATATATGGTTTCTATCAATAGCTGTTCCTTGAACATCTTCAGTTGATATGGCAACCTGTGGACGAAAATTGAATTCAAAATAATAGAAGAAGAAGAAGAAGAAGAAGAAGAAGAAGAAGAAGAAGAAGAAGAAGAAGAAGAAATCAAACTATTGGGATCAAAGAATTGAATGAAAGGAGAAGGGGGGGAGTGGAGATTGATTTGATGATTTATATTTCTTTGATGCCAGTTGCAGTTGTCTCCCTTTGGTGTTATGTTTTTTAATGTGTGATTTCACAACACATGTGTATGAAAGATTTTTTTTTTTTTTTTTTTTTGCTGTGATCATCTGTTATGTTTAAATCGTTTCAATAAAACTTGATATTTTAATAACTTCACAACTAAGCTTTACGGAAACGAGTGTTTCTGTTTTTTTGTTTGTTTGTTTGTTTTTGCTTAGTTGGTTTTATCAATGAGTCATCGTTTGTCAAAGGCAAAAACAATTCGAGGATGATGGTTAGTGAGATATATAGATTGTTGGTGTGATGGTGAAGAAGATTATCATGAGAGAATCGAAAAAAAATGTTGAATTGAATGAATTAAGTTTAATGACTTATGAGACGTTTTATGACAGATATTTGCTAAAATTGGATTAAAAATTGACCATGTTACAGCTCGTTGTGAAACAATACCGTGGTAACTATGATAAATAGGAATTGCTTTTCCCCCACAATTTCTGTATAATGTTTAAATTACACTAGTTAATTCAAATTATCAAATTAACAAACTGCAGATACTGCCAAGTCTGCTGCAAAGAAAGACTTCCTTTACCAGGCTAGAAAACTCCTTACACTTGTCAGTATTCACCCATGTGTAGAGTATTGTTGACACATCTAGACTGATGCATCAATCGCTAGTCTCTCCTTCTTGGATAGGGTCCAAATAAAAGAGCCTCTAATCTAATAGATCCCACACTCTCCATCAAGCTTCAGTCTCTGTTCCATCACCTCAATGTTACATCAGTATGTTTGCTTTTCAAGTGCTTCAATGGAATGTGCCTCAGTGAACTTGCTGCAGTTGTGGCTCTTCTACATAAATACGCTTCACAAACTCAACAACCAACAAAATCCCACCCCTTCACTGTAAAGGTCCCCAGATGTCAGAAAGCTTTTTACTCTACTAGCTTCTTTCCTCAAACTGTTTTTCCCTGTGGAATTCTCTCCCTGCTTCCTGTTTCCCCAACCATGTTAACATGCAGAAATTTAATTTCAGTTTGTGCTCAGAGAGTTGCTGCCAAAGAAGATCCAGTTCTCGGTTAGATTTCATCATGACAAGACGTCCTATGCTGTTCTCATCCTTTGCTAGAAGCAGCAAGACAAGATGGAACTCCAGGGTGCTGCATTCTGTTTTTGACAAAAAAAAAACACCCTTAATATTCCGGTGGTCCATTTTAAATAAAGTTGATTTATACTTTAGTGGGGATGTTGGTGTTTTCCATGAAAGATGGTGACCCTTTTCTTATTCAATATTCAATTCCATTCAGATACGTTCAGACACGGTTAGCTCTACCAAATGACTTTCTTTATCTTAATATTTTTCCAGACTTCATCTAGTAAGTTATCTCCCTTTGTATTTAGAGTTAAGAGTTCTATTCAGTCTGACTTGCATAACTTGTATATAATTCCAAAGAAGCACATTCTCCCGTTTTTTATAGTAAGATGAAGAGTTCATTGTTATTCGTAAGGTGGACATCACATTTTCACCTACGCCTGCTCACATAGGATAAGTCAACATTTTTGTGTTTAAGGCATGTTTAAATAGTATTTTCCTGTAATCGTCAGGTTTCACTTGGTAGTAGCATGTTCGCAGGTCTGTCATGCCGCCATTTAAAATAGTATTTTCATGTCTGTCAGCTTCTAAATATTCAGGCTAAATATTTTTCTTTGATAAAAATAAGGTGTTACGTGATGGATGACTCTATATCGGATAGCAATTACATCAGCTTGTATTAGTTTTGACAATGGTTAAACTAAGTACAGATCGAAGTGACAAAGTTTTGGAAATAAACCGATTCCCACGAAAGTCAGCAGAAAAGGAAAACCTAAAGTTTAGGCATGAGGTTAAAAAGTTTGTATGAGAGGAAAAGAGAAATAACTCTAAAAAAAAAAAATAATAAAAAAAAAGATTGTCTCCACAGTCTGCCAAGGGAAACAGAGCAAAGCAAGAGGGCACCCACACATTAAAAACAATATCGTTTTTTGTAAAGTTATCATATTTTCCTATTGTTAATAAATAGTTTCATACTCAAACGAAGTGTTTTCGCTACTTTTTATAATCAGCAATAAATGACATCATTTCTCACGAACACAAGAAAAGGTTAAAGTAGAAGTAAAAACAAAGAGACGTCAGTTGAATAATGCATTATGTTACGGATATCAAGGTTGACAGGGAAGCAATGGTTTCAGTTCAGGTTGCCTATAGAATATGTGTGAGACAGATTGCCAAGATTGCTCTAATAACTGAAGGAAATTTTAATAACCGCTAAGAGCGAAATGCTCCCTCTTAGATCTGTGATAGTTAATTAATTAATTAAGATAATACTAGTCTCTCTCATATGTGAGCTATTTTTCTCACAAATAAACTAGAAACTAAAACTCTCAATGAAGTCTCCTTTTAGTCTCCCTTTATACTAAAAAAAAACAAACAAAAAAAAAAACACATTTATTTAATGAAAACATTACAAAGTAAAATTCTTTCTTTCAACATTTTCATTTTTCGGCAACTAAAAAAAAAATAGTCGAAAAGAAAACAAATACTAAACAAGTAACTGTTACCAAACGCAAGAAAAGTTACTTTTCTACTTACCTGCATATTTTTTTTGTGTTTAAAAATGTTTTAATACGTTTTGTATTTCAATGTATAATTTCATTCAAATATGTTGCTACGATGAGATTTCGTATTGTTGGTGCTGACTGTCAAAAAGAAAAACAAAATGAAGTCATCTTTTCTTTTCCATTAGACAGAAAACTAAACTTCTGTATTTTCAAAAATATTATGCTGGTAGGCAAAAAAACTAACTTTCTTTGCGTTTGATAACAGCTACTCTGTTAAATATTTGTTGTCTTTCTTTTTTTTTTTTTTTTTTTTTTTTTCACCCTCATTTGTTTCTTGTAAACTACAGATGCATATGAAGAAAATTGGAGGTTACGTGGTCTGAAACGTTATGAGAAAAACATCCAAAATGAGAATAGTAGTCAGAGTTAAAGGCTCCCAAAATGCATACTATAATTTTCTGCAAGGACCCGTGGCATAATAAATAAAGTACTAAGTAAAATTGAGTTCTAAGGTTCAATCTTCAGTACGGGCGATACTAAGAATACAATTGCAAAAAATTACTTAAGACTTCTATACGGTCATGGAATGCTAACTCATTTATATTAATTCTATTAACTAGGTACGGGCAAAATGAATGCCGATGCTCAAAATGTATAAACATTTTGACCCCTCCCTTTACTTAAAAATTCACTAAAAATCAGGAAATTAACCAATATTAATGAAATTTTCAGTATTTATCAAATAATGATCGCGGAATATAATGAACTAATTATTTTTATTTAAATCTTAGTGGGAATGTATTATTTTGTTTAAACAAAAAATACCTTTACTAAAGTTATGGTTTTCAGTAGTAAATAAAAAACACAAGAATTTATTTTTGCTTTTTTTATATAAATAAACATCGTAATTTGTAACAATAAAAATAAAATAAAATAATTTTTACAGGAACATTATGAAAAAAGCCCTAAAGTCTGTATTAATGAATTCGATATAACTGGAAGAAAAATGAATTTCTCGAACTACCAATATTATCATTGAATTAAGCATTGTTTGTTTAATATTTTCACACAAAAAAATTATAATAGCAAAAATATTTCTACTTTTTTTCTTTTTAATTACAGATTTCGCTTAATTTTTATATACAAGATTTTAATAATTTCCTTGTTCGCAAGAATGTGAAACTTTCGGCGTAACATAATTTTTATATAATCTCGAACAATAATTTAAAAAAAATTAATTTAAAAACAGGAACGTAAAAATTAATTAAATTCAAAAATGATAAAAATTGATACAAACGTTTAAAATAGGAATGCATGGATGCACGTCTGGGGAAAAAAAAAAAGAAATCTGACACTCCTACCTCCTTTTACTATCATAACTTCATTTTGAAACAGCGTTTTCATTGGCTGAAATGTTGGGCTTTCATATATTCGTGTTTACAAAATTTTATCGGTTGCGTTTTGCCGAACGGCATAATTACTTGCTTTTTGAGGGCTAATTAAGCTGTATTTTGTATAAACAAGGTGTTTTTTTTATTTAATTCAATATCTTAGGACCTTAATTTACTATTTATCTTCGAAATAGACCCATAAAACTAATATTTATCTTTTAAAGGATTTTTACAATGAATTTATTTAACTTCAAAATTTAGCTGAATTTGGTTAGCTCGCCGTGAAAACATTTTCATAACTTTCTTTTTTTTTTTCACATGTACAAATATTTTTTTCCTTTAGGAAATTAACTTTAGTCTCTAATCTTTCAAATACAATGAAAAAGTAGTCGGAAACCTACAAAAAAATTATGATAAATCGGCTTTCAAGACTAGGGACCCCTATTTTTGCCCGCCCATTTTTGCCCGTACCTACTATTAAAATTATTTTAAAATAAAAGAAAAGTCCTTATTTTACTTTATTACGATACTCAAATGAATTTGACTATTCATATGGAAAATGCTAGATGGGAATAATTCTTCACGTGTTTCATCATCTTAAGACTCATCAGCATGGCTAAATCTGGTGAGATTTAAAACATGGACTCCAGACTGAATCCCAGCTCACTTGGTAGGGTCATATGGAAAAGGCCCTGTCGGTGGGGCATTAGAATACACCGACTGCTCCCCTGCAGAGGGTAAAAGTCCCTCAATGGGGGTCCTGGATATGACCTTAAACTATATCCAGTGGTGAGGCCCCAGCTTGCGGGCTTGGGGAGTGTGGAGCCACCCTTCAATTACCATTGCTCCCAGGTCCACTCTGACCCGGAGTGGTAGTACCTGTTAGGGTTCCAACTATGGGTTAAATAGAAACCGACTTGAAAACAGCAAATATACTCTATTAAAAATATTTTCTTCAAAATCTTTGGATTCGGCATTAAATAACCCGAAAAGGGTTGATATGCCGTAAAACAAAAACAACCAACCAACCAATCATATAGAAAAGTATTTTACCTAAATGCTAGATGGGAATAATTCTTCACGTGTTTCATCATCTTAAGACTCATCAGTATGGCTAAATCCGGTGAGATTTAAAACATGGACTCCAGACTGAATCTCAGCTCACTTGATAGGGTCAGCCACGCTGATGAGTCGTAAAATGAGGAAACACATATTCGTTGATAATTATTATTATTTTTAATATATGTCACTCCACATTATTGAAGGGAAGAATTATTCCCATCTATCCTTTACTTAAAATGTTTTCCCATACGAATATTCAAATTTGTACAAATATCACAAATAAAGTAAATAAATAAATGACATCTATTAAAAAGCAAGACACAGCTTCTAGTAGCAGGTTTGGCTCTTTGGTAAAGCATCGGGCTTCAAACTCTAGTCCTAAATTCAAATCTCACTAGTTACATCCACACTGAATGGTTCTTAAGACGGTGAAACACATGTCCATGGATTGAGAAGAGTAGAAAGTGGATGTTGGGTTTCAGCAATCTTGTAAATCTGGCTTCCCTTATTTCAGTCCTCACATTCCATGAGTGATGCTTCTGACAAAGGGGAAGAATTGCTGTTTTCTAAGTTATCTAAGACTTATCGTTGGATACTTTTTAACCGAGAAGTAGTATTTTTTAGCTCCTCTCAGCAAGTAGTTTCATGTCTTGTCTGGAGCGATTTCCATAAAAAAAGATTAATAAAAATATTAACTAATATGTATGAATGTGTGAGTTTATTCTAAGTTTACATAATCTTATATATACAGGGTGGAACGATAAAATTGTCTCCCCAGAAAAGACGACACGATTCCATTTCCTTTTGATGTAAACCGGGTTTTTTTTTTGTTGCAGACCATCTATTAGCTGGCCAGCTGTGTACAAATCCTATGAGCGATAGGGACCTTCTATCATGTCTGGAAGTGACACAATGTTCAACGAGCGAGATTGAAGATGCACCGCTGTATAACTCATGCTCTTTACTAATCCAAGTTATGACAACAGGCCCATTGCCAGCACCCTCAAAATGCATTGCTGGATTGTCATAAAAACAGGGACGTTCCTAGGGTGATGTAAAAAGTTTCCAGCCACGGTTATGGTCTTTGGTGTGATTTCAAGTGAGGACTACATCATGCCACCTCATATCTTTGAAGTCGGCTTGAAAATCAACACCAAAGTGTACTTGGATGTGCTGAAGAGTGTGGTGATCCCCTGGTGCAATTAGGTGACCGCTGGCAGACCCTGGTTGTGGCAGCAGGACTCGGCGCTGGCCCACAAATCCAAAGACACTCAGCTTCAAAAGAAGTGCTATGATTTTGCACTCTTCTCTCACTGCCCTCCCTCCTGAACCAACTGGACCACTTCATCTGGTCATACGTTGAGAACATCACAAACATAACCTCTCACAACACTAAAGCCAGCCTTATTGCCGCCATCTGTTAAGTATTCGCCAAGCTTCTGCCGGCACTTGTGAAAAAGACACGCTCCCAGTTCCGGACCCATATTGAGGCAGTGATTGAGACTGAAAGTGGCTACATTAAATATACTACATAATCAAGTTACCTGAATTGATTTTTTCAATAAAAGTTTTAAAAGAAAGCCGTAGTGTTGTTTTCTTTAGGGTGACAACTTTTGTGTGTGTGTAAATGTTTGTAAATTATGTGTGTATTTGAATGTTCGTATTATTGTGTATATGTGGATTGGGTCTGTATATTGGGGAATTTATCTGTTGTATGCTTTTTCACATTGTACGTCTTAAGGGGAGAGCTATTCTTGTGATAGAAAAATGATCCAAAAAAAGAATGGCAAAAGAAATAATTATCGTAGAGAAAAGATGGTTGGTTGTTTTTGTTTTGCAGCATATCAACCCTTTTCAGGTTATTTAATGCCGAATCGAAAGATTTTGAAGAAAACTTTTTTAATAGAATATATTTGTTGTTTTCAAGTCAGTTTCTATTCAACCCATAGTTGGGTTGGTTGGTTGGTTGTTTTTGTTTTACGGCATATCAACCCTTTTCAGGTTATTTAATGCCGAATTCAAAGATTTTGAAGAAAAATTTTTTAATAGAATATATTTATTGTTTTCAAATCAGTTTCTATTTAATCCATAGTTGGGTTGGTTTGTTGTTTTTGTTTTACGGCATATCAACCCTTTTCAGGTTATTTCATGCCGAATCCAAAGATTTTGAAGAAAAAATTTTTAATAGAATATATTTATTGTTTTCAAGTCAGTTTCTATTCAACCCATAGTTGGGTTGGTTGGTTGTTTTTGTTTTACGGCATATCAACCCTTTTCAGGTTATTTCATGCCGAATCCAAAGATTTTGAAGAAAAAATTTTAATAGAATATATTTGTTGTTTTCAAGTCGGTTTCTATTTAACCCATAGTTGGAACCCTAACAGGTACTACCACTCTGGGTCAGAGTGGACCTGAGAGCAATAGCAATTAAAGGGTGGCTCCACACTCCCTAAAGCCCACAAGCTGGGGCCTTACCATTGGATATAGTTTAAGGTCATATCCAGGACCCCCATTGAGGGACTTTTACCCTCTGCAGGGGAGCAGTCGGTGTATTCTAATGCCCCACCGACAGGGCCCCCATAGTTGGGATCCTAACAGGTACTACCACTCCGGGTCAGAGTGGACCTGGGAGCAATGGCAATTAAAGGGTGGCTCCACACTCCCCAAAGCCCACAAACTAGGGCCTCACCATTGGATATAATTTAAGGTCATATCCAGGACCGTAGAGAAAAGAAAATCATCCAATTGTAAATAATAAATGTTGTCCCTAAGCCAAAATTAACACCATCAATCCAGACATAGAAGCTTTAAATTGCAAAGAATTACAAGTAAAGAATGGTAATATTAATCCCGTCATAATCAGCAGAGCGTAGTTCCTTTCTCGGGTGAAAACAAAAAGCTATGATTTAAAAATTCAAAGAAGTTCAGTATATTTTAAACAAAGATTCTGATACTTGATTTGTTCTTTTCACCCCTTGCTATGAATATAATCGTCCAAATCTTTGTGATATTATGTCAAAAATATTACACTTACCAAGGACAAAAGTGACTCCAGGATAAGAATTAATAAGATTTTCAATTGAATAATATAACAATACTACGAAAGGATTAAGAACTATGATTAATTCATAGGACATGACAAAGATTTGACATTGGACATGAAAACTATCATGTTGTAGTCTGAAGGGAAACATTCCTGTATTAATATGTCCCCCAGGTGGAAATATTTTGGAAATAAACTTTTGATCCCAAAAAAATGGAATGGCAAAAGGAATAACTATTGTAAGAAAAAAAAACATTTTCCAATTGTTAATACTCTCTCTCTCTCTCTCTCTCTCTCTCTCTCTCTCTCTCTCTCTCTCTTCTTCTTCTTCTTCTCCTTCTTCTTCTTCTTTTTCTTCTTCTTCTTCTTCTTCTGAAATCTGTTTTTGTTTACATTCTCTTTCTTTCCAAAGAAAATTGGTTATCGGTTGAACCATTTCCCCCTGCCCAATCCAGTGAAACAAAACATGACAGTATTTTTCTGCTTCCTTAAACCCTGCTATCGAAACTAAACCAACAAAGAAAAACAAAGCTTCGTTGAAATTCTTTTTCGACATAAGACATATAATTGACTGCCGATATGTCCACGGATGCCAGTCAGACTTTATTGATATTTGTTTCTGATATGCAGACATTTGAGGCATATGGAATTCTTAAGCTGTGTCAACGGCATCTGACTCGACTTGGTTTCCCAGCAAGGTAGCTTAAAATTGCCCGAAATTAGAAAGTGTTACAGATATATATACTAGTCGACATTCTGATCTCAAGAATCAGTACAGCAGAGACTGTGTCATTTCAGTGGCTTTTTATCTGCCGAGATGAGGCATTTATTCTGGGTAGTCCTAAGTGGTGTTGGAATTTTTTTTGTACAAATAATGGTGCATTCCCCCCTGTTTACATTTATTATTTTTTATCTGGTTCTTATATATGATTTTTTGTATTTTGTATCCATTATGATTTTTAGTTTCGTATATTTTCGGTTTGTACAGAACTCCCTTTAATTTGGAGAAAAGGGAAATGCTAGCTCTGTGGTGACGTCACGAGCCCAGCGCGTATTTCGTGCTCTTTTTGAAATTCTGCTGACGGAGAGAGTGAATGTGTTGTTCATTGCCCGGCGCTGAAAATGGAATTTTGATGAGCCCTCCTTCAAAGGAGAAACCCGGCAAGAAATTAATACCCAGTTACGTGACAAGACGTACTTCTGGAAACTATTTACGTGGCTTCGGTTTTGCGCATATTTTACAAGGAGTTAAATTATTTTAAAGAAAATACCTTTTACGTGACAAGGAATTTTGGAATTTCCTATTCAGACAAGCAACGAGGACTTGCTCCTGAAAATTCAAGTGTGTCTCTACGGTTTGCACGCGAACATGGAGGGAAGGAAAATTCTAAAAGAACTTTAAACAAAAAAAAGAAAAAGGCACGTGCCTGACTGGCTTTCAATTGTGAGTACGCTCCTAAAATTAATTTCATATGCGAGTGTGATTAGGAGATACCATTTTGTATTTTATTGTTGTATTCGTTAATGGATACACACGACATCTTATAAGAACCAGTGTTGTTATTTTTTTATTACATGTTACTTTTTTCATAATATGTTACCTTAGCGTTTCTTAAGTTAAAGGCCCGCAAAGGGAAAAATTTGCAACTTATTGTAAATAAAATTTCTTCTTCGTTTCAAAGCAAGGCAGTTATATTTTATTCTTTACCCCCTCCCCCTCTTTTGTTTCATGCTTTTTTTCAGCTTAGTTACTTTAGCGTCGAATTTATCTGGAAACAAGATAAATTCCGACATTTTGCAAATTTTTTCGTTTATTTAAAAGTAGTTTGGGAAATTTCTGCTTTTATTTGTGGGCATTTTGCAAATTGTTTTCCGACATTTTGCAAATTTTTCTTTGTTTAAAAGTAGTTGGAAAATTTCTGCTTTTATTTGAAAGCATTAGGCAAATTTTGTCCCCATATTAAATGCCTTTTGCGAATTTTTTATTCCCTTTTTCGGAATGCTTTTAAAGTAAAGTATATTCCCTTTTCATCGAGACATGGTAATTCTCTTTCGGTAAATGCATTTTGCAAACTTTTTCTATATTAAATACATTTAGCCATTTTTCGTCCCTTATTTGGGACACTTTGAAAATTAAGTGTACCTTTTTCTGATCGAGATACGCTTTAATTCCTTTCTTTCAAGTTAGGATTGAATTTATCCTCTTGAAATTTCTGTTAACTTCGCTACCTGAAACTGTCAACGTCACTTAGATTCGTTCGACTACCGTGAATTTCTTCCGTTAGTTAAAGGCATTTTCCTTATTTATTTTCCCTTATTTAGAAGGATTTAAATAAGTTTACTTTTATTTGATGGCATTATGCAAATTCATGTTTCTTATTTCAGAATACTTTTCGAACTAAGTGGTTAGTTATCGCAAATAATCTAGCGAACTAAGTTACTATATGCCTTGTATGATACGAAGCGTACGCCCTCCCCTTTCTATTTCGAGACACGTTTCTGTTACTTCCTCGTCCACAGCGACTGTCTAATTACCTGCGTTCCCTTCCCACTTGTAATTTAGCGCGTCTCTCAACGTCCCCCTAAAATATTCGAGGACTGCTATGTCCTGAATTTAGAAAGCGTGTAATGTAATTTAGTGTTTCCAACATTCGACTTTCGCTTAATAAAATTTCCCGAATTTAGCATTTATGTACGTCTAGTGTCTTAATACATTTTACGTACGCCTAGCGCACAATTATTTATATATTTTTCTTAATAAAAAGATTAAGCGATATACGTATACTCTTTACGTTTCTACTCTTTAGAATTGGAGTTGTAACTTTCGTAGCCCTATTTCAGAACATAATTCACATTTTACTTTTAGTTGAATTTCCATGGGTATTGCGATTTATGTTGGGAGAAACTATAGCATTTTCTGTCCCTAGTCAGCGAATAAGAAATCCTACTAGACTGAGGTAATTTTATTTTTCGTCCTAATCCAGCGTGTTCGATATTTTTTGGAAGCTGGATTTTCCCCATTTTAAGAGACGACTTTTATCCAATTATACCCTCGTGGGGAGCCTAGTAAATAGAGACGCTGTGAACGGAACCAGTGTTAGTTATATGTTGGTATTTTTCCCTAATATATATATATATATATATATATATATATATATATATATATGACAGCCCCTTTAAGAAATTCGTTTCTTATCGTTGAGCACTTTCAGTTGAATTAAAAGTCGGTCAATTTAGCTCTTATGCGTAGATCATCGTATAACGATTTGATCACTGTCTGTCTGACGTAATGAACATTTAAATTAAAATGTTTAAAATTCAACGCTATTTCACACGGTTAATGGTAGCCGAATGGATACGGCCTCCGCTAATCGAGCCAGAGATGTCTCGTGTCGCGGGGTTCGAATCGTTCGACTGGTAGTAATCGTGACACCCTGCACTGAAGAATCCCGAAAGGATGAAACACTAGTGTCTGTAGGTATTTAATTATTATAGTAAAAAAAAATAATTATGACAGCTCCTTTAAGAAATTCGTTTCTTATCGTTGAGCACTTTCAGTTGAATTAAAAGTCGGTCAATTTAGCTCTTATGCGTAGATCATCGTATAACGATTTGATCACTGTCTGTCTGACGTAATGAACATTTAAATTAAAATGTTTAAAATTCAACGCTATTTCACATGGTTAATGGTAGCCGAATGGATACGGCCTCCGCTAATCGAGCCAGAGATGTCTCGTGTCGCGGGGTTCGAATCGTTCGACTGGTAGTAATAGTGACACCCTGCACTGAAGAATCCTGAAAGGATGAAACACTAGTGTCTGTAGGTATTTAATTATTATAGTAAAAAAAAATAATTATGACAGCCCCTTTAAGAAATTCGTTTCTTATCGTTGAGCACTTTCAGTTGAATTAAAAGTCGGTCAATTTAGCTCTTATGCGTAGATCATCGTATAACGATTTGATCACTGTCTGTCTGACGTAATGAACATTTAAATTAAAATGTTTAAAATTCAACGCTATTTCACACGGTTAATGGTAGCCGAATGGATACGGCCTCCGCTAATCGAGCCAGAGATGTCTCGTGTCGCGGTGTTCGAATCGTTCGACTGGTAGTAATTGTGACACCCTGCACTGAAGAATCCCAAAAGGATGAAACACTAGTGTCTGTAGGTATTTAATTATTATAGTAAAAAAAATAATTATGACAGCCCCTTTTAGAAATTCGTTTCTTATCGTTGAGCACTTTCAGTTGAATTAAAAGTCGGTCAATTTAGCTCTTATGCGTAGATCATCGTATAACGATTTGATCACTGTCTGTCTGACGTAATGAATATTTAAATTAAAATGTTTAAAATTTAACGCTATTTCACACGGTTAATGGTAGCCGAATGGATACGGCCTCCGCTAATCGAGCCAGAGATGTCTCGTGTCGCGGTGTTCGAATCGTTCGACTGGTAGTAATCGTGACACCCTGCACTGAAGAATCCCGAAAAGATGAAACACTAGTGTCTGTAGATATTTAATTATTATAGTAAAAAAAATAATTATATATATATATATATATATATATATATATATATATATATATATATATATAAAAGGAATAAGTATATACCCCATTATTTTGATTTAATAAACATGTGCGTTCTCTCACATGTGTTAAACGTTTCTGGGTTGTGAATTCACCAGACAATATTATTAGAAAAATTATATTATTCGTTGAAGATATTTATTGTTATTTTCTATAGCGAGTTTATACCCATTTGCTTTGCGGACTGTGTTATTTTAAGAGTTTGTGAAAAGACAAGCCCCCCCCTTTCTTTCTTAGCCCGTATTTGCATTTGGTTATTTGGATTCTTCCGAAGATACACATGTGACATTGGTGGTATGTACCCTCCCCCGACGTAGTTGTATATTTAAACTCTCTTCCCACTTTTTTCCTAGGTTACATTTCAGTGTGAATATCGCTATTTCATTTCTAGTCAATTAACTTCCATATAGAAGTTTGAATTTTAAATTCACTTAATTTTAATTTTGAATCATAGTGACTCTTTTAATTTGTAACTGGGGATTGTACCCCTTGATATTTTCACGGCTCAATATGCTGTATTGGTCTTGTTTTGTTTGTGCTATGAGGAAGGAATTTTATGCAAATACCCTCGTAACCTTTGTGTGTGCATTTTTTTGTGTATAATTTTTGAACGCCTATTTTTTGTATTTGTTTGAATTTATTCCATATTTTTGAAGGAAAAAAAAACGCTGCACGATGTTGGTCACTCGTTCTTCCGGATTCCTTGTAGGGAAACGAAAGTTTTATTTAGGAAAAATTATCGCCGTCTTGGATTTGTTGCGGTTGCAGACGGAATTACCTCAGCCTTATTTTATAACAATGAAGGCCGATGTTGATGAATGGTTAGCATCGGTGGATAATATAACTGAGTTGTTGGGTGATCGTTCCTTACGTGAGGATGTGGACTGTTCACTAGTAGAAGTGGATGCTGTTAATGTTGTAGTGTTCTCGTCCTAGGTTCGATTCATTCTTTCGAGGTTGGCAGATGGTGTAGAGTGTGATTCCTTGTGCAACCCTGAGATATTTGAAACCCCTGGGGAGATGCTTGGCGAGTTACCGACTACTAAGCCCGAATGTCCAGACTCTCAAAACTGTTTGCTGAGTGCTAGCAAGTTAGGCTTGGAAGATGTTGCATCACAGTCTGAAGGCAGTGTTGCAAGTGCCACTTCAGAGGATCTGCGTAGTCAGGCGCTGAAGTTTGATTTTTCTGGCGGGCAGTTTGCCTGTAGTATTCTAAAGAAAAAGGTATTGGGAGTGAGATTCCCAGGTATCATGAATGATACCACTCGTGTCCACGACTTGGTAAGTGTGGGCATGAATATTGTCACATTTATGGAGGGATTTCCATGGGATGTTGGAATTGTTTTGCCCTCTAACCATGTGAGTTCGAAAACTCGCATGTGTGGTTAACTTCCACAACTTTTTCAGAATAATGAGGAACTTAATCATGACGGTGGGATATTACTCCGGTCATGTGGTTCTGACAATGGTCAGTGGTTAAAGGACAGGAGTCTATCCTGTGTGAAAGTGCAAGTTTTGTGCACTTTAAGTGCTAATGTTAGCACTGGGAGAGAAATTCTCCATCAAGAATATAGGGCAGAAAGCACTATATCCACCTGTGAAGGTGTAAAAACAAAGAGGAGAATGATTTTTGAAGAGTTACATGAACTCAAGTTGGACTGGGGTGTCCAGATTCAGGTTGAGTGTAACTCGATAAAGAATCCCATGAGGGATCCTGTTGAATTTGCTGACTACACGGTGTGTAGTTCAGCTTCTCCGAGTTCCTACGAGAGTGCAGGATATGTTGTGCAGAGAACGCTTGCAGAACCTTCATTCTATGAAGTGGCTCCTTTAAGTAGAACGGTTCCTGCTTGGGAGTCACATGCAGGTGTTATTGTTTTTGAATATTTTGTGGAGATCTGCCTTGACGTAGCCTACTGCAGTATAGCAAGAGCTATCGAAGTCAAGCTTGATTTGTCCAGGGGTGTTTCTGAGGCGCTCAGAACCATCTTATGCTTAGTTGGGAGTGAGTTTTCTAATGCTAAGATGTTTGTTTCAGTGCTGAACACAAGATTAGATCTCTCCTTGATAGGGGTCTTCCATAAATATTACATCTCCAGCTACCTAGGTGTTTCTGAGACCTATATTCAATTTTGTTTGTTTGGCTACATGTATATAGCTATGCAAACGTTTAAAGCTGTAATTGCCTTGAATAATTTGTGCAGAATTTGGGTTTCAGTTTTACTTCATCCCACCAAGTTGAAGAACTTATCAGGGGATAGGGTTGATTGGATTCGTCCCTCTTGTAGCACCGGTGTTGATCTCACTGGGCTCTTGTGGTTACGAGGGAGCTGGGATATTTTGGTGTTCGCCAGAGATAATAGAAGGATGAGATGGTTGGATGGTAACTGAACTTCTCAAGCCTTTTTACTCTTATATGCAAATAGTTAATATTCTCAGTTCAAACTTCTGTTTTGACTTAGCATCGTAGCATTAGTTTGAACTTTGTGAATCTGGTTGAGTACTCCTCTGTTCAAACCTGAAACATGAAGGTTTTCATGTAAAAATTTATAAAAGAAGACTATTTGAATTTTTCTGCTTTTTTGTTCTAATATGTGTTTCCTGGAGAGCTTCTGACCATACATTGTGGTATGTGTATATATATAAAGAAAAATTTTTTTGTATTGTAAATTTTACAAGTGTCAACCAACTGTAAGTTGACTGCCATTTCCTGTCGGGTGAGAATGTTGGAATTTTTTTTGTACCAATAATGGTGCATTCCCCCCTGTTTACATTTATTATTTTTTATCTGGTTCTTATATATGATTTTTTGTATTTTGTATCCATTATGATTTTTAGTTTCGTATATTTTCTTATATATGATTTTTTGTATTTTGTATCCATTATGATTTTTAGTTTCGTATATTTTCGGTTTTTACAGAACTCCCTTTAATTTGGAAAAACGGGAAATGCTAGCTCTGTGGTGACGTCACGAGCCCAGCGCATATTTCGTGCTCTTTTTGAAATTCTGCTGACGGGGAGAGTGAACGTGTTGTTCATTGCCCGGCGCTGAAAATGGAATTTTGACGAGCCCACCTTCAAAGGAGAAAACCCGGCAAGAAATTAATACCCGGTTACGTGACGAGACGTACCTCTGGAAACTATTTACGTGGCTTCGGTTTTGCGCATATTTTACAAGGAGTTAAGTTATTTTAAAGAATATACCTTTTACGTGAGAAGGAATTTTGGAATTTCCTATTCAGACAAGCGACGAGGACTTGCTCCTGAAAATTCATGTGTGTCTTTACGGTTTGCACGCGAACATAGAGGGAAGGAAAATTCTAAAAGAACTTTAAACAAAAAAAAGAAAAAAAACATGTGCCTGACCGGCTTTCAATTGTGAGTACGCTCCTAAAATTAATTTCATATGCGAGTGTGATTAGGAGATACCATTTTGTATTTTATTGTTGTATTCGTTAATGGATACACACGACATCTTATAAGAACCAGTGTTGTTATTTTTTTATTACATATTACTTTTTTCATAATATGGTACCTTGGCGTTTCTTAAGTTAAATGCCCGCAAAGGGAAAAATGTGCAACTTATTGTAAATAAAATTTCTTCTTCGTTTCAAAGCAAGGCAGTTATATTTCATTCTTTACCCCCTCCCACTCTTTTGCTTCATGCTTTTTTTTCAGCTTCGTTACTTTAGCGTCGAATTTATCTGGAAGCAAGATAAATTCCGACAGTGGTCTACCCTCCCATGCTTTGCTTTCCGTCTTTTGGATGGAGTAAGTTTATTGCTTACTGCCTGAGGTTCCCTACTGAGAATGCCCAGACAAATTTTAAAAGACACTGGATCAAATGAACACACCTGAAATATATTATGAGAGCATTTAGAAATATCGTGTCAAAATAAAATTGTTAATGAACTATTTTAGTTTTATCATGAGGTAAGCTGATATACCTATTTTAGTAATAATGCACTTATCTAGAGACTCTAAATATAGTTACATCTAAAATGTAGTGATTTGTGGCAGTTATGGCCCCAGAATCATGACGTGTACTTCTTCAAAATACATTTGTTAAAACACTTTTACTTAATTATATCAGTTTTTCGTTGTTAATCCCAACCTGCAAGATTACAACACAAACCAAACCGAAAGTGCTTTAACATTGTACTAGAATGTTCACCTAGTGATTCAAGAAACAGAAAATAAAACATGTCTCCAGACCAAATTTTGTTTCAAGTCTAACATAACAACAGTCAAAAGCTAAAATGGAATCACCATTTTCCTCTTATCTTAAAAGGGTTTTATTTCATAATTCAATCTTAATATGTCTGTATTTGAAATATAATAGCCTATATAAGGTCATTATTTTATTAACAGTCAAATTTCATTTGTCCTACATAATCTGCAACCAAGCAATGCCTGAGAGACCGCTGTGTCAGTCAAAATAAATTTATTCCTATCATAAATATGTATTATCCACTTTTTCATATCGTTCTATTATGCAACTACGCACACACACACACACACACACATAAACACACGCACATAAACACACGCACATAAACACATGCACATATATATATATACATATATATATACATATATATACATATATATATACATATATATACACATATATATACATACATATATATACATATATACATACATATACATATACATACATATATATATAATATATATATACATATATATAATATATATACATATATATAATATATATATACATATATATAATATATATACATATATATAATATATATATACATATATATAATATATATAATATATATATATACATCTATATAATATATATAATATATATATATACATCTATATAATATATATAATATATATATATACATCTATATATATATATGTATATATATATATATATATATATATATATATATATATATATATATATATATAGAGAGAGAGAGAGAGAGAGAGAGAGAGAGATATGATTAGTTAACATTCCAAATACTAAATGATGGAATCAATTCATACTCATAAATTTTTATCAGTTTTTTTAGGCAGGCGCCTACATTTTCATGTTATTACATCTTACACGTGTTTCGTTGTATAGAGACAGATCATTAAACTACTCCTTAGAAGCGAATAGATATTCCTCAGCAACTGTTACTGATTGGTTGTGCTTCCCCTGCATGCGCTTCTGTTCTCGCTTCTCTGGGACAGAAAAAGGCACTGACTGCTCAGACAGGTTTGTGGTTAATGTCTGTGTGTGAGAGGCTTAACGTGTCATCGACATGCTGACAGACTTTCCTGAATCAAACGTTGACAGAGGAATCTGTATAGAACTCTTCGGTTGATAGTGATTTTCCCGGCCTCATTCTCGAGGCGTATTAACGTCAAAGGGCAATTTTCAGTTGTCCCGAGAATACCAAACCACGATCAAAATGCTTCTTTCAGTCTTCTAGAAAAAGTTTCCATATGTGATTAGTGAGGGATGCTGCTGATTGTTGTGATTGTTGTTGTTGAACATCATTCATGGTGATTATTGTTGGTATTCGTTTCCTCGATATCTTTCTGTTAAAAATTCTTTCTAAAATGATAGCGAGTACTTACGCCAGAGACCAAAGTGAAAATGTCTCTGTGGAACAAACTGGATTCGAACTTGGCACACACAGGTTGTCAGTTTGTGTTGTTAACCACTGAGCTACCATCACTTCTTGAGTGCTGCTGACGATCCATTTGTTGGATGATCGAAGAAGACGATCAGCTTTAAATTGAGTTGCGGACCAGGTTTGAGTCATCTCAACAACTCCAACCAGACAATTAACCTGGAGCACAGTACCACTCAATTCCAAAATAATAGATTTGCTTAAGTGTCCTGTTTGCAACACACTCGAAGAAGAAATGTTTGAGCATGATTTCTTCCAATGTTGTGAGCTCCAACGGTTCTGAAGGTATGTCAATGAGGTAACAGCTTATATCGATCCAAAGCAGCCATTAAACATCTCCCTAATTGACAATGTCGGGCCGGCATGGAACAGGTAGTGATAAATGGTGTTGCTCGCGATCCTGACCATAACAGGATAGTGTCATTGACGTTGCATCTAGAGAAGACCAAGGGGTTGAATCTTTTGCTGATCAGGATCTCATTGCGTTCTTCAAGCACCAGCTGAAGGTCGAGATTAGATGTGAAAAAAAGATTATATTCCTCAGTTTTTGAAAAAAGTTGAATACAAGTAACGAACTTATGTGTATAAAATGAAGTCAAGCATGAGTATATGTTCCCTGACTGAACATAGCAAATGTGGTCCCTAGTCCTATTGGACCCTATTTCTACAGCTAAGTTTAGCCTTTTAGCTGGTCAAATGAATGAGTTACCCCAACACACTTGCTAATAGAAATCCTTTAAGATGCCCACTTCTCACTGAACTCCAATCTCTGGTCCCCCCTCGCCAATCTTTCACAAAAAACACCCATCTAGCTGAATCCACTGTGAAAAATTTCCCCCACTCTATATCTGTGCCTAAATCAAAACGTGGATTCCATGAACAAAGCTTCTTTCTTAGAACTGCACGCCTGTGGAACTCTGTTCCGTCTGCCTGCTTCCCACCGGACTACAACTTAGATGTCTTCAAGTCCAACATTAACAAATTCCTAATGAACCGCCCCCTTAAGTAAACACTTCATCAAATCTCCACACTAACGTAATGTACTCGCAATAACCCTTATCCCTGAGTGGCTTCCGGGCCTTGATAAGTGGTGATCACTGTGTAAAAAAAAAAAAAAAATGCACCCCCCCCTACACGAATCAAGATAAGCACGATGAGGCACACGTATGCACTCACGGGCACACATGCCCACATCCACTATAATACCTTTTCCCCAAACTAAGTAAATGACTAGAAACAAAATACACTTCTCTGTCCACATTCAATAAAATAAAAATCTTTCTAGGTAATTTTAATCAATATATATATGTGTGTGTATATGTATATATATGTGTGTGTATGTATATATATATATATGTGTGTGTGTGTGTGTGTATATATGTATATATATGTGTGTGTATATGTATATATATATATATGTGTGTGTGTGTGTGTGTATATATGTGTGCATATGTATATATATATATATGTATGTGTGTATATGTATATATATATGTGTGTGTGTATATGTATATATATCTGTGTGTATGTGTATGTATATATATATATGTGTGTGTGTGCGTGGGTGCATATGTATATATGTGTATATATATTTATATGTATGTATGTGTATATATATATATATATTAGTGTTAGGACGGTTAATCGGAATCAGAATCGGGAATCAAAAAAATCGGAACATTTTAGGGTATCGGAATCGGAAAGATTTGAACCTATTTTCCGATGCCAAAACTGATTCATTAAATTATATTTTTATTTGATTTTGGTTTAAGAAACATCTTCCACTGCTTGTAGTAATAATAAAATAAGAAATATTTATTGATTTAAACATTCAGTAAGACTAAAATCTCTAGACCACTCCCTGACAATTGTGTTTTTACGTTTGAGAAAATATAGGGACATTTAAGATGTGTTTTTTATGGTAATCGGGATAAAATAATACATTTACATTTAAATATTTAGAGATTTATAAAGAATCGGAATCAGTAATTGTATGGGAATTGGAAAACAATATTAGAATCGTCCCATCACTAATATATATATATGTGTGTGTGTGTGTATACTCATATATATATATATATATATATATATATATATATATACAAACACATATGATGATTGAAACGTCTTTTCAGACGAGTGCCACTCCCTCAGGCACTTAAAGTCCATGACCCTAAAAATGACTTTTTATTTTTAGTCCTACTGGTGAATTCACACGCTCAAGCAGGCATGACACTGAAGACCAATTAATTGAGATCAATTATTACATGTGTCCAGCATTTCAAGCCTCCACACATCACAACTTTTCCATCGCCACAGGACCATTTTTATAGACAAATGCCTGAGGGAGTATCTATACACAGATGATGTTACAGAGTCTTAGCTTTGTACGACAGCTAAGTCTCTCTCTTGGTTCAAAATGTTGAGATCCAGCAACAAGCAAGAGCAAGATAGCTAGCCAGAAGTTAAACTGCAGACCAGCTTAATGCGGGTACTGGTCTCCTGCTTTATGGTTTTTTAAATCAGAGATTTGCTTCTCCTGGGAGCCTTCTCCACCCCAACATACACATACATACACACAAACACACACGATGCTAGTTGGCTGTTGACCCTGAAAAAGGATTCATTCGCCCTTGGAAAGTCTTATTTTTAATCCTTCAGGGAAACTAGACCCTCCTCACCAAACAAGTCTGGTGGGAGGACCAGTTTAGTCGCCGGTGACCCAACCATGAAGCAGGTAGTACTGGGTTACATGGTACCAGTAGCATATGACATGACCTGACATACACGCACACACACACACACACATATATATATATATATATATATATATATATATATATATATATATATATATATATATATATGTATATATACTAGCAAAAGTATTCGTCGTTGATGTAAAGAGATAGTTCGAATTTGGGGTACCAAAACCAAAGCAAAATATGATGAAAGTAAAAATAAAATAGATAAACCCCATAATGTATTATACCATACCTGTTCACACTGAAACACTTATCACAATATTCTGTGGATCTATATAAAAAAAACCTTGTTAAACTTTGAAGGTCAGGTGCGAACGGCCACCCCATAATTTTATTATATCATATTTCTTCAAACTGAAACATAATTATCAAAGTATATGTACGCAGATAGATATGAAAAGTCTTTATTAAAGTTTGTGCCTATTTCCATTCTATGGAGGCCAGGCGCGAACACACCTCACAATTTTATTATACCATCCCTATTTAAGTTAAAACATACTTATCAAAGTATAATTATGTACATCTATATCAAAAACACTTGTAAACGTTTTTTTTAATTTTTTAATTTTTTATTTCCATACTTTGTGGACCAGGCGCGAAGGCAGACCCCACAATTTTTATGAACCACCATTCTGCCAGATCAAACATACCCATTCCTGTGTCTCGATACATCTTCTATCATTATATGTAATTAGTTTTCTAAAATAGTCAACCATATAGGAGCCTATTCGTGACCACACACACACACACACACACACACACACACACACACACACACACACGTTCAGCTTTATATTATAGAAGATATAATTTATTTCCCATTTTATTTGTATATATGCATGTATTTATGTATATGTTTATGTATGAGTGTATGTATATGTGTATGTATGTTTAGATTAGGGACCGACCTTAAACCTATCTAGATCTACCTCTATCTTCCTCTTTCCCATTTACACGCAATAACATGCACGCATGCGCACACACACAAACACACACACATGTGAAAATAAAACATCACAGATCTTAAGCCATACACCGCATACACACACGCAGCACAACACACAACCTTCGCCCTAACGTGTGCACACACACTGACACACAAACACGCATCAAAAAATGAAAACAATCATAAAACATTCATAAAAATATTCACCAAATAGACTCAACACCTCCCGACCCACCAAATTGACTTAACTCTAACTGATTGAATCCTTGACTTGTCATAACGGGAAGGGGGGGGGGAACACAAAGTCTCAGATTGGCATTTCTCTGAAAAACACAATTAGTGCTGACAGAGATCAAATGTTTCCTAAAACTTTGAACTAAAAACACTTTTATATAAAAATATCTGAAGAGAGCTGAACAAGGCTTGAAACGCGTTATAAAAATATTAAAAAATATTAAAAATAACAAAAATCTGAAAAACCTACAATTGTTGATGGCTACATTCTTTTAAATGTGTGTGTGTGTGTGTGTGTGTGTGTGTGTGTGTGTGTGTGTGTGTGTGTGTGTGTGTGTGTGTTTCAACCTCGGGAGTATTTACTTAAATCATTACAAGATTGTTTCTATAGACAGGATAAACAAATTATCCAGCCTATGTCATCAGACAATTTAAGCCAAAATAAATTGTAAGAAAAAGATTTTTGATTACATATGGATATTAAAAACCAGAAGCTGGAGTAATGGATAGAGAGAGGAGAGGGGATATAGAAACAATCTTGTAATGATTTAAGCAAATACTCCCGAGGTTGAAATAATAAAAACATATTTAGCTCTACCAACTTATTGAGCACTTTTTCCCTGTTTTTTTTACCAAATATACCTCTTAATATATATATATGTGTGTGTGTGTGTGTGTGTGTGTGTGTGTGTGTGTGTGTGTGTGTGTGTGTGTGTGTGTGTGTGTGTGTGTGTGTCTGTGTGTGTGTCTGTGTCTGTGTGTCTGTGTGTTATTTTGTTTTTATTATTTAAAACAGTACTCTACATAAACATGTTTCATTGCTCTACAGCTCATCAGCATAGTTGAACCTCAAACTATTAGTCAAGATACGCTGATGAGCTGTAAAACAGCGAAACATGTAGTAAACATGTAGTAAAGGGAAAATAATAATACTATAAAACAGTACACACATTCTTCAAACCAATAAAAGAAAACACACACACACACATATCCTACCCTAAAGGAAAAGAAAAAACACAAGCAGAAAGAGAGAGTGAGAGAGAGAAACACAACACAGGAGTGACCACAGCCCAATAAAACAGTAATAAAAATTGGACAGTCTAATGAATAGTAGACACTTACACGTTTCCACCTCTTGCTGAAACATTTCAAATGAACTACGAAAATGCTATTTTTACATCTCCAACGCATTTTGAAAATAATTTCTGAAGAGGACGCTTCACAGAACGTCTGAAACGCGTTTTTTAACGATTTCAATGATTTAAAAACATTATTACAATGATCTAAACATAATTCTCAATGAAAAACTAAAACACGGAATAATAAAATAATGTTAAAAAATACACATTGTTGGTGACCACACCCTTATTTAAATATATATATATATGTGTGCGTGTGTATGTGTGTGTGTGTGTTTTTATTTTTAAAACCTCAAGTGTATTAACTGAATTCATTACAAATTGTTTCAATAGACAGGATAAAATTATACCTGCATATCTTTCTTTACTTCTTCTTCTCCCCTCTCTTGCCTTGTCTTATCTTTATAATTTTATAAATTTTTTAATTTAATTTATTTTTTATTGTTTCCCCCTCTTTTCTTTTCCCCCTTTTCCCTTCTCCCATTTCTCTCTCTTACTTCCATTCTCTTGGTTTTTAATATCCATATGTAATCACAAAAAAACAATTTTTCCTTTTTATTTTATTTTTATTTTAACTTGAATCATCTGACGGTATGGACGGATAAGTTTTATCCTGTATATTAAAACGATTTGCAATGAATTAATTCAATACACTTGAGGTTGTAACAATAAAAAAAAACATATTTGGTTCTACTAACGTATTGAGTATTCTTAGTTTTTCCACGTATACCTTTTTATATATATCTTGCTCCTCATCTGTTGAGTGCTCTCTGAAAAACCGGGATTCTGAACTCTAATATATTGTCATTCAAAAGCATAACCGGAATTACTTGCTCAATCTTACCCCAAAAACTGAGGAATTGATCAGAAGGATGCGGTGGAAGGCTTACTTTTTTTATCAAACGACCATCACAGGGATTACTTTGGATTTAAAAACCTAGATACAGCACCATACATGGATCTACTTACCAATTTCAAAACGTAATTAATGGAGGAGCTTACCAAAAACATATCCTTTCACAATAGAAAAACTCCTTCCAAAAACACCTTGACAATGTATCAACAAATTCAATTTAATGTATGTTGAACTGACAAAACACAAAATTTCTAAGCAAAAATATCAAAAACTTATCAAAGAAAATATCAACAAAACATATAAAAAATCCAACATTGATCTAGTAAGCGACATTAATTAAGATAGCAAGTGCATTACTGATAATCTAAATATTAGCAATAGAGTAGGAAAATTACACGAAAAAGAAGCTTATATTTTGCTTAAGGACCATAAATCAGGTTTCAATACCAAACCACAAACATGACTTATATACCCCACAAGACCCAAAATAGTTAAAATTAGTAAAATAAACTCACAAGTCAAAAACGTTTATAACTTAAATCAGTGGACACTATTAAATGGTTCACGGATATCCCAAGCAAAAAGAAAACTACTTTCATTCGATTTTATATTAAGAGCTATTACCCCTCCATCTCACATAACCTCTTCGATGAAGCCCTAGAATTCGCATCCCTTCTCTCTGATATACAGCCAAATGAAATAATAAAGACCTTTTAAGATATTAGAAAAGTTTTATTCAACATAAAATTCAGCAGGTACAACAACATGGTCGGTAACGAACGACTAAGCTGGGAAAAGGCGCCAATTTCGTTCTATTTGTAAACATCTGGTGCGCATGCGCACTAGCGCTCTAAACTCACAACACTCTCCACCACATTTTATTTATATTTCGGGTTGCAGGTGATCTTCCTTCCCCTTTTTGTAGCTTCTGGAAGAAATTTGAAAACGCCCTTCTTCGAGTCAGACTGTTGCTGCTGCTCTTCTATTTCTAAACACTTTGTTTTGTCGACTGAAGAGAAAGACTCTCCATTTGGTGAGGTATTATTCTTTGGGGTCTCCTGTTGATCAATCAACTCTGGTTCGCGGATGTTTGATGGAGTAGTAGAATCTGGTGATGTACCATGATCAGGGGAGACAGGAGATTCCAAGTTTGTAGAGGAGGGGTAAGTGACAGGAGTGGGAGCTAGGTCTTCTGTTGAGACTGTTGACTGACGGCCGTCAGGGAAACGAATTCTGGCAAAGTTGGGAGTTGCAGATATTATATCTACTGGTTCCACTAGGGAATCTGACTTGTGTTGGCGGACAAACTTCCTTAGGAGGGCCGGTCCTCCTTGCAGCCACTCGGGTAAGGTATATCCGGTGCCCGACCTTCTGGGAAAGTTAAACATTCTCTCGTGTGGGGTTGAGTTAGTTGCTGTACAAAGTAGCGATCGAATAGAGTGCAAAGCTATGTCGAGTACTTCATGCCAGTGACGTTCGTCCAATTGCCTGGTTTTGAGTGCAAGTTTGATCGTTTTCCAGATTGTGCCATTTACTCTCTCGCATTGCCGATTGGATGGTATGGAGTTGAGTGGGTAATCACAACTCCATGTTGCCAGAGAAACTCTTTTAGTTCACATGAAATAAACTGACTTCCTCGATCACTATGGATGGAATCTGGGCAGCCAAAAAAGGTAAATAAATTCTGGAGACAATTTATAACAGTTTTTGTTGATATGTCCTGACATGGATAGACAAAAGGATAGCGTGAATATTCATCTACAATCACGAGTAGGTATTTGAGATTATTCGTAGATGGTTTCAGTCCCATGAAATCAATTGAAAGACGTTCAAAGGGGGATCGGGAATGGATTAATCGACCTGATGGAGGTTTGAAGAACCTTGGTTTTAGTTCAGCACATATTTGACATTCAGCGCAGGTGCGCTTAGCATCTTCTATGGAGAATGGGAGATTCTTCTGCCTCACAAAGTGATAGAGTCTCACTACTCCAGGATGACAAAGTGCTGCGTGCAGGTCCTTTAGTGATAATGAGCGCGAAGCAGAGCATGATCGAGAAAGGGTATCTGCAGAGTTATTAAGAGAACCTGGTCTATATACTATCTCAAAAGAATAGTTTGAAAGTTCAAGTCTCCACCGAAGCAGCTTATCGTTTTTAATACGATTTGGTGTCTGCGTGTTGAACATAAATGATGCAGCCTGTTGGTCAGTAATAATGGTAAAGTGTCGACCAAGTAAGAGGTCACGCCATTTACGCACAGATTCTACAATGGCTGCCGATTCACGTTCCACTGCTGAATGTCGACGCTCTGACTGCATTAGGGTTCTGGAAAAATATGCTACTGGACGTCCATTCTGGGAAAGGCAGGCTGCTAATGCTGTCGCAGATGCATCAGTTTCTATCGTAAAAGGAACTTCATCCTCAATGGCTGCAACCGAAGCCTTGCAAATTTCATCTTTCATGGTTTGAAATTGATTTTTGAGTTTCTCAGTGATAGGAAAGGACGTAATGTTTAATAAAGGTGAAATCCGATCTGAGAAATTCTCTATCCATAGTGAATAGTATGAGAAGAGACCTAGAGCCCGCCTGAGTGACTTACTGCAGTTCGGAATCGGTAATTCTTTTAGTGGTGTAAGTCTGTCTGGATCAGGACTGATTGTTCCATTTTCCAATAAGTGCCCTAGAAACTTTAGTTTGGTTATACCATATTCACATTTTACAGGGTTTAGTTGCAAGTTAAGACGGTTGATAACCTTTCTAAAAGCTTCCATATTTTCGTTTAATTCTTTATTAGTTTTTCCTCCGATGACAATGTCATCAATGTAGGCAAATGTACCTTGGAGTTCATGTTCTTGAATCAGATTATGCATAATACGTTGAAACACAGCTACTGAGTTCGTTAGCCCAAAAGGTAACCTAGAAAACTAGTATAGTCCTCCGTCAGCTTCAAATGCTGTGTAAATTCTCTCGTCTCTACGTATAGGGCATTGATAATATGCAGACTTCAGGTCCAACTTATTGAAAATTTTGTACTGTGATAGTTGGCGTATGATATCCGAAATTTTGGGAAGCGGAAAAGCATCCAAAAGTGTAAACCGATTTATAGTTGCAGAATAGTCAACGACCATGCGACGCTTATGTCTTTCATTTCTAGTTACTAGTACTTGGGCTCTCCATGGGGAATTCGATTTGATTATGTTACCTTCTTTTAATAATTTTTGTATCTCATTCCGGATAAATTCGCAGTCCGATGCTGAGTAGTTTCTGCTTTTTGTTGCGATGGGTTTACAATTCTTTGCTAAATTAGCAAAAAGAGACGGTGGCTCGATTTTCATCTGAGTGACGTTACAAATCTGTAAAGATGGTATCTTTCCGTTATAACGGAATTCCACCCGGTTATGCAATTGCATGAACTCTTGTCCTAGTATAATTGGAGCACACAAGTTGGTTAGGATAGATAGACGCATATTAGTGTAAATTTGTCCATTAACAGCGATGGACGCAACACAGTGTCCTAAGGTTTTGCTCGTGAGATTCGAGGAAGCCATGCTTACCGTATCATTAGAAGGTAATATACTAAGGCCGAGTGATCTCACAATGTTCATTCGTATAAAGTTATGAGTGCTTCCACTGTCTACCATAGCTTTCAAACAGGTACTATTAATTGTTGCATTTACTACAGAATATTGTGTGCATGGAGTGCATTGGGTTGACGCAGTGAGGGCAATATATGCAGAAGTAGTCCTGGTATTATAAGTTGTTTGTTTTATTTTAGATCGGCAGACTTTAGAGAAGTGGCCCCTCTTTCCACATTTAAGGCAGTCAGCATTCCAAGCTGGGCAAATATTTCGAGAATGATTTTCTCGTCCACAGAATTGGCATCTGGCGAAGTGAGTCGTCTGATTATTTCTGGAAACAGCAGCACATTCATTAGTTAGTTCCAAACTAGAGTTATTTTCAGATTCATCTGCATGAATAGATGCCTTTGCTACAATTGATGTGTTATAAGCTGCTGCATTATGTTGGGCCATTTCTAGACTTCGTGCAGTTGCTACGGCATGATCTAGGTTAATTTCAAAACTTTTAAATAAGCTCTGCCTAATAGTTGAGGAAGTGAGACCTGTGATAAATGCGTCACGTATCGCTAGCTCTGCATGTTGAGAGGCAGTAACATCTTCAAATTTACAATCCTTAGAAAGATTCTTTAGTTTTAGGAGAAACTGATCAATAGATTCACCTTGATTTTGTTTCCTAGTGGCGAGAAGGTGACGAGCAAACACAGAATTTACCGGTTTTACATAGGTTGCTTGAAGGATGCTAATGTTGAACAGTGAGATATAAGAGAATAGACCTTCGGTGAGATGAAATTAATCAGAATACTTAACTTATTCAGAGGATTTTGAGGATGAGCGACTGTGAGAGAGTCGATGCAGTTGATGAGGGTACGATACCAATGATTCCATTCGTCAGCGGTTGTATCTGACGATCCTTCGAATTTACCAGGTCTCAGTATAGCATCCATTGTTGCTGTTAATTTTTAATTTTATGTTGAATAAATTGTAATGAAAAATAAAGACCTTTTAAGATATTAGAAAGGTTTTATTCAACATAAAATTCAGCAGGTACAACAACATGGTCGGTAACGGATGACTAAGCTGGGAAAAAGGCGCCAATTTCGTTCTATTTGTAAACATCTGGTGCGCATGCGCACTAGTGCTCTAAACTCACAACAGACATTATCAAAAAATGTAGGAAAACTGTTCTCATTAGCCAGGGCCAGCAGTGGACCAAAAAGAATCAAACCAGATCCTTTGATCTCTCAATAGGCTCACTAGATTCTTCAAAGCATCTGACCTAATAGGCTTTTTTTGATACAACTAAACAAGAATAATCGATACCAAAAATATAGGACTCTATAGGAACAACAGACTGCTAATTGTCGAGAACTCTGACAGCCCCAAATGTGAAAAAACAAAAAATCCTTGATTAAAAAAATGAAAAGAATTAATCTAAAAATTTAAATTAAATCTAATTTAAAAACTGTAAACTTTTTCGATGTTACTTTCAATCTAGCAAACATATATGAACATTACCAATCCATTATATATACACCATTTATTCAACTTCGGCAGCCATTTTGAGTGGAAAATTACACATTTACCAAATAAATTTCTAATACTAGTGCAGAGAGTGTTTTGTACCTATTCTATACTTTAACCTTACAATTTAATAAAAAAAAAAAATACATCATAAAACTTTAATTAAACTTGGAAATACGATTTAAAAAATAGCGCGGATCACTCTCTGCACTAGTACCACAACTTTCGAGTACTTACACAAAATACGGGCCGTGCTGAAATAATTGTGTTATTTAGAAACCCATACTTGGGAGCGGTGGCTAAAAAGAAAAGCTATTCTGTAGTTTCATCTATAATTTAATGAACAACAGATACCATAAAAATTGAATGTAACCTAGAAATAAGAAAAATTAGTACGAAAAAAAAAAACTGACTCGAACTAAGTGTTTCTAATTATTATAATGATAAACAATTGTTTTTTAGTAACAAAATCTGTTTTTTTTTCTGCCATTAAATCGAAACATATTATTAACCACATCCCCAAATCCATCGACAATAGAATTAGTATAAACTCATCAAAACGGGAAATTTTCAATAAACATAAATTTATGAAGCAGCTCTAAAAGATAATGGATATACTAACACCACCATCAACTATATGGAATCACCCACCCACCCCAACAATAAAAAACACAAATCTAGGAAAATTATTTGGTTCAACCCTCCTTTTGATATAATGATTGGGAAAAAATTCTTCAAGTTAGTTAATCCCCATTTCCACCCAAATAACATATTACATAAAATCTTTAATAAAATACTATAAAACTCAGCTACAGTTGCAGTGATAACACAGAAAGAATAATTAAAAACATAATAATAGAATACAACCTCGTTGCGAGCCTGTTTTTGTTTTATCGCTATTTCTACGGAAAGTGCTCGTCTGACCACCCATCTAGCTGAAACTACTGTTAATAATTTTCCCTACTCTTTAACTGAAAACGTAGATTCCATGAACAAAGTTTCTTTCTTAGAACTGCACGCCCATGGAACTCTCTTCCGTTTGACTGTTTCCCAGCTGACTATAATTTGGTTGTCTTCAAGTCCAGCATAAACAAATTCTTGATGAACCGCCCCCTTAAGTAATCCAATCTATCAAATTTCCATTACTAACGACTATTACGATATTATCCGATTGATTACTGTACACCCAATAACCCTTATTCTCGAGTGGCCTCCGGTCCTTGATAAAAAAAAACATTTAAATTTGAGTTCAGTACCATGCAAAACTGCTACACAGAAAATTTTGGACAAATATGGTAAAATAGTCCCAAAAATGGAGTGTTTTTATTAGCCCAAAAAGAGCCCCTGGGGCTTCCCCAAGAGTTATCGCAAAGTATAGACAAACAAAATTATATAAAATCAGTTAGTTACAACTTTTCACAAAATTTTATAAAAATCCAAGGCATCAATTTTTTTTAATAAGCATAAAAGTGTCAATTTTAGCCATTTTAACCCGAAAGACACCTCTAGAGGGGGCAACCGGAGTTTTTTCGGAAAATCCATCCTGTTACATTTTTACTCATATCATGTTTAATGTTTGTGCAAAATTTTTAAAAATTCTAAGGCGTAGCTATTGAGAAAATTGCGGACAGACAAATGGACAAAGGTGAATTTACAAGTCCAGCCTCCTTTTGTTGGGGTACTAAAAAGCATATTTTTCTCATTTATATATATATTATTATTATATATATATATATATATATATATATATTATTATATATATATATATTATTATTATATATATATTATTATTATCATTATTATTATTATTATTATTATTATTAAGTCTCTTAGTTTTGTCCCTTAAACAGTTATCTCCCTTGGCCAGACATTTTTCTTATAGAGTTTCCCCTGACTCGACACTGACAGGTTGACCTGTGTTTTGTCCCCTAATTCTAGCTGCCTTTCTAGCCACATGGCTCGGCTTTTATCTCTCATTATCCTTCGCCGTTTTAAGCCATCTCTGGTAAGAAACATTATTTATCCCCTTCTTAAAGACACTTTTCAATACCTTAATGTTATTTTTATATTATTTCATTTTAACTACAAACTTTGATTATTTTCTTTATCCACATGTTCGGGCCCCCTTATTTCTAGCTGTCGTTGATTTCCTTATGCATAAGACTCCCCGATTCAGCCCTTTTATAACTTCTCATTCTGGACTTTTTCTCTTTGTATTCTGAACAATGTTTTTTTCTTATTTCTTTCATTTTCTTACGATATCTATCTTCAATAAACCTGTTTATGGGATTTCTTGTCTTCAGAGTTTTGATTGCTAGCACGCGTTTAATGCTAACTGTTTAAGGATTGTATGTTTCTAAACAAACGCATCCTGGGGACAGTATAGTAAAAAACAGAGACTTCCCAGACAGATGGATAACACGTGGAGTACACTTCAATCATCAGAACTACAAACCCTACCAACCGTGGCCGTGTTTACACAGTTCTTAGCAGATTACAGTTCTCCCACACGGAGATAAGATCTTATCCATCTTCTAATTGGATACCACTTCAAAAATAGTTCGTTTTATTCTTTCAGTTTTCCTTTAGTCTTCCTTATTACAGACGACCTTTTCTTCTCCCCTTCAACGATGGCAGACAACACGTTGAATTGCACAAGGTCTCATGCTTCTCGCTCATCACTGTCCTCCAGCAGATCATCAGTAGCTGCTGCTGCTGCTATGGCTCAAGCGAAGGCTGAGGCAGCCAAACCATGTTTAGCATTCATCAACAAAGAAATCAAAATAAGGATGGAGTTGGAAAAGGTGCAGCTCAAAAAGGAAACAGCTGCCACCGTGGCCGAGGCCGAGGCCGAGGTTCTCAGGGAAGCTGCTGATGAGTTAAATGAGCAGTCTAGCTGCCACCATTTGAACCTTGACCGTACACCTGCTGACCCTAACACAAGAGTCAAGGACTACCTAGCCGACCAGGCAAAACAGCCTAAGCCGAGGAGATTATCGGACCCCAACCACTTGAAGAATACAAATATGACCAGTATAAACCTGACGACCAATCACCTCCCTTCAGATTGAGGAGTTCAGAGGGACCCATGCGATCACCCCCTGTTATTAGCCTTCACCCACCCACCTCACATGTGGAAGGCATCAAACCATCCAACAACTGGAACTTCACTGATAACAGGGATGCTTATCAGTCCCAATATATGTAAGACCTTGTGAGGTACTTTACCCGGCATGAATTGATTACTACTGGGCTGCCATTCTTCAATGACAGACCTGAGGACTACCAAACTTGGAAACAGTCTTTGCAAATAAATAAAAAATAAAAATACGGAAGTACGGGTTAAAATGGAAAACTATCTTTACATAACACCAAAAGATGGAGGAAGTGAGGAAGCATGGCTGTGGAAATCTTTTTACCCGAATATGATGTTCAGCATGTTAAAAATATACCATTTGTTGTAAAAATCTAATGGATAAACATCTGAAGAAGTTGGTGGGGACAGGATATTTTTACGGAAACATAAATCGTAAAATTGCCACTCATTAATGAAACAGCTGTAATGGAAAAATCTAGGAAATAAACGAAGGTTATAAAAAAGAAAACGTGAGTCTTTGAATTGTCAACAAAACTTTGCACTATATATATATATATATATATATATATATATATATATATATATATATATATATATATATATAATAAATTCCACAGCCAAACACGTCACAGCCCACAAGAGCCATGACAGTCAACGAACCGGAAGTCCAAGACAAATATATATATATATATATATATATATATATATATATATGCAAAAATCAAGATAACAAAATCTAGAACAAGAACATCATATGGTGTATTTTCTTATCTGTTACAATTGTTTCATAACCATAATGACAAACTTATACATTATATTATTATAAATATTTAAAAAATAGCTACTCTTCAGAGACCAAAATACATTTGTCATATATATATATGAATACATTCATAATCCTTATTTTAAGGGAACACACAGTTTGGATTCACATCGTTCATCTTCGTTTTATTTTGTTTCTTTCTTTATTTTCTCGATTCGCTTCGAATTGAGTAAGTATCCCACTTTTGTAGTTCTTATGATGATGATATTTCTACAATTTTCTATTTTTCTATTAATTTAATCTTTTAATGTTTTTTCTATTTTTATTGTTATTTTTCCTCTGATTTATTCATTTATTGATTTACTCCTCCATTTCCTAAACTACACCTTTCAAATTTTAGTCTCTATTTATATGTCCAGCTATTCATTTTTAATTTGCCTTAGTTTCGTATAAATTTTTATTTACATGTTATGATATCTTTGTTTTACCTTCCCTTTTACCCTCTATTTTTTTAAGAAAAGCTACAAATTAAAAGGTTTATTTAAATAATTTTAGTTAATATGTATCTTCACCTCATACTGGTTATGTAATTAATTTAAATGTTAAATTCATTATTTTCAACCTTATCTTAAAATAAACATGATATCATTGTTTTTATTTTTTTTTTATTCCTGTTTCATTCAGTATACCAAGGCTGCAAGGGACATAACTCAATTTTTCCCACATTTATCGATTCATAATTTTATTTATATTTTTAATTCACTATTTTGATTTTTGTCTTTATTAATCTGATCTGGTTAGTTTTAAACTTGTAGTTCTCACATTATTCTCTTTATAGCAATCTAGGTTGAATTTCTTACTTAGTTTATTTCAAACTTATATTCTGATTTAGTTTATTTTAATCCATCATAATCTGTTCATTTCAATAGTTTGCAATTACTTAATATTTAGTTACTTTTTTGTGCTATCTAAATGTCTTAGGTGTTAATTTATTACCAACTAGTAAGACTCATTAACCGGCATTGCCCAGTGGAAGCATGCTCCTCCCTCGTAAAAAATTTAAGTACGGTTGTTGTTGTTGCCCAAACCCCAACCTCATGTTAAGAATGGCTTTCGGAATAGACACATCCAACCTCTCCATGTTAAGAACGGCTATCGGAATAGGCACCCCATTTTGTGGAGGGGGTTGGTTGTTTTTGTTTTACGGCATATCAACCTTTTTCAGGTTATTTAATGCCGAATCTAGTTATTTTGAGGAACGATTTTTAATGGAGTATATTTGTTTTTTTAAGTCGGATTCTATTTAATCCATAGTTGGGACCCTAACAGGTACTACCACTCCGGGTCAGAGTGGACCTGGGAGCAATGGCATTTAAAGTGTGGCTCCACACTCCCCAAGGCCCGCAAGGTGGGGCCTCACCATCGGATATAGTTTTAGGTCATATCCAGGACCTTCGTGGAGGGGGGGTTGTCAAAATATTTGCTCCAAATTAAACTTTGTTAATTGTTGTCAGGGTACCCTGCCGCAAATACTATAAATCCACATAAAAGGTAGGGAGGGGGCAGTGTCGATCAGATAGATAGATTTGTTCCTCACGCATGCATATAAATCTAGCAACTAATGATTTAAAGTGCATAATACAGGTCTTTATATCTGGAAAACTACTTGTATCTGCCAAATATAAGTGAGATGTTCTTAATCAGCATATTCGAAAACATAAAAGAATCGTCATTTTAAAGAAAAGTGTGGGGGCGGAGGTAAGGTAAAAATTTACCTATAAAAAAACGTAAACAAAACTAATGTATATGCAGTGTCATCTCGAAAAATACTTGTGTATGCCAAATATAAATGAGATTTTCTTCATCAGCATAGTCGAAAACCTATTCGGACAAGATTGAAATGTAGCTAATCGTAGGAAAATATGTCAGTAATTTAAATTGCCCACATTAAAACTAAATGTAAAAATAAGTATAAAAAAGATTTTAAAAACGCCCCATTATAAAACAAAGTAAAACAAAACAAAAAAATAGCTTTGTGTAAGGTTCGCTAAGCTACTCCAAAATCGAAAAATAAACAATGGTATCCGTACATATTTTTTTATGTGTTTTGTTTTTGTTTGGGGGAAATGGTGGCGTGTTGTTAATGTGTGCATAAGTAACTGTAAGATTATCAGTTTTTAATTTTCTGTTTATGAGCGGTTATTATGTCTGTATTTGGTTAATTTTTGTGAAACGATTTCCTCTTTTAGAGAGTTCCGCCATATTTGAAAAGTTCTGGAGCGTTCGTTTTTGTATTAAGAGGTAAATTCCAGAATAATCGAATTTTCAGCTCTCAGCAAAGGAGAAATGCCAGAATTTGAGAAGGGAGAATTTATTATTTTTGAATCAGGAAATGGAAAGATTATGTTATGTCTATGAGTTTATGATTCAGTTACAAAGGGTGCAAGCACAATATCTGTAGAATGTGTATATTTCCTCTCGGTCTTGACTGGGGGCGGTAGGATGACTTAATATTTAGGGGGAAAAATAAGAACTACTTTATCTAAAGATGCTGCGATTGTGATGGTGTTGCTCTTAGGATGAAATGTAGGATTTTATTATAACAATTACATGTATCTAAAATGTCGTTCTAAAGTTACATAAAATAGTGGCTAATAGTCTAGGCATAATAAATTTGTATGTGGCATCTGTTGTTGCAAACCTATGGTATTTTGGTCCAGAGGGGAATTTCTGCAATCAAAATATTGTATATGGATATAACAATTATTAAATTTAAATTAGTTCCATTTCCCTTATTTATGTTATATTTAATTTATTTTCTATATGTTAAGTTAACGACTTGCACCTCATGTTAAAGTTAAAATTCTTTTACAACACTTACATTTCACTCACAACATATTTCTTGATTATTATTTTT